>NC_060274.1:106501588-107192155 GCF_021613505.1 Equus quagga | reverse complement strand
CCATCTCCGCGCGCGCCCGCCCGCCCGGCCGGGACGGCGAGGCCGCCGCCGCTCGCGGCGCCGTCCAGGCCCTCGCCCTGCGCTGCGCGCCCGCGGCCGCGTTTCCGGGTAGCCCGATGAACCTGTGCGGGCTTCGGGCTGGGGGAGCCGCGGCGCGTTCTTCTCGTTTCAGTTCGAGGGAAGGTGCGGGGCCGTGGACGGCAGGCGGAGGGCGGGTGAGGGGATCCGATCTGGCACCCGCAGCCCCGGCCCCCCAGGAAGTTGAGGGTGAGTGACGGGTTTGTGCTTCTTTCCACAGCCGAGCCGCGATGAAGAGCTTCTTACAGTGAGAGGAAAGTAGGTCGCGCCCGCTGAAAATGCCTTTAAGGGACAAATACTGTCAGACTGACCACCATCATCACGGATGCTGTGAACCAGGTATATACCCCTTTCTTCTCCAGTGACTTTGCCTCCGTCAGAGCCACTCGGCCTGCTGCTTCCTTCTAGGTTTTTTTTTCCCTCTTGCCCAAGAAGTCGTTCTTAAGTCAGCAGGCTATAATTTTCCCCAGCATAAAACCAGTTATGAAGCTAAAAGCTTGAGCAAACAAGAGGTCTCCCCTGCTTCATCCCTTCAAAAAAATACTGCGTGTCACTTTAAATCTTTTCCACGAGATCGCTCACTGGGTCCCTTTTCCTTCTCTTTCAAGGCAGCCTGCAGTTAGTAGTATGTCCCCGTGCTCCGTGCACGTCTTAAACTGAAGAGAAACGAAAAAAGAGGTGGTAGAGTACTAGTGTTTATCTTTGTGAAAGTTATTTAAAGTTTCCTAGGCGTTTTTATCAGAGAATAGTGCTTAGAGCCTAAAAATGAGTTTAATTTGGGCTAAAAAAAAAGTTTGTCGAACTCAACTTGTTGGGAGAGTCAGGATTTGCGAAGTGCAACTCTTAAAAAAAAATTTCTTGGACAGAATATATTGTATTGCAAAATAAAAAATCTGATTATTCAGATAGAATACCTAAGAGTGTTTAGGATAGTTATTCAGTGGAACTTTTTTTGGTTGAGTTTATGAAATGAACAAGTTGCTTTTTGGAGTCTGATGCAGAATATTGGAAAACTTTAAGTTGATAAATGTGATAGATAAACTATTGATAGCTTTTCTACTTATTAGAAGTTTGATGTACTTGTCGCATTTGGAAGTACAACTTAAAAGGGAATCCTTGAGTACATACGGTCACTGAACCAAATAAAGACTATTCTAGTCTAGTTCAAAGGCAGGTGTTTATCATTATTTTTGACGTAAAAGTTATTAGGGCTTTTTATACTTTTGCTTGGTTTTTGTTGGAATATGTTAGCTGCACTAGTGTACTCGGTTTTATAACACTAGAGTTCATTTCAAGTAGAGCACTTTTTTGAGTAATGGGAAATAATGGCAGTGGTAAAGGGGATGAACTTCCAGTTTTAGAAAACTTTGGTATACACGAGAATAAAATTTGTTCTATGACCCTATCCCTACTGATTTATTGGAAATCAGTAATAACTCACCTCTGCTAATAAAATGGGCAGTCCCAGGGTGGGATCCAGTTTCTCTTCAACTGCCCCCTGACCTATCTAAATTTCAGCACTGTTTCATGCTTCTTGTGTGTTTGAAATGAAGATGTATCACTTATGTTTTACTAGATGTTGAATGGAGTTTGCTGGTTTTGAAGTAGAAGGCTGCAAATGCCTTTTATACTTGTGTTCCATTGACCTTTTATTCCAGTTTTTTTCCTGAGAAAACTTCAAGTCAGTTAAGGTGCATTAGTTAATGAAATCATCTTATTAAAACTTCTTACTTAGGAAGAAAGTTGTTCATTCATTTCTTTATTTCTTTGACAAATTATTGTTGGGCACCTATTAGGTGCTAGGCACTGTCCAAGGCAATGGGGTTCTAAGTGGTGAACAAAACAGATAAGGTCATTCCCTCATAGAACTTTCGAGTGGGAAGAGAGACATAAACAAGTAAATAACCAAGATAATTTGTGACCATACCCTATTTAGTGTATTCTGGTAATTCAAGTTTTCTAGAGACTTGAATGTCTCTTTCAAGAGGGTTTCTGGAGTTGAACTTTTTAATATGTAGTGGAGCTCTTTGGCTTCTTTTCTCTTCCCCATTAACAAGAATTCAGATAAGTTGCATTAATTTAAAAATTTCAGCTTTCTTTTACCCGAAACTTTTCGCATGCAGTTTATTTTTCAGATTGTCATTCGGAAGCAGTTGGTGTTTCTTTGCTTTCTTACCTAGAATTAAACACTTTCTGAGGATTTAGTTCAGTGGAAAGCTAAAAGTCTGTTAACATGTAGGGTAGTTAATTGTCATTATTTCAGAGGAAAGTATGTGCTGAGTGGGAGGATAGTTTTTAAAAGAGGATGCCCTCAGATGGAGGGAAGAAGATGACATGATGTTTGAGAAATTGTTTTAATGGGCTCTCCTGAGAGGTCTGTCCTTGTTTGGATTATGAATAGTGGGTGAGTTCCTGAATGAGAGCAGTGTGTTCCTGAGGAGGCCTTGATAGGATGGGTCAGTTCGTAGTAGAAGGTGGTGTTACAAGCTTGTCGGTGTATGTAAAGTATTTTCTTAGTTATGTTTTAAGAATGTTTTTTATTATGGAATTTTCAAACATTCAGAAGTTGAGAGAATGGTATAAGGAACCTGGTATAACCATCACACAACTCCATCGGTTATCAATACTTGGACAGTCTCTTCATCTGTATTCTCCCCTCCCCTCATTTCCCTCCTCTACCCTCCAACTGCTCCCCAACTCTGTATTATTTGTGAGCAAATATCAGACATCATAAGTAGAAGGATCTTTTAAGGGGCTGGTTTTAAGGTGGGAGAGACTCTTCCAAAAATAAGTACTTTATTCTGGGAAGTGTATTCTTGGAAGGATGTAAAGAAAGATGTTAACTTCTAGGGGTTTGGGTTTTTTTGGTTGGAGGGAGATGATGTTTTTTTCCTAAGTGATCATGTAACCTGATCTTGGGAGGGATGATAGGATATGTAAGAGGAAATTTTATAAAATATTAACATATAAAGTTTTTTAGGGTTGAGAGTATGTTTTCAAATGAAGAAAGGATGTTTTCTTACAATGGGAACTGCACCAATGTGTATACTAAATTGATGTGTCCATGCATAACTAAGCTAATCCTGGGGTTGTTCTGAATGCTGTCTCAGGATGTATATGTATTCTGGTGGTAGCAGTGTTCTGTTGGTGATGGATAACAAAATTTTGCTCTAGCTTTAAAATCAGATGATGTCATGTGGAAGCAGAAATTGGTGTATTATAGAAAGTTTTCTGGAGCATGTACCTAGATGAAGAAAGGGGCTGTAAGGAGGAGTTTCCATTTTTTCTCGTATCCCTCCCTTATTCATTACTGTTTTTTTATTCTCCCTTTCTGGAATTCTTGCCATTTACGGAGCCAGACCTTGAAGCTTTTAGTTCTTTACAGTTGTACAATTTCTGCCCTCTCTTTTGTATTTATTACTATTTTTTGTAAATAGTTACCAGTTGTTATAATGTACAGATACTGAAAAGAGATCCATCTAATCCAAATAAACGATATCATCAATCTATTTACAAACTTCTGCTGTTGTTTCTCTAAGGGGTTGAATTCTACTTTTCACGTTTTGGAAAAGATTTTTCAGTTTTGGGGGTCAGGATAGCAATTGATTTGTACATGATGTTGATGATGATGGTGGTGAAAGAGCATTTATTGAGCACTTACTGTATCCCAGGCTTTGTTTTAACTGGTTTACCTGCATTAGCTGATTTAATCCTCACGCAACCCTGTGATTTAGATACTTTTATTATCTAATCATAGTCCAGATGTGGAGTCTTATGTTCTTAATCACTGATGTTAGTGCCAATGTCAGATGTTCCCAAAATGAGTTGTAGTTGTGTATGTATTCTGAATTCATTTAAAATACCCCTAGTGTCTCTTAAAATTGGGAAAATTTTGCTTAATGAAATGACATACTCCTGAGACATAGTTCCTCCCATTTGTGTACACTGAGCACAAGACTGGAAGCCTAAAGGAGAATCTAAGGCTGTGTCTATATACACAGCACAGCAGGCTTTAGCCCCCTTATCAGAAAGCTAAATGCTGTCCAAGCCCAGGTCCTGAAGCGGTGGCAGCACCAGTTACTGAAGTAACCCTCCTTAGCTCCCCATGCTAAGCAGGTGATCCTGACTTAAGATGATAATAGTTGAGTAGAACATTATAGCATGTTGAAAAAAACGGTGATTAAAGTGGCCGGTTCTTTCTACACCACAACTCTCTCTCTTTATTTGATATTTGGTGGAAGACTCAGTTTTCCTTTTCAGTTACCTTGTTTCATATTACCATCATCTAATTTATTATATATTTACACTGCTAATCTGAAAATATTGGAAAGCAGGGATGAGAGAAACCTCTGTATATGCAAATGAAAATTTTTATTTTTAAAATGGAAATACTATTTTTACTCATTATAGAAATGTTTTTTCTAAAATGCACATGTCTAAAAGCCCAGGCTCTGAAGCGCTACTGAAGTGTAAGGCAGAAAGTGAAAATCACTCCTGTAAACCCACCCTGACAGAACCTTTAAGTTTTGTTGGTATCTCACCAGACTTTGTGTGTTTGTATTAGCATTTATACAGACACACATATATGTTAAATATATTTCTTTATGAATCTATTGAAAGATATATTAATATAAATGAGATAATCTACAACCTGTTTTTGTTGCTTAACAATTTATTATTGACATTCTTTGTTGTGAATACATGTAGATCTAGCTCATGCTTTCTAATAGCTGTGAGAGTTTCTGTTGTATGGATATTTCAAGGTTTATTTAGTCTGGTTCTTTTTGAGAGACTTTTAAGTTGTTTGAAATTTTTATCAATTATTTACTATGTTGCAGAGTGCTGCAGTGAACATTCTTGTACATCTGTCATTGTGCGCTTGACCAGTTTTTCTTTCCTTAGGCAGTGGTTTTTGAGTTTTGCTCTCATCATTGCCCAGAAAGTTGTGCTAGATTGTCCAGAGGGTTTTGGAATGGTGTATGAGGTGTGGGTAGGCCATCATTGCTCTAGAAATTTGGTTAAATATAGTTGTTCCTTTTCAAGGGGAATAAAAAGGCAAATATGACGAATATGTACTAAATAATACCAAAATAGTAAGATCTTTGCATTTGAACCTCATGTCTAACCTTAAGTAGCCTTGAATTGAGAATAATTTTAGTTATTTATTTTCCATTATTTCATGTTGCCTTACAAAGATGATGAAATATATACAAACAAGTATGATTGTCATTAATATGATTGTAGCAAATCATTGTTTTACTTCAATAGTAAATGATTTAAATAACCCTTTTTTTGTGGGGATTGGGGTGGGTGTTTGTCTTCCATCTAGTTTATATCCTGGAACCTGGAGATGCTCCTTTGTTACAGCAACCACTACAGACATCCAAATCTGGTATTCAACAAATAATTGAGTGCTTTCGATCAGGTATGAATGTTTTAGGATGTATTTTTCAATTTTCACATAGTAGTTAAAAACTACCTAGAAATCCTTAGAAATAATTTTTTAAAAATATTAAAATGTATACATTGTTTTCTTTATAGAATACTTTGTCATATTTTTAAAAAGTGGATGAATAAATGTTGACTTGATATAGAGGGTTTTTTTTTCAGTACTATACATTATATGTTAATTTTAAAATTAACTTATTTAATGTGGTTTAAAGAAATATATTATGTGGTATATTTTCTGGTAAAATATCTCTTCCTCTTAAAAGTTCATTGTTATTTTTTAGCATGTTGTTTATAAACTCTCAAAGGGCAATAGTAAATTATACTGGGTCTTTATAAGCTTTGGCAGAGTAGATTACTTACTCAGAATGTCTGAGATGTCACTTGTTCTAGATTAATTACTTTATCATCTCTGTTTATGTGATTTACCTTCTCGTGCGTAACCCTGGAGTTTCAGTGTCTTTAGTAGTGCACAAGATAGAAAAAAAGACTTATTCCAGCACTGAAATGTGCAGATACATTTATTTAGCTTTTCTGTCCATTAGATTATTATAATAATTGGATATATAATAAGTATGTTTTGTGCAGTTGCAATCCAGTGCTTTAAAATAGGTGTTGCTTATTACGTAAAATGATTGAGAACTGTTAGAACCCGTGTTATCAGTAAGATCTTAGGTTGCTGTGATTCTTATAATCCACTTGTCTACTTCTTGTGGATTTTACTTCTGTTGCATTGCAGACTGTTGAGTCAAATATGAACAATCAAACACACATGACTGATGGACACTTAAAAGATTAGAATATCTTTTGTTATTTTAAAGCTTACTATCTTGATGAAAAATTTCTGAGATTCAAAGGAAAAGATAATTTATATGCAACCACTTATTTTGTATTGATGAGCTATTTTTTGAGGTGCTTGTTTTTAAATCATCATAAAGGGAAAGAGCGTATATTTGCTTTATTTTAGGATTCTAGGAAATAGATTGTTCCTTAATCTAAAATAAAAAGTTTTTAATTTCAGACTCTCTAAGATCTATTTCTTAGACTTTTCATCTATAGTCCTAATGGCATTGCTTTTATGTAGTGCATTTAATTCAGTAAATATTGAGTGTATACTATATGACCGTGCTCATGATGGATAGTAGTATAAACTATTTTAGGGTGTTTTGTTGTTGTTTTTTTACTTGATAATTGCCCTTGGCTAACAGAAATAACTGGCAAATCAAATTCTCCTAATGTAAATACAATTAAAATTTTACTAATTAGGGGTAGTATTTAAATATATTTTTGGCATAACGGAAGAATGGTTAGTTTTTGTTTGTAGTAAAAGATTCTGTTAGCTATTTTTTTTTTTTTAAGATATTTTTATTTTTTCCTTTTTCTCCCCAAAGCCCCCCGGTACATAGTTGTGTATTCTTCGTTGTGGGTTCTTCTAGTTGTGGCATGTGGGACGCTGCCTCAGCGTGGTCTGATGAGCAGTGCCATGTCCGCGCCCAGGATTCGAACTAACGAAACACTGGGCCGCCTGCAGCAGAGCACGCGAACTTAACCACTCGGCCACGGGGCCAGCCCCTCTGTTAGCTATTTTTAGTATAGAGATAAAAATTCTTTTTGTTCTTTCTCATAGCATGGACATGAAGATAATAGCTTTTCACGTTTAGTAATATTCCTTGCTGTAGGTTTCTTTTTTTAAAATTCATAATTTTGAATTAATAAGGTTGTTTTATACTGTGTCAGTTTATTATAGTGTTATTTTATTAAGAAGTTAGGATTGCTTCATTCATAATTTGCTTTGTCTTGTAAAAAATACCATTTCAACAGGACCCTGTACCCAAAAATCTAAATTTTTTTTTAACTTTGGGAGGTGAAAATTTAAAAATGAAATTATTTGCTTTCTTATTGCACTGTGGTCAAATCTGTTTTTTGTGTTTGCCATTTCTTTCCTACCTAAGCTAAAGAAAAGGGACTGTGAAACAGGTAATATGTTATTTTTAAAATGTTCCCAGCAAATTTGCCTTCTGAGTTATTTTTTTAGGCAAGTTCTGAAAATGCTGAAATTTTAATTCTCTAAGTGCCCAATAATGTAAATTAGAGGTGATTTAGAAATATGCTGAGGGGCTGGCCCTGTGGCCGAGTGGTTAAGTTCATGCGCTCCGCTGCAGCAGCCCAGGGTTTGGATCCTGGGCGCGGACATGGCACTGCTCATCAGGTCATGTTGAGGCTGTGTCCCACGTGCTACAACTAAGAGGACCCACAACTAAGATATACAACTGTGTGTGGGGGGTTTGGGGAGATAAAGCAGAAAAAAAAAAGAGGATTGGCAACAGTTGTTAGCTCAGGTGCCAATCTTTTAAAAAAAAAAAAAAAGAAATATGCTGAGTGGTATAAAGAAACTAATTTTGGATTGAAAAAGGAATTCTTTTACTTCATTAATGTGTCTCATAACTAAGCAATTTTAATATCCTCAAGATAGTAATCTTTTACATATCTGGATAATCTCAAGTCTACTAGGGTAGCTCTTCTTTAGCACTGCGATATTCAAGCCGTGACCCACGGAAACCTTGGAAGGATGGGTTGGAAGTTTGGGCCACATGACTTAGGGCCTAAGATCCCTTCTCACCCTGAGATTCTTGTAAGTTCCTCCCAGTCCTACTCTACTCCCAAGCATACCTTCAGTGACTCATCTCTTTGCATTACAGCTGGGTTACACACATTGCAGTTAGAGAACTATCCTAGTGGTGTTATGTATCTGACAGAAATGGAAGATTGAACTCTGGAGTCCATGCTTTTGCTCTTGTTAACTTACAGAGGCTAAGTCAGATTGGGCAATAATAATGTGTTAGGATATCTACCTTTATCTTCAAGCTCAGATAGTTGTCTTCACTTACTGTATCATCTCTATGTAAGTGACTCACCTTCTGTTTACACTGGGCTGTATATGACCTGGTATTAATTCCTACCCAAGCTGGAAGTTTGTAAAAGGCTGAGGAAGATGGTGACTAATTTTTTTTTAAGATTTTATCTTTTTCCTTTTTCTCCCCAAAGCCCCCCGGTACATAGTTGTATATTCTTCGTTGTGGGTCCTTCTAGTTGTGGCATGTGGGATGCTGCCTCAGCGTGGTTTGATGAGCAGTGCCATGTCTGCGCCCAGGATTCGAACCATCGAAACACTGGGCTGCCTGCAGCAAAGTGCGCGAACTTAACCACTTAGCCAGGGGTCCAGCCCCGGTGGTGACTAATTTTTTAGGTCCACCAACCCAATGTTTGCTGTACTGACTGCTTGACCAGTTTTGACCCATCCTCTGCTTCACACTTCAGCTTTTGCTTTTGACTGTTTTCTTAGCTTTAAATTACAAATTCTTCTTGACCTCTGCTATCTCTTTATTTCTGTTTGCTTGACTTGTAAATTAATTTCAATAGATTTTTCTTTTTGGAATAAGTAATAAGTGCCCATGGTTTTAAAAAAAATAGTAAAGAAGTACAAAAAAGTATATGAAAGTACAAAAATAAGTCTCTTTGCTCAGGCAACCACTGCTATGTGGTTTGTGTCTTCTTCCAGAGATCTTATATACATATACAAGTATATATCCCTCATTTTCTTCCCAATACACCTGGTAGCCGACTCTGCACACTGTTATGTATCTTTGCTTTGTTAACAGTGCATTCCACTGTTGTTTGACATCTGTCCATAGATACATGCTGCATTTTTTTTACGAGGCTGCCTATTTTGCCCCAACCTACAGATTTTCTACTCTGAAATCTGTGATGGTTGGGTGACTTGAGACATGCCATTTGCTCTGAATCCCTGGCTTCAGGTACTACCTTGACTGTGTCCTGCCCTTTGCTGGAGCCTTGCCTTGGCTCTGTTAGTCCTTCTAGGATCACATCTGTGACTTGGTGTCTTCAAATTTCCCTCCTTTATATTACACTTTTAGCTTGTTCCCTTCCTGATCTCTCTCCCCAAACTGAAACAAAATTTTAAAGAACAAAAAAAGGTGTGCTTCCATGAGACATTTATTAAAATTGATTTAATCGAGCTTAATATTCTTTCTTAGTCTCTTAGTCTTCTGGTAGAGGCAAAGGAGCTGTGGAATGTCCAAAGGTTGAAAACAAAAAAATGGAGAGAAAAGAGAAGGATAATTGTTTTGTCCTGTATCCAAAACTGGTCTGTAATATGAAGTTGACTTCTTTTATTGAGTTGTTGAAATGTATGATATTGTAAAAAGAGCTGGTGTATAATGTTGTAGAAAAAAGATTTTACGTGTAGAATACATTGTTACTGTGCGCAAGAAACAGCATCTTTTTGGAATCTTAGGGAGAAATAAACTGTAGTGAAAAAGGAGAATTAGCTTTGTGTGTTGTTATCTTTTGTTGTTATCTTCTTAAATTTAGGTTTAGTCATTTAACTTCTTAGAAGAAGGGGTTTTTTTTTTCTTATTTTACTGCTTAAAGAAACATTAATTGCACTTAGTGTAAGCTGTGACTGGATGGTGATGTCTTAGTCCTGACTCTGTAAGCAAAAGCTTAGGATGGAAGTATGATTTGTCAGAGATACATAAGAGAGTGTCATATTATATGATAGATTTTGTTTGTTTGTTTATTACATAGCAATTGTAGGAATTTAAAATCAGACTAGATGTTTTTTGGGTAAGAAAAATGTAGATTTATTTGTTTGATTTGTTCTTACGTTCATCTTCAAAGCATGTCACCTAGGGCTGTATTCTTAGGAGAGCAGCCATTTATATTAGTCTGGGAATTTCTCAAAGGCACAGATCATATCCTTCACTTTCATGTCTTCAGTGAATAACATTGTACCTGGTATTTAATAGTGTTCAATAAATGGTTTTTAGACTAGACTAAAAGATTTACGAAGTCGGCACTAAAATAATTTTATTCTACTTATAAACTTATTGTTGTGTGTGGCAGTGTTCCATAATTAACCTAGTAATTTTTTTTACCAACCCTTGTAGGTGGTGGTTTTAAGATAACAATTTCAATTTTCTTAAGTTTTTCTACTTTTTACCTTTACTTATTTTTTTTTTTTAAAGATTTTATTTTTTTCCTTTTTCTCCCCAAAGCCCCCCGGTACATAGTTGTATATTCTTCGTTGTGGGTCCTTCTAGTTATGGCATGTGGGATGCTGCCTCAGCGTGGTTTGATGAGCAGTGCCATGTCCGCGCCCAGGATTCGAACCAACGAAACACTGGGCCGCCTGCAGCGGAGCGTGGGAACTTAACCACTCAGCCACGGGGCCAGCCCCTACCTTTACTTATTTTAAGGGATGATCAGTTAGAAATTTCCTTCATACTGGTCTTGGACTCAGGAGGTTTGACAGGCATTACAGATTGATTGCAGTGTTGGGATGATACTGTGGTTAAACACTCATCCTAAAGAAGACTGAGCTCATGTATGTCAACAATAGATCAAGCAGTATACCATTTAAAATCATTACTGCCGCAACTTAAGATGGTCATTAACCAACAAAGCAGTATATTAAGAAAAAAAAATGAATGCTTATCTTCCTCTGTATAGCACAGAAGAGTTAGAATTAATATTTAGTCATGTAAAGTGACTGCCATCCAATCTAATGTAAAATTGAATACTCATTCCTTTTGAAAAAATTCTTTTAAATATTTTAGTCAACGTATACAGTGTATTTGGCCTTAAGGGATAGCACAAGATAAACCCTTGATGAAGTTTAACTAATTTTTGTTGAGCACCTATTATATGTGAGAATCTGAAATACTCGCTAATTAATTTCTAGAAATCCAAAGCCTTACCCTTTGGAGGGCTGGTTTTTGGAAAGATACTGATTGATGATCTATATAAGCAGTATGTAGTGACTTCTAAGATAATTTAAAAACCTAAGGCAAGAAAGAGAATTATTAATATAGGGAAAGGAGTCATTAAGAGTTAGGCAGCCTGGCTGTCTCTTTCTCAGGATCAAGAGTTGTGGAAGAACTTTATGTTGCTGTCTGGATGACCGTGTCTCTTGTTGTCTCAGGTGATAGAAAGTTTTAGCTATTGACAGAGGCGCAGTTGGATTGGCTGTGTCTAATCGTTAGTGAGCAAAGCAGTTGTAGCTGATTAGAATAAAGCCATTATGTCCCCATTGGAAAAACAACAAAACCTTAAATGGCAACTGAAACTAACTTTAGGGGGAAACTTTTGTTGTCTTTATGGAATGAGGAATATCTCATTTTTCTCGTTTGTAACATGTGTAAGAGTTAGAAAGTCTTTCAAGTCCCTGTTTTAGTCAACTTTATGTAGACTAAAATCTTATTTATAATGAAGATTTTATTAAGCAGAGAGAGCTCTCCAATATGTCATTTAACAAATGTCAATCAGGCATGGTCCTGAGGGGCTGGGAATATAGGTAAGAATTAAAGATCTCTTCTCTGTCCTCTTAGAGCATTTGTGATTGACAATTAAGATTGATTAGTCAAGGTTAGAGCCAGATACTTTTTTCCAGGGAGATGCTTATTGGGATAAATATGTCATCTTTACTGACTATAACTAACTCTATACCTAGGACTGAATAAGAAATTGATATTGTTTTTGTTTTTGTATGGTTGATTGAGAGAACCCAGTAGACAAAATGATATGTCTGCTTTAGGGATGCAGTCTTATATTTTTACAAGTAACTGATTTTTATGTATAACTTCATGTTGTACTTTCTATTTAAATCTTCAGTTGAATTCTTAAGTTAAACCTAGTTCAGGTTATTTCTGTGTGCCTCTTCAGTTCTTTTTTGACTATCTTGAAAGGCAGAATTGAATCTTTAGTAAGGGTCTAGCAGGTCTTTTAACGTAGAATTAAAGTGTGCAAAAATATCCTATGTTTTCTTTCTACTGGTCATACACTCAACTACATTTCCTGAGAACTATATATGTAGGTCAGTTAGAGAGGTTTATCTAAAGTTATCAGTTTACCTCATAGTTTGTCAGTCACCTATGAGGTTAACTGAACTATTTAGTATTTAGCAGTCTATTGCCAGTATATTTTTAACGTGAAATGCACTAGGGAAATATATGTGTGTGTGTATGTAAGTATGTATGTGAATTTACTTTTATATAAAGAAGAATATCCAAGCTATCCTCTGAATCTTTTAAAATTTATGTTTTTTGATTTTGTGGTAATATGGTCTTGTGGCATAAATGTTGATTTGGAAAGTGAGAACTATTTCAATATATATATTTCTCCCAAAGAAACTCAGATATATAATTTAATTTTTCTGGGATTTAGGTTTATATTTTCTTTCATAATTCTTTAAGATAGGTTTGGTTTGTTCGTTTTACAAGATGAGTGAACCAAAGTGTAAAGATTATACAACTCTTTAAGGCCATATGGCGAGATAATATCAGAATTGGAAACTCTAAAGACTTTGTAAAGTTCTGATAACCTGATAATTTGCAGTAGAATTTTGAGGGCTGGCCTATCTTCAAAATGATAATAAAATATAAAATGATTAATACAAAAATTGAATGTAAACAGGTTGACGAAAGATTGAGTCAGAAATATTTAACTTTTATGGACCCAACAATACATATATTTTTTAATGGTTAAAATGGTAAATTTTATTTTATGTATATTTTACTACAATGAAAAGTATAAAATAAAAATCAGTAAATGAATATAAAGAAAAATCACTTTAGTAGTTGATTACATTTATTGTATCTCCTGCATTTCTTCTTTTAGTGAGTATCTGAGAGTTTTAAAAGGTAGTTGTTTGTGTGTTTGCTTTAATGACTGTGGATCTTCATTTTGCCCTCACACTTGATGGTAATTTAGCTGAATATAAAATGTTTAGAGGATATTTTTTTTTGGCACTTCCCTTGTATTCACCCTAATGGCGAGTTCTTTGTGGGAACTTTTCTTTTTGATAACTTTAGGTCTTCTCTTTCACCTTGATCTTCTGCAGTTTTATTGTAACATTCATTAGTTTAAATTTAGCTTAATTTAACGTGTGAACCCTGCACTATTAATTATACTACTGAGATTGTTTCTACTATTTAGTAGTCCCAGAGCTTAATAGCTAGTAAAATGCCTTTTGAATGATGGAACGCTTTGTGCCTAGATAGTCTGAAAGGTGTTTTTCAGGACCCTTTCGCTTTTTCCTCTTTAAGTCAATATTATCATTTTTTTTTTATTTGAGGAAGCTAAAAGCTCATTAATTAGTAAAGCATTGAAGATCAATTTTGTCAATTTTCCTGTGGCAAAGACCTGTAGGAAGTAGTGACAAAAGAAGTTCCATTAGTTTTTATTCCTGGTGGATGTTTTTATTTTTAAAGATAAATGCTTATTGCCATTTATTTTTTCTCTACTTTTTGATCTTTTGTCAAAATGCTTAGATTCCTTAGATCAGTGGCATTTCTTCAACGAATATTTATTGAGCATTACTAGAGCTTAATACTTTGTAGTTGTGTAAATAAGACAGCCTTTTTCTTGGCTGCTTTAGCGTTTGTGATCTAGTGGAGGAGACAGGCTTTAAACTAGTAATTATATTAATATTTAATTAATTGCAATTGGGTAAGTTTTTGAGAGAAGACAGGCTTTGAATAAATTTATAGTGGTATCAAGAGGCCTAAGCAAAATTCAAGTTATGGACAAGGATTCTCTACTATCACACTAAATGGCCATCATCCCATATTGGCCCAGAACCTGAAGTAATTTGAGCTGAATTTAAAAAGAAAAGTCACTGACAATCCTGTGACACAATTTTGACCTTCTTTAAGGAATTGGGGGAAAATGTATTGCAAAACTCCATGTTCACTTCCCGATGCAGAAGAGAGCTAGAAGAACCAGTGAAAAACTTTGGCAGGGAGTGTGTTGGGGGGACGTTTAATTCTGATGTCCCACTCTAGATCTATTGAATCAGAATCTCTGGGGGTGGGTCCTGTACAGCTTTATTCCCAGCTCCTTGTGATGATCAACCAAATGTTGGAACCACTGTTGGGATGTCCCAAGAAGTGATTGGCTGCTGAATTAGAAAAAAGAGCATCAATTTTAGCTGTCCCAATATCTAAACTGGTAGTAAGATTTTGCTTAGAACTTAGTTTATTACTTAGCTCTCAATACACTGTGGTAGAAATTGGCAATGCCTGTATTTGTTTTTAGAATAAAACTGTACTTTTGGATTGTCAGCAGTGGTTGCCCAGTTTAAAACTGCATGTTAAAATTACCTTTTGTGTTAAGTTTTCTTCTCTTTTTTCCCTCAGGAACTAAACAACTTAAGCATATTTTATTAAAAGACGTGGACACTATTTTTGAATGTAAATTATGCCGCAGTCTCTTCAGAGGGTTACCGAATTTAATTACCCATAAAAAATTCTACTGCCCACCAAGTCTCCAAATGGATGACAGTAAGTTTTGTTCAGATATTCAGTTACGCATTTTACAGTTAAGTATTCTTATACTACAACTATACATTTGTGTTAACATGGTATTAATATCTAGTTACAGATACTTTAATGATGGAGTATAAAATTAAATGTTTGACTCAGTGTTATATTCAATTTCTTATATAGATACGTTCATATCAGTGCTTTTCACTTGGATTTTCCTAAAGGTGGATGAGGTTAGATTTATGAGTATATTTATTTGTATTAAAATATTGAATATTGTTTTGAATGTTTATGTGGACCAGATAGTTTATATTCAGGATTTTTGTAAGTTAAAATATTATTGCTTGAAGTGGGTATTGATATTTTCCCTCTTTACTTCTTTAACAACTCGTTACCAAATAGGACTGATCATTTACTTAGATTCTCCTTAAATAAATGAAAGTGTTGGAAATAAAGCAAAGAATGAGTAAGTAAGTTGATTTCTTGGGAATGATGGAGAGCATTAATAAATACTTATTAATCTTTCTGGTGTCTTCTGGGTCTTAATTTGAAAATCGGTTTTATTCTCAGTGAAATTTATTTAGATCAGTCATTTTATCAGAAATTAGATTGTGTTACAGGCTAACTTGAGATCCAAAATGACTTATGTGATGAAGGCTTATAAAGTCTTCGTGGAACCAAATGTTTGTCGAATTAAGTGTGTTGTCCCTGTATGATTAAGTTAGCAGTATATGTAGTCGTGTTGTTTTCTTGCTTTAAAGAGCTAATATATATTCCTTAAAATATTTTAATAAGTAATAGATTACTTTCCTTATTTCTTGTTCAGGGATTTAACTCTTTGTGGACTTAAAAATATAGAACTTACTTTGTCAGTTTGATATTATATTTGCATTATGGATTTTGTACATTTTTCAAATTAACCTTTTTGGGATGGGAGTGAAATGCAAACTTCAAATATCAAAAGTACTGTTTTAATTATTAGCAGGAGGCTTGCTTAAAGTATATTATAGGACATAGATGAAATGAATATTTCATACTTGTCTGGAAACTTTTCCTATTACTGTTAGATTTTCTTCTTCTTTTTGTCATTGAGATATAAATGAAAAGGCAGTCTATAGAGATCAGTTTCAAATGTAACCTTTCAATTAAAGTATAATAGAAAATTAGTTAATTTTCTGGTAGTTATTCTTTGTTGTTTTTAGTGTAAAGTTGACTTATAGAGGGAAATGGATAAATGGATTTGCTGGATTATCGTTCACTCTTCTTGACAATACCCATTCTAGAAATAGTTCTATGAAAGTGTCATCCTTCTTATAGACACTGTTTTATCCATTTTAAAAAGGAAGATGAGTAGACAAGAAGAACTATAATGAATCATTTCTTGATTTCTAAATAGATATCAGATTTGATGCTGTATTTATAGCTAGGTTTTAGAGTTGTATGTGGAAACATAGCCAGTGTTAGACAACTCTGTTACAATAGGAATATTTGATTGCCTATAGAGAGTGTAATTATTGCACAAGTAAATAAAAATAGCTCTATTTTTAGAATAAATCTATAGTTTTTAATCATTTGTTTTAATAGAATTGTGTCTTATTAAGAAGATGTATAATAGGACTGAGTTTAGCAAATACTTCTATATATCATGCCATTCATGTTTACTTATTTTCCAACAAATCTTACTTTTTCATTTCTATAGGGTGTTCAGATGTTCCCATACAATTAGACTAGATTATTTGTATGGACTAAGTTAACAGGAATGCTGTTATGTTTTCTAAAAAAAGAAAATTTTTATATATAGTAATGTTTTTCATGATGTTTTATCCATCTTCGGTTATGAGAACTTTGACTTGCCTTTGCTAGCCTAAAAATATGAAATATTATTTTTATTGTTTAGGATACCCTTGTGCTTATATACTTTTTAGTAAGGGCACTTAGAAGTGGAAGTAGTAGCTCTTCAGATTGTATCTGTTCCTTATCATTTGCATACTATGATGAGATTTTAAATTAAAGCAAATTTTAGTTTAATTAACCCTAGTTTTTAATCTTCATAAAATACTGAAAAGTAGATAATGCTCTTATAAAAATAAAAACTAGTAATATAATAAATTTTAAGATAGAGGTTCATGATACGTTTTAAAATATTAGGAAGGCTAGAGCAGGCTAATTGTTTCAGATTAAAATGTTGTTTTTTCCTTAACAGACCTTCCTGATGTAAACGATAAACAAAGCCAAGCCATAAACGATCTCCTAGAAGCCATATATCCAAGTGTGGACAAACGAGAATATATTATTAAGCTAGAACCCATAGAAACTAATCAAAATGCAGTGTTTCAATACATTTCAAGAACTGATAATCCTACTGAAGTCACAGAGTCAAGCAATCCTCCTGAACAAACCGAAGTTCAAATACAGGAAACTAGCACTGAACAGTCTAAGACAGTACCAGTCACAGATACAGAGGTGGAAACTGTAGAGCCCCCGCCTGTTGAGATTGTTGCAGATGAAGTGGCACCTACATCTGATGAACAACCTCAGGAATCACAGGCTGACTTGGAAACTTCTGACAATTCTGATTTTGGTCACCAGTTGATATGTTGTCTTTGTAGAAAAGAATTCAATTCCAGACGAGGTGTTCGTCGTCACATTCGAAAAGTACACAAGAAAAAGATGGAAGAACTAAAAAAGTACATTGAAACACGAAAGAATCCAAACCAATCCTCTAAAGGACGCAGTAAGAATGTTCTAGTTCCATTAAGTAGGAGTTGTCCAGTATGTTGTAAATCATTTGCTACAAAAGCGAATGTAAGGAGGCATTTTGATGAAGTTCATAGAGGACTAAGGAGGGATTCAATTACTCCTGATATAGCAACAAAGCCTGGGCAACCTTTGTTCCTGGATTCTGTTTCTCCTAAAAAATCTTTTAAGACTCGAAAACAAAAGTCGTCTTCAAAGGCTGAATACAATTTAACTGCATGCAAATGCCTCCTTTGCAAGAGGAAATATAGTTCACAAATAATGCTTAAAAGACATATGCAAATTGTCCACAAGATAACTCTTTCTGGAACAAACTCTAAAAGAGAGAAAGGCCCTAATAATACTGCCAGCAGTTCAGAAATAAAAGTTAAAGTTGAACCAGCAGATTCTGTAGAATCTTCACCCCCTTCCATTACCCATTCTCCACAGAATGAATTAAAGGGAACAAATCATTCAAATGAAAAAAAGAACACACCGGCAGCACAGAAAAATAAAGTTAAACAAGACTCTGAAAGCCCTAAATCAACTAGTCCGTCTGCTGCAGGTGGCCAGCAAAAAACCAGGAAACCAAAACTTTCAGCTGGCTTTGACTTTAAGCAACTTTACTGTAAACTTTGTAAACGTCAGTTTACTTCCAAACAGAACTTGACTAAACACATTGAGTTGCACACAGATGGGAATAACATTTATGTTAAATTCTACAAGTGTCCTCTTTGCACTTATGAAACTCGTCGGAAACGTGATGTGATACGACATATAACTGTGGTTCATAAAAAGTCATCCCGCTATCTTGGGAAAATTACAGCCAGTTTAGAGATCAGAGCTATAAAAAAGCCCATTGATTTTGTTCTAAATAAAGTGGCAAAAAGGGGCCCTTCAAAGGATGAAGCAAAACATAGTGATTCAAAACATGATGGCACTTCTAACTCTCCTAGTAAAAAGTATGAAGTAGCTGACGTTGGTATTGAAGTAAAAGTCACAAAAAACTTTTCTCTTCACAGATGCAATAAATGTGGAAAGGCATTTGCCAAAAAGACTTATCTTGAACATCATAAGAAAACTCATAAGGCAAATGCTTCCAATTCACCTGAAGGAAACAAAACCAAAGGCCGAAGTACAAGATCTAAGGCTCTTGTCTGGTGAGGAACGGTTACAGAGTTTTGCTTTTTTCCCCCATCGAACTAAAAAAATCATTTGACCATAATTTATAGCTGGTTCCATTTTAACACGTTTGCTTCCATATATCTTATGGCAATGGGAACTGCAAGAGTGATGTGCATATTGCATTTACCTCTTCAGTGACCTTTATTCCAGTGGCTTGGGAACAAAAGTTAACTTCAGAACTTATCTTCCACAGGACAATGCAATATAGTTATAGGTAGATGGCACAGGGTCAGTGCTTTCCTCTCAATGTTGTAAAATGCATACATTTATATTGGCTTATGTTTACAATAGAAGTCTTTTGTTTAACTAACTTTGCACAGGTTTAATTTGATTCAGTGACTTAGTCTACTAATTAATACATTGTAGGAAAGTTAAATATATTAGAGTGAATTTGTGAAGGTGATAATTATAGGAAAAAAGTCTTTTGAGGCACTGTAATTATTGTAAAAAATAATCTGTGACAGCTAAATAAAGTGCTGTACTCAGAAAAAAATCCCCAAATTGAATTTAGAACAATTAGCATTTATTATTTACATTTAACATAGTGCTTCCAGGCGAAGGGGGAAACTTCATAAACAGAAATTTGAATTTTTTTTTCCTTCTCCTCGGGAGTATGTGTTACTGTTTCTTAATCTATGGAAAAAGTGATTATTTAGGTCCAAAATCCTCTTATTTTTCCATTTTTGTTTAAATAAACTTTTTGGTGATCATTTCAACATAGTTAATATTATTAAGTAGGGGTTTTTTTCTTTTTTTTTGTGGTTGTGCATTGCAAGAAATATAAAATCCCTATTGGGAAGAAGAAAAAATATTACTTTTTTAGAAGATTTTGGAACAAATGTAGGTTTTTAAAATGCCATATTTTGAAATAAAGAGTAGACTCCCTATACTTGTTTTTTCAAGTCCCTGTATATTTTTAAAGTTTACCTTCAGATCTCTGTCCCTTGTATGAGGGCATTTAATATATTTAATTAGTATTAAATTAGTTTTGGATTCACGTTCTAAAGCAGTATGCTTAGTTTGAGTGCTCAATAGGTTAAATGTTGTGGTTTGATTATCACACATTTTTTAATTTGTGAGGAAAACATGAGATGAAACCATCCTTTAGAAGTTATTTACTCTTGTATAGTTTTAAAAACAAGGTTTTATTGGTAAACTCAAAAGTGTTCATTTATTCCCATTTCTCCTCAGATAACTTCAAGTGATGTACGAAAAGGTTTGGAGTTCATTTTTGTGGAAAGACTTTAAATTGGTGTTAGAACCACTAAACGTCTTCAAATGGTACTATGAGAAAAAAAGAAAAGCATTTTCATAAATATTCGACTGTACCTGCTGTTTTCAGACTAAAATAACCATCTAACCACTTATTTCTAAGGCACTGCCTCTTCCAGCACTTTCAAGTAGCTGTGACATTACATATTGTCATCACAGTCTATCAGCTAACCACCCTTGGCTTTGTGCATTTGGTCTACAGTTTCTACAAAAATGCTGCAAACTTTGTTTTCCAAACAATTTGTTGATTAAAGCGATCAACAACTTGAAGAAAATATCACCACTGGTGATTTTTAATTTGCAGAGACTTTATATCTTAGTGATTTTAGTTTTGTTCTGCTTTATTTGGCAAAATTTTCATCTGCATTGTACAGATATATGATTTCCTAGTGAGTGTATGTTAGGACCAAAAGACAAATTAGTATCAGCACATTATAAATATTTAGCCTACTAAATATTTGTAATTATTTTTACATCCATTTATTTCTAACTTGTTCTCCAGCACTTAAATGTTTGAAAGTTTGATTCTAAAATACATACTACAGGAAAGTTCCAGTTCATTTTCATCCATGGATCATTACATTTTTCATTTGTAAACATCTGAGGTTTTATGAAAATTAAACATTCCCCTATTTTTCTTTAAATTTTATTCAAAGCACTTTAATGATAGATGCAACTTAATTCTTCAGTTTCTTTTTTTTTTAAAGACCACACATTTACTAATATTAATATGAAGGTAGTAAATAGCTTACGATATTTTATGGATGCAGACAATCCATGCACAACCACTTCTTAATGATACTAGTTTATTTCTTTAAATATTATTGAAAAAGGAATATGGGGGTGTAAACCCTGATTTTTTTCTCCCTAACAAAATCTTAAATGACCACTTTAGATAATATTTGATTCCTACTGTAAAATTTGGAAAATAATGAATTTTTGTCCATTTTTGTAATCAAGGTTTTAGGAAAAACAGAAGTACATCTATCTTTATGAAATTTTGGGCAGGCTTTGTGTATCAATATTTTTTACTTTTTAGGGAATATTTTATTTTTTAGTAATTTTTGTCAAATTATAATTTTAAAAGGTACAGCAGAGACTATACCATGTTTTTATGTAGGTTCACACACCTGTACTTAGGAGGGACCCTGTCCATCTATATACTTTTTGTATAAAACTTAAAATCTTGAAGATCCACAAGGTCATAATAAAATGCTTCTGTAGCTAGAAAAACATTTACCCTTCCCAGTGCTTTGCACTAAAATATACTGTGAAAGGAAACTAGAAAGACTGTAACTGTTGCTGGAAATGTTCTATATTGAATGTACATGCTCTTGTTGGAAAAATGTACTATATGTGATGGAAATAAACCAGACTCGAAGTTATTTCAGCTAAATGTGCTTCAACAAAGGTGCATTGGTTGAAACTTTAAATGTTTTATTATCAAATTTAAATTTACTCAGTGACTATGAGCAGCTACACTTGAATTATATCCTGATAGTTTTATTTTTAAGAATTAGAGTGATAATTTCTCTTTAATTTAAAAACAGATTTACTTTTCCACTTATGGAAAACTTGTACTTTTAGGTCTAACTTTAATGATTAATAGCATAATATATTTAGGGAACTAAATATGTAGGTGATATTTCGTTTATAAACCATCTTTATTAGTTGCACATTAAACCTGTATGTTTGACTTTTTGCAAGGTGTTATCTTTTATGCATTCCTACACACAAGACATTTTCCAAAGATATTTTCCAGAGTTAAGTACCTATAACCAGTGAAGAGATACAAGGATTCCTAAAAAGCTTGGAGTAACTTTTTGCTGCAGCCTTTCATCTCTATGTCAGTCTTTTTCTCTGTGCTTTAGTGGCTAAATACTGTAGGGGAAGAAAGAGAAATAGCCTGATATTGGTGGAGGGGAGCCCAATTGCTGGAATTCTCTGCCTCACCTGTTTCCATAGGACCATTCACAGTTTGTCTCCTCCATAATAACTAGGGCCACAGAGCAGGAATTTAGAAGGAGAAATTGATGATTCCAAGGACTGTCAAAAGACTTCAGCTGGGTCATAGAGAAAAAAATAGCACTGTGTGAGGACTTGTGTAAATTAGAAAGGCTTACACAGATTAGGAATGTTTTATCATGATAGCCAAATTAATGGATCATGGCAGACATAGGAGTTAGAGGCTAAACTGGGACCAGTTTAGAAAAGTAGAATGAACAAGTAAGAAGTGATTAGAAGTTCTTTGTTCTTCCTATTCGTTTCTGGTCTTCATTCTTACATTTTGGTTTTATTTTTACTCTTGAGCTTTGTTGTCTCAGAGGCTCAGTCTTGTAGCTCTTAAGGAGAAGAGGCCTATGAGATTCGTGCCAGAAGCTTTTCTGCACGTAGACTATATAAGCAAATATTTGTAGCACTTGTTGTTGTAGGGAGGAGTACAACTATGTTGTAGGGAGGAGTTTCTAACGGTTAGAAACTGCTTATTTTATATTAAGACCTATCTCCGGCTATAAATTATATCCACCTTTGCTACTATTTGATCAATTTAAGAGTTTTTCTGTAGAATTCAACTCATTTTCCTTCCTGAAGATACCTTCCACTCCTAAGTGTGGTGGAAGAGGAGGAACAACAGGTATGGCTTGCACTTCAACTTTGTAAGTTTGGATAGTGCACATGAGAGCTGGATGAGGTATGGCTGACTCTGGGCTGGTGTTCCTTAGAATGTGCAGATACCCCTTGAATGCACAGTAACTATTCTTTTGGTTCATTCCTTTTTTCCTATTTACTCCCTACTTCAAGAAGAAAAACTTTGAAGAATATATAAATTACTCATCTTTAATTTTTACCCTAGTTTTGTATATATGAGCTAAGTTTTCGATTGACACAGATTGCTTGTATCGTTGAAAAGTACCTTCACATTTTTAGGAATTTGTATTTGTCATATTGCTTTATGGTCAATAGGCTCTTCTACTCAGTTTGCTTTAAAAAGCCTATGAATGCAGTGGCAGGGAGTTTTGTGATTTTGCTGTGGCTTAAGGCTGTGGGTATAGAAAGGAGTTTCCCAATAGATGTTATGGCAAGTAGCTATGGAGATAGGGAGGCACAAGTAGATAATCTTCCTTTTGTGCAGTTGCAAAAGTTCTCTTCAAATAGCGTGACCACTGAAAATGAGATAGAAATGCTTCTAAAACTTTAGAAATCAGGTTTCCTGCAGTGGCCTCTAGAAGTATTCTAGATCCTTAGGAGTTTTAGAAGTTACTTTTCTAATGGAATTCATAGATTACCAGGATTATGATTTAGCCGTGGCTTTCATAGTTGATCTAAAACTGAGCTCTAAGATAGATGCAGCACGATGTTGGCTGTGCTGTTAGACAAAATTCTTCTGTACTCTATGATTTCTTTCCCTCTTCTCTGACTTTAAGAGCTAACAGAAACCTCAGAATTGAAAAGGAGTAAGAATCAGCAATCTTGAGAACAACTATTAGCTAGTTGGTTTCTAAGGCATCGGGCATATGATAGAATGCAGAATAAAACATGTTTCACTTAAACTCACCTACAATTATTCTGGCTTTTCTGACTTTCTGTATTCATTCCTCCTCTCTCATAATTTGTTTCTACACCCTTTTCCTCTGACCTGTGATCTGAGCTTCCAGCTCATCTTTCCTTTTTCCTCTTCTCGTTGACTAACTGAGATCATTAGTATCAAGATAGCTAAAACGTCCTTTGAAATGGTAAGAAGGTGGAAAGTCAGCTCATTTCTTCCTGAAGCTTTATCACTCTACACTCGATTTGTCAGGTTTATTATTTATTTTCAAGCTTCTTCCTCTCTCTATATTCACCGCAACCACACCACAAGCAGAGGGGAACTTAGTGAAGACCACAGGTGCATCTGGTTGGGAAAATGCCCAAAGTTGGAGGTTTTGCTGTTTGTGCTCACTCGGCAGAATTAATTTTGTATTTTTGAAGTCAGGAACTATGTCTTGATAATTTTGTTTAGTGCCTAATATGTTTTCATGTATACCCAGGCACTTTAAATAAATGTTTGATAATGATATTTAAGTAAGTAGTTGCCTTTTCCATCTCAAAATTGTGCTGCCATACACTTTGAGATTTTGGGTCTGAATTTCATAAGCTTGTATTATCTCAATATTGATAGATTTTACTTATTTTAGAAAATGCCACCAGTACTAAGATGAGAGTTTATGATAATAAAGAGAATTCTTAGTTCTAGGTAGTAATAATGAACATTCATGGAGTGCTTACTGTATGCCAAGCACATTGCTCACCCTTTACATGCATAATCCCTTAATCCACCAACAACCCTATGAAGTATGAACTGTTACTTCATTATTCTTGTATTATAGAACAGAATATTGAAGCTTAGAGAAGTTCAGTGATTTACTCAAGTTCACGTAGCTAGTTAATTACAGAATTGAGACTTGGCACTACGTCTGTCTACAAAACCTGTACCCTTAATCAGTGCATCTTATATCTGCACATTTTACTGTTTGCAAAGCACATTCATTACGTTACCTTATTGGCACCTTAGTGTAATGATCTGGAGCTAGATTAGTTGATGAAATTTTTGGATCTACAGATTATTTCCTGTGTGACATTGTGCAAGTTACTTAAACATTCTGTGCTCTGTTTACCTCACCTATAAAATGGGCATAATATTGCTTACCTCGTAGGGTTGTTCAGAGGATAAAATGAAAAATACATGTAAAACACTTAGAATAGCGCCTGGCATATTACAATAAATGTTAGCTATGATTACTATAAGTGATTTTCGTAGCATATCCAAATGTGGGTTTTTTCATGGCCTCTTGAAGTTTAGATGGAAATGTGTACATTAAAAGAAGTTTATTGTTACACCTCAGATTTTTAACTGCTGCTTTTGTATTTAATTGAGACGAGAACCAACTATATTATTTGCTATCAATTCTTTTCTAATCAGATATTACTAGTTTATTACTCGCAAATTTTTCATTTATTTTGAAAAAGCTATTAGGTAGTTTTAAGCACATTCATTGTAAGTTAGGCTTTGTTTTTGTGGTTACTTACTAGAATAACCTTTCTGTCTTAAAATTCTTATTAGTATATCTGTCCTATCACATAAATATTTTATTTTTGGTTATGTGCAAAATACTGACACAGAGCAAATATTAATTGAGTAACAGCTGAAATATTTCTATAGAACAAAAGTAGGTATGCAGTACTGTTTGATAGAAGGCATTCGTTTATGGAAAGAGTGGATTCTTGAGGAGAGCACAGTTTGGGCTAAGTCAGGAATTTCTTTGGTGAATGTGTCATGAAGAGATAAGAAATCCACTTTTCAAAAGTCTTGCCAGTGGTAGTTATTAGTGGCAGCACTCCAAATTTCAGCTGAGGCCCAAGTACTGTTAATTTATCTGCCGAGAGGGTTTACCCACACACCTGACTGTTCTTGATCTTGTTTTTTAATGAGAAGATGATGATTTTAGAAATTTTAGTGTTTAGGGACTGATAAAATTTGCAACACCAGAGAACCTTTGTCCCTATGTTTGGATGAGCCTTCAAATCCTTGATCTTCAGATCAAGTGCTGGGGTTCCAGCACCTGGGCTGACTTCTTAATGATTCTCATACTCAAATACTTGTGTCAGGTATCTGGAGCATATTCCTGGCACATAAAACATTGTAATGTTTAAGCAATAGAATATGTGGGTGAAAAAATAGCCAAACTGAAATAAAAAAGTCACACTCTGAATACTTGAGCAATAATAACTTACAGTCTATGTGGGTGTTCTGCTCTATAGTATCTGGTAACAGTTTCAATACAAGAATGTGTCTTGATGTTATGTTCAGAGGAGAAATTATTACACCAGAATGAACCCTAAGTGCATAGAACTCAATACAATTCAGGTTTTGAATATTGATTTTTAATTCCTTCTACCTGTGGGATTATCCTGAAAATAAATTAGCTCTGAAAAATGGAACTGTGGCTCTTAGTCAGACTTTCTTTCTAAGCTATGCAAAAGTACTTTTTAAAAAAGTTGAAACTCTTCTTGGGTAGATTGGTGCTTTGTTAGACCTGAACCCTAGAGTACCTGCTGGTTGTGACCACGAGCTTTTATTTTGGATGGAAGAAAAAGCAAGGAATACTTTTCTTCTAAGAAAAATAGTGAAGTACTAGGAACATTGTGTGCATAAGTGATTAAATTATATAAAAATTTAACTTTAGGGAAAAGATTTTTATGTAGTTTCCTTGAATTCTTGACATACAAGTTGTTAGGGTTGTTTTATATAAGCTTCTGTAGGAGAGTAGCCATGTCATTTTTATGCCTTTTCATCATTAGTTATTGAGCTTGGAATCCAGTGCGCTGGGTGTCTGTAGATGTTTGAGACTTTCTGAGCTTCCTTCTCCTTTCCTTTGAATGGACAGGCTTTGAAGAGGTAAGATAGGCTAATGGGGCTGTCGTAAAGATAGACAAGAACACAGTGAAATTTATGAATCATTTTCAATATTTATACCCTCAAGTTAAACTTTCCTCAAAACATTTTCATAATTTTCTAATTTGCCCTTTCTTTACCTGGCATCTTGACTAGTCTACTATTGTTTCTTGTGATTGTAAGAGAACAAAATCAGTTATTTGCTGTGAAATTTGGAACACAAACAGATTTATACACACACAAGAGAAAGAGACTTTTAAATGAGATGGTTTTGTTTCCTGTAACTGCCCTGGATCTCTTTGTAATCTCTTAAGTGACCGGTTGTAGTGGTATGAATTCTTGATCTTTAATGTTTAAGATACTTCTTTGAAGGCCCTTCTTTCCAAAGCAGTTAGAGCCAAGTAAGACCCACAGGGCTTGAATTACTAGCCACCACCCAATTTGTCGTGTCATCTAATTGCAGGTGTGTGAGTGCATGTGCACCTATAGATAAAAGTATTGTGCAACACATTTTTTTTGGTTACAAGCACAGAGTTTTACTTGATCTTTAGCTAGTAAGAAGAGGTTTATTTTATTTATTAGAAGGCCTTATATGAGGAAATAAGGGAGATGGATGTGGCCAGGCCTTATTGGAGTCTAGGAGTAATTGTACAAACTGGCTTCACCATATAGATTTCAACTAGGTGTTAACAGAAACCAGGAAAGATCAGTGCAGCTCTAATGACTGGATACTGCCCTCTTAGCAGCAGAAGTTGCTTCTCTGCTGCTATTAGCCTTTCTCAGACTCTGCTCTTACTTTTTTTTTTTAATATAATTACCTCATTCTGTATCTTCTCAATATGGTTATAACTGTCTCATTGCTTCTGCATCTGCCTTCTCTATGTCTCTCAGCTGCTTTCCCTCTCCATTCAGCCTGAGTTCAGACCACTATGAGAGGAAATTTGATTGGTTCAGTTAGGTGCATTCCCTGTCAGTCAAATCTCCTGTGCCAGGCCTCTTCATAGGTTGCTGGCCATAGATTTCTCTTTATAGATGAGCTGCTCTTGGGACAGTTGCTCTCCATTGGTCTTGTCATTGGTGATCATGGCAGCATAGTCAGTGGCATAACACATGGTCCTGGACCCAACAAAAGAAATCTTTTTTTGGGAATCTTTTAAAAGAGGGGTCTCTATAGTCCTAGAATGTAGTAATCTTTCTAGTACACATATTTTCTTCATTTTTTAAAAGTGATTGAATTGAAGGTAACCTGTGGGCTTGACTTTTATGTCAATGCAGAGCCAACAGTCCTTTCCATACTGAGAGAATGTGGGAAAGAGTTTTCTGAGCAGCATCTGCAGTTCTTTTTCTGAACTGCCTGGTGCTGTTTCCATCTTTGCTTTGCAGATTCATAGACAGCCTGAAGTTTTCACTCAGAAAGAGCCATTCCATTTCCTGTAGCAGCATGTTAGGCTATTGAGTCAGTTGCTGCCATTTTCAAGCCACCCACTATTATGCCACACAGTTTTGAGTTAGTGATTTAGTGAATTCTTAAGGTATTGCTTCTGCTTTTCTACTTGTATTTTCCACATTTGGGCTTACTCTGCAACAGCTGCTTTATATCTTCTCATTCATTCCTCATTGACAGACACTATTGAGAGTCCATCATGTGCCTGGCACCATTCCATTCTTTTGGGGAAACATACGTGGTTAGGCATGGATTTTTAAGAATCATGCAGACCTGAGTTCAAGTCTTGGCTCCTTTACTTACTAGCCATGTAGTTTGGGCAAGTTACTTAATCTTTCTATGTTTCAATTTTCTTGTCTGTAAAATGATAATGTTAGAAACTACCTTATAGGTAGGTTTGTTGTGGGAATTTATAAAAGTTTAATGATATATTGTATATAATGTACTTAACACAATGCCTGGCTCAAGTAAGAGCTCAGTAAATATGTGTTATTACTGTTGGAGTGATCGCTAAAATTGCTATCAATTTGCTGCTGAAACACTTTCTAGCACTTAGTTTCTGGTTATCTTGCTTTACCATTTGATGTTCGTTGCCTTTTCGTTGGCATTAATCCTACCGTTTAATGAAAAGTCAGATGTAACATCTGTGATAAAGTTAAGATACACAGCAGTTTATTAAGTTAGAACATTATTTCATGGGTCTTTAATCTGCTGCTATTCTTGCAGCACCTTTTGCTAATTGCTCAAGAATTTGTTGAGCTTTTTAATATAATTTTGCTTCTTTGTGATTAAGTCTTATAGAGCATGGTATAGTTTTGAGTAGCAAAACTCAGAGCAGCTTTTGGGTTTTTTGGTTGTTGTTATAAACTTTAGGCTATGGGTACATGAACATATATTTAGTTTACAAGTGAGAATTATGTCTTCTCTTTGTATCACCAATGCCTCACAGTGTACCTAGCCCATAACAGGTGCTAAGAGAATGTTGAAGGGAGGAAAGAAGGAAGGTACTTTACGTTAGTTATCTTCAGGCTTATTAGTCCACAATATGTCTTTGCTTTTACTTCTTTTCCTATTACCTCATCTTCTAATCTATATAGCTTTTCTACCTGTGAGTTCCTCATCGTTTCTGTTACTGATGGCTTCTGTTGCTGCCTTCTTTTTGTGAGTCTCATAGCTTCTGCCCTTGCTACTAAGTAATAGTGGCAGATTCAAACTCATGGGAGTGCTGTGTTGACTGTATGCCCTGATAAGTAATCCATAATCACTTATATACTGCATGAGTGTACATTTAGTTATTTTTGGATAATTCCTTTTAAGATTTACCTTTGTTTAATTCATACCTATTGAATTCTATGAAATGCAGCTCACATTTCATTTCATACTCCACTCCCAGATATAAACAAAGCAAACGCACAATTGTTGATTGCTTCTGTCATTTGTGTAATCTTAGGAATTGGAATTGATTACTTATCATTTCATTTATCCAATTCTCACATGGCCTACTTCAAACTTTTATACTATCTGCAAAGCCTCCAACACTATTTTTGCTTCCTTGATGAGAGGCAACCTTGCCTATATCATAGCAGAAGGTAGAAGACATTTTCTTATGCCCCTCTTCCACATCACAATGATTTTTGTGTTCTCTGCCTTCCTTGATTCTTTGGAGGAAGATGTGTCCTTCCTTTCCAAGTCCAACACTTTGGCCCTTGCCAATCTCCTTCCCTGGACCTTCCTCTAACACTTCTCCTCTCTTTCCTCCTCACCATCTTCTGTATCCCTTTCCACAACCTTCTTTCCCTCAGCCTACAAAATATGCTCAAATTCTTTTCAGCCAGAAAGTAAACTTCACCTCCATACTACCTTCAGTCTAGTTACTATCATCTATTCTTCCTTCCTTTCACTTCAGACTTCCATGTGCTCTCATTTTATCACTTATTTCACTACACTAATTGTCTATTTCCTTGTCTTCCTTCTCCATTAGACTGTAAACTCTCAGGAGAGTTGTGTCTTGATCACCATTGATTCTCCAGGGCCTAGGTTAGTTCCTGGTACATAGTAGGCATTCAGTAAATATTTGTTGAATGAGTGAACAGTATAGAACCATGCCTATACCATTCACTTGTGCACTATTTGCAAGTTTTTCCTACCATTACAAGTTCACTTGAAAGGCATCAATGACCATGTAAATGCTAAATCTAGTGGCTCCTCACTTTTCATCATGCTTGACCTCTCTGTGACCCTTAATGCTTACAAATTACCTTTCCCAGATTTTCATAGTCACTTCTAACTGGTTCACCTTAGGCCGGTTTCAGCATGGTATTGGATCCAAAAGAAACAGACGAGCCCCAAAACTTTGGAAAATAATGAACCTCTTTACTATTTTACTGAAATCTTCTAAGGAGATAGAAAGGTGCAATTACATAAGCTCAGCAAACTTCATACAAGATCTCCCTACCCATTTCTCTTCCCAAATCCTCATACAGCTTTGGCAGCTTCCCCCAATCTCTTTTCTGTAGCATTTCCCCCAAGATGTTCTGTAAACTTCCTGCCAGAAACCCCTTGTCCACTGCTCCTATCTTTTCATTTTCTTCTAAGAGTAACTCTACTCTTTCCAGTTTAAATCACTTCATCCTCTGTTGGCTTCTTCCAGTTCTTTTCTCTACCCCTTATTCTGCTCAGCATTACAAAAGTCTGGGAGCATTCTTTTGATTTCGTTAGGTTTGCCCTTACCAACTTTGTTTGCATGATTTTACTTAATCTTAAAGATCAGACACCATTTCCTCCAGTGAGTATTTTCTGACTTCGTGGGTTCGGCTAGGTTTCCCCCTTGTGTATTTCTTTAGTTCCCAATCTTTAACTGTACTGAAATGATCTATTTGTGTCTCTCCCCTAGGCTATAAGCATCTTAAGGCTAGAGATCTTGTTTTTTCCTTATATCCCTAGCATCTGGAACATGGTGGATGTTGATAACTATTTATTGAACTGATGCTACTGTGAACTCTGATCCTTCCTCTCCTGCCATTGGCTTTGTTTTTTTACCAGGCCTTTAAATATGGATCCAAGTTTCCTTAGTCCTTTTTCTCTTTTTATACTCAGTGATTCCTCCAGTCCCAAAGCATCATTTATCACTTCTGTGAAGATGACCCTAGTCCTATTTTCTAACCTGGCTAGTCTCCTGATTATGAGTCAGTTTGTTTTCAAAGTTGGATGTCAAACATCTTCACATGGATATTTCACCAGTATCTTAAATGTAACAGAAACTCAGTAAACCAGGCTTTTTAAACTTGTTCCCCCTTTACTTTATGTGTACCCTGTCTCAATTATTCATACTCCTACCCTCCCAGTTACCTAGGCTAATTAGAATCCTAGGGAATGCCTTGACCTTTTTCTCTTACACTCTTCACCTAATTGGTGATCAATGCCTGGCCATCTTACCTCTGAATGTTTTTCACTTTTGGCTCCTCCTTGCCTTTTCTACCTTTTGTAGTTTAGCTTGGACTCTTATCTCTTACCTACGCTGTTGCAATAGTCTCTTAAGTAACCTACTCTCTAATCTCTCTTCCATGCTGCTGTCAGAACTATCTTCCTAAAATACAGATCTGTTGTTACTGTATGTTCATAGCTTGACTGACTTACTCATTCTCAGGGCTCAGCTTAAATGTCACTTCTGAATAAAGACAATCTAAAGCATGTCTCTCTTTTTCATTTTCCTTTCCTTATTGTCTTCTAATACATTTCGTAATTATGCTTATATTTGCACATTGATTCGTTTAATGCCTATCTTCCCACTGGAGAGATTTATGTAAGATACTGGGGAGAGTTATATAGACTCTGTGTGTAGCAAAATGCTTGGGACAGGGTAGTTTTTTCATTAAAAATTAAAAATTTTTCATTAAAAAATTTTTGTTGAATGAGTGGATGGATGATAGATAGCTTATCTGTGTAGGCAAACAGGAGATAACAAAGGCAGAGAAGTGACAAGGTCCTAGAATCTTCTTACATGCTCACAAACCTTAGTCTGTATTTCTAGCCTTTCTGAAATAGTAATGGGCTTCTCCCTTCTGCCTTTTGCATTTATTTCCTTGAGGGAGTCAACAATCCCATTAGTGCACATGCACTCTGATCCCGATGTGACTACAGTTGATTTGGGGACATCAGGTGGAGACAGCTAGATTTGTTTACCTGTTACTGATGCTTAGGTGGTGCCCTAGGCATGCAGACAAACAGGTATTTGCCAGGTTAAGTTAACCCAGATTCCTTTTTAGCCTTTTCAGTGATGCAAGGCTTTGTACCACATGTTAATTAAAGTGTTTATTATTTGTAAGACTAGTTGTGTTTGAAATGACGTATTTGTTTGCCTTTTGAAGACTGAAGATTTCAATTTAACAGACTTTTATTAAATAGAAGTTGAAATTGTTTAAAAATATTATTTAGGAACTGATTAGTAATAATAAGCAAATTAAACTTTTTTTTTCCCTGTGGAGCCTGCTCAGGTATCAAAAGTCAAAGAATTTCATGATCATTCTTCAGATCTCACTGTCTTAGGTTGACTTGCTTCATCCCTTCAGTAGACACACTGAGCTCCTGCTTTATGCAAGGCACTGAGTTAGGTGCTAGGGTTATAGAGTTGAGAAATGCAATTCCTCCTCTTAAGTACCATGGAAGAAGGATGCATTATAAGGATACACAGAAGTGGCATATTAAGGCACACTGAGGGGTTGAGGAAGGCTTCTCATAGTTCCTAAATTCATTCTTGAGTTGAATTTTGAAAGAGTTAGCTAGACAGAAAAACTTTCCAGGTGAGTACAGAGATAAGGCAATGGCCAAATCAAGAAAGATCTTGTGTACCAAGGAAGCAATTTGAATCATATTTTCAAGATTGGGGGTAGCTGTTGGAGAATTTTAAGCAGGGGCGTCTGATAGCATTGAGGAGACTGAATTGGAGTTGGGATGGAGGGTAAGGTTTGTGGTGGGGAAATCAAATAGAAGCCAGTTTCAGAAATCTAAGTGAGGAGTGATTAGGGCCTAAATTGTGGTAATGCCAATGAGACTATGGAGGCAGATGCAGATACTATAATTATTTCAGAAGTGGAATTTTTCAGACATTGGAGATGAAGAAGGAATCTAGTGTGATTCCCAGGTTTGGGCATTCTGATTGGGCAGGTGGATTGTACCATTCTTCAAGGTAGGGAACACGTGAAGAAGAACACTTTTCCAGGGGGAAATGTTGAATTAAAGTTTAGGCATGCTGAGTTTGAGGTGCTTGTGGGATATCTAACTGGAGATGCTTATTAGGAGTAGAGTATATAGACTAGAGGTCAGGAGAGACATTGCCCAGGCGCTGGAGATTTAAGAGTCATTAGTGTGCATGTGGTTTTTGAAGCCATAGGTTTCCAAGAGATTACCAGGAAGAATAAATACTGTCAACATATCATGCTACTTCTCACATTCTTTTGGTTTATTATGCAATTTAGGTCAGTGCCTTCCTATTTCAGTTTTTTATTCAGGAAATGACGTTTGGCTAGCACTGGTTATCACTCTGTCTCCCCTGCTTCCCCTGCCCGCCCCATGTATAAAATATATAACATATATGATATTACTCTAAGAAGTGCTTGATAATTAAATTGTAATAGCATTAGGCAATGTGAACTAATCTATGTGTTGTATTTAGAGGGCTTTTGGGATAAAATCTGTAAGATCTATTTTAAAAGACTATTTCTTTAAAAAGGAAATATCTTATTTTTTAAAATAAAACAATCTATTAGTGTTCTTGGACTGAACAAGATGTGTTTGTTGAGTCCCAAAGCTTTGATCTGCCCAGGAGTTGTTCGTGATTTAGTCCCTATGCCTCTGACCGAGGCAGCAACTATTTCTGAAAAATAGGAGGAAGCCGTTTGGGTAAACTAATAAAATCTGAAATAATCCATATGGTAAACTTACGTAATTTAGTATCCATAGCCAGATACTAAGGGGAAAAATGTTACTAAACATTGAACAGATGATTGAAATATGTTAGTTTTACTTTGCCAAGCTGCATTTTTAGGACTGGTGAATATTTAAAATAGTTAATAAAAACTAGGTCCTGCATTATCATGTATATTTCTGTGGCCCTCGCTGGTTTCTCCAAGTTTCTTTTCGCTTCCTCTGTGAAGGGAGAACCCAACAATAAAACTTTAAATCCTGCCATCTAGATAACCAGTAGAGTGCAAGGGGAGATTTTTGTCCCCTTGGAGCTGAAATGAATCAGCCTATTTATCCTGCCCAGGCCAGTGGATACTTAGGAGGGTATGCAGAATGACTTTTAAGAACTCAGCCCTTCTTGGGATTGAAATCAATGATTTAATACTGAAAGCATAGGTCTGTACACTGTTCCAGCTATCCAACTTTTGATTAACTTTTAAGATCTGCCTTCAAAGGGAAGAATTCCCTGGAGACTTTGTGTGTGAAGTTTCAATAGATTAAAATTTATGGATGTGTTATACTTTTAAAAACTGAAGTCAATAATAGAAATGCTGACAGACTTGAACTAGAAGAGGATAGCTATAATGAAACAACATTTTATTATAATTTCATCATCTGTAGTTAAATGAGGTTTTCTTTTGCTTTGAAAATGGTTTCTTGTTATTTGAACTTTAATCAATAATAGATACTAGCATAAACCTAATATTCACGTCAGCATAACACAAGGCACATCATTGCTGTAGCACAGAATTATTTTAAATCACATATTTTTAATATCTGTTTCAGATCTTCCTTTTTAAATAAATTTGTTTTTAAACATTGATTTTTTTTTCCCTGGCAAACCTCTAGATACCCATTCTCACTTCAGAAAATCACTAACAGAATATTATTAAAGGTGATATGTATATTTAGGCGTTTGAAAGATTTCAACAAAAATGAACAGTGGAGCAGAAATTTAGAATATATACTTTATTGAAGACTTCATTTGTTCAATAACCTTTATATTTGTTGATATTCTTTCTTGCCCTATGACATTTTAGAGATAAATTTTGTTTAGAAATTTTTTACAAGATTTATCATTATGTTACCAATAACAACACACACACACATATTCTTTATCCATAAGATAATAAATACCTTGAATTTATATTGTGTATTTTCCTGAAAGTTAAGTGGTTATATATTATTCCTTTAGCTTTACAAGATCACTAGATTACTGAGAGATAAAGGATAGTTTTGGGTTTTGTTTTGACATTTTTTTTGATGTAGTAAAACTCAAAGCACTCCATTTCATCAACCAGACCCAATTCACAGACTTAATCAATGGAAAAGTAAAACTGGAACACCTCTTGATTTCCTGCTTTTTTTGTGTATTTTTTTCAGTGTCCTCTTCATGTCCCATTTTTACTGGTCTAAACCTTCTATTGCTCTACTCTTGGCTACTCTGGTTCTGTTAGTATCTTGTATTTATGAAGATTATGGATGATTTTAGGAGATTCTTGGGCTAGTTTTATGGGAATACAGGGGTGATGTTTTAGCTTTTTCCTGTTTCAGGATCCATTTTTAAACTTTACCACAAAAATTCTACCTCTTTATGATTACTTTTAATATTTATTCATTTATAAAAATATGTTTTGAGAGTCTACATCTTAGAAGCAATAGTTTGGATATATAAAAAAGGAGGATTAACCAGATTTTTACTTTTGATACAGAATAAAAAGAAAAAGAAACATTGTCAAATTCATAAACATGAATTTTCTTCCCAGACTCTTCTGCTTACTGTGGTACTTTTATAGCCTGATGGGAGAAGAGCAGGCGGAATTGTAAATAATTATAATATCATGTTATCTAAGTGCAGAGTTAGGCTTATAGTTATTTTATTTAGCAACCTGGCATTTTGTATATACCTTCTTTTGAGTCATAATTCTGTTGAATTGTAGATGGGGACTCTAGAGATTTAGTATAACCTCATTTTAAAATGGAGAAAATTGAGGTAAGTGATTGCACAAGGTCACACATGTAGTTATTGAAGAAGTCAGGAATAGAGGCCAGCTATCTCTTAAAGATTATTTTAGAGGCCGGCCGAGTGGTGTAGTGGTTAAGTTCACATGCTCTGCTTCAGTGGCCCGGGGTTCGCCAGTTCGGATCCCAGGCATGGGCCTATGCACTGCTCATTGAGCCATGCTGTGGCAGCATCCCCTACACAAAATCGAAGAAGATTGGCACAGATGTTAGCTCAGCAACAGTCTTCCTCAAGCAAAAAAAAAAAAAAAAAAAGGAAGATTGGCAACAATGTTAGTTCAGGGCCAATCTTCCTCACCAAAAAAATAAAAGAGATTATTTTAGTAGGTAAAAACATGTACATATAAAAAATAAAACAGTACAAAGAGGTGTACAGGTGAAAGGTAAGTTTTCTTCCTAATACATCTCTCAGTTCTCTCATTTTCTTCCTCAGAGTCAAGAAGTTATGAGTTTCTTGGGCATTCAAGAGCTTTTAATGTACATATAACCATATAAATGTGCATATATGCATTACCCTTCACGCAAATGGTATTATACTGTACACTTCTGTACCTTACTCTTTTTCACTTTTTAACAATAGTCTGGAAATTATAGAACTCAGATATTTTTATTCCTTGTTCCATGAACTTTCCATTTTACTGTATTGCCTATCATTTAGACAACCAGTTTTTGTTAATGTGAAGTGACAAAGTATTGAATTCTCCTTTGTTTCTGGCATATCATATTGAGTACCTCGTGTGCAACGTAATGTATTTCACATTTCTTTCGTGGCTTACAGTAAATAATGATAACTAATATTAATAAGTGTAACTCGTGTTGAGTTCAGGTCATCTTGATACTTGTAATGTCAGAGACAATCTTTTGTGCCATTTTTTTAGATGACTGATCTATCTCATCCTTTACATTTTAAGTTATTTTCATTCTTTAATTCTTTTAACTCTTTAATTACATTTATCCTTAGTGTTGAATCCATGAGCTAATTAGGAAAATCCCTTTTGGCTCTTCATAATCTTGCTACCATTTTGTTTTTGAGATTTTGATTCTTTTTAAATTTCGGTTTTGTTTGCCAAAATACTGCATTCCCCAGTGTTCCCCGTCTGTAATGTAAATCTCTTGGAAGAGATGATCTTCAAGTTACTGCTCAGCTCTAGAATATATATAGTTTTATATCTTACTTGAGTAGATAATGTCAGTTGTAGCCCTTTCCGTCTCTAATCATGCTTACCTTCATTTCCAGCTCTGCTTAAATTCTTTCTCAAAGAATGTAAAGTTATTTTGAAAACAGGAGCAGCATCTGAATCCTTAGAATAGTAGGATGGTCATGGAATTGGGATGCAATAATTGAAAAATCCAGGGGTGGAGATATGATGATGGGGAATTCAGCACTCAACAATGACATTACAGATCTAACAAATACATAATTGACAAGTCAAAACTTTTTGTGTGAAAAGTAGTACAGAAAGGAATGATTCAGATGTGTCAGTCGGTCACTCCAGCAACAATAAGCATTGTCAGCCTTCCCTTCTCTATCTGTCCGGAGATGAGTTATTCCTTTAAGAATGGTGAAGTAGATTTGGGAAAACAGTGGAGAAATTGCCATAGCTCTTTCTGGTGTTTGTTAAAGTGCAGGTTATGCTGCATTTTTGAAGCTGGTGGTCTCAGAACCACACTTTGAGGACAGTCATAGATAGTAAACATTGTGGGAGTTCAGAAAATAGATCATTTCAGACTGCAGTAATCAGAGAAAGCTTACTAGAATAGCTTTGGTCTGGGTCTTGAGGGATGGGCAGCGTTTGAATAGATGAGAAGAAGGAGAAAACATTTTTAATGGGTGAAATGCCAAGAACAAAAGCACAGAGGTGGGAACTAATAGTGTATGTTAGGGGAGTGAAAAGCACGGAGGTGGAAAATAATAGTGAACGTTGGGGAGTGGAGAATCAAAATAGTTTGGCACAAGGGTTCTTAAATATAGTCTATGAAAGAGAATTGAGGTGGTGCTTCTGTCAAACGATATCACTCACTCCAGAGTTTGGAAAAAATGGGTGCTATGCCATTTGTCTTCAGCTTGCAACTGGATGCCTCAGTGCATCAAGCTTCACGTTTTCATGTTCTCTCCGATGTCACCAAAGAAGAATTCCATTTTAGAACACTTTTTGGAAACTGGAAAGACTATCAACAGCTTCAAAATAATCTGGCTCTCTAATAAATACTCAAATGGAAGAAAAAAGTGATAGCACTCTGAGGAGAGATGTGCACCTGTGATGTCAGGCCCACATCATGGCTTTCTTGCTTTGATGAGGAGAGTAAAACCACATGTCATTGTGTCTCATTACTTTCCATATCAGCAGCTGTCACCACCTTTCCAAGAGGTATTGCCAAGAAATAGGACCAGAATATGTTTCTCTCTACCAGACAGAAGTTTACTGTGTTTTCAGAGGTCTTAATTGAACTTGAAGGCAGAGGAAATATTGGGACTTAACTCTAACTTGAAAGTTTTGGAGGAATTTAGTTCCAGAACACAGGCTACCTTAACCTGACAGAGCATTCTATGGAATTCTGCTCTGGTTTTGTGTACCTTTGTGAGTCAAGGATTTCAGTGCTTGTTGCCATGGAGAAAAAAGTTGGCATTGATTATCAAAGATGATGTATGCATTGCTATGTCAAAGACCATATCACAATTTCATCTCAAGTCAAATCTCATTGAGATATACTACTGAGCAGTTAGAATTTTTTATATTAATTTTTTAAGGAAGTCACCTTTTCTTTCATGAAAAGTAACGATGTGAGGGAGGCAAAATCCTTTGTAAATATTGTTTTTTATATATTGCTTATGTTCAGGAAATCAGTTTCCAGTGCAGTGAGAGAAAGTATGTGGTGTATGCATTTCTGTGCATGTGTCTGGAGGAAAAAGTCCATATCTTTAATCAGAATCTCAGACTGGTCTTTGACTCCCCTGAAAGGTTGAGAACAAAATAATTTAGCTAGTGTGGAGGCAATGGGATGCTTTGGATGGATTTGAGCAGAGGAATGACAGGAAATTAGAAAGCTCATCTGAAGAATATGAGCAGGAAAGCTTTGGCAGGACTGCAGGGTGATTTAGGGATTCAGGTTGCCCGGGGTCTGAGTTATCTTAATAATCTGAAGCTAATTGTCTACATAGAGATTCTCAAAGGTAGAAACCTCACGTTATCTTTTTTATTTTCTGGTGAGGAGGATTCACTCTGAGCTAACACCTGTGACCAATCTTCTTTTTTTCCCTGAGGAAGATTGTCCCTGAGCTAACATCTGTGCCAATCTTCCTCTATTTTGTATGTGGGATGCCACTACAGCATGGCTTGATGAGCCCTGTGTAGGTCCATGCCTGAGATCCGAACCCGTGAACTCCAGGCTGCTAAAGCAGAGTGCGTGAACTTAACCACTAAGCCACTGGGCTGTCCCCTATCTTTTTTGTTCTGAGCACAGTGCCTGAAACATATTAGGGACTCAAAAATGTCAGATTAAATTAAAGTTGCTGTATGGATAATGAAAGTTGGACTCTAGCACCCAAAATAAATGCTCCTCTGTCGTATCTGTACTTAATCCTGTTATGTTAAATCATTTGGTGAAAAATAAGGTTTTTGGAGAGAGAATACTTTATGAAAAGCTCCTACAACCAACCTTTTTGCTTTGGAGCAGTTGGTTAACACAAACTTTTGGCCTCTTAGGATTTGTTCTCTTTGTAAATTTTATTTCTGATAATTTTTTAATAAAGGTGTGCCTCTAGACATAATAATTTTATCCACTACCTTCAGAGGGAAGGAAACTTGCAGGATGGTGTGACTGACTGAGTCATCAATTTAAACAACATTCCAATAAACATCTAAACTTGGATTTGCTCATGATTATGTAAAATCAACCTGACAACTCTGAGGTCACTTTGGCTTAAAATATCATTGGAAATTATAATGGATCTTCCATCAATTTAATAACAAAGTCCTGGAACCCTGCCCTTATGTTATATTAGTAAAATTTTATTGTCATCTTTATGCATTTTCCTGGAACAAGGTTTAGCAAAGCAGACTCCATAGGTATTAACAACTACTAAAAATTTAAATTTATGATTGGAATACCAAGATGTTAAGTTTAGACTCTAGTTTATTGTAATATTTTAGTCTTGCTCAAAGTTCTTTCAAGTTAAAAAGAAAAGTATTGAGTACATTATTGAAACATTGGTATTCTCTAAAACATTTGTTCCCAAATTATGGTAATTTTTTGTTTTTTTTAAGCAAACTTTGTGTTCCCAAGTCTGTGGAGATTACAAGTCAAATTAGGTTTGTTAGAAGCCCAGAAAGTGTGTTTTTTTCCTGAAGTAGAAATGATTAATAGAGTAAAATAAGGTATAATTTCACAAAAGACAGTGGTTTTAACTGCATGATGTTTTAAGGAATAAACTGCTCTATAATACTGTGATTTACTCAGAACCTGTGAGGAAGATAAACTACTTCTGTGGACCATTCATTCATTCCTGAAATCTTTTGATGTCCACCACTTTGCTACACAATATTACACAAATTATTTTCATAAATTTGAACTGGGAGAAAGAATGGGTACGAAAGAATGGAATAAAATTCCTTTTATTAAATTAACTTGTATTTTTAATTATAAAAATAAAATATGCTTATTGTATACATTTTGGGAAATATATAAAGATTACCTGCAGCTTCATCACCTGGAGATAACCACTTAACATTTTAATGTGTTTTTCTCCATTATTTTATACATGTGTGGTGTGCTGTGTGTGTACACATGTACACACATAAATATACACACACACACTACAATTGGGGATGAAACTGATTTTTTTCATTGCGTCTAGTATAAATACTTTTCCATATGATTAGGTTTTATTTCCCAGCATTATTTTAATAGTAGGTTAGTATCCACTATAAGAAAAAGACTATAACCAATGCCTTATTGGAGGTTCTAGGATATTTCCAGGTTTTTTTTCTTTTTCTGTCAGTTTCTTTGCCTTTTGTTTTGTTGTTTTTTGCTATTCTACATACTGCACTCAACACCCTGTATGAAAATTTTGTATGTATTCATAATTATTCCTTGAAGATTCTAAACCTAGAATTTCTGGGTCAGAGTACTTAAAAATGCAAGAGTTTTGATACATTTTCCTAAATTGATAAAAAACGTTGGATGAGACTTCAACTGGATGCCGTTTTCCTCTCATGAACACAGGTTTATCTCCTGTGTCTGTGTGGCCGACAACCAACCTGTCGGGCGGAAACGGCACCGCGCTGCGTGTGGGCTCGCGGCTCTTTGATTAGCTGGGAGGCGCCGGCGCGTTTGTCCGTTTCTAACCGGCGTGTCTTTGTCTCTCTTCTGGGGACCGCTGCCGCCCGTGCGGGCCGAAGCCTCGGGAAGCCGTCGCCCCGCAGCGCCGCCGCCCTGCGCTCGGCCGCCCCGGGGAGCCGCTGCCCGCCCGCGGGCGCCGTCACCACGCGCCAGGCCGCCGCCAGCTGCCGCGCCAAGCTCCGCGGCGGCGCCGCCCGGGAGCGCCAGCACGCCACCCGCGGCCTCGGGAAGCCTGCGGCCCCGTGAGCGCCGCCGCCCGGCCGCGGCGGGACGACGCCAGCGCCCCGCACAGCCCCGAGTACCTCAGGCGCCTCGCCGCGTCCCGCCCTCCTCCACGCCGCCCTCCCCGAGCCCGCGGAGTCCGCGCCGTCGTCCGCGGACTGCCGGTGTGCGCAGCTCTTCGCGGCCCTCCCCTCAGCGCCTTGATTTCACTGAGTCTGGTCCGCCCCAGAGCTCTTTCCCACGCAGCCCCTCAGGAGGACCGTGTGCCTTAGGGCCGGCGGGTGGGGAGGGTGGCCTCCTTGCTGGTCGTTGCTACTCGCAGAGCATTGCTTTCCTCAGCCCGCCTGCCAAAATCCCGGCTTGTTTGAGAATCTTGCCACTCAAACAAGGAGGACAAAACCATCCCCCTTCCCTCCGCCTTGTAATTTACCGACTTCCTAGTCAGTTTCTTTCATATTCTTCACCTCAAACCCGACCATCAACACGCTATTTACTCCACGCGCTAATTCTGCTGCGATCTGCCAGAAGATTGTTTTCATAACTGTACAAATCCCCAGTGACTATGGGGTGATTGACACAACCTGGAGTTGTGTAATGCACAACTGTGGTTGAGCTTGAACCCCAACATCCAGTTCCCTCCTTGTATCTTCGTCTCCAGTGACCACTTCTTACCTTCACAGTCAGTCCTTGCTCCCACGGTTCCAGACTGCCGTCCCAGGGGATCCACCGCTGGGTTTGCACTGAGGACATGCTTTTCCCAGTCGGCGACTGAGCACTGCTGGTGTTAGTGATGACCCGTTTCTGTGCGACACTGGACTCCTCTAATGAGCACCTTTGTTGTGGGGACTCCTCAGCAGCCTGGCAGAAACTTTCTTAGAAACGTGCTGCATGCGGTCTAAGGCTCTTCTTGCCCAATCCCCTTCTCCTTTCATAGGTGTCAGACTTGCATTATAGTTTGAAGGCCTCCCCCTCGCTGCTCCTGATTCCTTCCCTTATCCTCCACAGATGTTCCCTCAATAAAACTCTTGCAAGTTGAACCCGGCCTTGGTGTCTGCTTCTAGGAGGACCTGAGCTAGTACATTATCAGACATTCCACTCTGATCACCATCTTCCTATCCTTCTGGATCCTTTGTTCACTGACAACTAATTCACTAAACTCATTTTCCCCCTCTATTTATTAGCCTCTGTCCTGGATTCACTTCCTTCCTTGTCTAGCCTAGATCCCACAGTCCATCGTTGTAATCACTCTCCTTGAAATACATTGCTCTCAGCTGTCTTAAACCTCAATTTCTTCTAATTTACTTTCCTGACAAAATCCCAACTCTGGATGAACCTTACCATCTGCCTTCCATGGGCCTGACTGGGACAATTGAACTTTAAAAAAAAAAAAATCACACAATACAGCAACTAGTTTTCCTTTCAATCCATTATTTCAAACCTCAAGTTGGTGCTGTTGTTCCTACTATAGTCTGAGCTTCCTACTTCTGAAACAACTGTTTATATCCTTTCATCTCTCTCAAAATTCTCTGATTCCCCTCCTCCCTGTTTACTTCAGATTTCCCTTGGAAAATAGAAGATAGTACATACACACTTCCTTGTCTTCCCACCACAAGACCCCCCAACCCAGCAACCTTGGTAACCATCCTCTTCCTTTTTGTGACAATGGAGGAAGTTTCAAAGGCCAGCCTCTCCTCTTGTGCTCTGGATCCCACCCTTTCTTGCCTTTTCAAGGACTTTCTCCTTAGGTTTTCCCCTTTCTTCTATTGCACCACCATCAAGCTCTGTCTTGAGTGGATCATTCTCATCAGCTCACAAACATGCTCCAGCGTTCCCTGTCTTAACCAAACCTTCCATTGTGCACATCTTTTCCATCTGTTAGCCATTTCTCAACTCTGCTTCACAACCAAACTTCTTTATGCAGTTATCCTTATATGTTGCCTCCATTTTCTAATCTTCTATTCACTTTTCAATCCACAATGTGATTTGTCCACCACCACCACTGAAAGTGCCCTTCTTAAGGTCACCAGTCACTTCCATATTACTCTATCCAACAGGATACTTTTCTGTCCTCACCTTGACCACTCTCTGCTTCTTTAAATGTTCTCTTCATATCCAAGACACTATTCCTTCTTGGCTTTCCTCTTGCTTCATGGATCACTCCTCAGTGGTGTTCTCCATCTCCTTCTGCTTGACTTTAAAAAGTTGAGGTTTCTCACCTCCATTTGGGTCCCTCTTTTCTTTCTATGTTCTTTCCCAGAACCATCTTACAATTTCCATGGATTTAAGTACCATCTTTATGCTAATAAGTTTCAAGTTGACCTTTCCTCTAAGTTCTAGACTCACATATCTAATTGCTTGCTTAATATATTCCTTTGGATGACTCAGATCTTTCAACTTTTATCCAAAATCTAATTTTTCATTCTTACCCCAAACCTGTGTGCCCCATCTTTCCTGTTACAGTAAATAGCACCACCATCCAACCAATTGCTCAAGTCAGAAACCCAGGAGTCATTCTTGATTCTTTTTGTGACCTCTCCCCTACATCAAATAGACCAGTATAATCTATCAGTTTTTTATTTTTTTTGAGGAAGATTGGCCCTGAGCTAACATCTGTGCCCATCTTCCTCCATTTTATATGTGGGACATCTGCCTAAGTCTGCGCCTGGGATCTGAACCAGCGAACCCTGGGCTGCTGAAGCAGAGTGCACGAACTTAACCCTTACACCACCGGACTGGCCCCTTAATCTGTCAGTTTTATCCCCAAAATATATCTTTAATCCATCTGCTTCTTTCCATTTTCAATGCAATCACTTAATCTTTTTTATTTTTTGAGGAAGATTAGCCCTGAGCTAACATCTGCTGCCAATCCTCCTCTTTTTGCTGGGGAAGACTGGCCCTGAGCTAACATCCGTTGCCAATCTTCCTCTACTTTATATGTGGGACACCTACCACAGCATGGCTTTCCAAGTGGTGCCATGTCTGCACCCGGGATCCCAACTGGTGAACCCCAGGCCACTGAAGCGGAATGTGCACACTGCCCGGTTGGCCCGCAATCACTTAATCTTAATCAATGTTTTTTCCTTACCTGATTATTCTGACAGCTAGTCCTACCTGGTCTCTGCTTCCACTCTTGACCCACAACCCACTTCAATACATTTTTGATAGCGTACCAACAATGACCTTGCTTATAAATTGAAGTGAGTAAATTGTTGCTCATAGGATAAAATCTAAACCCCTTACCAGGGCTCACAGAGCCCTGTGCGATCTGACCCTTACCTGTCTCTCCAACCCCATCTATGCTCCTTTCTTTATTGCCCACTCTAATACAGCCACACTTGTTCCTCCAACAAGCCAAGATCTTATCTGCACTTCGGGGGTTTAGTAAATGCTGTTATCTCTGCTTAAGCTGTGCTCCTTGTCTGTTCTTTCCCCCACCACAACCATGTCCTTTGGATAACTACTTAAGTACAACATCTTATGAAAGCCCTGCCCAGAGCATTGGTTGAAAGTAGTCCTCACCTCTCTCCTCCCATTTGCTATCTCAGTTCTTTCCTTCCTTAATCCTTTATCTCAACTTGTAACTTTATATATTTGTTTATTTAGTTTTTATGTGTGTCCATTTCCCATACTGGAATGAATGAGGGAAGAGATAGTCTGGATGTCTAGATTCTTTGACATTGTATTCCCAGCCCCTAGCACAACACTTGACACTTATTAGGTGCATAATAAATATCTGTTGAAAGAATGAACACATTTGCTATTTTTTCTGTTGGGAGTTCACTTTTTATTGATTTGTAAGAGCTCATTATATATTAAAAGCACTAACCATTTGTTTATTCTATATGCTGCAGACATTTTGCCCCTTGTCATATATGTACCAGTTTAAATCATGATGCCTTTGATATACAGAAATATTACATTTTTCACTTATATAAATCTATCTTTTCTTTCATGATTTCTGCTTTTGGTGATATGTTTAAAAAAAGTTTTCTCCATCTCAGTGTTGTATAAGTATTTGTCTATGTTTTCTTTTAATTTTTTTAGATTTAAATCTTTACTCCAAATGGAATTTATTTTTGATATAGATGTGATTAAGGCTCTAAATATTTATTTAGTTGTTGAATCATCATTTACTGAAAACTCCCTCTTCCACTGTTTTGAAAATTCCAGTGATCAAATATTAAATTCTTACATATACTTGGAGTGGTTTCTGGACTTATTGTTTCTTTCTTTTTTGGTGTTATTCTCTATTTCTGAACCATCGTCTTTTAATTGTTGTCATTTTATAATTTGCTTTATTGTATGTTAGATTTTTAATGGGGTCAACATTACTCTTCTTTTTAAAAATATTTTCAGCTATACTGAAATCTATATAATATTTTCAGGTAAACTTTAGTAATATTTTGGTCAAGTTCCAAAAGAAATTCTATTGGCATTTTGTTTAGAATTGCTTTAATGTTATAGATTAATTGGAGGAGAATTGCCATCTTTGCAATGTTAATTTTTCCATTCAGGAACTTGTCACATGTCAAGATTATTGAAGGCTTCCTATATATTCTTCAGTAATTTTGTAGGTCTTGCATTCTTCTTGTTAATTATATTATTAGATATTTCATATCTTTGTTGAGATCATTTTCTCATTATGTTTTATAACTGGTTGCTCCTTGTGGGGTCAAGCTATTGATTTTTGTATTTGGTAACTTTTCTGAACTCTTTCACTAATCCTACTAGTTGATTCTCTTGTAAGTGAATGATCATTTAAAGTGTAATTAATGATAATTTTCTCTCTTCCTTTACAATATTTATACCTCATGTATTAAATAAATGATAATATTAATTTTTCTCCTATTCCTGACATTTTAGAAATGCCATTAATATTTTACAAGTTTTCAATGTTAGCTGTTGGACTGAAATGGAGGGCTTTATCAGGTTAAGGAAGTGGTTTCCTGGTGCGAGTATACTAAGCATTTTATTGGAAGTTGTTGAATTATATTAAACATATTCTGTACAACTACAGATGATCATATGGTTTTACTCCCTTGACCTATTACTACAATAAATTATATTAATAGATTTCTCAATATGAGATTTTTTCTGCATGAGATGCATCCTACTTCATCATAGTGGGTTTTTTCCTCTTTCAGTATAATAATGTTGAATTCACCTCCTTACATTTTATTTAGGATAATTACATTTATATTCATGAATAAGATTGGACTGTGGTTTTACATTTTTAAATTCTATCTCTGGTTCTAAGCTCCAGGTTAGCATAGAGTATAGGAATTGCCTAATATTTGAAGGTTTTGAGGAACCTCATCCATAGCACTGTTTAGGCTCCAATCTTTATTTCGGAGTAGGTGAGTGGAAGATAAATCTCTGCAAACCTTAAAATTTTCTTCTATGATTTTGGCCTAGATAGGTTAACTACCAATTGCTGAGTGTCAACTTAAATAATATTTTAAAAGAAAATCATATATTTTCATAGAATTTTAAAATTTGTTAGACTGCTACATATAATTAGCTTATAATTAAAAATATTTTTCTTTGTAGTTATAGCTCCTTTCTTATGTCTAATATTTTTAGATGCATTTTCCTTTCTTTTATTAGACCTGCTAGTCTTTTAAAGGAACCAACACTTAGCTATCTTATAAATTCTATTTTTTTATTTTCTACATCATTAATGTAACTTTTACTCTTTATTAATTCCATCTTTATTCTTTTCTTGAGTTTATTTTGCTGTTTTCTGAATGTTTCTTTGTAATTCATGACTTAGTTCATTTATTTTTATTTCTTTCTTATTTCATAATAGGACACAAAAGACTATAAATTTACTTCTGAGCACAGCTTTGACTGCATCTCAAAAGTTTTGGTATGTAGTCTCTTAATTGTTGCTATTTTAAAGTGATGGATGGTAATCGCTGTTTTTATTCCATTTTTGACTGGTGTTGTTTAGGATAGTGTTGTGAAGTTTTTGTTGTTATTCCTGATTTCATTTTAATAAAGAATAAGTTTATTAATATTTATGTTGCTATTTTAATAAAGAGCTAATTTTGTTTGGAAAAAATGAAGTTATCTGTGAAGAGGTCTTATCTAAAGTTATATGCAAGCATTACCTAAGAGTTCCTTGTTACAAGACCCTACAAATAGTGCCAACTAGTGGTGACTGTACTAGTTGCTGACAGTAGGGGTTTGGCATACCACTAATACCAATAATTTACTGGAATTGTGATTTCTATATAATGTCCTAGTTACTCAGATAAAAGGCAAGAAAGAGTTTTTTGTTGTTGTTTGTTTATTGCATCAAAAATCCTCGGGTAATATGGAACTTAGATGATCATCTAATAATTAGAAAAACTCGTTATCAAAATTTACAAGCTCAGGAAGGATTTAAAAATTGTGAACATAGACTTTGTCACAAAAATTTGGCATTAGAACAATTTTTCTTTTAGACTTGGAAAAAATAGTTTTTAAAATATTTATTTTTATAATTATAAATGTAATTCATGTACATAAATAAAATTAAAATTACCTATAATTCTACCACCCAGAAAAAAAGCACTGTTAACATTTCCTTATATTTCCTTGTAGGCCTGTTTCTGTACCTCACTTTCTTTCTTTTTGATAGAATTGGGCTCATATTCTTTTGCATCCTAGTTTTGTTTCTTCACTTATTTTTTGTGAGTCTTTCCCTATGACATAAGGGAGTGGAGATGGTTGGGAATTAATTTATTAGAGTATTAGTAGTATAAGGATTGGGCTCTTCCTGCTGTGGTTTCTACAGCCCAGACTGCTTGCTTTCCAAGGTTGGTCCTTGAAGACTCCCCTGATAATCTTCCCTTTAATTCCTTTGTTCCTTAAATTAATTATAAGTAGTTTCTGTCACTTGCACTCAAGAACACTGACTGATACAGTGATTTTGTTTTATTTGATTGACAGTGTTTTCAGAATTCTTGTACCAAGAGATATATTATGCATGAATGTGCAGGCACACACATGCAGACACAGACACACCCAAGTGTTGGAAATATCACCTACTTTATTTGCCTATTTGGAGGTTCATAGACTACATTCTTATATTAAAGGCTCTGAGAATTTCTGAATTAAAGAAAAAAATTTGCTCTAAAAATATGTTTCAAAAATTTTATTAAAGAATCCTTTTTTTGTAGGGGAACTGTTAATACTTTTTCTAAAATTTCAAGAAACACTAATTTTGTTTATTAGCTCAGCAACATCTTAATGGCCCTTTCTTTTGGCTTCCACATGTAAGTATTAATTGAATTGGTATTGATAGTATAACTCTCAATTGATTTAGCATATAGAATTAGTTTATTTTCTGGTGCCTCTTATTGTTGTGTACTGAGAAGTTAGTCCCAGTGAGGCCTGAGGACCTGATCTCAGGACTGCCCTCAGACCCAGGTGACAGAGGCCCCTGCTGTGAGCCCCATGCTTTACGGGGCCCTGCTCTGACCTTCCTTTGGTCGCTCTTCCTCTGCCAGGGTGAAGAGTCTATGGAGCTAAGGGAATATGCCCACCTGGACCCTGAGTGCTCTTCTTTAGACTACATTTGTGGTGCCTGGGACCCAGAATTCTCAATTCAAACAGTCTCACCTCCTGCAGCCTCTTCAGGGCCATCCTATCGTGTCATCAGTTGAGCACCTCTAGGCCCAAACCACAGCCAAAGGACGGTGATTTGCAGGAGTGTGGACATAGCTTAGTTCTGCAGGCTGGAGCATCCTCACAGGTGCATTTGAGGACCCTCACAGTCTGAGATGCAGCTAGGGGTATGGGATAGGGACCAGTTATGACTAGGGCACCATATTCCAGCGTGGGACTTTGAGGAATCCAAGAATTATTCACTTGAATGTGGCCTTCTAGGAAATTATGAAGGTGTATTTGTGAGCATAGAACAATAGAACTCATTTAGTAGTTTCTTGGCTTAGTTTGTAACTTTGAAAATATTTGGATGTATGACACATAAGCCTCTATTTTACTCTTGTCCTGGCCCCTGCAAATATTAGGGATGAGATTGGTGTTTGGAGGGCTAGAAGAGAAAGTTGCAATCCTGGGGACAGTGACACACTGGGGAGTCTTGGGGCCTCAGAGGAGAGTCGCAGGAGAGTGATAGAATTCTGGTTGCTGTCGCATTCAGCCTGATGGAGCCCTAAAGCTTGGCGTGATGCACCAGAGCCTTCTGTCTTTGAATGAACCACAAACTGGACAATGAATATCTCAGCTGTGACCATGGGCCACAATGGGTTAAAGACAAAAGGCCCTTACTCCAAGTTGTAGGCCCTCCAGAGGCCTCCAGAATTCTGTACTCTAACAGCTTTGCCAAAACATGACTGACTTTTTTTCTTTTTTTTGAGGAAGATTACCCCTGAGCTAACATCTGCTGCCAATCCTCCTCTTTTTGCTGAGGAAGACTGGCCCTGAGCTAACATCCGTTGCCCATCTTCCTCTACTTTATATGTGGGACGCCTACCACAGCATGGCTTGCCAAGTGGTGCCATGTCCTCACCTGGGATCCCAACCGGTGAACCCGGGGCCACCAAAGCAGAACGTACGCACTTAACCACTGCGCCACCGGGCCGGCTCCATGCTTTGATTTTTTTCCCCCACACTGGTGAGTGGGAAGTTCAGAATCAGATTTAATTTTACTTAGAAAATTACAGTAAAATAATATCTCTTACACCTGAGTGTGGTAGTATAAGAGTCACACTAACTAAATTGTAATAAATACAAAATGGTGCAAAAATAAGCACAGAGACTCTGGAAGAGTAAAACAGAGGGACCTCCCTTGGTCTGGAAGTTCAGATTAAGCTCTTGGAGGAAGTAACATTTAGCTGAGAGGTGGACAAGGAGCAGAGTTTCAGGCACAGCGTCCAAGGGAGAAAAGAGAAAGGGCACGGCAAACAGGAGAGAAGACCGTAAGGGGAAGTTGGAGGTGGGAGAGAACATGATGAATCAGAACCAAATGAAGGTCTGTGTGGCGTGGGAGGTGGCAGCGAGTTGGACAGGGTGACCAGATAAGACTGGAGAGGAATGCAGAGACCCATCAAAAGGCTCTACAAACCATGTCGTGCACTTCTTCAGGAAAACAAGCAGGCCATGGTTTTTACCTCGATGAGCTCTGGTCTAGTGGAGAAAAAATCCAGTAAGAAAATAATTAAACACAAAGAGGTAAGAGCTACACTAAAGATATGCTTGTTGTTATTTAGGATTATTATTATTATTGCCGGATGGGGCTGCCTCTTCCAGCTTACCTCTTAGCTGCTAGCCAGCAGGTACTCCTCAGGTGTGTTTGGCAGAATAATGAGCTCTCCCCACAAAAGATGTCCACGCCTAATCCCCAGAACCTATGAATATGTTACATTACATGGCAGAAAGAACTGTGCAAAAAGGGATGTGATTAAGTCATTGGGGAAGTGGGAGAATTCCGGTCCCCTCACCCCTTCTCCTTAAGGTTCTTATGGCTGGTCAAACAATTAAAAAGGCAGGTTAGCAGGAGAAAAATCAAATGAAGTTTAATAGCGTGTACACATGGGAGAAACTCAGGAGAAACTCAGTAACTCAGCCAACTGGCCGAGGCTGCTTGTTTAAGTATTTTCAGCTACAGACAACGAGGGCGTTTGGGGTAGTGGTTTGGGGCTTCAAAGGGGAGGAAGGCTACTCAAATGGAAATGGAAAAGCAAATGTTTGGTAAATAGAACTTTGATAAGAGTGGGCTTAGCAAGGATCCTCCTGGGTCTACGGAAACCCAGAGTTATCTATGGCGATGGCCCGTCCTGGGGACAGGCCTTTATTTTAAATTTCTTTTAGGTGGTTAGTGGGGAAAGGTCAAATGTTCTTCCTGAGTTTGAGCCTTTATTGTCTTCATCTCGAAAGAATCCGCATACCAGAGTGGTGCATCTTGGGGCAGCCTGCCCTGAACCCCATCAAAGTTAAGGACCTTAAAATGGGGAGAGTATCTTGGATTCTCCAGGTCGGCCCAATGTAATCAAGGGGGCCCTTATAAGGGAAAAAGGAGGCAGGAAAGTCAGAGAAGATGTGATGACTGAAGCAGAGGCTGGTGTGGTGCACCATGGAATGTGGGCTGCTCTGGAAGCTGGAAAAGGCAAGGAAGTTGATTGTCCTGTGAAGCCTCGAGAAGGAACACAGCCCTGATGACACCTTGATTTTAGCCTACTGAGACTTCTGACCTCCAGGACGGTAAGACGTAAATTTGTATTGTTTTAAGCCGCTAATTTTGTGGTAATTTGTTACAGCAGCAGCAAACTAATACAGAGTCAGACTCCAGCTCACTGTAACCCCAAACTTGAAAGGATGCATAATAACTGGGTGGTATCTTTAAGGACTTGTTTCAAGCCACATTTTCGTTCAGTTTAGTTTAGTTTTTAAACAGCTTGGTGCTTGGATGGCTGGCTTAACTCCCTGCATCTTCATTGTTTGTTTGTGGGAAAAAAAATTAAAGCCTTGACTTTAACTGGCAGTGCTTAACGACCAGCTTATCAATTTTGAGCTGAATGAAAAATATTCCCCAAATTACAAACCTTAAATTTGCGATTTTACTTCTATGTCATTCTTTAACGGCATTAATGCTTTCTAACTAAAAGGGATATGCAATTAGCAATTTAATTTATTTGATTGCTTTGATAATTTTCTCTGATACTTTTCTTTCATCCGAATACTGTAGAGTGCTTTGTAGAAATTAGATTTCATGCAAAGAATATAATTAATCCTCCTTTCTAGGTTTTTGCTTGTGGCGTTAGCAGAAATCTTAAAATGATATACACAAACCGAAGTTTCTTAGGATAAAGTAATACTTAAAAGTAGTTTCCTATTGTTTTACATGCCTGACTTTCATTATTCTGTGATACATGGTTATTTATCATTGTGCATAATAAAGCAAACACAATGCCCTAATGCTAATCTTCTGAAAGTACTTCAGCTATTATATGGTTCCTTTTTTAAGTCAGTAGAAGTTCTGTATTTAATAAAGGTAGGCTGAGATTCAGAAAGAAAGAACAGTGAGGGCAAGACTTAAAGCTCACAGCCCTCAGAAATGTTCCTGTTCATGCTTCATAATGTAGATATTTGCCACTATTTAAAATGTAAGACAGTGCATTCAATTCAATAGAATGTCAGGAATTATTTCTCTTGATTAATTGCCCAGGAAACATCTTTGAGTAATTGGGTGATAATCCTCTTGAATATAACTATTTCCAGTAGTTGCCCACATGAGCATGATCTCATATACATATAAGAATCTGAATGAAGAACTGGAGATATGTGATTTGAGAAAGTGCATTATGAAAGGACGGATTTTCTGGCTGAAGCAAATGCTTTAGAATAATCAAACTTTAAAAAAAAAAGTCACACTTTCTTGAAAATTTTTAATTTTAGGGCTCTGGGTTCTCATGTAAGTCGAAAAGATGATAAAGAAACTATAAAAGAGGAGAAATGGTTTGCTTTGGAGCTGTCTCTGTTCTGGAGCCCCATCAAAGAAACTCAGTTAATTTTGATTGACTAAGTTACTAGAAATGAATGAGGAGAATTGATTTGAAGTACAAATGAAAACAGAGTGTGGTTTAATAGGATAAGCAAAAGACTGGGGCATGGATCTGACATCTAATAGTTTTCGACCACAGACACTGACTTTATCTTTCCATGCTGACTTCTTAGTTATGAATAAAATGGAATCCATGGAACTCATTGAACTCAATGTCCTTGGAAAACATGAGTTAATAGAAGTGAAACACTCTTACAACATAACGAAGCATAGAAAGTCCAACTACATTACATATTATGGTTAAAGACGGAAAGAAGGTTAATGCTGACAATCGGGAAAAACAAAATGAAATCTTGTATTCATCAGTTAGGGTAATATTTATACTTCTATTTTCAAAACTATTATTTGTTTTAGGTAAGATCCTTTTCCTTTAATTACTTGAAAACTTGGAATAGTAATATATTTAAATATCTACTAGTAGATTTGGATTTCACATCTTTTTATTGCAGAAAGGCAAGTCATCAATACTTTTCCAGACTTCTACCAGAAATCACATTTTAATTAGTCTCGTAAATTTTTAAAAATTATCTTTCTCAATAGAAGAATAAACATAACTCTAATTAAGGCCCACTGTGATTTCCAGCAATGTACATTACTATTAGTCTTTAAGTTTCAACCTATATTAAATTTCTTCCCATTTTACATGTGTAACAGGAAAGAGAAAATTTTAAAGATAATTCTCATTTACCCTACATGATCCCTGAAACGACAGCTGAATCCACTCTTTTCAGAGAGTGGGTAGACTCAGAGGAGGTAAGCCCTGGTACTTCCTGACATCAGGGCTGTTCTTACCATGGTTCATCCATTCCCAGATGTGCTTTTGTTGCTGTTGTTCATTTTTTTGCATTTTACACCCTGACCTTGGTGGCAGTGGTGATGTAGTGTCATTGGCTCTGCAGCACACTCGCGATCACCACTTCTCGTACAGTCCTCTCATCAGTCAACTGATGTGCGTCGTTGGCACTACATCTTGAGTTGAATTTATACAAAAGACATTTAAAACTGTCTTCAAAAACCTTTCCTTTGTAGTAATACAAAGCCTGCAGGTTTGTATCAAGCCTTGGATATGCAAGGATAGGGTTTGTTAAAGTCGTCAGGAGATACAATGTGAAATTGAGAAGAAGGAGGAGGGGGAAAGAAAGATTCTCATGCTGAGTGCACTTGGTCATCCAGGATAAGAAGGAGTACACCTCATCCAAATGCAGGATGATCCAGAGGCTTACTCTGCCAGATTGCTTAGCCTGAATAAAAGAGGATACGGTAGTCTGTGCAGCTTCTGTTCATAAACTTCCAAGCATGGGAAGCTTGGCTTCTAAGCCATGCCGCAGCAGAGTGCACTGGTGTAGACAAAGTCTATGAAGGCCAAGTGAGGTACAGCTGACCAGAGAGGAATGGAATGTGGAAAGCACTGATGGTCAGCCTGCTGCCATCATGTGCTGTTCAGATGTGGCCTTGCCAGACTCCTTTGGGAACACAGTTTTTGGGACTCTGAGGAAGCTGAGGATGGGGAGTTGTTCTGTCTCTCACATGTACCAAATGATTCCCTGGTTATGATTCAGAAGGCAATAAATTCCGTGTGGAAGTACATGGCCAACATATTATGGGTTGGATGCTTATAAAAAATAATTATTTCAATACTTAAAGAAAAATGTAACTCCAGGCTTGGTGGAGGAGTTGTATTAGAAAGCTCATGCTGCTACATGAGAGAATCCAGTCTGTAACAAAAAACTTAACAAAGTTTAAAAGAAAAGGTAAAATTATCCTAAAATCTGTCTTGTCTGGAAGAAAGATCAGGTTGTTTAGAAGGTGGCCAGCTTCCTCAGGGCTCAAGAATAGGCCTAAACTGACTAATACAATCTCAATTCTCCATGAATTTTTTTTTTGGTTAAGACAATAAATTTACTGATCAAGAGAAAAAAGTTTTCAAAACATTATGATTCAGCATTGAAAAGTTGCGATGTCCAAAGAAAGGCATAGAAACAGAGCAACAAGGCATGCATTTGACATTCGTGAGTCAGGTCTTCATTGCTGGAGGAATAACTACAATTCCATACTTCCTTGCAAAGCAAAACCAAGTGCTCTAAGGTACCTAAGAAGGGAAGTCCCTGGAAGCAGATGAAACTACGGGACATTTCTTTGTGAGACACTCTAGAGGACTCCATATTGCAGGCCAAGCAAAACCCCTGAAGGCAGAAGAGATTGTCACATGCCTCAGACTAGGTGATAGAATTTTATAGCAATGAGAGAAGCTGCTGGAGTCAATCATGCCTAGTGTAGGTCTATCGTTAAGGCATCAAATATAAATTTATCAGAAACTTCCCGCTACCTTTGAATAGAAACTCCTTAACTTCCAGCAACGTGTGATTTTGTTAAGGGAGAAAATTAAACTATGAGTTTAGTCAAAGTGGCAATGCTAGTAAAACCTCGGTGTTCATTGACCTGTCTTGAAATTATACTGTCACTGCAAAGGTGCTAGAAAAGATCAAGATCAAACGAGCATAGGTTACTTGACACCTGTCCCTCAGTATAAAAATCATTCTTTTAATAAGTATAAAATAAAAATTCTAAATGATAAGAAAGCAGTGTTATTTACTTTTTAGTAGTACATAAAAGAGTGGCATCTTAGGTTCCATGAAATATGCTAGTTTTTCTGGAATCCTGAGTCTAGCACAGCATTAGTCATCCTGGGGGTCCCCAGTAAAAGGTTATTAACTGACTGGAAGAATGAATGGCATAGTGGCCCCTGGAACTGGACGTATTTCTCATAGGCACTCAGGTGGGTTACCTGCAGCTCTGTGGATTCCTATTAAGCTTCAAATTTGCTTCAGTTATTTCACATACTAACCAAGGAGGGCCTGTGTGTCTCTTGGGAAGAGACTTAGTTATGCAGAAGAAAGGAGAGGCAGTAGCTCCAAACGTGAAATCTTCTTCTGTCCAGCAACCAGCCTTGGGATGTGGTATAGCAGAGAGGTTAAAATTACGGGCTTTGGAGTCAGGCAAGTACAGATGGTACCACTGACTTGACTGCGGCCTTGATGGAGTTGCTAAGTCTCAGTAGCTTTATCTATAAAATGATAATAATAATAAAGGAGTTCCAATACAATGGAGTCATGTGCTTAGCACAGCATCTGGAACTTCCAAGTGTCCAATGATTGCTTTTATGAGTGTTAAGATAAAGATGGGAGGAATTATTGTTTCCCCCTCTAAATTATGGGAAAGGATAATGGATGGAAAATTATGTGAACAAATTTTAGCCACCAAAATGGCTAAAACTATAAAAACTGGCGACATTCAAGGTTGGTGAGCTTATGGAACAACCAGTTCCATGAACTCTTACGTTCATTGTTGCTGGGAGCGTAAGGTGGAACAATTACTCCGAAAAAAATCTGGCAGTTTCTTATAAAATTAAACATACATCTACCTGAAGACTCAGAAATTTCACGCCTAGGTATTTAACTAAAGGAAATTAATATGTCTACACAAAAACTTGTACAAGTATATTCATATCAGCTTTATTCATAAAAGCTAAATACTGGAAATATCTGAGATATTCTTCAAGAGGAGGATGGACAAACTATGGCATACAACATACAATGGGAATATTACTCAACAATAAAAAGGAATGAACCTCTGGTACTCACAGAAACATGCATGACTCTCAAAAACACTATATTGAGTAAAAGAAGCCTTACATGAAAGAGTACATAAAGTATGATTCCATTTAAAAAAAAAAATTTGAGAACAGGCAAAACTATCTATGGCGAAAAAAATCAGAAGATTGGTTGCCTCTGGTGTAGGGGATGGGTATTGACTGGAGGGGAGCCTGAGGGAAATTTCTGGGATGATAATAATGTTCTGTACCTTGATAGAGGTTTGGGTTGGACAGGTGCGTGCATTTGTCAACATACAATAAATGAATTAAAATTCGTGCATTTCACCATATGTAAACGTTATTTCAAAAAGAGAGAAGAACTATAAACAAATATTGAACTCTAGTTGATGGTATTCATGCTGATGTGTTTAGGAGCGAAGTGTACTAATGTCTATAACTTACTTTGAAAGGCATCAAAAATAAGACAGACTGATGGATGGGTAGAGGAATGAAAAGATGGATCAATATGTTATAATGCAAAGGTAATAAAATGTTAATTGTCAAATTTAGGTGGGAGTTACAGGTGTACCGTGTACAGTTATTTCAACTTTTCTGTATGTTTGAAAAGTTTTATAATAAAATGACAAATGTGGCATATTTACACTTGTGTGGCAGTCCCGTTCCTCTTTCTGGAGTTGGGAGATTAGGGCATTCATCCTCCGGTTAGGCCTGCTCCTCTTCTGTTTTTCTTCTTTCTACAAAGATCTATTCTACTTCCAGTTCTTTGCTTTCGGGATTTAATTTCTGGATATTTCCCATGCACTCTGCAGCACTTGAATGCTCTGGATGTTTTGGTCTCTCAGCTTCTTAGCTGTTACTGATGGCAGTTCCTTGGGTCACTCAAATTCCTGTCCTCAGTTGATCTCACCTGTGTTTCCTCGAGTGTCCTCAATTCTCCTGGTGCTGCCCTGCATGGGCCAGTGCTACCCCGACTAGTGAGTACTCCACTAAGAGCTACTAGCACTATCACAACTATTGTGACGACTTCTACGGCTCCTCCTCCTCCTCCTCCCACTGGGGACAACTGGAAAGCTACCACGAATATATTTAGGGGCAAAAGTCCTCCAAAGGCTTCATGTTTTTCTCTCTTGGAGAGAACTTTATTGGTTTTTTTTTTTTTTTCAATTTAAATAAAGTTAACAAATATTTTCTCTCTGATTTAGATTTGCTAGATATAAAAGAACACACCCCCTAAAATTACTGCAAATATATTTTAGCCATATTGATTTTTCAGAAAGGGTATCATATTAAAAATGAGCATCCATTCATTTCACATTCTTTTCATGATCTTTCATCTTCTAAAGGCAAAAATCTTCATATTCTTTCCTCTGTGAATGATAAGGACAAAACTGAAAAATCAATTCTTCCTAAGAAAGGAGAAAAAGAAGGATTATTAAGAAGTAAAGAATAGTCTGAGGATGGCGTGGGCAGATCAATGAAATCATCAGAGATATCGTTAGTTTCTTACTAAAAGCTAAACCATCACCTCAGGCAATTGATGAACGTCCATCCCCGTTGGAATCAATCTGCAGAAATACATGCAGGTACCCGTTGGCCTCAGCTTTCAGGATCTCTGCCTCTTACTTTTCTCTATTAAAAGAAAGAAAGAAACAAAAACTCCCAAAAACTAAGTGTTAATCCAGTTAAATAAATGCTATTAAAAAAATCTAGCATAAAACATGAACTGGTTTTAGTTGTTCTATATTATACACTAATTAGAAGTATTTAACTAGAACTTTTAGAAGCCAGAGAGTATAACCATTAACCTAAAGGGTGAATTATATTTATAACATAAGTAATAATAAATTTTCCAGAATTTTAGGAACCTACAATCATGAGTAATGACAAGATAGTAGTATTTGATCAGGAGCCCCTGATACATTTGTCTTGAAGTAATCTGCCGTCTCTTCGAGGAACTTGTGGGAAATATGGGCACAGAGAACAGAAGTCTGGAAATGTACACTTATTACAACTTCAGTGCCAAATCCTGATGTAAAACCTTCGAGTGCAGGATTCCTTTGGCTGCCACAAGGGGCAGCTGTGCGTCTAGTACCAAGGCAGGCTGAAAGACTACTCTTTCTCTTGAGCTTATTTCCAAGTCTCAGGCCTCACCACCAACGGTAAGGTAAGGCCAGTTTAGAGCAGTCAGCCACTGGGCTCCTACCCAGGCCTCATCAGACTGGCAGAGAATTTCCTTGGCTGGGAGGGAGGCTGAGTTTCAACTTGGGAGATACACAGCCCGCAAGTTTTCCCAAGCACACTAGATCCAGTTAGTAGTAAAGAAAGCATGGGAGTGGGTATGGAGATAAAGTTGGTATCCAAGGGCCCCCCAGCTGTAGCTAGACCGTTGCATCCTGAATGAGACTTGATTCCATGCTCCGCTGAGGGAGAAGGGTTCAGCTAATGCTATTAATACAGCTCTGGAGACTTCCTGAGCTCACAGGAGAAGGCTCTCAGTGAATCAGATCTGGAAAGAGGCAACAGAGAAAGTGAAGCAGGGGTGAATTCCTTTCAACCACTTCTTTGCTTTTTTCCCCAATTTCATGACTCCCAGGAACTTGAGAGTGATGATGGCCGTATTCTGAAAGGGACCCCGAGAAGAGCCTCATCGAAGAAACTGCAGAACTTCTCTGACGGTCAGTCTGAGGAGGCATTCTTCTGTCAGCCAAAGATCTTACTGACATTATAAGGCTGAACAAGGCCACCGAATTACGTTACGACTGTTGGTAGGTTGTCAGACTGGCAACATCAGTATCTTTCCTGAAGAGGCTGACACAGGTGTAATTTATATAGATTCACAGAAGTAACAAATACAAGATTTCTTTACTTTTATAAAACAATCAACACAGAGTGTCTTTAAGAAACAAACTTCCCAAGTGAGTTGAAATTTGAGTCAGTTTATATCCAGCTTTTCAGGAATAAATGTATATCACGTATGAAAAGAATTATTCCTATGAGATACTCATTTTTTTTTTTTTTTGAGGAAGATTATCTCTGAGCTAACATCTGCTGCCAATCCTCCTCTTTTTGCTGAGGAAGACTAGTCCTGCGCTAACATCCGTGCCCATCTTCCTCTACTTTATATGTGGGATGCCTACCACAGCAAGCGGTGCCATGTCTGCACCTGGGATCCCAACCGGCGAACCCCAGGCCACGGAAATGGAACCTGCACACTTAACTGCTGCGCCGCCGGGCCAGCCCCAAGAGATACTCATTTTTAAAGTAGAATTTAGGCCTTGGTAAAAATAAATTAACACTTACCAATAAATCAACATGTAGTACCAATATGCTTTAGAGAGGTCAAATTAAAGCTTTGGTTCTAACCACAGGTATAATATCTAGAAGAATTTCCCTAGAGACATAGTCCACCAGGAATCAGAATGAGGCGACCAACTGCGAGCTGCTTTTGTTGAGCCAGTTATAAAATGAGGGAGTTTGTGTTAGATCCATAAAGAGGACAGGTGACAACAGAATTTCCATATTATTCCCATATTATTTCTAAAAGCTAAGTCAAATCAATGATCTTTATATGTTGCCTACCTTGCCCGTTATGCCAGGTAGTAGGGATAGAAGACATCCCTAGCTTCCAAGAGTTTTAAAGCTTCTTGAAGACCAAGCTTAAGTATGAAACCAGTGTCATTTAGAGATGAGCTCTAAATGCGCTAGCTGTGAGGCCTTATATAACCTGTCTCTGCCTCAGTTGTCCCATCTATAAAATGGGACTAACTGTGGTAGTTGTCTCATAAGGTTTCAAGAATTAAATGAGCTAATTTATATAGAGTCATTAGACTAGTTCCCAACATAAGGAAATGTTCAATAAATGTTAGCAATTACTATTATCATTAAACAATCCCACAGGACATGATGATGTCAGTGCTAGATTATGTGAAAGAAGAAAGGTGATATGAAAGGCCCTGAATTGTGTTAAGGCCACGGCTTGGGTAGAGCAGGGAGGGAGTTTAACTACTCATCTTCAGAAAGAATCTACATTTTGCAGTTGTTAGGATTAAATACATCTGTAAAACGAAAGATTTCATACTTTATTCTTCAGGTTAAAGAGTACACACTATAGATTCCATCCTTTACCCAAATCACTCTCACCTTGGGAGAGGATGTTCAATGGGGAAGAGCTTGGCCCTTCCACCACTAAGATCTCCAGGGTTAAACCCCTAGGCTTGTAGATGAAGAGGCCACTCCCTCACCATCACTTTGGACGTGGCTGGCAGCAGATCCTCTGTCATCTACTGCAGATCAGGAATACAACTTGGTTACTAATCCCTTTTATTCCAATTTCCTACACAACCACGTGTGATTAGGGTTTGGTAAAAGTTTTACCACTCGTTACTCTCTGAGAACAGATAGGATAAAACAAATAGGGAAAGTCCACAGTTAAGAACCGAAAGTCTGAAGTTTTACAAGATTAAATGTCCCTCTTGGGGCTGACTATGAAATTCAAATTCCTAGCCTACAGCTGAAAGAGGTGAGAAGTGGGGAGAAGGGACACCTGAGAAATACACAATGAATGCTTTGTTTGTAGCAGGCCTGATATTCACATAGTTACAAAATTTAAGTCGTCCAAAAAAAAATATGGTTTTTTAGAACAAAATAAATAGGGGAAAGGTAATCTTGCCAATTCAAGGTAACTCTATCACTGTCAAACAGAATCCTCCTTCCACCTCTTCTCCCCTTATCCCTGGCTGTGATCCCCAAGGGGCCTATCCATCATCATGGCATCTGAGGAGGGCCTCTGGGCTGTCTTATTTGTCTGTAGGCATCTCCATTTTTGTGGCCCATTATCTGTTCTGTTAGGTACAGGCCACATAAACAGTGAGTGTTCCCCAGAAGCTCAGCATCTCCCTCTCCAAACTTGGTCCAAGCACAGCTCTTGATGGGACTTGCTATTCTGAGAGTCAGTAACATCCTCCTGGTCCCTACTGGTCCATCTGCAGCCTCAGCTAGGAGTCAGCTTGCCTGGAACCACAGTTATGGCTTAGTAGCTTTGCTGGCTTTTAATCCTCAGCTGCCTCCAGTGCCTCTCTGGGTTTGCTGGAGGCCCCAAGAATTAGGGTCGGTGGTGGAGGGGAGTGGTATTCATCTCAGACCTATCTCTGCTCAGCCAGCCAGCTGCCAGCTTCTACTGTTCTGCAGCTCCATGCTGCTGGTGGAGGGTACGCTGAGCCTGCCTCCTTCCAGAGATCTATGATGGTAAGCAGGGTACAGCTCCCCTCTGGTCTCAGATCACCAACCTATTGAAGAATTTCTACTCCCTCCCCCTCTGCAGTTGAGTGTTTACCAAGGGAACAGACAGGGACAGTGTTTACTCCCCAGGCTTTCATTATGCACTGCACAACAACTTCACATCTAAGGGAGCCCTATTCACATCATAGATGTCATTGACTTGTACATGATGATTTTCTGGACAATAAAAGTCATGTGTCTTGAAGAAGGAGCACTTTTTTCTAATTCACACAAAGACACCATATGGACAAATGGTGGAGCAGCTGCGCAGGCCAGGATGGAGACCTTCTCCTCCTCTCTCCAAGCCCTTTTCCCCAGCCCACAATCTCCCCTTTGCACGATGGCAAACTGGCTCTTAAATCAGTGCACATCCTGCCCCACTCTCTGATTTATTGTTTAAATGCTACGCCTAGAGTCTCTCAGCCTAGCTTTTAGTATTCAAGCTAAGATCTTGAAATCCACCCCCGTCAACCCCTTCCCAGTAAACATTTCTCTCACAAATACCTGGCTCTGAAAACGAAAAGTCAGAGCTTTCAAGGCTCTGATTTGGAATCAAAGCAGAGAATTTGTGTCTTTGTTCATGCTGAATTTCATGATGGATAAAAGAGGAAAGGTTCTTGGTGATGAAATGATGGGGAATCACAGCTCTTGGTTTGGGGGAGATAGATAAAGAAACCATCATGGTCCTCCGCACCTGTTGAGCTAACAGTCAGGGGAGAGGGACTGAGAGAGACACTGTCCAGTAATAAAGGCAAGGCACCACTGGCTGGTGGGATGGCAGGAGGAGGGTCTTTTGTGCTATGTCTCACAAGAGTTCATTCAGAGCAGCATAGATTTGGACCAAGAATCAAAACCCACCTCAATGGTCCTGTCTCAGTTCAAGTTCTATTTATGCCCATCTGGTCTTGAGACATGACCATTGGTTTTGGGAAACAGCCCTGGATGAGGATATGGCCATAAGAAGGATGCTGTTTCTGAACAGAAGTATGAACGGTGTGAGACACATGGAGGAAAGCCATGAACAGAAACAGATGGAGCTTGTTAAGCTTCCAGGGCTCACATAGGGACACATTAAATGTGCACACAGGATAGAACTGGCAGGAAGCTACTGTGACCTTTGATCTCCTTCTTGCCTATCGGAAACCACCTTGCCAGAAGTTTCTTTCTCAGAGGAGAGGACAATGTGATACAATCACCTCTCTACAATACCTCTGTGTAGGCACCCCAGCTCCAGTGCTGCACAGCTTGCAGCCTAGTTTTGTGAAAAGTGCCGTCCTGCTTCCTTCATCTTTGTTTTCTCCACTTTGTTCCTACCTAACCACCAACGCACATAGCGAGCTGCACTCCCTGGCCATACCAGTTCCACACTAGCCTGGGAGGGAAGTGAGGTTGGAGAGTTTCATCATTACCTATAATTCCAGAGAACTACAAAAACCTGCTGTGCTACCACTGAGGTTTGCTGTATGGCCATAACAGCCTTTCCAAGAAGATAAAGTTAAAAAGATGAAAAAAGAAAGAAAGAACAGAAAACCTATAGTATTTTAGCTGTTGCTTTGGCAATTTTTATTTCTACTCATCTATGGAAACATACTGTTAATCATATGACTTTAAAGGTATATTTTTTAAAAAGGAGATAGAAGGTCAAGGTTAACCTTCTCTTTTACCTCTTTAGGAATGCCAAGTGTATAATGAATCTTTGCAAGTACAACTTCCATGTATTGCTGTTGTCTGAATTCATGTCAGTGGAGTTCCTTATGGTGAGAAGCCCTCATTTGGACCTTATTCTGGTAACTGTAGCTGCTGTACGGGGAGGAGAGAAGGGAAGAGAACCAATATATATTGAGTGCCTAATAAGTGTGAGCCACTCTGTTGGGTGCTTGCCATTTTTAAATCTCACTTATTACCCCCAGAATTTTGTAAAGTATATATTATTATGCCCATTTTATAGGCAATGAAAAAGCGGCTCTGAGAACTTATGCGACTGGATCAAGGTAACACAGCTAGTAAGTAGGATTTGAATCTAGGACTGTCTGACTCTAAAGCCTGTGATCATTTTATTGTGTGTGTGTGTGTGTGTGGCCTTGGGTGGTGCAGCTGGTCAACCTTACTCCAGATTCCAGTGCATAGTGATATTTTAGCACAACTTTGGAAAACATTAGTCCTCCCAGTTCTACTTGGTTCACAAAATTCATGTCAACCCTGTTTTATTAAGTAGTATTACTCATCCATCCTCCCAGACCTTCCCACCAACTCTTGTCTTTTACATACTTATCTCAGCCTCCATTTGCAGCAAACACAGTGTCACATCAAACAGGTTTATGGGATTATCTATAAATGTCACCAAAGAAAGCTATTAACATTTCTTTTTTGTGTTTCCTTTTTAATTAGGTCACTGATGTTTCTGTTTTAATGGGTGGATTTACTTCAATAATGCTTATACAGTAGAAAAGTAGTTTCTTCAGTGCAATATTTATAATGATTCCCCCACTACTCACCTTTCAATCCTTTGAATTTTTATCACCAGCAAATGGTCAGCTTCAAAACATTACATCATAAAGGACACACACACTTATATTGCTCAGGGAACAAACGCTGTCCACATAAATGAACTTTGATAAAATCTTTTATTTTAACATGGATAATGCCACTTGTAAGTGGCACTGCCTCCAGAAATATTCGCTAAGGTGAATGGTAAATTATGAGTTATTTCAATGCATTATTTGTAAACTTTATTTGTTCATTCATTCAGTTAGTTATTTTATTCTCAAAAGGCAACCATGGTCTGGAATACTGGCCAGAACTGTAGTATAAGCTTCAGCAAAACAACTAAGGAAAATATTAGGGTTTTCTAATCAGGCGGTAGACCCTTAAATGGCTGGCTCACGCAATGGGACTAGAATGCTGCTACTAAGTTCCTGGACTAAAGCTCTAAAGAACAGGAATAAAAAGAAAGACTCGTATACACAACCTCCACACAGCACCCTCTCCAGAGTCCTGGCTTCAGAGAGTCATACTACCTGCTGACTCTGATTTCCACTTTTACGTATTGGAATGTTAAGGGACCCAGTGGGCCACTAAGACTGACCTGCATGTGACCTGTTTCCTTTCAGAAATCAGTGGGTTCTTCTTGTAGGAGCTGAAGCGTGGTCTGCTTAAATCAATCAGTTTCCAGCTTTGATGCGCGCAAAATCACCTGGGGTATTTGTTGAAAATATGGATTCCTATCCATAGACTTTGGATTTGATAATGCTGGAGTGGAGGGAGTCACCTTTATAACAACAAATGCTCCCTCTGCCTCATGATCCTGAAGCAAATACCTTGGACCAACCTTGAAAAACACTATTTTAAGCATTTTGGTCTCCAAAGCCAGAGAAATATGGAGGTTGAATTACTAAGATCTAGATCCTGGTTCTTTCACTTACTTTATGACTTTGAGCGAGTTATGCAACCATTCCATGCCTCAATTTCCCAAATAAAAAGTGAATCTAATTCATGGGGTGAGAATGAAAAGTGTTAATCTGTTTAAAGCACTTAGAAGAATGCTGATGCACAGTTGATGCTCAACAAATGTTATGGGTAGGAACTGGAGGGAGAAGTCATTGCTCTGGGACTTTTTTGAAGTTTCTTTGGACTTAAATTCTGGAGCTTATAAGCTTAGAATAGAACAGAGATTTGGTCATGTGACGATGCTCATCTTGCCATGACTGCACTACCACTTGGGTGCTTTTGAAATTCGCTTGTCCTTAGCTCAAGATGATCAGGGAGAGGGGTACAAAGTGGTGGGATTGGTTGGTGGTAAAACACATACACTGAGCTATCTGATAATGGGACACTTCCTAAATGCATTGTTTAGGCAAAGCAAAAGAACGTTAGACAAATATGTACAGAGCAAGATACTGCAAGGTGAATCTTGAAACAGGGTGTCAGTTTAACATAACTGCAGAAGCATATTTCTTCTCTTCACCTCTCAGAGTCTTCTTGTATTGATTTTGTATATAATGTTCAGGTTTTTCATTGTAATTATTGGAGGAATGGAGAAAAGTATATACTCCATATTCCTGGAAGCAGGTCTTCTAAAAACTATTTTTTAAAACAGAAAATTATTATATGTTTAATGCACTGTGTGACTAACATGCTTCTTAAAGCATATGCTAGGGAGTGAAAAGTCCTGTTTTCTGACAAGAGGACCAATAATTACACAGCTTTCACAGAGCAGTAGAATATCCATAATAAACCATTTCATTAAAAAATGCTAAATACATAGCCCATTGCTTAATTTAAATAACAGCATACGGCTGTAGTCCGTCTTGAACCCAATGGTGGTAACTAATTTTAACATTATTATTCATGTATTTTTCTTGTAACAGAAGGGAAGAGCTTCTGCTCTTTAGGTTTGGTTACTGTGAGGTCCTATAGCAGGGCTGAGTGCCCCCAAGTGTTCTCTGCATCTTCCCCACTCATGCTCTGACTCCTGAATATCAAAGCCCATAACATGCAGGGTTCCCTCTTTGGCTGCTCCTACAACAAGAAACAAGAATTTAAAAAGAACCCATGGTTCTTGGCCTTCCTGTCCATCTCCATGGCAATAGAATTATGGAGTCAATGGGTCCTGAATTTGCAATGTTCTGGATAGAAAGTTCTGCTCCCCTCTCACCACTCTCCACTCTCTACAAAGATAAAAGTTAGGGGGTGTGGTTAATTTTTGTGAAAGCCTGTCAGAATACAGGACAGCACTGAGAACTTGTAAGTGACATGTTAACTTTTTTTTTTAATATTTAATTTGAAATGGGATATTGACATGTTTCCTGTTCTTTCCTTCATATGATCAAGTAAACTATTTGCTACTTGGCTTATTAGTGATTATACCCCAAATTATGTCTCTATAATGGAGAAAGTTCCCCCAATGGCATGGTCTTTTAAGATTGTAAACTACTCAAGTCTTATAGTTCAATTTAATCCAGTGAGCATTTATCTCGAATGTGTTACAGGCTGAGGGTGATAAAAGATGAACAGCGTGTATCCTTGCCTTCCAGGGCTTCATAGTCTGGTAGGCAAGAGAGATGTGCAACTACCAAAATGATTCTGATACAAGGAAAGTTGATAAATGCCATAATAGAGGTAAAAATTATAATAGAGAAAATGACTGTATGGTTTCCTGTGAAAACATATGTTTCCAATTAATTCAAGATGTTATAGTCTCAAAATTATAAAGCTGGAAGGATGTTTAGAAGTGATCTAGTTCAAATCCCTCATGACAAGATATTGTCATACTAAATAGTTAGATGGCCATCAAAGACTACTACGGTAGTGTCAAAAGGCCGAAGGAGTCAACTTGAAGAGGCCTCCACTGGCCAAAGATGGGACAATTTGAGCTTTATTAAGGATAAGAAACCCAGTAGATTGAAACCCATATAATATGTTTAAGTTAATAAGTTCATAATGATATAAAATTGTTGGTCATATTTAGAAGATGACAGGGAACTAATTATTATCTTAGAACTCCTTTTTTTTTTTTAAGGCAAAGAAGCAATACACACAAGCAATATACTATACAAACAATACCATGGGTACATGGGGTAACTAAATAGTAGATGAGTTAAGCATCTATTTATAAAAATATTCCAGCTAGTAAATGAAAGTAAAATATAGAGGTAGAATATCACCATTTTACTACTCCCAATGAATTAATGGATTTGGCAATGAGCATTAATGGCTGCTAACATCACAAAAAGAGAGAAAACATGACCGCCTGTGGACTTGTCAAAGGGATTGAACAGGAGTCTGATCAAACCTCTGAATCCAGCTGCTAATTTGCAGGACATACAGAGGACAGAGGAACATGTTGAACTGCACCATGAGTATGCAGCCAGCAACACCCGAAATGTGGCAAACCAGGCCAAATGGTATGAATTCTCCATCAGATAAAATGGAAGGAAATGGAAGGGAAAATGTGTAGATTAAAAGAGACTTAAGAGACATTTTAAAATTTTAAAAATGGGGAAGACTAAAATATTGAGTCTAAAGATAGATATACACATGGGCAATAAAAAAAAAAAACAAAAAAAAATGTAAGGTAGTAATAACTAGTTAAGGGAAGATAGAAGTTACTTTTGGAAGGGGGGAGGGGCTGTGATTGGGATAGGGAATATGGATGGGCTTCTGGAGCCGTTGGCAAAGGGCAATTTCTTGACCTTGATGATAGTTGCAAGAGTGTTTACTTTATAACATTCATTATGTTTTATGTGGTTTTCTGTGTCTTTATTACATATTTTTTTCCAAGTTTTATCTTACAATAAAAAGATAAAAGAAATTCTATATGGCCCATGCTTTCTAAAGACTAAGCCAGCCCGTCAGTCTCAGAGTGTTACTTTTCTCCTCAAATTCCATTATGTCTATTCCTCAACATCTTGGCTCATGCATAAGCTGGGGATAACAAATAGGGTGATCACACATCCCCATTTGCCAGAGACAAGTCCCAGATTTTGTCTGTGAGTCCTGGAGTAATTATTAATAGTGCTCCTTTTCTTTCTCAGAAGTGTCTCAGTTTGGCCAGTAAAATATATGGTCACTCTACTAATAAATGACACTATCCCTTTTCTGTCTATGTTCAGGCCTATTGAGAAATAGTCCAGGAATCAGACTGATAGAGAACAAAATGTCAGCTTAATAACTGATAAGGCTGTTAGAGAACATAGCTTTAGGTCTTGCTAATATTTGTGTACAGAATTAGGCAGATTTACCACCTAGCCGCAGGCAGCCCTGAGCAACCAGGCCACCACTGCTCTCCCTTCCACCCACAGTGGGGCCTGCCCTCATCATGGAGTTGCAGAGGAATGAATAAGGCGTAGAAAGAAAGGTCAGTATTGTTGCTCTGGTGCTTCCTCCAGTTCTTTGGTCTTTTTTCTTTTTGTCTTTCATTGACTTGAACACTTTTGAAGAGTATTGACCTATTATTTTGTAGAATATCACTCAATTTGCATTTTTCTGATGTTTCCTCGTGATTCAATTTAGGTTATGCATCTTTGGCAAGAATACCACAGACGTGATATTGTGTCCTTTTCAGTGCATTATATTGAGAGGTACATGGTATTAATTTACCCCGTTACTGGTGATCTTAACTGAATCACTTGTTGAAGGAGAAGTCCGCTGGATTTCTCCAAAATGTTACTCCTTTCTCCATGATAATTAATACAAATCTTATGGGGAGATACTTTGGGACTCTGTAATTGTCCTGTCTCTTCTCAGATTTTCACCCACAAATTTTAGCATTTGTCAACAATTCTTGTCTGAAACAGTTATTACTGTGGTGTTTGCCAAATAGATTTTCTATTTTCTTGATTGCTTCACCCAACATTTATTCATTGGAAATCTACTGTAAGGATGAGTTTCTCTTCACTCACTCACTCACTCACATTTATTTATATCACTGTGAACTCTTGGATCCTTATTTTAGTCCATGGGTTATAATCCATTACTCTCTTTGTTCTTCTTGCTTAAATTGTCTCATATATGACTATTGGGAGCCACTTCAAGTTGGCTACTGTGTCCTTTTTAACATATTTGAGGTTGTTGCTATTTGAATGTAACATGCTAAAAATATTTACTCAAATCCTGAAAAGGTACAAATTCAGAGAGTTCTGGAGGCTCATTTGTGAAAGAAGCTAGCTTCAGGGTCCAAAACAGCTCCACAGAAGAGTAGGCTATCCCAGAGGCTGAACTCAGGAGAGTCCCCCTTTCTAACAAAGCCATCTCATCCACCATGGAGTTCCCATTGTTTCATAGGTGTCTAGATCTTTCCTGGCTCCTTTCAATGCCTCTATAACTATGTAAAGTGGCATGGGCATAGAGTCCTTCCTTTGGTGTGCTTTCCGTGGCATCTCTGGCTATGCATGATCCAAGACTGCCTCAGCGCAGGACACCAAGAAGACAGAGCTCATACTTCTGCTGCTTCTTTGCTTATAAGTTTTTCCTAAGAAACTTATTTTTCACTTACATTGTGTGATGTCCATGCCATGCCTGTTTTCACAACAAATCCCCTAATGCAAGCCTATTGTTTGGATATATTCATGTGATAATTTTATAGAATATTAAAAGTTGCTCCTGATTAATTTAATTATTATAAGTATATCGCTAGACTTAAGCTGTGAAAATTTTAACAATATTACACGCGACATTTTATACTGATTTACAGTATTTCTACATTTTAATGGCATAAAAATGAACTATTACTCAAACATAATATTATGAAAGAGTGAAAAATGTATGAAAGTGACAGTAAGAGTTAATCTAAGTATAATGTACAATAAAAAATTACCCAGTCCAAGTTAAGTTTTGGGGGACTTTAAATTAGATTATTTCAAGTATGGGCTATTATGAAGAAAATATCAGTATGGATTTACCAGTTTTTATGAAAAAATGTTTTGTTCAATTTAATTGTGTTTAATTTTTTATTGTTTATATAATGGGACTTTTTTTAAAAAGAATTTTTAAGAATCAAGAAGTAAGGATTACTTATAATATTCTTATACTATTATAAGAACATTCATATTTTCTAAAGACTTGCTTAAATTTTTCAAGTGACTTATAGACCCTAATAGATATGTTGTGTTATGTTATGATGGAGGAGCTTGAGACTCTTGGCATTTAAAAGGGGCCAGAGATTTTGTAAGGTGAAAGGAAGCACAGGAGTATGTTCAAAAGGAAAGGAGGAAAAGAAAGACATTTCAAGGAAGAAAATCTAACATCTATTCAGGGTCAAAATCGTATTCAGTTTTGGCAGGGCTTCAAGTAGAGAATACAGTCTCAATTTTTGATTAAACTATGCAGTCTGTGCAGTGGGATAGCCTGGTGGAGTTGAGCTGAGGCTCTGAAACCAGTCAGACCTGAGTTTAGCTCTAGCTCCACACTCTTGGGCTGTGTGACTTTAGATAAGTTCCCAAACCTTCATGAGGCTTATGTAAAATGGCATTGTTTGCAGTACCAAATTGGATAATACTCATAAATAGCTTAGCACGGTGAGTAGGCCATAACAAACCCTCTGGAGTGTGAGCTCTTACCATATCTGAGACCAAACAATTGGGCAGTCATTTAATTACACATTTAATATCAATCTGATACTATTAGAATGAAAGTGATGCCAGTGGAAATGATCAATAGTTTTGTGGTTTTACAGAAAAATGGAACAGGCTCCATTTACATACATAAATGAATCTGAGATTTTAAAAGCTCCCTGCCTGGGGCATTCTAGAATCCTGCCTCTCACGTATCACAATTAATTCAGCTGTAACCACTGAGCTAAATCTGTGGCTTAATTAGCACCTGAAAAGTTGCCATTTAAAACACGTGTATGGAGACACTCAGAAGGTGGAAGAATGTCTATTGAGATAGAGTAGAACTGTTGAGAAAAAGGTGTTACCTTTTCTCACACAAACTTTGAGCACCTGAAGTTCAAATGAATGTGGGTTGATTTAAAATGCCTGGTGGTGTCATTTAGCTGTTTCTTAAAAAGGCTTTTACTTAAAAAGACTACTTTAAGCTGTAACTTTAGAGCCTGTGGAGCCAAACAGATGCTTTCAGGGACTCAGGGTGAGTAATGTCCTCCTGTAGCCTGGGTCATAACTCATCAAATATTGCTCTAGTGGCCTGGAAGAGGCAATATATCTCTGAGGATGCACAGGGGATGTACTTTAATGCCAGAGGATCTGGTTCAGTAACCGAAAACACATTTAGAGCTTAAAATGAAAATCCCAGTGGGAAATCTATGATTTAAATAAATTTCTAGAGGATCCTTCTCAAATCAGCTAACCATTAGCTCCCAAGGTGTTGATGCCATTTGTGCTCAGAACAAAGCTCTTGTGGGAACAGAATTATTACTAATTTTAATTTTTCAGTGAAGTCATTAACATATTTGCTCAAATACTAATGATAGTGGCTGAGTCCTGATGGTATGGGTTGTTTTTGTACTGTTGCAGATGGCTATGCCACACCTGTTTTAGTGTATTTTTGCATTTTCCCATGAGTTACCTCCAGTAACTAGCTTAGTGGAATATTACCCTGGCTAGTGTTTGTTCTCATGATTCCTGGAAATATTTGAAGCATGGTATAGGCATGGCCAGCCTAGCTACCTTGTTATTCTTCTCCCCACAAAAAGCTCAGACAAGTAGTTCAATTAAGAAGAATGCTAACTTTTTAACTTGCAATTTTTCCATTATATATACTAGATCATGAGCCTCAGTGTGATTACCTTAAGGGAGAGACAAGTGCAGAAGATAAAGTCTTGACTTTGAACTTGTAATAGTTCAAAAGTTCTTTTATCTATGGTGGAGTCAAAGATTTAAATTGCAGGTTTTTGAAAGAGAAAAGGTATTTTGAATTCCAGAAGACTAAGAGATGGAATGATTCAGAGCTCAAAATTCATACAATAGACGATAGATTTGAAAGACAGGATGAGGGTGACAGCTAATTCTTTTCCTACAAGACTGGGTGGGAGATGCTGATATGATTCCAGGAGAAGGGATGCCCCATCCCAGCCTCCATCATGGACTAGCAGCAATAACAACACATCTGGTACTTACTATGTGCCAAGCATTATTCCAAGTGCACTTCATATTTTAATTCATCTACCCTTCTCAACAAACTTATGAGATCCCATTTTGAAGATGAGAAAACTGAGGGACAGAGAGGCAAGAGCTGGACCCAAAGTCATACAGTTAGTAAGTGGCAGAGCCAGTGTTTGCACTCAGGCAGTCTGGCTCTAGAGTCCTTGTTTAATGGTGACCAAGCCCTGGGTGAGGATGATAGAAAGCTCAGCTTGGTTTGAAGGGTTCCAAGAGCAGGGAAGACCTATGCCTTGCTTCTTGGGTGAAGCCTGAGTGTGCAGCAAACCTTATGAACACATTGGAGCAGCAGCAAAACAGAGATGGCAGCTGGGCCAGTCTAAGCAAGAAGGGATCTCACAGTTTTGAGTCCCCAGCAGTCCAGAGGAGAACCCACAAGGATTTTCATTGTCCCTGAGAGGACTGTGGACATGGTTGAGAAAGGCTGTGAGGAGGGTTCGCTGTCAGCAGGAGCAAACTGGAGAAGCCAGAGGCCATCGTGGACCCATTCACAAGGGCAGGGGATGCTGTGGAGACAGAGGCTAATGACCAAAGATCAGCAGGTGGAAGTGCCCCCTTTGGATGCCAGTGGAGAAGCTGCCTCATTCCCCAGTGCCAAGACACACGCAAACCCACAGAACTCCGCTACCATCTCAAGAGAATGCAAAGGAAAGGGTGAAACCCTAAATTTGTCTGATTTTATCCCTGAAATGATTGGAGAATCACTAATTTGAATTAAATTAGGGAGATTAACTGTCCTGCTACACAGAAGATTGAGAGCTTGAGATAGAAGTTAAATTTAATTACAGGAAACGTAAAGGCTATCTTTTTGCCTCCCCGATTATTGGCTTAGAAAAACTGTATTCAGCACATAATTCTACTGAAATCATATAAATTCAACACGAGAAGCCATTTTATGAACTTCCTGTCATGTTTTCAAATAGAAAGTGCTCAGTCTTGGGCCTGGGTTGATGAAATGGACTCTCGATCCCTCGCTTCACATTTTTAGCGCAAACACAATTCCTTGAAAAGCAATTTCCACTCAATTGCATTTACTTTTCATTGGGTTGGAAGCAGTTAAGGGAAATGAAGGATGTTTTGGTGCCAATGTTAAATTGGTTACTGATACCAAATTATTTCTGGATTAGGAACACTGTGGTCCATATTGTGGCGGTAAAGTACTTCACACCCCGTCTGTGGATGAGGCTAATGTGTCAGTTTACAGGCTTTGTATTCCCCCGAGTGCCTTGTAAATCTGTGAGTTGTTCCCCAGTGCTCTGTGTTACATTTGGATCCCTGAGAGAGCTGGAAAATCAAATGAATAAACACACACACATGCGAAGAGGTACCTGGTTAATTACGCCTCACAGGAACTAGACATGCTCCATTTCTTTTGCTGTTTCTTTTATTAAGGTTTTTTTTTTTGGTTGAATTTTTGTCAGAGAAACAAAAGGAGCTCCTATTTTCTGCATAGAGGTGAACAAAATACCTCAGTAAGAGTTTATCATCCTTGAAAAGAAGTGTAAATGGCCAAAGTGGATCTGGCATGGGCTCCTAAGCACAGAACAACCAGATTCTTATTGTTGCCGTAGTCATTTAATATGGATTGAGAATCACCAAAGCAAATAGCTCTGTTTTGAGTTTAACACATAATTATGTCTTAGGTTTGTTGCTAGCTTGTAAATAAGCACATTTGAAATCTTTTCTGTCAAAATGCTCTTTATTGAACTTACATGCATCTCCTTTGCTAAATCAACCTGCTGCCTGGGGGCCAGGAGAAGCTCCAAGTTATTCTATGATTCTATGCTTCAATTTCTTCCTCATTGCTAAAATGGAGATAATATCTGCCACAGACACATATCGCAGTGATGTTAGGGTAATTTGTGAGTTATTACCTGAAAAGTACTTCAAGTATCTTACAAGAAAAGAATCATAAAATGTAGACCAGGGTTACTTTCCTACTGCCAACTAGGAGAGATTTCACCACCTAACGGTCTCCTTGGGAGCATCCATTTAGGACAGGAAGTGGTGATTCCCAGGTCTCTGAACATACCTCACATTTTTCTCTGTCTCCTCATCCTAACGCACGGAGCTGCAGGACCCAGGAGGTGCAGGCCCTCAGCCTGTGACATAATGTCAGTGTTTTAGTTCTCTTGTCTGTCACTTTAGAAAATGTAATTCACAGGAATGCTGTCTGGAGTAAGTAACCAGGGCGACCACAAAGCCCTTTGCAAATAAAAAGTGCTATGTCTAAGTGAAGAACAATACTCGAGCACATGCACTTTGAACGCAGAGATATGGGTATTTGTCTGTCCAACCCTTTATTTGCAGGAAATGAGTATCTTGGCTGAACTAAAGCCGTCTACAGCTTTTAAGACGACAGCTGTGAGATACTTAAAAACATATGCTGCTCCACATTTTGTCTGCTTGACACTGCCAAATTGAAGATTTAAAATGAGTTTCAAAGAATTTCCATGGCATTGCATATTTTGAAGACTTTTTCATAAAGGACCCAATTATTAACAGTCTATTTTGCCAAGCCACCTCTATGACATGCCTGCCGTGGAAAATCCCACCAGAAGAACAGTGTGTCCAATGACCGGAGTTTCCCTGGACGTGAAGGCCTCCTCCGGGCTACAGGAGGGACCTCTGTGGGCCCAGACCAGCAGCAGGCCCAAAAAAGTAGCACAAATTTGAACGCTGTTAGTTTGGTAGACCATAGCTTGTTTTCAATCCCTTTTATGGGGTTAGAAAGACAATAATATTTTCTCCATTATTTTTCTTTAAGAATTAGGGGCACATATTATCTGCATTCTGGAGAGCTATTCAATGCTTGATTGTTATAGTTGCCTAGTAAACCCTGAAGGGCAGACCACTGTTGATAAAGAGCAGGCACAAACAAGGGTTTCTTTCCTTCTGCACTTTCCCAATTACCCTCAAGTAAAGCCCGATGTCGTTGATGAAGATATTTTTATTCCCTAACTGAATTAGGAGTATGTCTGACATATCATCAGAGTGCTAGAGGAGTTATTTTTTGGGTTATGTTTTAGGTGGAGATTCCCTGACAGCAGATTCTGGGGAGAAGAAATCCTCCTTGGAAGGTCCAGGCCATCCCTGCCAGGCTTGTTGGAGAGCTACAGCCCCGAGCCTGGGAGGGCAGTTACTAATCAGTCAGTCACGGCAGCATCAAGCTAGCAGAGAAGGAAGGGAATAAAATGGTGAGTGAGGAGGCAGAGGGGCAGGTAAACTGGGGTACCAAAGATGACATCAAGATGGGATCAGATGGGATGATGGGGAGAAGACCCTGGAGATGGGTGCCAAGACTGGGAGGAGGCATGAGTACAGAGAAGGAGTGGTCCAATAAAAGAAATAGACGTCAAACGGATTAGAAACGTAGCAGTGGGGGGAGAGGGAGATGGAAACAGGAATAGGGCTAGAGACTAAGTTCAAAAGTAAAATAAAAGGGAGACCTTTCCTAGAACCAAGCAAAACAATGTGCTGTGAAGTATGGAATATGATAACTCAATCCTCTGCTCTGTGGTTCAACAAAAAAGACAGACAAAAATAACCTCAAGGGTGTGGGGTTCCAGCCCCTGTATCCTTTGTGTATGCAGCTAGGAGTGTTCCCCATGAAGGGGGATTTAGCATTCCAGATTCCCCTGATACACGAGAGAAAGAAGAAACTCTCTTGGACCAGGTCTTACATGCCACTTCTAAGCTGAGATGGCCTGAAATAGTCACTTTCTTTTCTTCCATTAAGTGTTCTAAACTTAATACCTGCTAAAACATCAGGACTTGTTCTACTAAATGCAGCTCCATAACTGAACCAAAGGGACCAAGTGTAGGATTTAGACTAAATGACCAATCAGAGTAAAATTTCTATTATTTTTGAGGTTTTAAATAGTGTAGTTTTTGAAGCTGCCTCAGATTTGGGAGTAAAGGTGAAACATTAATTAAAAAATATAAAACCAGAAGAGCAACTCTATTAAAAGGATTCATGTGGCAGACAAAGGCCCATTAAATAACATCTTAATATAATGAGTGGGTATAGAAATAATGCTTGAGTTGGAGCAGAAACATGGTGTTCCATCCTGCCATTTCCTTTGAGGGTCTGAATCTTTGTCCTTAATGTTTAGTGTCTTCCAAGATTTTTGGAGGACAATTTTATCCATCTTCTCACATTTCTTCCTTTTACCTCTCCCTGTTATCAACTAGATCAGTTTTCTTTAGAACAGTTTTGGTCATGGACAGAGATGGAGGGGAGTCAGAATAAGATAAGAGCCTTTTTTCCCCTCCTAAGTTGACTTGTTTTTTTCATTTCTTCCCATTTCAAAAAAAAAAAAAAAAAAAAGCAAACAGTAAAAACGATTTATGTGGCATATTATCTTCTCTTACTTGCCTGACGGTCTTCCCATTTTCAGGTTTTGTTCTATGAGAAGTTGACATTTTAATACCCAGTGATATTTACTCCCACTCCCTCCTATACAACTAGAAAAGGTAGCTTTTTGCAAGTGGTTTGATTTGCAAGATTTTGTGAAAGGCTATTTTATTTAGCACAGACACAAATTTAGGTATATATCCATGCTTTTTAAAATCTGTGAGAAGCTAAGAGCAGCAATGTTTATGTTTTGATATCATAAGAAATAAAACATTTAAATATAGAAACGGTGATTCACGACAATTTCAGTCCTAGGAAGATGGAAATAGATGTTTCAAAGCTTGAGAAGACCACCAGAGCAAGCAATTCGGTTCAGTGGTGAGTCTGTACCCAATGCTCGTCTTTCTAAAGGCATGCTATATGTCCGGCTCAGATTACTTACAAAGATTGCATTGAGTGCCAGAGTTGGATGAGATGAGTTAGTTTTTGTGTCTAATTTCTATCCTCTTTGTCTCATTAGACAGATAGAAGACTTTATCAACTTGTTCCCTTGTTCTGAATTTCTGATGAAGAGCCAAGAACCTGGTTGAATTGACTTTTTTTTTTAAGATTGGCACCTGAGCTAACAGCTATTGCCAATCTTCTTTTTGTTTTCTTTTTCCTGCTTTTTCTCCCCAAAGCCCCTTAGTGCATAGTTGTGTATTTTAGTTGTGGGTCCTTCTAGTTGTGGCATGTGGGACGCCGCCTCAGCATGGCCTGATGAACGGTGCCATGTCTGCGCCCAGGGTCTGAGCCAATGAAACCCCTGGCTGCTGAAGTGGAGCAAGCAAACTTAACTACTCGGCCATGGGGCCGGCCCCTGAATTGACTTTTACATCACGGATGAGAAGGGCGTTTGTGGAGCCCACAAGTGAATCTCCAGTGGGAGCAGAAGGCTTCCTCCCTCCAATTCCATGAGAGGAGGGGTCAAGACTGTAAGACACAGACATTGATCAGTGAAAGGAGTAATGTCATCAATGCAACCAAGATGTCCCAGACTACATTTGTCATTAGGATGTGAGTTATAGTAGCAGCTGCAGCCCCCCACCTGCCTGACTCTGGTGGCCTCTTGAGGTCACTTGTGTTTTTTATGGGGTGCTGCCCTTTGGGGTGCTTTAGCATGGCTTCAGACTAGACTGGCAGCGATGGTCAGTGCACCCTCCATTTGGATTTGTTCTTTTCCAATTCCCACATGTTTCCACTGCTTCTGGGATTCAGGTGTTCCTGCCTTTTTAAAGGGCTGAGAGAATGGCCCTCACTGCTCTGCATTTTATACCCTGGGAGAGGAAGCAGCTATGCTGGTCTGGAGTTGCAACAGATCTTGAACTCTTCCACCAGTTTCTGGCCTTTTCTCCCTCATATCACGAAGGGGAGGAGTGAGAGGCAGAGACAGAATAGATACCTTACCCTTTGCTCCATCCTCTTCTTTTCTGTTTTTAATCCTCCTCCCCTTCATAACCCCCACCCCAGTCATTCCCAGATAGAAAACATAAATGCTACACACAGTGCATCCGAGTGGATAGAAACAGGTGTTGGGGTGGCAGCTTAAGAGAAGGGAGAGTGGAGGTTTGGCTGCACTGAGTATTGGAGGCTCCACTTAACCAGCCGAGAATTGTTGAAATTAATTAATTAATTGGCACATAGATGGAGAGTTGTTGGATTCCATCATTCTTCTCTCTCAGCTTCTCCTTATTTTGTCTCTTGTGACTTCCGTCTTAGGATGGGTCTGCAGGCACCCCTTGCTTTGGTCCCCTTAAAAAATTTTGAAGCTGAAGGAAATGAGGGAAAAGTCTCTGGCTGGCAGATGGAGCCATCTCCTCACTAGACCCTAGAAAAGGCCAGTTGTCTTCTGCTCAGGCCCAGGCCTTGAGTGAAGATGAGAGTCTCTGATGCTCTCACCCAGTCCAGGGCAGGCCAACAGGCAGCTCCTGAACTTGGGCTTCAAGAAAACAGAGTGGACATTTGCCTTTTGGGTCTTTGGCTGCACCTTACCCTGAGGCTGGCAGCTGCCACAGTGTCCAAGACATCTTGATGAGATCTGGCAGGTGAAAAACAAGATTTCAGAGAGTATGTTGAAACTACTTGTATAAATAAACTTCTCTGGCATCTAAGAAATGCTCATCTGTGGAAAGTCAATGGGCTAATTATTCCTGGCCATTTATAGAAAGACCTCGAAGGGCAGATATCTATTTGACAGCATTTTGTTGGATTATTGCGTTTACTTAATGGTAAAAAACCAAAATTTGTTTTAAAAACATCTTAGAATTTTAATTGTCCTTCCCTCAATAAGGGGAAAACTGTATAGCTGGAATTAATGGCTATACTTTAACATCTATAGAAATGTACAGTTGGCAAAGCACTTTCCAATACACGTCTTGTTTAATGTTTAAAACCACCCTGTTTGATGATGAGGAACAGGGCCAATAAGGGCTTTGCCCGGGGTCACACAGCCAGCAGGAAGCAGAGCAGGATCATCAGCTTTCAAATCCTATTTCATGGTTCTTTGGTGCATCTTAAACTTAGAGTGAACTTGAACAAGGTGGATGTAAAGTCCTTAGCTCTTCCCAGGCTCCTTAAGTCATCACACGCACGAATTACGGCAGTTTTAGCCCCTTCATAGGCCTTACCTTTTCTCTGGGAAATCCCTCAATATCTCTCTCTCATTTTCCCTCTCTATTTTTTTTCCCTGAGAATTTTGAGAGATTTTTATAATTTTTTGTTTGAGTTATTTGGCTATGACTAACTCCTTTAATTTAAAGGTTGGCAGTGATGTCTCAGCACGCACAGGGAAAAACTCAGCAACTCCTGCAAGTGAGAAAAATCTATCCTACAAGTTGTTTTCAGATATAATAAAGATTTTAAGTATATTAGATTCAATAATTAATAAAACCTATGTAATGCTATATATTGTAGACATTTAATTACACATTTGTTTTCATTTTTCAGTTTTCTTTCCATATCTTTTCAGGGACCACGTATTTTCCGAGGTCTTCAAAAGGCACATTTTCAGTTTTCTCATCCGTAAATTGGATATATTGGTTAACAACCTCATAAGGTTGTTATGAAGATTAAATCAATTTCAATTAATAAACTTAAAACTCTCAGAACAATACCTAGCACATGATACTCAGTAATGACTAGCTATTATTATCATTCCTATTAAACAAAAGAGCTTTCATTAGATACCTCACCACAGAACAAATTTGTTGGGAGTCAGTAATTTGACATTTGAATCCTAATATAATCCGTGACTACTGGTTTGTGCTGAATACCCAAATAATTTTGGAATATAGCTCTTAAGAAAGGGTATGGCTTAAGAGAAGAGACTATATAAGGTAATTACAGTTAAATATAGCAAGGATATTAATGGGAATGTTTTAGTGAGAGGCAAAAATCAGCTCTTTCCAGTAGAATAGAGTAAGATGATTAAGGGCAAATCTTGGCTTTGAATTTACTTTCTCTGTGATCTTGGGTAAGTTATTCCAGCCCTTGAAGCATCTGTTCCTTCAGCCATAAAATGGAGGTATTAATAGTGTATACATCGAGGGTCAAGGGAGGATTAAATGAGATGATGCCAAAGTGCTCAGTCCAGAGCCTGGCGCAGAGTGATGGTCAACCTGTGGGCTGTTGGAATTATGACTGTGAGCTCAGGGCAGGAGCCCAAACAGAGACTGGTCCCTTCTTTAACTCAAACAGCCCTGATATTCACTTACCCTCTTTATAGCTCCATACACTGATCTTTTGCAGCCCTTTAAAATCCTTGCCCAGAGTTGGTAAAAAAAAAAAAAATTCTCATCTTTCCCTCCCTTTTTTCTGAGATTCTTATATCCCCAGAGGGGTGGAGCTCAACTTGAGAATCTCTGTATATTCTGCATATTTCTTCCAGCCAGGAAAACATTATCAAGTATTGGTTTGCTTTCTATAGTCTCTATTCTGAACAAAATATACACACATACGTATATATTTATATATGAATGATACATATATACAGTTTCCGTAATAAAAATATAACATTGAGTAAATTTTTTAAAATTCCGCATTTACATTTTCTGATTCCTCTATCCAATTTGTCTGAAACATAGCTTACCCGAAGTAGGAGACAGAGTGAAAGGATACGACTCAGTTCAGTTGGCCATAGCTTGGGAAAAACCCAAATTTCCCAAAGCAATTTACTAATTGTTTGTGCAAAAAACCCTCCATTTGTATTTTAACACATAACTAATATTGTCATGGTCACTTGTTTGAACAATTTTTTCAAAAGCAATCTATTTTCCTTTTAAGAGACATATACCTGCCCTTGATAATTAAATTTCTATTATTTTTCTTTGTGTAATAGTTTTCTATTTCAACCCCAACTTCTTTTATTTAAATGTGAAATTTGTGAGTCAAGTATGGCAAATGGTATAAAATGCAAAATTATCTTTAATTCATTACAGTTCTTTTTTTTAAATTTATTTTTTTGGTGAGGGAGATCGGCCCTGAGCTAATATCTGTTGCCAATCTTCCTCTTTTTGCTTGAGAAAGGTTGTTGCTCAGCTAACACCTGTGGCAATCTTCCTCTCTTTTTGTGTGGGGGATGCCACCAAAGCACGGCTCGATGAGCCGTGCATAGGTCCGTGCTGGGGATCTAAAACTGTGAACCCTGGGTTGCCAAAGTGGAGCATGCAAACTTAACCACTACACCACCAGGCCAGCCCCCTCATTAAAGCTTTACTCATTTCCATAATAGGCTTCATGGTGGGTAAGTATTGACTTCAAGTCAATTAATTTAGAAATGATTCCTATTTCTAAGACATAGCACTGGTCCTAACCTGTTTTGTGGTTCATCAGTCTTAAATGTGGGTGAGCCTCAAAGAAGTTTTGTAAGAACTGAAAAATCTGAAAATGGGGATAAAAGACATAAGTAGAGATCTGTACTGGTAGAGATTGGTATATCACTGGGAGGAGAACAGGGAAAGTGTTCTGGAAGGAGGAAAGGGACAAGTCATGGCTTCAAGCAGTTGAGTGGGCAGAAAATAAAGGAATGTTGGCATTAGAGGCCCAAACAGCATAATTAGATCTGAATCACATAGCATATTGAGATTTTTAACCCTCGTCAGTCGTTCCAGAAAACGATCAAAGGTTAAAAGTGGTTAATTGGTTCTAAGAAGACCTCTTTGCTTAAAAATCACTTTTGGACTGATGTTGAAAGTAAAATATCCCACAGCTCAAAACAGGTATCTTTCTGAGCCTGTCTCTGATACATCCCGGACCATAGACAGGTTATCTGGACGTGAACTTATCTACAGATTTTACATTTATTTGCTCTATGCAGCAAATGGTTTTCTGAAAAATGACTTACAAAATAAATTTTTATAAACAAAATATATTTTTTAAAACACTTGATGAGCTTTCAATGCAGAAGAACTCAATTGTTCTTTGATAATTCTGTAAATTCAACTATATTAGGCTTTCATAATAGACAAAACACAAAGCAAAATTGCCCGAGTTCTAGGAAGACAGAGCGAGACAACAGAAGAGTGTCTAAACTGGCCACAAATCGGAGGAGGGCAGACTGCACATATACATACTGGTTGGCAAATGCAAAATATTTCTGTAGGATACACCAGAAATTGAGGACATCAGTTGCTTCTGGGAGAGAACAGGATGAATGGGGGATGACGATAAAGAAGATTTTAATGAGGCCAGGTGGGCTATAAAAGTAGCAGGTAAAATAATCCTTGAGGTAGTGATTTTTTTTCCTCCCACTACCATCAATTTTTCCTCTTTAGAGTAGGTCATAAAGAGAGTCATTTGATTTTTAATATTTTCTCCATTTATGTAGCAACTTATCACATGTCAAGCACTGTTCTAAGTGCTTTCATATATTAATTAATTTTATCCTCTTAACATCCTAATTGCCAGTCCCATTTCACTGACAATGAAACTGAGTCATAGAGAAGGTAGGTAACTTGCCCTTGATCACACAGCTAGTGGGTTAGAGCTGGGTTTCACACTCAGATTGGCTCCAGAGTCCGTGCCCTTGTTGACTACATTGGCAAAGGAATACATTTCAACTTCCATATTTTCCATCTCAAAGGATTTCCATTTAATTTGATTATTGATGCAAACGTCCTTAGAAAAATAATTTAACAATACTGAGTGCCAGCGTTTAGATCACATTACAATTAGAGGGGAGATGGGGAAGGAAGTTTATTAGCTTGCGTGTTCAATCAGAAGATTTGACCTGGCTTAATTCAATTTTCTAGATGATTCAAAAAAGGAAATTAACACCAGGCAATATTTTATTGCACTCATCTCTTATTAGATAAACATGTTAATGTGGGGCAATTTTGTTCTGTTTGGATATGAAGTTTTAATAGTCAAAGCCCCTGTGAAGTTCATCATACAGTTGTCATGAAACAGTAAACACAGGGTGGTGAGCACAAGGTCCTCAAAGACCCTGGCATATATCCATTCCATGGGACGACTTTTACCTTATTGCACCATTACACCTTACTCAGGTAATATTAGCAAGTACAATGGCCTGTAAAGAAAAATTAACTTTCAATAAAGACACCAGGAATGAAGTAAAATATGGGAAGTTAATACCCTTGTTGCTAGCATCCCTAAAAAGTACCACAAAGTTCCAGTAGTAAAATTTCTTTGAAATACGTAGTGCTCTGTGACAGGGCTTTTGTGGAAAAATAAAAAGTGAAAGGATGCCCTTTTGCCCTTGCTAGCTGTTTCCCAGACTATTGAAGATTATGTGGTTCCTCCTAAATGCCTGCCAATTTCCTTCATGCACAGATCCAACATTGTATCATCTCTCATTTAACTATGCAGAATTGAGAAAATGCATAATTTATGAAATCTTTCACTAGAATGTCAAGTGGCCTGAGTTGTGTGTATCTAGAGCTGAATTTTCCTTTCTTGCACAGATATAATGGCCCATGACTAGAGGTCTAGGGCTATTGCTGCTTCTTCAGATCCTTCTCCACATCCAGGAATGTAGGTTTGCACCTAAATATCAGAGAGGGGTGGGACTTGGCCAGAGATGTAGGTGGGGCAGCAGTAGCAGTCAGGTATTAGCTTGAGGGTGTGCGCGTGCAACCATCCACGCACACAGACACATACACAGCTCATACACACACACACACAACACATTGCTCTCCAGAGATATCATCTTTAAAGATGGTTATGCAAATATAGGAGAGCAAATTTAGTCCTGTTGTAAAGTTCTGTTGTAAAGAATGATCACTGTAAACCCAAGCAGAATCAATTCCTCTTGAAAAGGACTCATCCGTTAACAATTTTTTGGACTTAAGGTAATATCTCAGAATGTATAACTGAAGTACATAATTTCTAATGATAGGTAAGGAATCATGATGCTCATGTCACTCCTCTGTTCAAATCTCTGCAACTATTCTCCATTTCACTCAGTGAGAAGCCAAAACCTCACCCCCTCTCCCCCTCTGCATTCCCCCATCTTCAGGCCTTTGCTCCAGCTGTTTCCTGCATGGACTGTTCTTCCTCTGGCTCACTCCCTCCCCTCCATCAAGTCAGCTCAAATTTCACTTTCTCAATGAAGCCTACCTCGACCCACTTCCCACCTCTGCTATGCTGATCCCATTTACCCTGCCCTCACTTTTTATTTTTTCAGTTTTATTTAGGGCTTCAACCCTGTGGCATAATTTACTTATTTATTTTCTTTATTGTTTACCATTTAGCTCCTCTTTCTGAAATTGCAAGCTCCATGAGAATGCGGATCTTTGTTTCTCTCTTATGGATCTCAAGAGCCTAGAAGGAGTGCTAGGTGCACAGTTGGTGTCCAGTGCATAAATTTGTTGAGAGCGTGGTTGAACAACTGCATCACAGAAATAATCCTTAGTCCTTTTAACAATCCCGAACACTATGATTCCCATTTTCTAGATGAGAAAACTGGGGTTCAGACAAAGTATCTTGTCCAAATTAAAAGGAGTTACAAGAGCCAGTGACAGGAGTTGTGCCAGGTCTGCCTTCCACCAAAGCCAGTGTACTTTCTTCTATGTCAGCGTCACACCCTCTGAAATGATAGATGATAAAAAGATGAAATGACAGTTGATAAAAAGAGATGAGATATGGTTTGTCATGACATGATGGAGGCACCCCATACAAACTGAGACAAACTTGTGGTTTTTTGTGATTCTAAGCTTGATCATGATCTTATGTAGTTTTTGAGGTCTTGAGCTGGGGGAGCATGGGGTGGGGGTTGAGGATCAGAGAGAGGGGACAATTCTAGAAATTTGGATTACAACATTCTTGAATTTGTATGTAAAATAAACTACCTTGGAGAAGGGAAGGAGATTAAGTAGCTGTAGGTCAAAAGTGATCTGTAGTAAGCAATATGGCCTTCAGTTTGGTTTTTACTTTTAGGTTCGTATTCGCTCATTATCCCTTAAGATAGTGACTTTCAAACTTGAGCGTACTTAGAAATTTCCTGGGAGTATGTTAAAAATACAGCTTCCTAGGCTCCACTCCAGTAGCACTGGTTTAGTAAATCTGTGGATACAGAAATCTGCACTCTCAACAAGATTTTCTGTGCTTCTGAAGCAGGTGACCCAGAGATCACAGCCAGAAGTCTGTCCCTAAGGTTTGTAAGTGAAAAAAAGTGACTTTAGAGACTTATCAATTCCCTAAAATATTCAATATTACAGTTTTAATCTCTTTCTCTAAAAAATAGAGGGTTCTGTCATATTAAGACAATCAAATTGGCTTAACTGCTCCCTTAAGGAGCCTTTGCCATTTGGCTGGCTAGTTATTGGAACCTACTGACAGGGGTGGTGATTGAAATGCACAGTTCTAGGGTGCAACATGTCTTCTGAAAATATTCGTTGACTTGAAATGCAAGCGCTCACAGCCTCTGTGGAAGAGCTCTCTGTAAAGGAAGTATAACAATTACTCTCACTGCTGTAGTTAAGTTTAAATGTTAATGTCTTTAAGCATCTATATCTCTAGGTTGCTCTCCCAAGTTCCGTGACTTAAGAGTGGAGAGAGCTGGGAGCATTGAATCAATGCCTCTCACGCTATAGAAAAATCCTCCTTTTTCTTGCAATCTCTTTGTTGCCACAATGTAATTGGGAGATAGGCCTCAATGAAGACATGGTTAAGACAAAGCCTAGTCAATGAGTTTGCTAATAGCATTTCCCTGTTTACAGCTAAATGCTGGTCCAACTCCACACACGCTCTCTCATTACAGGTAAGTGTATGGCTGGCTGCCTGTTTCAGGTAGAACCTCATGGGTTGCAGTTTTAGAATTATCTCTCAAGCCCAGGGTGAGAGCCTCATTTTTTTAAAGTCATTGAATTTGTTATTTCATGAAGCTTAACTTGTCTTGGGGTTGAGTAAATCAAGCCAAATTCATAGGATGCTTTATTAACAAACAGAAATCTCAGTTTACCCAATTGTACTGGAAGGACCACTTTCCCTAGATGGCTGGATGAGCAGTCTGTTCTTGGATGGTATGGCAGCTGCTGCTGAGAATGCTGTTGGTAAGCTCAGAGTTAGAGTGAGGAAATAAAGTATTGCTAAAACGATATTTGATTTAGGTTAATAGTAATTGCTGTGTGAGTTTTCTCCAGCTTAGGAATATTTTTGTCTAAATATGTCCTGATTATCTATATTTAGGGTTCTCTCTTCTCTCCTCTGAGCTGAAGTTACAAGTATTTATTTTGATGACCCTGTTGTTTTTGACTCCTCTATCAGTTACCCCAAACTTTCATTACAACATCACTTCTTAAGACATTTAACAGTTTATCTTACTGCTACATTTTAGCAAGTTGCTTTCTAATCTCTAATTCTGTCAGCAAACTCCGTCAAAGTCAACCATAGTAATAACAACACGTGGCTTCATAAGGATGATGGATGATCCTGAGGATCAGAGTGGACTGTGACTTACCGAAGGTCATCCAGCTTATTAGTGGTAGAATCTAGACTAAAACCCAGTTCTCTGACTCCTATGGACTCTTTGCTTTAATTCACACTGCCCCATGTTCCTATGGCTAACTGGAGATATAGGGAGAGTTTTCAGCTGTGGGACTGAGTACAGCTAACCAGCTCACCTGGGAAGAGAACCTACCATCGTGATCTGTTTAACACGGCATTCTAACCAACCTAACTAGTCTGTATGGGTTACCCCAGATTACCATGACTGTTCGTTTTCATTATTAGATGGATGAGGGAGCAATACTTGCTTTGTGTGGACCTCAATCTAATTAATATAGCTAGAGAAATTTGCCTAAGAATTATCAAAAATTTTCATTGCCCCCATTTTCTTGTAATTTTCAAATCTTAGTAATTGGCTTGGGTTTTGAAGTTATTTCCCCCTTGAGTCTTAGAAAAGAATCATCCCTTGAAGTCATATTTTTAGTGTAGGTATAGAATTTCTAAGTTTACTCTCCTTCAAACAGAAAGGGAAGCATTAAATTTCTTCCTTTTTAAATTGGTAAAAAACTGTACAACGGTTTTTCATGTTTCTGTAATTAGAAAATAATTGAATTTTTCAAAAAGGGAATTTTCCCATATTTCCTGGTATAGAGACTATTTCATGTAGGTACTTAATAAATATTGTAGAGTAAATGAATATATACTTGGTTATCGAAATGAAATATGTGAAGTTATATTTGTATTACTTATCATTTCTCTGGTAGCACTGGATGAAAATAACAAGACTCTCACAGATGAGAAGCCAGACATCAAAGGACTAGCCAAGAGCCTGGTTGTATTGTAGAACCCAAGAACCAGGCAGAACTGTAAGTGTTCTAGCTCCTAAATCACCTAATGTTTCCCTAATAATGTGTTTATAAGATCTTTGATATTTTTTGTAAAGAAAAAATCATGATTCTCATGCAAATATAAAATGAACATTTGTCAAAGATTTTAACTCATTAGTTAATGAGGGAACCAATAAGATGTTAAAATTGGTTCAAAGAACATCTGAGTGGCTAGACATCTTTAGGTAATACTAAAATAAGACTGAGGGGTTTGGGTCGGCCCGGTGGCACAGTGGTTAAGTGCACATGTTCCACTTCTCGGTGGCCTGGGGTTTGCTGGTTCGGATCCTGGGTGTGGACATGGCACTGCTTGGCAAAAGCCATGCTGTGGTAGGTGTTCCACATATAAAATAGAGGAAGATGGGCATGGATGTTAGCTCAGGGCCAGTCTTCCTCAGCAAAAAGAAGAGGATTGGCAGTAGTTAGCTCAGGGCTAATCTTCCTAAAAAAAAATTAAAAAAGAGTGAAGGGTTAGATACAAAACTGGTTAATATCCAACAGAACCATAAACTGTAACCTCTCTGGTTATCTATTCCACCAAACAAAAATCTACAAGTTAACCTCTGCCCCTGCACAGCTGTAAACTGGCCCAGACAATAAAAAGCCAAGCCCAGCACCACACTGAAAGCGTTCCCAGTAATCTCTTTTTGCCTATTTCCAAGTTTCAGATAATTTTCTGATGCCCTGGTGTGGCAAGGTTTTCTTACCATCGCACTCTCTTACTGCCCAGGCTGCTTCTTACACTGATCCTTTCTTCCTTCTTTTCTTCACCCTTTTCTCTCTCCAATGTATATATTTCCTTCTAATTGAAATTCTACTTAAGTTTTGTCTTGGGTGAAAGTAAATTGTGGCATTTAATCTGTGACTTCCTTTCTAGTCCCATTGATAACTCTCCTCTTTTCTTTCATCCATCCAACCATCCATCCATTTTTCTATCCCATTTTTATCCATTTGTTCTCACATTAATTCAGCAAGCATCTGCTGAACTCCCATTACAGGTAAGGTATGTGTTAGGAGCTGTGGAGGATAAGTCCTTAAGATATCGTACCCATGTCTTCTCTGAACTCAAGTTTAAAAACTAGTTAGTGAGACTAGTCATCCAAGAAAATTATATTACAAGAGTTATTTCATTTGCCAAGACTAAACACCAATATATCAATCAAAGATTTTTTCAAATGTCTACCTGGTCATCCAAGACTCTAGCACCCTCCTATACTAATTGTTATCGATAGAAACAGTTATCACTCTGAAAGTAGTATTCTAATTAAGACAGTTTGATTTGGAAATCTTTAATTTTGTCCATTGAGCTATACGTCAATTCAATTCAATAAAAAGTTAGAGAGGCTGTTATGCCCTAGGAACTAGATGGGCACTGGGCTTACATCTTCACAGAATTTTGCTAAAAGGCAAATCCTCCCCTGGGAGACATATCTTTTTGAACTGCTAATCAACAAGTCAAAGAGACTTATGCACCCCTATGTTCATTTCAGCATCATTCACAATAGACAAGTTGTTGAGGCAACCCAAGTGCCCATTGACAGAAGAATGGATAAAGAAGATGTGGCATATATACAATGGCATATTACTCAGCCACAAGAAAAGACAAAATCGTGCCATTTGCAACAACATGGATGGAACTTGAGGGTATTATGTTAAGTGAGGTAAGCCAGACAGAGAAAGACAAATACTATATGGTTTCACTCATATGTGGAAGATAAACAAATACATGGACAAAGAGAACAGATTAGTGGTTATCAAAGGGGAAAGGGGTCGAGGCGTGGGCATCAGGGGTAAAGGGGCACATATATATATGGTGACTGACAAATAATAATGTATAACTGAAATTTCATGTTATAAACTATTATGACATCAATTAAGTAAAAAGGGACTCCTCATGAACAAACAAAATGAAGAAAATGGATGACAGAATTCAATCATTCTTAAGAATGTGTGGGAAGGTTGAGGGAGTTAGTTGTAGGTTGTTTTTTGGAGAGAAGAAGATTGGTTAGTTATTTGTTTATTGGTTGGCTGGGTGGCTAAGGAGAGAGAGAAAGGAATAGAAGGGAGAGATGACATTACAGAAATTCTGCCATACCTTGCCATAGCTGTCTGGGCCCTGGTTGGGGAGTAGGAGTAGGGCAGGTGGAGGAAACGAGTTCTAGAAATACAGAGGGTCTCATTATTTTAATATAAATGGGCACTAGCCTAAACATGCCACAGAGGTTGCAAACTAAGTCACTTAGAAGCCATCCTTGAAAAGCGAGGTAGCTTAACCCTGGCTGAGGGCAAAAATCTAGGAAATCATATTTCCTTGTCTACCCAATTACCATATGGCTGCTTTCAGCACTGGGTTATTTGGTTTGACACAGTTTAGTGATCTGAACAGTTCTCATTAATGCAGAAATCGTCTGTATATGTTAATCATTAAGAGTTTCCATTATTGTCCCTCTGTTAAAATGTTCATAATTTTACTCCTAGGGGAGAGAGTGTAGGGGACCGAGCGGAGGAAAGGTGGGGACTAAGGTCAGGTTAGCTTGGGAAGGTGAGCTTTAGCAATCTTTGCCAGTTTGTTGGCATCGCCCAGAATTAATCCTAGTCTCAGGGCGAAGCCCAGGCACCATATCTTTTATTCATATGTCTCGAAAATAAGATTGAATGTAGAAAGCTTTAGACAGGATAATGCTGTGCTCAAGAGTAGGTAATGCTTAATACATGCTTTTGGGAAATGTAAATAAATTGCAATATTCACTTTCTTTGTCTCCTTCATTTGAATGTACTTGTGGTTAAGAATTTTAGTTAGGTAAATTTAAATACCCAGTAAACGTTAGAGCATGATTTAGTAGAAAACATTTTATTACCTTAATTTGAAAAGCACATTGCATAGAATACAAACACAGAAATCTATAATACTGTAAACATGTATATCATATATACATATCTAATAATGTAAACATAAACACTCCTTATAAGAGTTCTGGGGGGCTGGCCCCGTGGCCGAGTGGTTAAGTTCACGCGCTGCGCTGCAGGCGGCCCAGTTTTTCGTTGGTTCGAATCCTGGGCGTGGACATGGCACTGCTCATCAGACCACGCTGAGGCAGCGTCCCACATGCCGCAACTAGAAGGACCCACAGCGAAGAATATACAACTATGTACTGGGGGGCTTTGGGGAGAAAAAGGAAAAAAAAAATCTTAAAAAAAAAAAAGAGTTCTGGGGTGGTGTGTGAAGGACTGGGCCAGGGTGAGCAGCCCAGTCTTCTACACCCATCTCTTCCCTAACCCACCAGGGGACTTTGGGCAAGTCCCCAACCTGCTCTGGGCATCACTTTCCTCACCATGATTTGAAGGGTTTGGACAAGATCATCTCAAGAGTTTTTTCTAGCTTGGTGATTTTAGGTTTCATTAGATATAATGCTTCTACGTTTTGGGTGACTTTAATTCTGTTCCTTCATTCTGAAGCAGCCTTCTGGCTTCCCTTCCTGCCTTATTGCCCTCTCTCTTTCCTCTTTTGTTTTTGTTTTTTTACTCTTTTGTCTCCTCTCAAAGCTCAGGTGAGAGTGGTGATCCTGATTGATAGAGGAAAGACTCAAATTGCCCACCCCCCCAACACTTACGAACTTTTATAAAAGAAAATCTTAGACTTTATACCCTTAATTTTAGCTTCAGAGATAAATGTGTGACAATATATTTGTCTGAAAACAACTCTTCAGAAGGAGTCACACTGGCAAAATGGCCGGGCTTGTCAGATCGTAAGATGGCCACCCATGCACACTGATTGGGCACAGTGCCATCCTGAAGACATACTAGAATTATCTGTCTATTTCCTAGGGAGTTTACAAAATTCTCACATGATTAATTTGGACTTGAGCACAATGAACCATCTAAATGTCTTTATGGTAGGACACTGGGTGTGCCTGAAATGTTTACTGACTTGAGGGGATGTTTTGGCCCTGAACGGTGTGGGGAAGGGTGAGGCCCCCTCCTCTTTTGTGGCAGCTGGAGCACCACCCACTGGCATTCAGGTATCTCTGGAGTTTTCCTAGTCAAGCCACTGCTGTGATATCGTCCTCCTGAAGTTGCAACAGTGACAGGATCATATCTCAGAGTGTAGCAGCTGGAGGCCCTACAAGTGCTGGTAAAATAGTATCAGAATGGAGGTGAAAGGTTTAATTTTAGGCTTTTGAGAACTAGGCCTTTTTGTTTTTTTTTCAAACTCTGAGATCAAATTATTTCTTATCTTTTTTTTGTTTATTGCTGCCAATAAAACCCTACTGTCGTTCGTCAGGACGTAGTGCTATATTTGCGGTATAGATTACTGAAGCCGGTTTAACATAAGTCTGTCTTCATACTTGCTTCCTATTGTAAGAAATTTTCAATCCACAGGTCACATGCAAAGATTTTAAATTTAGTTCAGATTTGACAGGTCATGCTGATTTCCAATTGGAAACTTGGACTTTTTAAAAATGACCCTCTCATCAGGAAGAATTTACTAATGAGTGTACGGTTTTATAGCCAAGCAGAATATATAAAGACTCAACCCTACTATTATAATTCAAAGTAGAGATAAGAAAACTTTTTTTCTATCAAAAGTCAGAGGAGGGAAACAATCTATTAAAGGTCACACAAATTAAAATAATAAAGGTAAAGGGATTTTTAACAAATAGCTATCTGTTAAGGTTTTTACCATAGAAGGAGGAAGAGGAAATTCTATTCCGGAAGCATAATATTTAATAAATATTTTTCTATTCTGTAATAAGGTCACTTAAGGAGTGAGGACTGAAACAAAAGGAGAAAGAAAGATGGGAAGAAAGGAAAGTGGAAGGAGAAAGTGTGGAGCTAGGAGATAAAGGTAGAGAAGAAAAGGAGAGAGAAATGAGCAGGTCCAGAATGTAGGGAGGGGGCTTCCCATGGGCCAGTCTCAAGACCCCTCCCAGTGCTGAGCAACCATTAACGTGTTGTTGAGAAAGATTACTCCTTCTCCATCTCTTGTTTAAGTTCTCACTTTTCATATCCCCTTATCTCAACCTTACCCTGACCACCAGTAACTGTCCTGGGCAGAGTTCCCTCTCTGACCCTTCCGCCCACTACCCTGGTCTCACCGCTCCCCATAGCTGTTGGGCAGCCCCAAGTGTTCCCAGCAGCCTGGACACCTGCCTCTATCACCACTTACTTTCCCACTCAAAACACTGTACTCAGAACCTGACCCTGGAAATCCTTCTGGATGCTGCTTCTCTATCTCAGAAAAGAGAGCTGGGAATTCCTCCCTCGCTTCTAATTTAAGGCAATAAAACCCTGGATGACTAGAGTCTTTCCCGGAGCCTTCATTTTCCCTTCTCTCTCCTTTCCTCTTTGATTCCTTTTCTGCTTCTCTTCCTCCCTCCTCTTAGCTTGAAATGGGTAAAAAAATTAAAAAGTACAATAATTCTTCCAAATGATGATCATCTTTTTCACTCTTCTTCTCTCCAATGAAGTCACTACTAAGTACCTGAATATGGAAGAAGTGAGAAAGAAAGAGGAAAAGGAGAAGAGGGGAAAATAAGATGCTGTCAGATACGGGCAGGAGAAATCCTTTAGAGCGCTTTGTGACCACCCAGAAGTAGAAGAATAAAACTAACGCTATTAAAAAGCAATGGAATCCCTGTCTACTGCTGTTTCTCTGCCTCACAAACCTTTTTTCCCCTTTAAATGCAACAATATATTAACACTCTGTCAGTTGAAGAGTGCTTTATAAATGGTAGATGCTGTTTCTTGCTTAAACAACTGCTCTGAGTGCCTGATAGAGCTATAGGCACACCTGTTTAAAGCTCTGCAAGTCCCATTCACCTCCCGGATTCGGATCTTCAAGGCAACAACTGCAGACCCAGCTGTGGCAGGCAGACTTCTAAGATGGCCCCCTGAGATCCCTGCTTCCTAGAGTTCATGCCCTGTGTAATCTCCCCCTTTCCCTTGAGTAGGGGTTGGACCTCGTGACTCACTGCTAATGAGTAGAATATGATAAATGTGATGGCATGTCACTGTCAAGATTAGGTTACAGAAGACTGTGATTTCCATCTTGCTGGCACTCTCCTGCCTTCTCTCTCACTTGTTCACTCTGACAAAGCCAGTTGCCATGTTGTCAGCTGCCTTACAGAGAAGTCAATGTGGCAAGGAACTGTGGCCTCTGGCCAACAGCCAGCAAGGAACTGAAGCTCTCTGCCCAACATCCTGCAAGGAACTAAATCCTGCTAACAACCACTGAGTAAGTTTGGAAGCAGGTCATGTCCCAGTCAAGTCTTGAGATGACTGAGGCCCCAGCCAATAGTATGACTGCAACCTCATGAGAGCACTTGAGCTCTCATGTAAGCCAGGCCTGGACTCCTGACCAAGAGAAATTGTAAGATAACTGTGTACTATTTACAGCTGCTAAGTATTGGGATAATTTGTTACACAGCAGTAACAAACTTAAACAATGTTTGACAAATAGAAAGAACATAGATGTTAACTACTAGTTGCTATTGTCCATCTGTTTTAAGTGTTTTTCTTATAAAAACACAGGTTTCTGAGATTCAGATTAAAAATCTAAGGAATAGTTAAAGAGTAAAGTTTAAATAATTTTTAAACTTAAAGAGCTGAAATATATGAATCAAAGTCACCTTAGGGATTGAGTTACACCTAGCAATTTTTACAAAGTGACTTACAAATATGATATATTAAGCTTTCTCTGGTGTCACCTTTTAGCCTTGGAGGGAGCTAAGTTGTGCATGTGAGGGATGGTTGGGGTGATGGTGGTGGTGGTAATGGTGATGGTTATGGTAGGAGTAGTGATGGTGGTGGTGGTTGTGGTGTGGCTATTTGATTCTCTCCAAGGTTAATAGTCAAGTAACTCATGACTACTTACCACGTGGCCAGAGACCCAAATGAAGTCACTGTTACTACACTGTAAGATAGTATAGTCTAGCCTTACGGATATGCAATTAGAGAGAAAACATATGAATATAAACAGCCAACATCTGCATTGTGTGGATCATATTAGGGTGCTCTAGAAGTTTGAGAAGTGTTTGAGGAAAAAAAAGGACTGACTGAGCTGTTCTGGGAAGGATGGGTAGAGAAGAAGTAATGAGTATGTTTCAGTGCTGAGAAACACAGCTCTCTTTTCCCAGGTAGTTCAAAAGAATATTTCCTTGATACTTGAAAGAGGTAGGACAAGATAAGGTGAAAACCAATTCTTCTCTCATCATCAGGAGCACAGCCCCTTGGCCTGAAGACGTCTCTGGTTCCAGTGAGTGGCTATTTAGGGAGGAGGGAAACACTGCAGTGATGTGGAGGAGCTGCATTATCTTTTCCTTCATCTCTGAAGCCAGGCTATGCCAGAGGTAGGGAGGATTGGGCTTGGGAAGGACACGAACGTGGCCTTGTGCCTCTGGGTGCATAAATGTTGCTAAGGAAAGCCATGCGACCATACTCAGCTTGACCTCAAGTAGTTCTTGGAGAACCAGGAACATTTCTCCCTCGTGTCATCTAGGTTAGTGGGGGACAGATGTTACCATGTCCACTTGTTGGTTCACAATCTTCGGAGTTCCCCAGGTGAAATCTGAAACTGGCCCCCCCGCCCCACCTTCCCCGTACAAGGAGGGCAAAGAGAGATGGAAGGAAAAGGCAGACCACTCCAGATTGGTCAGTGGCAGTTTTAATAAGGAAGGGAACTTACATATGAGCCTTGTCTTGGGTGGCTGCAAGATGAGTAGATCTCTGCACCCACCTGCCAGAATCTTAAAAGTCTATATAGAGGCCTTACCGGGGTTCAGTCATGTATATGATCCAGAGGGTCTCAGCAACACTTTGCTCTCTCAAGTCTGCGCCATTGAAACAGCTGCCAGCAGGGGAATAGTCGGTGAGACGTACATTCCAAGGACATGGGAGGGAGTAAGGAACCTCCTATTGCCTGGTTCTGATTCTTGGCTCAACATCCTCTCAGTGACCTCCTTTGAAACCACTTTCTTAGTTAGAATAGCAACTAGGTGCTGTGACAATTGAACCCTCAAATTTCAGTGACTCACAACCAGAAGGACCTACAACTAGAATATACAACTATGTACTGGGGGGCTTTGGGGAGAAGAAGAGGGGGGGAAGAAAAGATTGGCAACAGATGTTAGCTCAGGTGCCAATCGTTAAAAAAAAAATTTTCAGTGCAACACAATGAAAGTTTCTCACTCACCTAAAAATTCAATGTGAATGTTTCTGGTAGGCAGTCAGCATTCCTCCACATGGCAATTCGAGGACCCAGAGCCCTTGCGTCTTGAACTGCCAGTCCTAGGACTGTGGAGGTCTCTGCCTCCAGCTGGAAGAAGAGGAAAGAGAGAGAGAGGAAGCACTTGCTTCTTAATTTCCTTGGCCCGGAAGTGACACACATCACTTCTGTTCATTCTACAACAACTAGATACATGACCTCACCTGGGTGCAGAGGAGGTGGGGAAATGCAGTCCCTGGTGTGTGTGTGTGTGTGTGTGTGTGTGTGTGAGCCCCTTTCTAGAAACAACTCTGGACTATCGATAGGGGAGCAAGAATCTTGGTTGGACAGGTGGCTGTCTTTGCCACACCCACATTACAAGTAAGGAACTGACCTGCAGAAATGTTGAAAGTTCAAGATGATATGACTTGTTAATGGCAAAGTTGGAGCTGGAACTCAGCCACTTTTTCCCTCAGATAACACTGGATGGAACCTTCTCAGTTTAAAAAGAGTCATAAAAGAGAGATCAAAGAGCTTTTGTGGCCATGGATAGATATAAGAAGCAAGAGGAATCCCCTCCCTGGGCTCCTGATTTCTAAGGTCTTTCTCCTTAGGCTTTGCAAGTAAGTTTTTATATATTTAAATGTGCTTCCTGCTGATTGCCTGTGTGGAGGATGTTTTCCTGAAAGCACTGGATTTCAAATTTTAGTGAACTTCATCAGAATTACCTGGCATGTCTGCAAAATATCCAGATCCCCAGGCTCCATCCCAATGAGTCTGACTTAAACAGCTTTGGAGTGGGGCCCAGGAATCTCTGCTTATAATCAGCTCCCTGGTGATTCTGAGGCAGGTGGTCCCTGGACCTGGACCACATGTGGAGAGACATTGCCTTGATCCATGTATGTTTTGTGTGGTTTTCCTAAGAGCAGTTGTTGCAGATGCTAATTGTCACCTGCTCATATTTTCTCAGACTTACTACTTGATTACACACTGCCTGCCTACTAACTGCCAGCACCTGCATTTCTTTGCTGGAAGATTTTACCTGACCTCTGGAGGCTGCCTGCCACCCATGGGGTAGGTGGGAATTGCTGGAAAATTAACACCATCTCGGGTCAGTTTACCAACAACTGACAGGAGTGGGTGTATAGATACCTCAGCTCCCTCACTCCTCAGTTGGGACAACACAGTAGTGTGTGTTCTACCCTGGCTTCCAGAGTTCTTCACTGATATGAAGCTCCAGGTGCAGACAGTGGCAGCTGGCTTGATAATGCACCCTTTATTGGCTCACTTCCCCACCTGACTACTGGGGATTCTTCCACCCTTAAATAAACTACCTGCCCTTGAATCCTTGATTAAGGTTGTGCTTCTAGGGGCACCCAAACAAAGCCAGTAGGGATGCATGTATGCTGTGCCACATGTACCCTCGGGAAGTCCCTCCCATGACTCCTGTATGCAGGTGTGAGCTGACTGTGGGGATGAGCAGCACATTGCTATCATGAGCCTCACTGGCCTTGTCTGTCAGTCTCACATGTCTGATCTTGCTTCCAGTAGCTAGTGCTTTAATAAACTGAGCAAAACCCACGCAGTACACTTACCACGACTTGCAGATGGTCTAGCAGGAAAAATATTGTCTCAGTTTCCAAAAGAAACAAATCCCATTCCCACTTTCCCCTGTTAGCTTTGCTCCATGTGGGAGCTGCATGCTGTCAATGTTCCTTCTGGGTGAGTAGCCTGCAAAGGTTCTGAGTCTTAATGATTACCCCAAAGCAGGAATTGTGGCATAAAGCTCCACATGTGGAATACATATCACAGCTTGAGTTAAATGGACCCCAAACATATGGCATTGTTGTTTGCATTTTCTAACACATGGGCAGTTTCTCACATTTTAAATCAACTGAAAATGAGAAGATTATAGGCAAATCTTCTTGGAGGATTAACCACCAGGAAATATATTTGGTTTGCATAAATATTTGGCGTGGGATGGATGATGAGGTGAGACACTTTGCAAAGACACATTTCATATTGTGGTATGGCAGCCCAAGGAGAGACCAGGTGGAGGACTCCGGAATCACCTGCTATCTGGACTGTCTGGGATTCAGACACTTCCCTCTGACACAGGTTGCAGCAGAGGGCAAGCAGAGGCAGGGGCTTTGAGTTTGATGAATAGAGGTTGGACAGCCTAGAACCTTTTCCATGTGAACATGTGTTACTGACAGGGACCAGTGGTTCCTTGAGACCATCTCTCTTTCTGTGCCCTGATGTTGCTATCAGTCTGGGTGGATTAGAACCTGTGATAAGCCTATGCCACTTGCTCAGGGGCCACTGGATAAAGTCAGTGTGAACACTCTAGTGTGTGTAGAATGGATCTATTCCCTACCAACCAGAGTACGTGTAGGACCGGGATGATGGCCCCATTCTGAGTTTCAAGAGTCAAAGATGACGCAAAAGCAAACATCAGAATTATACTTTCCCTAGGAAAGATCAATTCTACTCATCTCTCAGAGGGCTCCAACCAGAAAAGGCAGTGATGTGCATGTAGGACACCAGTTCTCTGCAGGTAACGATCAATAGGGAAAGGAGAAAAGCAGGCTCATTAGGCATTTCTCCCCTGAGCAGCTCACTTAGCCTTGTCAGGCCTCCAAAGCCACAACCAGCTGTGTTGTCCTCATTACTGAAATAGGCCCACCAGCACGCCAGGGTGCTGCTCTCACTGCTCGCCTGGGTATCCACCCTACTGGGCCCGCAGCTGGCTTCCTGCAGCCTTGCAGACCACGGTGTGACCAGAAGCTCTGTGGGGTCAGGGTATTTTCAGGCTTGCTCTGCCTGCCCACTCCTTCATGTCTCTTTTTTTCTCCCAAATGTATTAAGGCACACATAGTAAGGGGACTTTATTTTAGAGAGGGATTTATTCACACACCTGCATTACCTATGATAACTCTGTTGAGACAGACGTCACGGGTCTTCAGTTTGGGGTGGGGTGGGCTGTCTACTATAGAATCAGGCTGCTGGGATTACCTTCACCCTCCTGGGAGTGAAGGAGGGAGCCCTTCCATTTGGTAAGAAAGTCCCCCAAACTTCATGTGCAGACGTGTGATCAGTGAGCTCACCCAGCCCTATCTCTGTATCAATTAGGGGTTCTTCTCTCTTTGCACCTTCCCTGCTCCAGGCTACACTGCACGCTGGTCACTCCCTTTAAGGCTGCGCTATACATTCACAGTGAATTGAGGCTCCCTTTATAGAAACGTGAGGACAGGGGACCCAGACTATTTTCTCTCTCCAAACTCTCTTTCCTCCCTCCAGGTGGTTGTGGCCATAAAATAATGATGCTGTAATCAAATAGCCCCTCATGTGGAGATGGGAGAGGGAAGGGAAGGGAAGGGAATGGGAAGAGAGTGAAAGGGGAAGAGATCTTCTGTGCTGGAAACCTGTAGAATTTTCTAAGTGACAAAGGCCAGGGTGGCTTTATGAAACGAGGAAAGAGACAGCTGTCTCCTCAATGGAAACTTCACACCTAACGCCAGCCTTGGGAAGAGCAACAGCCCTAGGGAGGAAGTGTCTGTGGGGTTTGGAAGCCAGGTAGTTCTGATTTCTGGCTTTAGTACTTTCCAGCTGTGTCTCTAAGCCTCGGTGTCCTTCTTCATCCGTAGAGGGGACTTAATAATTTTGATCACCTCACAGAGTTGGTGTGAAAATTCAAGAAGCCCAAACTGGATAAGCAATATACAGGATAATGCAAGATACCTCTCAAGATGCTTAAGAAGTTCATGATGCTTAGGAAGTTAAACTTCATTGCAGAGATGCTGAATGGGGGAAGAGGACCTGTCTTGCACGGGGACTGTCCTCTCCTTTTCCATCTTCCCTATCTCCCTCAGGCTGTCTCTCTCTCCACCCTGCGCTCCCGCGAGGTCTGGGCAATGGGGAGAGGCGGCGGTTTGCTCCCGGCAGGAGGCCGTGCCTGGGGCGCCGGCTGCAATTGCGCGCGGCCGCCTCTAGATGGAACTTTCTCACCAACACAAGGCCAGGCGGCCGCAGCTCCCCGGCGCCGGGCGGTGAGGGTGGCCCCTAGCTCTCGCCCCGGCAGGTGCGGGGTGCCCGGGCGATAACTGGTGGGGAGGGCCGCGGGACTGTGCACGTAAAGCCCGGCGGCTCTCCATCGGCTGGAGGCGAAGGCAATCGGGAGCTTTCCCCTCAGGACCCGAGCAGCTGCCCGGCTGCGGCTCCTCGAATCAGCGCAGTAAAATGACAGTCACCGGGACCGCCCGCGCCCCCTTCTGCGCAGTGCCCCCAGTGGGACCGTCTTTGTCCAACCTCGAGCTCCGGGGGCTCGGTGGAAGGAGCCCCCCGAGACCCGCGGGGACCGGGGCGGGGGAGACTGCCCGAGCTGCGGGGCAGGACAAATGGCTGATCAGCAGCGCGGCGTGCGGCAAACTTTGCAGGGGAACCGCGCGGCTGGCGGGCTTTACTTTGAGCATCCCCGAAAAGAAAGCGTCCGGCGGGACACCGGTCGTCTACCACGTATTCTTCACGGTGACCCTTTTCGCAGCTGTGCTCACGAAGGAGGACCCCAGGCTCGCGGTGCTGACTACGTGCTCCTGGTGGCCTCCGTGCGGCGCCTCCCCGCGTGGGTCCCGGGCTCGTCAGGAAGTCGGAGCTGCTCAGCTCCTTCACAGCCATATTCCTCCCTCTGTCCGCTCCCACTTCTTCCTACCCTCCCCGCCACTCTTCCCCCCTCCCCCAAGTCTTTGTGTCCTCTCTTGTTTGCTGGGGGCGGGGCAGGCGGGGGGGATTTTTTTTTTTTATCAGTATTGACATTTTTGGTCCCTGGGTAGCTGCCGGCTGAGGTGATGTAGCGCGGAGGGGAATCCACCAGCCGAGCGCCCCTCTCCCTGCCCGCGCCGGGGCAGCTCGGTGACACCGAAATCCAGGGGCTCCCGCCCCTCGGGGTTCCTCCTCCTGCTTCCCGAGGTGGCTGGTTGGCGCGAAGCGATTGGCGATCCCGGGCGCGATCCCGGCCGCGGCTCCCCGCGCCGCGCCGGGTGAATGGCCGCGGGCGGAGGATCGGGAGGCGCCGCGCGCAGACCAATCGCGGCCGCCGGTGGGAGTATTTGTTATTCACATGGAAGAGACTTGGCGCCGGCTGGGCCAGCGCAGCCCCCTCAGCCCGAGACCAGCCACAAGTGCGGCCGCGGTGCTCGCCTTGCGCGGCGGCGGCGCTGACATGGAGCTGCGGGCCCCCCGCGGGCTTCCTCACCGCGCCCTCTGCGGGGAGCAGGGTAAGACTCGCCGAGCAGCAGAGAGAGGAAAAGAGGAAAGCAAGTGCCAAACCACAGGAAAAAAAACGCGCCCTCCCTTCACTCCCCCCAAACGCTGTGCTTGAGGAAAAAGGATTTCCCCTATTTTATTCCCCTTTCCGTTTTCTTTTCTAAAACCATTCAGTGGACAGCCAGGTGCACCGTTCCTTCTCAGATCACTTTAGTGATTTGCTTTTCCTGGGCACGAGTAGATGGCCTTGCACACCCGGAGACTGGGAGAGAACTGGCGGGCGGAGGTGATGGGGATGGGGGGCGAGGGAAAGTGGGCACCAGGGGGCGAGGGGCTGGCCGGGCATCGGAGCTTGATTGGGTGACTGTTGATTTTACGTTGCAAAGAACAAGGCAGCCACCCCTCTTGTCTTCCCGTGATTACATTCCACTGAAGAGGTTCAGAAAAGAGGGAGGCTTAGCTAGGAACTCCCCGGGCTTGGAGATGTGATCCCCTAAAAGTTTAGTCGGCGAATGGGAGACTGCAGGGTGACGGGAAGGGGCAGGCGCGCCTAGGGCGCTCTGATGGGGCGTGCAGCGGCAGGATTTTAAAGCGCTCTTCCTCGGATTGCCTGCCCTGGGTGACCTCCTGGACCTGCCCTGGCGGAATCCGGACTTGCCCCGCCGAGATGACGAGGTACCTCCGTTCTGCGAATCTAACGGGAGGGATTTCCGAAGTTAGAGGCTTCCGGGATGAGTTGGGGGAACCCCCGCCTTCCGGAGCGTGGGGTTGGATGAATGTCTAACCAAGACCTAAGGAAGAAGGGGGTCGCAGGAGAAGCTGAGCGGTTTGGGGGGTTTCGATACTCCACATCCCCGCACTGCGTACGTCTGCCTTGAGTTGCGTTCTCCGAGTGAGCCCCGCGAGGTTGGGATTTCCGCGCCCCCCTTTTGTGGCTTTCGGGAAAACACTGGAGTTCCGTGTCCTGTTGGGCGGGGGGAGGGGGGATAGGAAGGCAGAGCAGGAATGGTCTTGGTGATCTTGAATTAAAAAAGCAAAGGCAAATGCTCCAGACCACTCCTCCGAAGCACCTGCGGCCAGCGTGGCCCCGGTTTTGGGCGGCCGAGCGCAGGGCGTGGGCGCTCGGGGCGGCAGGGGCGGCAGGTGCGGCCGGAGCAGAGGCGCTCTCGGCCCGACCGCGCGCAGTGGCTGGATCCCCCGGCGCGCGGGGGGACTGGGGCGGCGCCGGAATACCCGGGCAGCGCGGGAAAGGCAAGAGGGACCAGGTACTTCTGCTAAGGCTCTGAGGTCTACCCAGAGCCCGGGTCAACAGCCGAAGGAACCGAGAAGAAAAAGGAAGATGCGGCGGGGAAAAGCGGAGTGGGAGCGGGGGCGGGGTGAGTGGCTGCGGGCTGAGATAGAGGTAGAGGTGGAGAACCCTCTGAGCCACGGCGAGAGCGAGCCCATCTGCTCTGTCAAACAGCTCCGAGATCCCTTGAGGTTTGTACAGTTGGTGAAAATAGAATCTCCTCCCCCCAAGCCCCTCTGTCTGACCCGCTCCCTTGGTGCAAATGAAATGCAGAGGGGCGTGCGAGTCACCCAACTGCGCAAGACGGCACCCCCACGCTTCCCTGAAGAATTGTTTCCCTGGTCGCTCAAATCTCAGAGCTTGGGATCAGAGAGTGCGCGCCCAGGATGGTGGGGGTGAAAATAGACCCACTCGCCAGCTGCAGAAGCCCCAAACCCCTCAGTCCCCGAAGCTGATCCCGCCGGGAGGGAATGCCCTATTTGCCATTTGGGGGTGATCCTTTCCCGCAGACCTGATGGCGTGGGAGTCTCGCGAACACCCAAGAATATACTACGGTCTCTGCCACTACGGCGATTGAGCGATTGAATACAAATCTTGCCAAGTGACAGAACGGGAAAACGGTGTTGGTGGTGGAGATATTGACAAGAAATATCATAAACGGGAGAAATGCATTCCGATGATAGCTTGTATTTCGCTTGACAGAAAACGTAAAAAGAGAAAAAGAGCCACCAGCAGGTAGATCTTGGATAAACAGCTTATAGCACTTGACTGTAATTTCCATTTTCCGTTATGAAATTGTTTGTCAATAATTGCAAATGGCTACAGAAACCACTTTAGTTTACTTTGGTCACTTGCTTGTGAATAATGTCTTGAAAGATCTCTGCAGGAGACAGAATCAGCTGTGTGAAATTCATTGCCTGGTTTTTGAAAATATGTGGTTTGATAATTTTGAAGAGAAAAGCTATATCCATCAGGGAAAATGAAGTAAGATTTTTAAATGTAGTTTTCCCATTTCAGAGTCAACTACAGGTTGCATTATACCTGAGATGAAGACAACATTCTTGCTTTTAAATCAGGGATGTGGTGAGACATAGCTGAAGGGAGGCTCTCTAGGAGAAGATTTACCCAGAATAAAGTAGATGCTGAGAACACAGCTCTATACTGTTATTTGGGCTCAGTTTATTCTATTTGGTTTGTGCTAGCTAGTTCTGTCTGTCCATGCTCCCTTTACAAATTATGACTACTTGAATAATTCTAAAAACATCTAAATCCCAAGGGAATGGATAAAAGGATGAATTGAATTCCAATGAGTGCAGGAGAAAGTTAGAGGTCTGGAGAGAGGTGCTCTTTTCAAAGTTGACTGGGCAGCTTGGAGCTGCTGAGGGGCTTGTTTAATTGGTATTTATGCAGCAAACAACCCAGCTGACAATCTTTGTGTAAGAATGTTCCCTTGTCTTCAGGGCATGAGGCACAGAATAGTGCACACACGGTATTCTGGTAGCATCATGGTAGCACATCATGGTAGCAATGGTATTTTTCCTCCCAAGTTTCTTTCCCACTGTCTTCTTCCTGTGGTTAGAATGCCCAACATAAAGAGGATCTTGCTTTAGTCCTGTGAGTGGAGTTGTTCTGTTTCAGTGTCTTAAAAAGAAGATGCCGCATGGATTTCTCTCTTAATTGGACCCACAGCAAAGACCTGACCACATTTCTGTGCCTGCCAAGCAGAATGGCTTGCAAAGTTTCAGGAAACTGCTGCTGTTTTCTTGATAGAACCTGTTTGGACGTTGTCAGACTCACACGTGTGGTTTGCTCAGGAGGGATGGTCACTCCATGCTGTTCCAGGACAGGATGTGGACAGAGAGCCAGCTGGATCTTATTGTTTCTATCCCAAGAGCGAGCAGGTTTTCTGTCTGCTGGGGATTTAAATTTCATCTTCCTTCCTTCTTTCCTTCCTCTCTCTCTTTCTTTCCTTCTTCCTCTCTCTCCTTCCCTCCCTCCCTCCCTCCCTTCTTTCTTTCTTTCTTGGCTCAGAGAGTTGTTTTCTTTGATATTCCTTTCTACCTGGTGCTTTGACAAGTTGAGATGAACTCCCTCACTGACTAAGGACCTTGAGCATGATACCTTCTTATCCCAGGACGTGCATTCTGAGTGGTGGGCATTGCTGTTGGAGTGATTTGAGGGGCACTGCTGAGAAGCTCCTGACTCATGATTGATAACTCCCAGCTTTCGCTTGTTACATTGCCAGTCTTAACCACAATTAGAGAGATTTCTTTGGTAAAGAAATCATGGAACTCCTGGAAATCATTTTACAAATGTAGATGTTTCAGTTAGGGGGTGGCAGTAATACATCTTCAGGTTTTGAGGGCTGTTAATGAATCTGCTCACTCCCTGGGGAGGGCCAAGGTTGTGAGAAAACCAGATCTTAGGATTGTGACCTGTGGGACACATCAGCCCTGAGGGAGGAGCAGGGAGGGAACAGGTGAGCTGAAGTGGGAAGATGTAGGGGAGGCCCAAGAAGAATACGTGCAGATTGTTGGGCACATGTGTTGCCAGTTTTGTGCTTTCCCAGGCCAGGTTATGCCTAAAGATAGAAATCTGCTGGCTGTTTATTGGCTAACTTTGCCAGTGGTCATGATCCTTAGTGGTAAAGCTCAGCATTATATCCTGCATACAATTTGGGAAGCTTTCCTATTGTCCTCTTTTCACTACAGAAGAATGTCTTGTCACCACTTTCTTCAGAAAAGCCTTTTAGATGCTTCAAGTGTCCATGACCTTCAGCTCTCCAGGTCAGGTATTGCACTTCCATTGACTTTTCCTCTTGTGTGCTTCTTTCCAGTTTTCCTTCAATTTCCTTTGATGCCTTGGACATGTGATGTGTGAAGGTCTGACCAGCTCTGAGTGTAATGGGAAAGTGGTTTTTTTAGGTCTTCAAAGCACAAGACACCAGGAAAATATTTGAGTTCTAGAACTGTTTAATAGTATCCCTGTATTTCCTTACCACACTTGGCAGTTTATAAAGTACTTTTACATACGTTATATCATTTGATTTCATAACCCTGGGAGGTGGACAGGAATCATTCCTTTTTAGAAACATAGATACTGACACCAGGTTAAGTGACTTGCCCAGTGCCATACAGTGAGTATTGGGGGGAGTGAGATTAGAATCAGGGACTTCTCGGAACCCAGGACACCACACTCAGAGTCTATGTTATCAGATCAGGATTGGCTCGATACCCATTATAGTCTCCTGCACCCAGGGGGTGAGGAGAAGGGGAAAGAACGTAGCAGCAGTCCTGCATTTGAATTCTGACCTAAGATTTTAGACACATTCCTATAGTCTTTCTGTTTTTAGGTTCCTCATATCCTGAATGGGGGCCATGATGCCAACCTCATAGATGTATTTTGTGAAGGAAAGGAGACAATGTGTGTGAGGCTCCAGACACACTATAGGCATTCCATAAATGTTAGTCTCACCCCCTTTTCCTCTTCTATAAGGAACACGCTATAAAAGTGGCTTCTTATTACTTTAAATATGGTCTTTTTGTGCAATAGCTGTGTTATTGAAAAAAACTGCACAAATTGAATTCTACTGAATCAGATTGTATTTCAAATGCACGAGAGGATTTAGCTATTTAAAGGAAACCTGCGGTGAATTCTTTTGTAATGCAAATAATCACCTTCTAATTTATCTGTTTAGTAAGTTGAGCTTCTCATGTATCAGATTTTCTTAATATGGGGCTTGCTTGTACAGAAGAGCTTTCACGACCCTCTTTCACTGATGGGAAAAGTCACTCAGCTTGCGCACAGAATCAGTTATTGTGTTCAGTTGGCAAAGCCTTGCTCTGGTGTTTGGGCATAATCTCATATTCTCTTATTATTAAATAATAGAATCTCCGAATGGGAAGCTGGAAGACACCTTAGAGATCATATGCTCCATCTCGCTCATTTCACAGATGAGGAAATGGAAGCACACGGAGGTAAAGTGACATGTGCAGTGTCACCAGGCAGTGACTATCAGACAAGGACCCAATTCCAGGCCTTTGTGCCAGGGGAGGGCTCTGTCTGGCCTATCCTCACTCTGCCCCGACCAAGGTTCCAGGGCTACGCACACATGTTATGGCACAGGAGAGGATAGACAAATATGATGCATTTTCCAAGACAACCATCAAATAGCTGCAAGTGTGGGTGGTTACAAGTAAAATGGCTGGTTTTGCAATTTTGTGAGTTGATGACAATATTCGGCCTAATCTTTTTGATAAAGAGCTGAATGGAATCCTGCATAGGACTGCTATTTGGCTTTTTTATGAGAAAAAATTACCATTCTTGGCTAATGATATTCCTTAGTGAGGATTTTACCTTATCACGTCTTAAAGGCACTGGCCAGTGCTGGAGGAAGATGTGATGACAGACCCTGAGAGAGTCTACCTGGTTTGGTGGGTTTGTTCTCTTTGGCATCAGGTTGACCAGGAGACCTGATTTGAGGCAGAGGTGTTTGGACAAGCTGTATTTGATATTCTCAGCCCTCTGAGAGTTTCGGAAATCACCCTGCACTGGAAATGCCCCCAGATTGTCCCCTCCTAATTGGTACATTATTTTTCTTAAAAAGCTAACCATTGAAGATATACACATTTCTGAAAGATTTCGGTAGAGAGGTGGGGCCTCCACCCTCCCATGTGTCGTCACAGCCAGTCTCTGCAGCACTGGGGGTTTTCTCATAGGATGGGACCCACCTTGGGGGACCTGAGGATTTTGCCTGTGGTACCACTTCCTAGCTTAGGGTTTGGGTCATACTCAATCTCTCTGAGTCTTCTTTTCTCTTTTATACAAGAGCAAATGATGGATGTATGAAAATTCAATGAGATGCTCTGTAAGGCACTTGAGACTTTGGTACAGAGAAGGTATGTAGAAAATAAAAAGCAGCAGAATTCAGGGCCCTGGCCCTTGAGGAGCTATCCTTAGTACTGGCCTTTCAGGAAACAGCTAGAGCGTTGTTAGGGAGCTATCCACTCTCCCCAGCAGGCTGAAAGACTGTAGATAGAAGTGCTAATGATGTAGACCATATCATGTACTTAGGACGGGCTGGGAGGGCGTAAACAGGAAGGGCTTCGAGGGTTAATGGTTAAGCCTCCTCAAAGGTTTCAAAGCCCCTCCCGTGGGCTCAGAAATAGTGCAAGGTGTCTGCTCCCTTCAGAGGTCAGTTACAGGAGTGCAGACCTCACGCCGTCTTGAAGAAGTGAATCAGCACAGGCGAGGTTTGTACCAAACCCCAGAGGAAGGTCAATTTGAGGGAAAAACTGTTTTATTTTAAATCAAGCACAGAACATGAAGTAGAGTTATTTGGCTCCATAGCACAAAACTTTCTTTAAAACTCATAGACTTCAACTGTGATGAGTTTAGATTAAAGCTGACAAGAATTGCATAAGAGCAACATTAGACAATGTAAGATCATACAATGAAATCGAATTTATGTAGTTTTTCACAAACTTTCAAATATATTTCTCCTTAGAATTTAAAAGGGAAAATTAACTTTCTAGTCCTCAAGAGTCTGTGATTTTTATGACAGATTTAAAAAAAAAAATTTTTTTTGGTGAGGAAGATTGGCCCTGAGCTACCATCCTGTTGCTAATCCTCCTCTTTTTGCTTGAGGAAGATTGTCCCTCAGCTAACATCTGTGCCAACCTTCCTCTATTTTTTGTATGTGGGACTCCACCACAGCATGCCTTGATGAGTTGTGTATAGGTCCACACCCTGGCCACCGAAGCAGATTGTGTGAACTTTTAACCACTATGCCACCAGGCTGGCCCATCAGATTTTGAAATAACTGCAATATTTCAATATTTTATAAGTAGCTCGGATGTTGATTTTAAAGTGACAAACTAAATTTAGTGAAAACCTCACCAACTGAGCAAATATGGAAGAAGTTGCTCTGCTTTCGTGGAAAGTGAGTTTCTGACTAGATTAGCAATGATAGCCCCTATTGACTGAGCACTCACCCTGTGTCAGGTACTGTGCTTTCTGTGTGTGCTGCATGGCAGGTTCTGGCACCCCTTTACAGGCAAGAAAACCAAGCTTTAGAGAGGCCGTGTGCTGTTAGTTCTATGTTGCAGAGGAGAAAACTTGGGCAAAAATTCAAGTGAGCTCCCCAATAATAATAATAGCCAAAATGGAACCTCTCATTTTCCATTCAAGTCCATTCATCCACTAAACAAAACTAATTCTTGCCTCACTACTATTCATCCCCCAACCTTTCCTTAACTTAAAGCTCTAAACAGACCTCTGAGATGCTAAGGAGACTAAAAATTATTGCAAACATGAATACTTGGAAAAGAAACTCAATTTTATTATTTCCAGGACTGTATAGCAAGTGGGACTAGGTTAATGCCACTGAGTAGGTAAGGATGCGTTGTAAATAACAGATGGGCTGATTTTATGTTCGTCTATAATTGAAAACCATTTATTCTCTTAAGTGTTTTAAGTACCTGGGAGGAAGCTTGGTGTAATGAAGAAAGGCTGGTCTTTGGAGAACAACAGGTCCCCTTCCTTTTCCCCTTAAACATCTCTCCTTCACGTATCCATTTATCCTGTGCTCTGTCAGAAAGGATATGCTAAGGGTCAGCCCAGCCATGTGGACTTGGTCTCAAGTTCGGAATTAGTGGTCAGAGTTAATGAGGTTTTACTGTCTTATAACCAGGCTTCCTTATGAAACTGTAAAACACAATCCTACTTCTCTTAATGGGTGGTCAGTGGAATTTATGGTTCATCACTTCTGGTTTCATCCAGAAAGTCAAGTTGACTTTCTAAGTGTTTCCTTTTGTGGAATGCCTGAGGTCAGGCTGTCGCTGAATCACAGATTTTCTGAGGGAGAAGCAGCTGCTAGGAGAATTGAACGTGAGGGAATATCAGTCAAGAGGTAAGAAAAATCAGAAAAGGACAGGGTATTTGGGGACAGAATTGAGAAAATCTAGGACTTAGCATGTGCCAGGAGGCAGGGAATGCATGTCATAGGCAGCATAGGACTATCTCAGTTGGGGGGCGGGGGCATTGGCTGTATTTCTGAGTACATGCCAGGAGTACACTCAGAAATCCAGGGCAGTGGGCTACAACAGGCCCCCTTTCCTATCTGAAAGTGAAAAAAAAGCGCAGCATTCTCTACAGGCTTTTGGACATGTGTTCAGTTGTCCTCCAGGGGGGCACCATCCTTTCCTTTGGGACAGGAAGGATGGAATGAAAATTTTATGAACTGGAAATTGAACAAGTGAATGGAAAATACAACCAGATGTTGGTTGGTTAGGGTGGAGGAGAATTGTCCAAATTTCAGGCTTCAAACCCATATATATAAGTAGGTTAGAAATGAGCATTAGATTAACCATCCTCCCAAAATCACTTGGTGCTGTTTATTCTCTTAATTATACATGTGTTTCAAATCTCAGATTCCCTTATGTTAAGACAGTTCTTGTTTTCAGGTAAGCCTCCTCAAAAGTCCCTTGAAGGAATCTCATGGAATTCTTTAAGAGCGAAGGTCCTAGGAGAAGCTTTTTCTATAGCTTTGCTTGTAGATGTTTTCACTCTAGGTTATTTCTAGTCTTGATGAAATAACTGTTTTCCCCACTGAGTCAGACAAAATTAAGAAGCTCTTCAATTGATCTCCAGCTCTGATTTGCTCCTAGTGATTCTGGGATCAAGGAGTGTTTGCTTCAGAACTGTAAGCAGACCCATTGCTTCCACTCCAACAAATTAATAGGAAACCCTGACAATGGTAGTAGGAATATCTTCACATGTAGCCTCCCTGTGCGTTTAATTTTCAAGTCTTTGTTTTGTTACCAGAGAACAATAAGATAATTCGTATCAAATAGCTGACATTCTATGTTAAATCATTTCACAAGCTATAAAACTTACACATTTTGGGCTCCTTGAGTGGATTTCCTTTTCTTTCCTTTTTTTTAATTGAATAATCATTTTTTCCCACTGGGAAATCTTAGACACCAAAAAATGTCATTAACAGTTGCCTGGCTTATTGACTACATCACAGAAAATAAACTTTCATTATGATTTTGTGGACAAAATTTAAATGCTAGATTCAGACAGCTGTAAAAAATAAAAACAGATTTGAAAAAAAATAATACCATCAATCACATGGAAACTGGATTTATTGTAATAAAATGGTAAACAAAAATACTTTCTGGCTTGGGAGAATCAGCCTAGTTTCTGACGCTTTTCTGTTTCCTTTGCTCCAAAAGTGTCATCAATCTCTCTGTTTAGCTACAGTGCAGCCAGGTGTTCAGAATCATAGGGGGACAAAAAGGATTAGTTTCTTACTGAATAGGGGAAATTAAACAACAAAAAGGTTAAACAGGGCTTAAAAATATGAAAAATGTAGACCCATTGAATTGAACTTGTTTTTTTTCCCTCCTTCCGCACCCCCAGGAATAGTTCTGCTACAGGGCTGACTTCAAGGACGGGAATTGTTGACCTCATCCCAACATCAGAACCTCAGCTGTTATTCTAATTTTTGCACCATTCCGGGCAAGTTGACTGTATATGGAAATAAAATTGAACCTTAGGGGTCTGATGGAAATTCACTGTGACCTTCAAATCAAGAAAACTTGCTGAAACCCACAGAGCCTTTCCCCCATGGGCCCTGATGGTAGCCTCCAGAAGGTTCAGCTTCAGGTGGTCCCTCTTCTTCTGTGGCAAGAATAAACTCTGGGTCTTGGATTGCAACACCACCTGTGGAGAAAATGGTATGCGAGGGAAAGCGATCAGCCTCTTGTCCTTGTTTCTTCCTCCTGACTGCCAAGTTCTACTGGATCCTCACAATGATGCAAAGAACTCACAGCCAGGAGTATGCCCATTCCATACGAGTGGATGGGGACATCATTTTGGGGGGTCTCTTCCCTGTCCATGCAAAGGGAGAGAGAGGGGTGCCTTGTGGGGAGCTGAAAAAGGAAAAGGGGATCCACAGACTGGAGGCCATGCTTTATGCGATCGACCAGATTAATAAGGACCCTGATCTCCTTTCCAACATTACTCTGGGCGTCCGGATCCTGGACACGTGCTCCAGGGACACGTATGCTTTGGAGCAGTCTCTAACATTCGTGCAGGCATTGATCGAGAAAGACGCTTCTGACGTGAAGTGTGCTAATGGAGACCCACCCATTTTCACCAAGCCTGACAAGATTTCTGGAGTCATAGGTGCTGCAGCAAGCTCCGTGTCCATCATGGTTGCTAACATTTTAAGACTTTTTAAGGTAGGTAAAGGCATTGTCTTTCTGACTATTGTGAAAAGACAATAAATTGTTCTGACTTCAACTGCGGGTCTAAGAAGAAAGCGAAAGTGGTAAAGATGCTCATAGACCCTCTCAGGGTCACCAGGTTCCTCGAAGAGAGGATTCTGTGTCCAGGTTTCTATATGTGTTGATTTAGTTCCATTATTTACAATTAATTAGATTAATTGTGACTGTTTTTTTCCTGAAAACACAGAAAGGTGATAATTTCTGTGACATGTTGAGTCCTCAGCTTCTTGGGATACCCTTTATTGAGGCTCATTTTCAATCAAAACGAGTGTTTTTAGAGAGTATAATGAACTCTTAGCACCTTTATTATATAAAACATTTCTATGGTATTTGAGGTTTAAGATACTTTACTTGGTGAAACTTCTTTAAAGTGGGATGCTCTGTTATGACAAAATTTCCTGTGTGAAGAAACAGTATTTATTATGAATATGTAGATGGGAGTGACACTCTGGCATATAAGATGGTCATAAAATTGTCAGGTTTATTACAGCTACAATAGAGCAGGACCTCACTAATTCAGACTGCACTGATGCAGACTTGGAATAATTATGTAGAATTCTTATTGAGTTAAAAGTTTAATTTTAGCAGGATAATTCAAGGCTTTTTGATTGAGGTTTGATGATCTATTACCTATAAGTTGCATTTACATATTGAATAAAATTGGCAAAATAAAATAATGTATGGAATAATACTTTGAAAATTATAAAGTCCCATAAAAATAAAGTTATTATAACTCACCATCTTTAATTAACTTTCTCATTTTATTTATTAGTATCCATTATGTAGTCTTTTATAATAGACTTTTTTTTAATTGAAAATACTTTTCACTCTGATTTTGTACTCAGTGGGACATGACTTCCAACTTATTCTGAATTAATGAGGCTTCATTTTATCTTGTGAGAAACTGTTTCTATGCATTTTAGATTTAAAAATATTAAAAGAATATGGACAAGTTGGACAGGTGACAGATATAGGGACAAAAACGAACAAAGTGATGGAAAACTGACTTCACAAAAAAGATGAAAGGAATCGAATCAAAGGCTTTCTGGTTTGGAAGATATCTTGGGGGACCATCCAGTCTGGTTCGCTTCATATTCTGGAATCCTCGCTGTAAAATCCCCCCAAGTGGCTATCCAACTTCTGTGGGAGGGCCCTCAGTTTAGAGGAGAGAATGCTAAGAGGCAGCTTGATGACTATTTTCAGACTGATGAAATTTTCTCAAATGAGGATGCTGCTGAGCAGAAGCTCTCTGTGTCTAAGGAGTATTGAAGAGGCACAAATAGGCTTCAGGGAAAGCTGGAGACATTTGAGCAGGACGTTAGGAAGAGCCTCTTGGTAATAAGAAAGACATAGATTAAAATAGGCAGCCAAGGGTGCTCTAATTCCCCATCTCTGGAAACTTTCAAGGGAAACTGGCAAGTTGATAATAATTTCTCTTGGGTTTGTTGATCTCTTTCCTAGAAGCAAGATACAGAACCAGGATTCTCCAGGGTTACTCCCCACATCCTGGGGTCTAGGATTTCTCCAGGTAGTCCCGATTCTGAACCACATGGTGTTTTCTGCTCCAGGTTGATGTCCAACTCCAGCCACTTTCCCAATTCTGTTCTCCTCTCTGACTTGATCTTCCTCCCTGACTGCTCCAAAGTGTCTCTTTTCTATTCTTAACTCAGCAACCATGGCTCAACAACACTCACTTTTAGAGACGCCGAAGCTTTCATGAGGATCTTCTTCCTTCTGCTACTCTCCCCTCATACACTAATTCTGGTTCCCATCAATCCCACTGTAATTCCTAGGAATCCCATCTCCTTGTAGGCTAGTGCCAAAAGTAGGCAAGGATTTACCAAGTGGGTGGAGGTGATAATTGCTTATTTGAGGTTTTCAAAGCTTGTTTACATTAATTTTGCCACAGAATCAGCTTATCTGTAAAATGGGGATGTTAACGTTGCATTAGATTGTTGGATGGATTTAATGGGAAAATGCAGGTGAAGGGTTCCGCCAGGGCCTGTCTGTATCCTCCTCTGTCTCCTTGGGCTGCCAAAGGGAGCTTCATGCAACCTCAAGGGTGGATTTTGCTTTTATGCAGTCTGGACCTGGTTTCTCTTTGCCCTATTCTCCCCTCCTTGACTGGCCAATTCTCTCCTTACTCTCTTGGGTAATTCTGGAGGGATCTTATTTGACTAGGTGGGAGAATTACTACTGACTCTTTGGGCAGAGTCCAAGGCTCCAGGCCAACTCTGGAGACAGTGGTCAGCACATGATGGGGCTGCTCTTGCCACCCTTGATCAAAGCACAGGGAGTGGGTGACTTTTAGCCAAGAGGGGGTGTTGGTTATGGTAGGTGTCATAACTAAGATCAGTACACTGGCGTGGAGTGAGCATTTAATACATGGGAGCAAGTGTATCTATTAGCCAAATTACCAGGGCTTGAAAAACTTGTGTCTTTCAAAAGTAAGTGAGAGGATATAAGTGCTTAGCCCATCTTCCAGCAGAACCTGGAACCATATGAATGTGAATTTGATAATTACAACTTGTCACTGTTGTGCTGCTTTACTTTAACGGTTTATATAAGACCTCCAGCCAGTACTCCACACGGACATTAATTATGAAATGGTGATGGTCACTCTTGGACTAGAAAATGTTTCACTTTATGTGTGAATATATTCTGTTTAAATATATATGCTCGGGCTGACATGAAATATTAGAATAGTTGTCAAAGGAATGATTAGCAAATTCATCGGGGATTGGCTTACAGTTCCATTTTGAAAAATAATAGTTTGATTAAGCCAAATGCTATGACTTGAATAAGTGTGAACATTTAGAACAGTTCTATGGAGCTTGGGTCCCTTCAGGATGCATAAGACCAATAGGATCTAAAAATATGCAGGGATATCAGTATATAACTACTTATTCTTGGACTGGTAGAGTTAAAGAAGGTAGAGCATACTGGTTTGAAAACACACAATTAACCTTGACCATAAGGGATATAAGTAAAGTCTTGGTTAATGAATTTACCCACTCTCCTGCTCAACAATAAACATTAGGTGGGGTTTTTGGTAATGTAGCTGGGACCTGTTTAAAATTGTATAGAAAATATTTGGGCTAAAATTGGAAGTAGTTTTACAAATGTCTCAGTTCTCCTTTTTTGAACAATTCTAGTAAAGCCATGTAGTTATCTGCCTACATGGGCTGCCTATCTGGGTTAAACTGTGAAGGAGACAGGGTTCTCCAGGCATCCCCATCTTCCTCTTCTTTCAGCCTTGCCCCTCCTGTGGCAGCCTCTCCTGTCCTTGAATCCCTCTACATTCTCCTAATCAAAGCCTGGTTTCAGGAAAGGAACTATGTATTATCACTCATCTGATACTATCACAGACAGAGTATGTTTGTGTTTGTCGATGCAAATAATCCATAACCAACCTATAAATCAAAATTGGGGTGAGTTTGTTATGAGCCAAAGTGAGGTTTATAACCCTGGAAGGACTTAGAAGGCATCCCAGAGAAGCATGAGTTTCAGTACAGTCTTATATCTTTTTAGAACAAAGAAGATTCATTAAACACACCAGGATACATTTTCAAGGAGATATTCAGTTGCAAATTAGCAGGTCAGCATGACCATGATGCCAGGAAAAGGGACTAATCCAGGTGTTACCAGTAGAGGTTACCAACAGGGCGTAGGAGGGGAAGGATGCATTCTTTATCTCGAGAGATTCCTTACTTTAGTGGATAAGTAGATGGACAATTTAAGTTTGATAGGCCATAAGTCAGGCTTTCTAGTTCAAGCTGAATCAGTTTTGAACTCGAATAGTTACCCCATATACCTCAATATGTGAAAATGTCTTGTCGTGATTAAGTCAGAGGAGGATTCTGCTTTCTGCTGGATCACTAATTGTGGAATGAAGTGATTTGTCTTTGTAAAGGGGATTCAGGCATCAATGGGGGAGGTTCATTTACCTCCCCAGAGACTGTACCTCATGGCGGGGCCACCTCCTCTGTTGGAGAATACAGCTGGCCTTGCTCATCCCTAGAGGGAAAGGGTGTTCTCCTGTCTTTGTTTCTTCTCCTATCACAGCTCAGAGGCAAATGAAAACATCAGCCCCTTTAACATCAGAGGCGAGTTGAGCAGGGGGCTGGAGCCGGACACTGCCAGACACCACTAGGGGCAGAAGCTACCCTGTGGCCTCGGCTCATAGGACACTGAATGCTTTACTAAACCAGTGATTCTTAACCCTGATTAGGGAGTGGGGTTCATACTGCTCTGTCTTCATGCTTCAGGGCTGTGTGTTGGCTTATCAAAACTACCTCAGGGGCTTTTCAAATAGCAGGACCCAGCACTCACTGCATGTCTCCCAACCCCCTCCCTGAAAGCCCTTTTTATGGATTGACGTGTCTCATGTTTTTTAGGCGTGTTGGGAGTGAAAGGAAGTTTGAGAGTCACAGAAAAGACTTCAATGATCTGAACTTGTTTAGAAGTACTACTGTGCCTTAAAAAACATACACATATACACACACATGCACACATGTCATATGGGTTAACACATGGGGGGGCGGGGCGTGGACAGAGTGGTCACCTCACACGTTGTTTAATCCCTATAGCGAGATAATGGTTTTAGATAATAGTAGTATCATTTAGGATAATGTGACATGTAACTGCAGAATATCAAACCCAGAACTGCTCCATGCTACATAAAGATGAAAATGCTGCCTCAGTGGCTCCTGTATTGCAGAGAGACTAAAGAAAAGAGGGGTCCAGCTCTCAGTTAGAGATTGTGCAGTTTGAAAAGAATTAAAAAAGAATGCAAGGACCTTTTGGAAATGTTGACTGGGAAGCCCATAATTTGAATTTGTTTTATAAAGCAGTTTTGAGGAATTTGCATATGTTTTATAAACAGCCTGGATTTTTTTCCCCCTTTTCTAGAACATTTCCACCCCTCTCCTTTAAATTAGAGCAAATCTGTTCCTCCAAATACTAATCGTATGTCTTACTTTGAGCAAAGACTGAATATTCTAAGCTAAAAATAGCAGGTTGATGCTTGGGGGTAACACAGTAATTTCCACATAGATGCATCGGGGTTATAAAAGGACAGTGTCAGATATAATTTCTCTCTCTCATGTTTTTCTAGTTAACTTTACCTAGAGAGTTAATTGTCTACTCTTGAAGGATAGGGGCTAGTCTGTAGTGTATACTTCCCAAAGCAATCAAATTCGACTTTTAAATAGAAATCCACTGTGGGTGGGCTAGATAATTTCTCCTCGTGTGGAAGTGTCCTGGATATAATTGGCTAAAATTGACCTTTATGTTAAGTAAATGGAGTACAGTGAAGCATCCCGTTACCCTGGAAGTCTTCACTTACCTTGCTATGTTTACAAAGATATATTTTCTTCCAGGAGACTCTACTAATGGTAGCAACTACTTCTGTAAAGCCAAGTCTTTTGCGAGTTATTTATTGCATACGATGGGATTTATTAACTGTAAACTCTGAAAAGGTAAATCTGCCATATCCAGGTTCATCTGGTTAGATGGACAGATAAACGAGTCTGATCAATGAACTCAGCAGGAGGTAACATTTCAAATTAAATCTTATTTGATGGCAAATAGATAATGGAAAATTGAAAGACAGACTCCTTCAGTCAATCCTTTGCTACCGTAGCAAGCTCTAATTTAGCTTTGTAAAGAGCCAACTCACCGCAGATGAGAGATGATGGGTGCTTTCTCTTATAGTGGCCCTAAGTGGGGATATTGGGGAAAATGGTCATTGCCAATGGTCACGGGCACTTACACTCACAGCCAGATTTGGTAATGTCACTCCCTTCTTGAAACTCTTCAGTGGCTACCATTACCCCCAGGATGAGGTCCATCCCTACTTTTCTCACTTCTCTTGACTAAATTAAGTTTCTTTGTTACATATAGCAAAGCTCCATGAGGACAGGATGATGTTCATGATATACATGAGGGCACACATAGCTTGTTTGTTCCTGTATTTCCAGCACCTAGCATGGACCTGTCTGGGAACCCAATAAATGTTTGCTAAATGAGTGAATGAATGAACCTTATCTCTACTCCTTCCATCTCTACCTGCCCCCTCACACTAATCCTCAATATTGAAAATAATAGGTATTGGGTAGATAGACAGAAATGGAATTTTGTTTACTTTTATACTCTGAGTAAAAGGAACACAAGGAGGAGTATATTTTGGGAGTTCCTATTTTCACGTGCTTCTTCATTTTCCTACCAATTCACATTTTCTCTAAACAGCTTTTAAAATTAAAAATTAAATAAGTAAAAGACATGAACACATTCTCATTTTGAAAAGTTTAAATAATGAATAAGGAAATAGTGTAAAATGGAAAGAGACCACATCCAAACATATATCTATTAATAAAATTACACACATACAAAATTTTATTAATATGTGTGTCTTGTGGCTTTCTTTTTTCACGTAATGTATTTTGGAGAGAATTCCATCTTGGTTAATATAGATCCACCTCAGTAATTCTCAACTCTGACTGCACATTAGCATCATCTGGACAGCTTTAAAAAAAATATGCATGCCTGAACCCTATTCAAGCCCAGTGAAGGGGCCGGCCCCAGGGCTGAGTGGTTAAGTTTGTGCGCTCTGCTTGGGCCGTCCAGGGTTTGCTGGTCCAGATCCTGGGCGCAGACCTAGCATCGCTCATCAGGCCTTGCTGAGGCAGCGTCCCACACAGAGGAACTAGAAGAACCTACAGCTAGGATATACAACTACGTACTGCGGAGCTTTCCTGAGAGAGGAAGAAAGACCAGTGAAATTGGGAGGAGCCCTGACATTGGTATATTTTAAATGATTACCAGGTGCTTCTGATATTTACTCAGCATTGAGAATTAGAAAATGTTATTTTTTTAACAGCTGCTTGGTTTTTAATTTTATGAATAGACCGTAATTTATTTAATAAATCCTTTACTGATAGGTTACTTCCCTTTGATTTCTTAAGATCATTTATCATTTGAGAAAAAGTTAAAACAATGCTGGAGGCTCATCCAAGCACTGTTATCTCTAGAGCGAATTTTGGCATCACAGAGCCCCTTCTTGGACCAACCAAGAGGCTGAATTAATGACTTACCAAAAACACCTTGCCATAAGGCAGACTCATATGGCACAAGCACACATCACAGGCTGTGGCTCTTCATGACATGTAGTAACTTAGCATCAGTGTAGTGGTCATGTGCTGAGACCGTTAAAGGAGTATCGTGACTCTTGTTGGGTGGAGTAGATTTTAAACTTGGCGAAGTTAAATTAAATCTTACTTTCCTTTTCCTAGCCTTGAAAGGTCTGAAATCCTAGAGTGAATACTGAAGACATCTTGAGAATTTACTTAGTGATTAATGACTATCTTTTGGATGTTTTAAATAGTGAGGTCGTTTTGAAAGTAGTGAGGAGTCTTTCCAGGCTTGTGACTGAATGCTATTTATTTTTTAAGAAGTTGTCTCAACACCTTTCTTGAGCAATTAAATAAAGAATTAAATAAATTTGCATAAATAGTCCTGTGCTCTTCTTTTTACTCATTCACCCTAAAGACTGCAGTATTTTTTAAAAAAATTTATAGGCTATTTTTTTAGAGAAGTTTTAGGTTTACAGCAAAATTAAAGATGGTAATGATTTTATTTGGTTTCAGGACAGGTTTCTTCCCAGACTCTTCTAAAGATAGCTTTTTGCAACCGAATATCTTGTACCTTCCTAGGAAGACTTACAATTGGAAGGCTGTCCCCTGGCTCCCTCCCCGTAGTTCTCAAACTTTAGCACGCATCAAGATCACCTAGGGGGCTTGTAAAATCACCCGGATTGCTGAGCCCACCTCCAGAGTTTCTGAGTCAGGAGGTGTGGTTTGGGGTCTGAGACTTTGCGTTTCTAACAGTTCCCAGGTGATGCTGATGCTGCTGTTTCGCAGACCATACTTTGACAACCACTGCTCCATACAAATCGCTTGCTGGCTGACTTAGCAAGTCAAAGTACACAGAACAAAAATGAGATTGAACAATGTTCTGTCTGGCAGCAGCCTTTTCTCTTTTGACTCATGCCTGGTTGGATTTTTGTTCGTCTTGGTCATAATCACAGCAGCTGCTGTATGGATCTATTTTTAATTGTGTGCCCTTTTGGAAGTTGTGTTCCTTATTAAATAATGCATAGCTCAGGAGTAATGATCAGTATAATGGTCACTTGAACACGATTCCTAAAGCAGTCACTCAGATTACCGCTTTTACTCATTTTTACTATCTGTGACAGTAAAACAGACTGATTTAAGAAACTTAGACTGTAAGATACACATTAACTGGGAATAGAGAACAGTAAGAGACAAAAGAGGCTATGATTTGTCTCAGCTACCAGCAATTTGTCTTCAGAAACCATGACAGCAACCTCCTGATTTCTATTATGCAATAAGATTACAAATAACATTCCACAGCAGTCTTAATCAATAGAGGGTCACGAGAGGCCCTTCTTTCCCCATGGTGGGGAGAAAGGGCCTATTTACCCATTTAATTGATAGAACACACTCTCTAGCAAAAGATCGAGACATCTCTTTTAGCTGTAATTAGGGTCTTTCCCTATCCCTAAGCACTCTTAACAACATAAAAATATATGTGTAACCTTTATGTATATTAAATACATAAAGAACACTAGGCTGGTAAGGTGGGAAGGGGTCCAGGTATAGCATCGTCCAAAGCCAACTTTATCTGTTCTCAAAATGAGGCCAGTGTCTGCTGCTTTATTCCATTAGGCCCAGCAAGCTAACAGGAATGTATTCTCAAGGTTGGCCATTAGTGTCCTTCCAGGACTTTCCCAGGCTCCCTCTGTGCTTGGGGAGGCTGGGTTCCTTGGTATAATACAGCCCCAGATCTATTGCTTAGTCCCAGCTTTGGAGAAGTAGTGGACCTGTTTCTGTGTCCCTCAGTGCTACATGGGGTGCCCTTGGGACGTGAGGATAGTGACATATTTTTGCTGCAGCATCTCACCCTGCTTCCTTTCACATCGATTGGGAGTGCCTTGATGAGTGTTTGTACTATTTCTTCTGCTTTAAATCTAAGTATTTACATTGTGCCTAGTCTACGTATTAGAGTTCTCAAAGTGACTTATCATCTCAGCTCTGAGAATGTTTGCATTTTTATTGTTTATAGAACAAATGGCATATTGTACTTATGCAGGCTTGTATAGATATTTATCATCAGGAGTTGTCTATTCAAATTATAGATTATTGCAATGTACTTATCTAGCGTGCTGATACTCTTTTGAGTAACACAGATTAGTATGAATTATATGAAGTAGGTCAGGCTCTGTAGTCAGACTGCCCAAGTTCAAATTCTGATGTGATGCTTGTTAAATTACCTCAAGCAAGCTAGTTAATCTAAATCCTAGCTTTCTCATCTGTAAAGAGTAGATAATAATGGTACCTCCTTCGTAAGATTTTTAATGAAGATAAGTAAGATAAAGTGCGTAGAGTCTTAAGCAAGATCCCTGGAAAATTGTGAGCGCCATAAATGTTTGTTATGATGATGATACTGAGAAGATATTGATGTCCACCATCATTAGGATATTCATTTTGAGTTGTACCTCTCCTCCAGTTTCTCAACCATTCATATTGACTTGCCCTATTTTGTGAACAATGGCAGGTTAGCATTAAAGGTGTAGTCATTGACCAAGAAACAACAAAATTGATGGGCCCAGATAAGCTCTGTCTTGGAGCAAGGCTATCTAGTTTGTCTGAAGGCCAAACATGAGACTGGGACCTCACCAACTCCACGATCCAGCCAACCGAGCTCAAGAAGTAGTATACTACTATTCTTTCCAAATCCATGTGTCAGATAGTAAGAATCAGTTGGATTTAATGAACAGAAAACCAAGGAAAAGACTGGGTCACCAAAAATAAGCTGTGCTAAATTTTAACATTCCAGCATCCAAACAAAAGTGCCACCAGGATTTAGTTTTGAAATAAAAAAGCAAACCAATTCTGGTTCCTCTGGACTCTTTCCCAGTCCCCAGGTTTGATGGTATAAGAGGCAGAATTGTAGTTGAGGATAAGCAGCCAACTAACCCCAGGGCTGGATGGCAGCTTTTAAGTCTGTCCTTTGGGTTGGAATTCTCTTTCTTTGCTGTGTTTGATACAGTGACCCAACACGGAAACACAGGCGCATTCTGGACAAAGAACACTACCCTTTTATTGAGGGCAGAATTTTTCTTTCTCCCAGGAATGGACTATATAACACTATTCCTTTCACCTTCTGACACAAATGTCAGAAATGTAAGCAATAGAAGAATTCAGAGGTACTTTCTCTAGAAGTCACATTCATTTTTGAACAACCAGGATAATAGTGGAACTAAATATATTAAAATTTGACTCACACTATGACCTGTCTTGTTCCACCTGTTTAAAGTGTGAATAATCCAGTCAAACACATATCAATTATTCCCTGGAAAATTTTCATTTTAATTGAACATGGATAATTTACTCAAATGCCAATGTACTCTTTTCCCTATGACTACATTTCACAGGGAAAGAGAAATGATATTTATGCAATACAGAATTCTTTGGTCTGGTTAGGAAGGACCTGTATAGGACAGAATTCTGTCAGAGGATTGTGAAATAATGAATAGTTCTTGGTGTAGTTCTTTAAACTCAATAAGTGCTAAATCTCTTTTTTTTCCACCAAGAGAAGCAGAATAGGGTGAGGAAATGCCAGCATATTACCCACTTATTCACCTTCTTTAGCTAAACAGGTGAAACAGGTAATAGTCAATCAATTCTCCAGAAGGTATTCATTCAGCATCCTGTAAGTATATGCATCACGTTTGACACACTAGAGGATAACTAGGAAAGAAATAGAAGATTCTAAGCTTTCACATTGCTTAGAATCTAGTTGAGGAGAAATCGCTAACATATATAAAATAACAGTGAACAATATAAAACAGTGTAATAAGGTCTCTAGTGTGGTGCCAGGGTGCAGAAGAAAGGCCGACTTCAGCCGAGGAAGCTGCAGTTCTCAGTCAAGGCTTCGGGGAGTAATGTTGGATTGGCTGAGCCTGGAAGGATAGGTAGGAGTATATAAACTGAGGCCAGGAGAGGAGGAGGGCTCTTCCAGATGTGGGAAATTCCATGAACCCTTGGCCTGATGCCTGGTCCCGTTCGGCTACATGAAGATGGAAGTAAGTAGAAACCTTATTCCTACCTCACAGCATCTCTCTGCCATGACAAAACTTCAAAGGATCACTTTAAGAGGCTCCCAGGAGAATTCAAAATGAGGAAAGTTGGAGGGTTATGTCCCCAGCTCCCACTGAACACAAAACTTGGGGTCTCAGTTAAAATCCAAGCAAGTGGGTGCGGAACCTCCAGAGGGTAAAATGCTGCACCCTCTCAATCAGGGGTTGGAATAAAGGAGGTGAATTGCTGTGAGATTCAAGGAAGGAGCTAGCGGACCCAGGAGAAGCTCTACCCCACGCCCCGTTCTTTGCTTTGGAAATCGATGTAACTTAAGACCAAAAAAATTTTCATTTGCCACATGCATCGCTTGACTGTTTATACTATTCTCATTAAGCACAGATACACAATTAATTGCTGAGGGAGAAATTAAATGCATTAGTAGTGAATCAATTTTATTTGCCTCATTCTATTAAGAAAAGCCACTCTTCTTGAGGGGCTCACAGTTTCTTTTTTCTGTCTTCTTGACCCTCAAGTAAACGGGATAATCGTATCTGCACTTTCTCTGTTTCATTGAGTAGTCAGAGGTCTTGATAAGATAAATTTTGGAGAACTTTCAATATGCTAAGCGTAAAGTATTTTGAGTGATTTGGAAATAGGCTCTGTATTGAAAATGGCGTAAATGATTCTTTTTGTTCTTAATGCTACACTACTTGTACTTTTTACTCTCATAACCCCATCTATTTGAATGGGAGCTCCATGTGAGATGTTTTGATGTCTTTGAAACTACTGGGATGAAATTTTAACTCCTTGAATTTTTTCCCTCTGCTGGAGGAAAGAAGATACTGGAACTCCATTTTTTAGTTTGGATTACTTTATTTCATTTATATTCATGCAGCTAAAGTACCTAGTGAGTTTTGTGTGTATATAAATTAATATTTACAGGTAACACCTTGCCAAAAATAAAATAAAGTGGAGAATATTTTTCCCACAGCTTCCTTCTCTAACAAAAATAAAATAACCCTGCACCACTCCTTAACTGAATGCCCATCTGTCACCTCCATGCTGATCTGAGCCAACACTGTCCTGGGAGTAGCGTGGGGCTGAGGGTCTGCATGTGAAGCAGGATGGCTTCAAACACATGCCCTGAGAATCGGGATTTTAAGTTTCAGACTTATATTTTACTTTAAGTATTTCTCTGAATTATGAGGAAGTAAAATGAAAACCTGTATTTTTGGACTGTAATTACAGTTAAATTTTAGCCTCTACTGATCAGTATTAGGTATAGCATGTGATAAAAAATTTTTAGATATTAAATCAGTGATCTAAAATACTATAGTGGTCCAAGGTTGATGAATAAATATTATTTTAACACCCTATTTAAAAAATTTCATGATGTTTAAACTAATAACATTAATATTTTATTCTAGTAAAGTGGTACAAGTTTGGGATTAGTATAAATGTAAAACCTATAAATAATGCTGACCACATTTGCCTGATGAGCATTACCCTTAAAGAATCTATGCCCAGTTAGCAAATTGTTCTTATGAAGGAAAAGTATGGAGTGTTGCCTTGTACGTTGTTTTAAATAACTCAAATTCAGTGGAGGAGTTCCACTGTTTTCATCTATCATACCTGCTAATGGACATTTAAAAAGTGTTTTAGGAAGCTTGGCACAAAATAGTTTATTTTTTCTTAAAAAATTTGTTTTTCCTAGTTCCCTGAATACTTGGCATTATGGGACCTTAGAGATGGAAGGGATTTTTGAGATGTCCTATTACAGCCTTTCATCCAGAGCAGAATCTAATCTATGAAGACCCTTGATGGGTGATTCAATGCTGCCTTTTGTTCCTCCTAATTGTGTTAAACATATGTCTCCACCCGACCGCCCTCTAGAGTACAATGCTCTCGAAGGCAGGAAACATGTCTTACCCTTCTTTACATCCTGGAGAGCACCTGGGGTGGTCCTTGGCACATAGTAGGTACCAAATGAATGCATCCTGAACTGATTTACTTAAGCACTGTCAGTGATGGGATGCTAGTCTCACAATCTGGCCCACACCATTTTGTAACAGGATTAATTGTTATCCTTTATTCTGATCTGAAGTCTTCCGGCCCCTTGCACATTTTTAGGAATGGCTTTAATTTCAGAAAGGATAGGGATGCCCACACAGCCAGTTAGACCAGAGGAAGCAATCCTGGTGCTCGAGAGGGGAGCAGATGTCATGGCCAATCACTTCCACCCATTGGCCCTGCTCCTGTCTTCTGATAGACCTCTTTTTCATGGGACAGTCGATCAAATGTTTGAAGATCCCTGTTTCCATGTCTTGAGTTCTCCAGGCTAAAGTGCCTGTTGCTTTACCTGCTCCTAATAGTAATAGCACAAGAGCTAATGCTCACTAAGAGCTTCCTATATGCCAGGTGCCGCGCTAAACACTTAGCATGCCTGATCTTGTTTGATCCTCACCACAATTCCGTCAGATAGGGATGGTTTTCACATCAGGAGATGAGGCTTATCTAAGGTTATCCAGAAAGTAAGAGGCCAAGCCACATTCACACTTCGGTCTGACAGGTGCAAAAGCCCATGCTTTCAACCACTGCTTTGTACAGTCTTTCGTACAGTATGATTTCAAATCCTTTCTGTTCTGGTTCCCTTCCCCTGACCACACTCTTGCTGTTAGTTTAACCCTGTTCTAAGTAAAATCCATTTTTCCTTGCAATTCTAAAAGATTTCCTTTCAGCAGGAAAGTTAAGCCCTTGACATAGAAACTTCAGTAAGTCTTGAGTCTTTAAGCCTCAGACTCTCAGTGTGGAAGTGGCTGGAATGGCAGATGGACCGGCCAGCACATCTTCAAGGGGCAGTGGCCTCAATACAAGGAGTGAGTCTGAGTGCCCGTGACCCCGTGTGCCTTCCCTGCTCCTCCTGCGGTGGCCATACTGCTCCTTGGGAAATGTTGGGAAGCGTGTACTCCTTTAGTGGCATTCATGGGAGCTTCCTATTGTTCCAGATGTTTTCCAAGGAGGATACTGGATGGGAAGAATTTGTATTATTACAGATGGCCAGAGCAGTTTATGTATCAGGAAGTTTTCCAGGGAAGGACTAATGTGTCCAAAAGTATTCTTTGAAGTCGATGGCAGGATGTGGTGAAACTACTCGGACTTCAGGAAAACAGTGAGAACATCAAAACAAATACATGTGGTTTGTACGTACTCCTTTCCCAAACTAAAATAGAACCCATGACATCATTTCCTCAACACGTGGGATCAAGTTCTAGATCAAATGGAGAGATGATAAAGTGAGCATGTTTGTATTAAGGTTCTTTCATTTGCTTCTCATTTCCATTGAGTCTAGTCTAGAATGGTTAAGTGGAGATATTGGGAGCAAAGTTTGTATGATAGTATCAGAGTCAGAAAAAGAGATGATTCATTTTCATGTATGTGGGGAGAGACCAGAGTTCTAATCCTATTTCCTGTACCTTGGCAGAGGAAGAGAATTGGGTTCTTTTAGCCACTTTTGGGGGTAGACTTAGCAGCCCTGCTTGTCCATCAGTTATCTCGCCCAGAGCCTCCCACTGCTGCTGCTGTGCATTCCCTGTCACTCTGCTGCCCATTCTTCCCCCGTTAACCTGCCTTGTTTTTCCACTCCAAGGCTGCTTTAACCCAGGCTAGGAGGTGTTTGGTTAGAGCTTTACTTTGAAAACACTTTTGATCTTTTTTAAAGTTCCTCTAGGTTTTCCTATTAGATAAAAAACAGATTTATACCTTTTGTTTCCATGGTAATGGATTCCAGGACTACTTTAGAAAACCACTAGCTTCAGGTGCCAGTGCAAAGTTGGAGCATTATGGACTAGCGCAATAAATGCCAGCCCACCTGTAGGAGAAGAGCAAGCTTGATCGAGAGACTTTAGAACCGTGGTCATGAGATGATGTGAACATTCCTTTTTGACTGCAATCAGCGGGATTTGGAAAGTGAGTCCCGCATTGCAGGCAAATGGGTTGGGAGCATTAGCATGAAATTTAGTGTTCACTAATCAGCTCAAGGCAGAAAGAGCCAGATTAACTTGGGACATTAATTTTAAATTTAACAGTATATAAGAAACCATGAAACCCTGTTTCTGAATTTTCAGTACCTTTCTCGAATTTTCCAAGGGCCAGGTTTGCTCTTGGAAAGTCGGAGGAGGATGTCAGTACAGGAGAGCCTTCTTTAGGCTGTTTGCCTTTTGATGAATGGAAGATTGTTTCCAAAACTCAAGGGAATCTACCTGGTATTGTCTGCAAATACACCTTTTAGGAATCCGGGGTACAGACCAGAAGTCAATAGAAAAATCTGTTAGAGTTGGCTAAAGACAGGGCAAACATAAAAAAGCAGAGATTTTTCTGGGAAAAATAGAACTACTTTTATAAAAAGCCTTAGGTTTCTGAGTAGGTGGAAAGAGAAGGAGTGATCAGATTTTTTGGGTGAACCCTAACTCTGCTCCTACAACCTTGCTCTTGTTATCTCATAAGAGAGAAGAGTGAGAGGAAAGAAAAAAGTCAGAAAGAAGGAAAGAGGAAGGCAGAATAGAAAGGAGGATTGGAGATGTATGCCAAGTCAATTGTGCTTATTTGGAGGGAGAGAATGAATCGACCCCTTTTTTTCCTAATGTAGGTTTTAATATTTAAAATTACAGTGCCATTATTGAGGATATTAAGATGCTTTTATGCTGAACTGATTAAAATTACTTTTGAAATAATGTGACATGTAATGGACAAATACCCTCTCAGACACCTTTTTTCTTTTGTTTTAAGCATAAAAATTATAAAGAACTGTAATGGAAAGTTTTCAGAAGCATTCTTCTAAGAGATGCAGGGTTGGGGGGCCAGAAACATGGGGCCAGCAGGTCCTATGAAGTGATTACTGTAAAACTGGGGGCTCCCCATGTGCCTGGAAGCATTTGGGACTCCTGCCTTTAATAAAATTAAAGGGAGTTTGAACTACTATGGAACTCGGTATTCATTTTCTTGTTAATCTTTCCAAGACTGAAGATGCCTGTTAAAATCGGTCTTTATATTTGGGAGGGAGAGTTTACTAAGACTGACTGATTTTGAACCCAGCTCATTTCTTTGAGCATTTCGGGCATGGCTCCAAATGATCACGCTTGCTGCTTTCCCTTGCCCAAGCTGTATCAGACCTTCATCAAAGGCATCTTAGTTCTATTTTTCCAGCAGTATACATTGCATACAAAGCGGGACTTTTGGCTTTTGTAATCGGAATGTAGATGCACCATCCTCCCCCTGGAGGGAGCATCCACAGTGCCGAGGGTTACCTGAGACCCAAGCCTTGGCAAGGAGTCCCTTTGGGTGTGCTGGCAGGTCAGCCCACTGGCTTTGAGAAGAGACTTCCACGAATGCCAGTACAAACATTCACAAACTCACAGTAATTCCCAAGGCAAAGCCCTGTGGAATTGCCTGGCAGGTTCCTCTCCATGTCCCCACCCTAAATGTCCACCAGAGCAGCAGATTGACTGTGCTCCCCTATCGGAAGAGTCTACTTAGCTCTGGAATGACTCTGGCATAAGAGATGGAGATGCCTCCACCACTCCCGCTTCTGCCTCTTCAGCCTCTCCTTTGCCCTTTGCTTGCTTTCCTATATTGCTTGAACATTTTATAGCATTCCATTTTGACTTATCTATTGTGTTTTGGAATGTATCTCTTTTTATAGCTTTTTTAGTGGTTGCCCTGTGTGTTACATTTATATGTTTATACATTATTTATCACAGCCTACTGGTGTTGACATTTTACCAGTTCCACTGAAGTGTAGAATCTTATCTTCCTTTACCCTCCCCCTTTTATGATTGTTTTAAATATTCCCTCTGCATACCTTGAGAACCACAACAGAGTGGTATGATTTCTGCTTTAATCGTAGACTAAATTTAGAAAACTAAAGAGAAGAAGTAAAGTCTGTTTTATGTACTCGTATTTTTGCTCTGTCTGTTGCTCTTTCTTCCTTCTCAGTGTTCCAAGACTCCTTCTTTTATCTTTTCCTTTCTGTGTAGAGAGCTTCCCAAAGGAAGCCACTCTTTTAGGGTAGGTCTGCTAGCAACAGATTCTCTTATTTTTCTTTCATCTGAGAAAGTCATCCCTGAAGAATAGTTTCTCTGGACATAGAATCCTGGGTTGACAGTTCTTTTCTTTCAGCAGTTGAAAAATGTTGTGCCACTTCCTTCTGGCTGCCATGATTTCTTATGAGAAATCCTCTATCATTCAAATTGTTTTTCCCCTATAGTTAGTGCATCATTTCTCTTGGGCTACTTTCAAGATTTTGTCTTTGTCTAGTTTTCAGAAGTATGACACTGATGAATCTTGATATGAATTTCTTTGGGTTTATCCTGTTTGGTGTTCACTGAGATTCTTCAATCTGTCTTTTGCCAAGTTTGGGAAGCTTTCAGCCATTATTTCTTCAGATGCTTTTCCAGCCCCATCCTCTTTTCTCTCTCCTTCTGGGAGTCAGATGGACCTACATTTTAGATCTTTTGTAATCATCCCACAGAGGCTCTGCTCATTTTTTTTTTCAGTCTACTTTCTCGCTATTGTTTAGATTGGGTAATTTCTATTGTTCTATCCTCACATTCATGGATTCTTTCCTCTATTCTCTTCATGTTGCTGTTGAGCCCATCCACTGAGGGTTTGTTTTTGTTTTTTTTTTATTTCAGTTATGGTATATTTTAATTCCAAAATTTTCATTTGGTTCTTCTTTATATTTTCTCTTTCTTTGCTGAGAATTCCTACTTCTTTGCCAAATCTTTCTAGTATTTCATTTGTTTCAAGAATGTTTGTAATTGCTTATTGAGGCTACACCACTCTAGCTGCAAGAAGGAGGGGTACTTTGATACTGCTCCCCATGTGACCTCCACTGACACTCCTGGGGATGGGTACTGCTGAGTGATGATGGTAAAGTCCTAAATCTCCACTAGGTTCCTCTGACACTACCTCAGGGAGGGGTTGCACCCAGCAGAGATGAAAGTTCTGTCTTCCCACTCAGGCTTCTCTGAAGTCATCCTGGTTGGGGCTATTAGGACACCTCGTTATAGTCTAGGCTCCCCAATAGGCCTTTGCTGGTGGGGACTGCAGTTTTTGGCTGGAGTACAGTAGTTATTATCTAAAAGTTTTCTTGTCTATCTAAAAGGGGTTAGGCTGCCTCTTTCTTTTTTTTTTTGGATAGAAAGAGGTGTTTTATAATTTTTGTGTATGCCTATTGGCAATTCCAGGTTGCTGGCTTCTCCAGTATCTAGTCTAGAATATTTGAGGAAAAGAAAATCTAGAAACTCACCACCATGTCATTCGTTGGGTCCTGAGGTCATTAACCTGCTTGACTTCTCTCTACCTTTCAGTCTTTTTATGTTTGTTTTAGATATAATATCCATAGTTTTTAGCTACACCTGTGGGAGGAACAGGGAACAGTATGTTTACTCCTTCTTCCTGTCAAAGCCCCCTTTGATCCTTATCTTTATCCACAACAGACACCCTTTATATCACTTCACTCTCTTGAGGTCAGAGAATGTGGTGTGGTTTCAAGAACATCTAATAATTCTGTAGGAAGCTTAGCTTGGAACAGGAATCACTGCAGGGTAGAACCAGCCTCAAGCATTGGAGCAATGGCAAGGGCAAGGACAGTTTGGTGAAGTGGCCCACTCACGTGTTTTGTGGTTAGATGAAGCTGGGTTCAAATCCTCTTTCTACCATGAAATTGTTATATAACGTCAACCCCGTATTTAACCTCTCGGAGCCTCATTGTCCCTACTTGTTAAGAGGATTTAGAAGTGGCATATTTCTGGTGCCTGGCACGTATTAGTTGCTATAAAAGAACAGCTATTTTCGTTACAAAGCATGTTATAAATTCTCCAGATATTTTGTCAATAATCTGACCTTTGCCAGGAAAGAAAGAAGTCCAAACTCAGCGAGGATGCTGTTTTATGTAAATAAGTCATAGTTAAATAATAAGCCCCAGAAATGATGTCTTCCTATCCCAAATACTTCATCTGGATAAGAACATCGATAAGAACATGGAGCAAGCACAATGATTCCTCTAAGGAAGTAGGGTAGAGTCATTTCAAAAGCAATTGGTGGCTTCTTGTTAATGCTGCGATGAGACCCCATTCTCTGTTTAAAAGATTTCACACTGCAAAAGGCAAATTAAGGGACCTTGGGGGAGGTTTCTCTGCTCCGTATGGAGAAGTGGAAGAATGAGTCATTGATAGTATTTTAGGCAATGTTCTGCTCCTGATACCTCAGCTCGATCATTTACTGACTTCAGAATATGTCTTTCAGCTCCTAACTGCAAGTCAGGTGAGAGCTGAGAGGCCAGGAAGGAGGGATTCAGTGCTTTTCTCAGGGGAAGTGTAGACTTCTAAGTTGAAAGGGACAAGGGGGCTATTCCTGGCTCTCTGAGTCATTGGATTTAATGTTGTCAGGCTCTGGATAATCATAGTCCATGGAGGCCTTTGGACCGTTATGGGGACTAAGCCAATATGCCAGCTTGGAACACTCATGGAGAAGCACAGCATCAGGTCATGTTCTCTAGACTGGGGATTCTTACGCAAGTGATTTATTAAAGAGCGTTCTCAGGAGAAAGGACATGGTTTCACATGACCTCTAATGTCAGGCAGATCCTGTGGGATGCTCTGTAGCATTAATTGCATCAGAGTCTGTTCTGTCTTGAGGCAAGGAAGTGGGGATTTTGTATTCTTACACCGAGGAGTCCTTACCTATGGACAGCCTAGAGCTAAATTAGGGATGATTCCAAGGCACCTTTGGGCAAGGTGGCTCTATCGACTAAGAGCAATTCTCTGGAGAAGGTTATAAGGTGTGAAGTTAGCAGTAGCATTGGCAGCAGCTGGAAGAGGGACCCCTGGGAACATAGCCAGGGTCAACAAGGTCTATAGTCCTAGGCTTCATCCGTGGCACCATCTGAAAACTATTGGCTTGAATGACAGAAGGCCTGGCTAGTTTGCTTTGCGATCTTGAGCAAGTCATTCAATATCTCTGTCTTACATGTTAAAAAAGGATTGGCACAGATGGACTCATAAGGCCTGGTTGACTCAGGCGAGTTGATTGAGCACAATGGATTTGGTAAGACTCAGGCTTCCTCGCCTGTGGGCAATGGACACCTTCAAGAAGAGCAAAGGGAGGCAACTGTGAGGTTATTGTCACATGGTCTGAAGCCCTGGGAGGCATCGTTGGGGGCCTGGAAGGGAAGAGGTTTCCTTACCTCAGGGGCTGGGGACTAGAATGAAACCTGCACAGGCCTAGTGCTGGGGCAGAAAGGCTGTGTGGCTTGGTGACCAAGGGGACGGTTAAGAAGTACATCAGGGACTTAGTCTAGAAAGCAGGTTCTGGGAGGAACTGAGGGTCCTTGCTCCTTGTCTAAGTGGTTGCAATGGGAATCTGCTCTAGTTAGAAGTTTGGGTAGATGTGTTCAGCATCTGGACAGCATTCTTTCAATTCTGTAAACTTTTTTCTTGATTTTAATTCCATACATCTGATAAGAGCTCTTTGTGTAATTTGATTGTATTATTAGTAATATTTTGCAATAAATCTTTGACTCATTACTGCAGCTTGTGCCCTTGTCAGGAGAAGAGGCAGATGCTTCCATATCTTCGTATGTTTCATGTGCAGAAACTGGACAGCTCTAGGGAGAAGTGGGAGCAGGTGAGGCCAGGAGGATGCAGTGAAACCTCAGTAATGTCAGTCCTGAGGCTCTCTCAGGATAGTGGAGCACCTCCTTCTGATGCAGACAGTTTCTTTTTCTAGGGTACAGTTTCTTTTTTTTTTTTTTTTGAGGATGATTGGCCCTGAGCTAACGTCTGTTGCCAATTTTCCTCTTTTTGCTCGAGGAAGATTATCACTGAGCTAACGTCTATGCCAGTCTTGCTCTATTTTATGTGGGATGCTGCCACAGTGTGGCTTGATGAGCAGTGCTAGGTCTGTGCCAGGGATCTGAACCCGTGAACCCCAGGCCACCGAAGTGGAGTGTGCAAACTTAACCACTACACCACCGGCCAGCCCTTCTAGGATACAGGTTGCTAATGAGAATATTTCATTGTTATATGACATGAGTGGTTAGTGTTTTGCTCAGTTACTCTTGCTGAAATAGTGGCATGGATTCAGTGTTGGTCCCTGAAACTTGTTTGGTGTTTCAGGAAATTATAGGTCAGCATCCATCAAAATAAGCTTCTGGGGAGGCTCCTTCTTTTAGGCAGGTTTTTTGATTACAAAGCTTTTACTACTCTCAAAGTTCATCTCATGCTGGACACCCTCCCAGGCTGGAAACACCATCACTGTGGAGTTGAATCTTGGGCCAAAGGGACTAGCTTACAGTAGGTTATGGAAGAAACCTTGAGCAGACATGTTCTTTGGGCATAGTTACCTGTGTTGCTTTCACCAAAAGCCGAGCATTTATTGTCTGGAGTTGGATATTTCTAAAAAGCTTTCAAGCTTGATTAATTTAACAATAAAAAGACCAGATTATTATGGGACCAGTATCTTTCCCCCATTTTTGAAAGGGTTTTGCATGTAAGAAAGCTTCAGTCCCTTTCAGAGGGAGGAAGGTCACAGCTCAATGCAGCAAAAGGAAATCCTGCCAAAGAGTAAGCTGCTTGTTTGTGTGGGGCCCGCCACGTCCGGGTGTTGCTTCGTGGACTGACCTTTCCAAAGTGGGAGTCAGTTTACTGAGTGGTCAGCAGATCTGTGGTTTGGGGGGGATTGTGCGCCTCAGATGCCTCGTCTCCTCTGGGTGGACCTTTTGGGACGGACATGGAATCTCACGGGCACATCACTGGATTTGCGTGAAGACAGTGTGGCGATACTGCTTTTTTCTGCTGACTCTCCTTTCTCTGGGCTCTTGAAATATCTGTGGTCGTAAATAGGGGCTTCTTTAAAATTCTATGCACGACTGTAAAAATAGTTTCATTTAGAAAGAAAAATGAATAATTTTAAGTACCTCCTTAGGAGATTTAGTAAAAACATGACTTATGAAACACTTTTTGCCATGGAAGAAAGAAAGTCTTCACTGTATTGCTCTCTTTCAGTCTTGTAGTAGCTGACGTTCTTAGGATGAAGCTTCCTTCCCTGGCTGAGATGTCACCCGGACAGATATCAACATTTGCTACTAATGATGATTGATGGTAGTCAAAAAGCTCTTCTATGTCAAGAGGGCACTTGGAAGGCAGGTTATAAAGAGCAGTTTTCACCATCCGAAAGCATTTGTTATCACTCATGCTTTGATGCAGCCACACATTGCAGTTGTTGGCGTAATGAGGGCCAGGTTTCGGGAGTTACTGCTGCAACCAACTCTTACCTGCCAGACTATAAAGACAAACTATTTTGAGGATGAAAGGTTGGAATCCCTTTGTGCTTTGTTGAAGCAGAACTGAAAGGTTCATAATGACAGACAGGACCATTAGGAAGCATGAAAGAAAACGAAACAGCAAGGCTGAAAGTGTTCTGTTCTAGAAAGGAGCTGGGGCCCTTTGAACATTTAAGTTCAAATATTGCACAGTCCTTTATCTCCAGTGACCACACTACTGACCCACTGTTGGTAGAGCATGTGCTATGGGTTGTTTTCCAGCAGAGGGAATAGACTTTCTTCAGATCTGTCTTCTCGTGCTGCCAGATACCTCCTTTGGGACCAGTGACAGGCACTGAGGAGCTTGGAGCCTGAAGGCTGGATGATAATGGCTAATGCTTGAGTACTTGCGATGTGCCAGGTTCCCTTCTAAACACTTTCCATGAATCACTTCAATCATTCCTCACAACAACCACCCTATGAATTGGGGATGCTTATAAGTCCCACCTTACAAATGGGGAAACTGAGGCTCAGGGAGGCTAAAACTTGCCGAAGGGCACACAGCTAGTCAGCGGCACAGTGGGGATTTGAACTCATTGAGGCTCATGCCAGGGCTGCAGCCCTTAACACTATATCCTAATATAGTCTAGTTATCAGTTGAGAACATGCACTCAAATCTCTGACTCCCCCAACTGACTGCTATGTGAGTTTGGTTAAGATATGTAACACTGTTGGGACAAGAAGGGAAGTCAGAGAGGCCTCCTATGGATCATGGCGCATAATAAGCACTGGATAAATGCTAGCCACTGTTAATGCCACAGAACAGAGCAAAGCTAAGAGGTGATGGCTCTCTACTTGAGGGTTCATAAGAAAAGATTACTTGGCATTCTTATTAACAGTGCAGATGTCTGGGTCCCCCTCATGAGAGATTCTAATTCAGTTGGATCTGGGAGACTGGTGGGTGTTGGATCCAGGAACTTGAACTTTTAACAAGGACTTAGGGTGATATGCGACAGGTGGTCTGCAGGTCCCACATTGAGAAGCTCTGTGGTGTGGGAATCACAGACCTGAGTCGGCCTCCCTGCCCTGTGCCCATCCTGGCAGGGCTGACTGCCCACAGGCGGTATGCCCCAGGCTTTAGAATTTACCAAACTCCAAAGCTGCATTTCATAATTGATTTATGCATTGAGCCATACTCAGGCAACGGAGTGGAACACAGATATTCTGTAGACTCTCTTAATCATTAAAGAACAAAAACGAGCCAAAAAAATTTAGCCATCACCAGGAATTTGTGTTTCACAGTTTGAGTATTGGCAATTTTAGAATGTGTGCTGGAGCAAACACAGGAGAAACTCACAGACTTTTAGAGCACAATAGGACTCTGATGTTTGGATACCCTGCCCCTCTCTGGACAAGGGGCCAACACTTCAACCCTTTGGGAAGTTCTACATTTCCTGAATTAGGGCAACAGCATAAAGGAAGGAGGAATCTCTCACCTGCTTGCCACTGCGTGTGCTCTTTTTCTGTCTGTGTGCTTTTCTCCACCACATCCAGCCAGTAACTGCCTACTCCCTCCTGAGGGTCTTTGTAAGCTGCCTTTTCTGGGACAGTTTCTCTGCCCATCTCTCACACTTGCTCCCAACAGAGTACATTACCTCCCCTTTGGCTACTCCTGAACCTTGACGCATTTATTCCACTTAATGAAAATTTTTGGCTACTTGTTTTATTTCCTGGGGTACAGTTAGGTTGCACCAGTCGAAGCCTCCCTCCTATTTTTCAAACTTGCAGACATCATTAATCATTTACTTATTCTCATATATGATTGGGCACCCACTATATATGCCGGGTACATTTAGAGAATACAAAGAAAAACGAAGTATGGACTTAATGAGAAAATACATTAAAAAACTAGACAATGTAAGATACTGATATGTACTATGAAGAAAATAGAAGAAAGGGTGATGTGATAGGTAATGATATGGTGGTGGGGCTCCTTTGGCCTGGGTGGTCGGGGAAGGGCCTTCTCAAAGGGTGTCTCATTTGAGCTGAGACCCAGATGATCAGATGTGGGATCCATATAAAGATCTGAGAGAAGAGTGTTCTAGATGAGAGGAAGAGACTGTGCAAATGAGCTAGAATGAGAATGAGCTAGACGTCTTCAAAGAAGAGAAGGAAGCCAGTGTGGAGAGAATGGAGTGAGCCAGAAGAAGAGTTGTGGAAGATGAAGCCTGGGGGACAGGCAGGGCCTCACGTCATAGGACCTTGTAGGCCATGCAGGAATTTGGACTATAGTCGAAGGATAATGGAAGCTGTGAGAGGGGCTTTAGCAGGAAAGTGGCATGGTATGATTCACATTTTCTTATACAAACTGTAATAAATGGTTCTTGTTCTACAGATACTGAAAATGGGGACTGGTGGGGTGACAACTTGCTTAAAAATCACACAATTAGTTGGCAGCAAATTCTGCAATAGGACTTTGATTTTTGGATACTCTGGCCATTTCCAGACAAGGGGCCAACACTTGAACCCTGATTCTTGTCCTCTGATTTTTAACACAATACTGCAGACAATCTCTAGTTATTGATCAGTTTGCACTTAAGGAAAAGGAAAACCTTTTAGGCATTCTTGCTAAAGTCTTTGAGAGCTAAGCTCTTGTTTTAATCACTTTTGTATGCTTGGCACTTTGTACTGTGCCTGGCAAAGAGTAGATTCTTGGTGAATATTTGTTGTATGAATGCATGGTTTCTGAATTATTTCATCCTTTGGAAGGAAGAAGTAGCAAGGTTCTCTCTGGTGGGTGACTTTTTAGCAGGTCCACTGCATAGCAGGTGGTAGCATATTGTGAAAACTAATTGGTTGACATCCCAGCTTATCTCAGTTCACTTCAAACATTTTTTAGTTCTGTAAAATTCAGGTATGGCTAAGCTGAGGGGGAACACAGTGGGGCCTCTCCAAAGCACCTAGAGTTACAGCGATATTGTCTCACTAGCCTTTAATCATCCGATAGGGAGGGTCCTGTGGACTTCTGCCTCTGGTATCATCACAGACTGAGTATTATGAGAAACTCTCCTAATTCCACACGCTGAGAAATGCTGGACATCATACAATTATATGTAGCTGAGCTCATAAAAATTTACGGTAAATCCACAGGGGTTAAAATTGAAGAGAGAGCTGACATCAGCATGGTGAGCGAGCTCTTAAGCAATGGGCTGCCTTGGGGTTGTCTGAAGATAACACAAATATGGAGCTATGGATTTTAACTGCCACACAACAGGGCGTGTGTGGGGGTGGCTTGTGGAATGAGAGGCAATGTCTGGGGCACTACAAGGTGAGGAGTCAGGACTGAATTAGAGCCTGCAAAAGCCGGGAGTGTTGAAGATCTGCACCCTCAGTGAAAAGATGGACTAGGAAAATCCATCTGGCAAAGAAAGTTGCCATGAAACATTGTTTGTTCCAGCCTTGGCTGGAGATGGGGGAATAAAAAGAGTCTCTCCTGAGAATTTGGACCTCATGAGCGTTTGGGGTTTAAATTTACATTCTCCACATATGCTGTCCAGAAACGTCAAGCAAAAGAATTAAGTTAAGATGATTCCCATGTGAGAAAGACTTCGATTGCCTGGCAGAATCAGATGAGAATATTCTTTGGAAGAATGCACCTATAGCTGAGGCTCTTTAGGATTCCCACCCATTGAGATCAGCCATGGATGAGTTGACAATAAAAAGTTATCAATTACACAATCCATAAGTAGAAACAAAAAACAGCAGAATTAGACATCCTAAAGACTTCAATTTAAGAATGTTCAGAGTCAGAATATGTGAAATAAAAGGACGGCATTTAAAACATGAGTGAGGAACAAGAGGCTATTAAAAATGGCTAGGTAGAATTTGAAAAAGAGTCAAAATGAAATTCTGGGAATAAAGAATATTATATTTGAGATTGAAAACTCAAAGAGAAAAACATGATTTTAACCACTAAATATTTTATTTTGAAAATCTGACTGATAAGGGGTTCGAGTTTATAATATTGTTAAAAAAGGTCACACGTGTAAAAAAGTGTAAAAATCAAATATATAACCTGATGAATTTTCACAAGTTAAATGCATAACGTAACCAGTATTCGCTCGAGAAGCAGAACGTGTGCAGCATCTCACAGGCCCCTTTCACGTATTCTCTCAGATAAATCTCCCCTCTCCAAGGGCAACCAATGTTCTGAATTCCAAGATCGTGGTTAGTTTTGCCTGTTTTTTAAAAAAAATTTTATAAATGGATTTATGTAGTATATACTCTCTTGTATATCACCTTTGTCTCTCAACATATGAAAATAATAAGAAACATGAAATTCATATTTTTCTATATAGTTGTATTTTTTCTTCTTGTTTAATATAGTATTCCATTGTGTAAATATACCACAATTTATTTATCCATTCTACTGATGAACATTTGAGTCATTTCCAGTTTGGGGCTATTGTTTATCCATTTCTGTTGGTTTATACCTAGGAGTAGAATGGCGAGGTCATAGGGTATGCATGTGTTCAGCATTAGTAGAAACTGCCTAACAGTTCCCAATCTTTTCTAATGTGGGTGAAATCTTGTGTGCAAATTCTGCAAATAAAAACCATATTCAAGGGGCTGGCCCCGTGGCTGAGTGGTTAAGTTCGCGCGCTCCGCTGCAGGCGGCCCAGTGTTTCGTTAGTTCGAATCCTGGGCGCGGACATGGCACTGCTCATCAGACCACGCTGAGGCAGCGTCCCACATGCCACAACTAGAAGAACCCACAACGAAGAATACACAACTATGTACCAGGGGGGCTTTGGGGAGAAAAAGGAAAAAATAAAAAAAAAAAACCGTATTCAAAATGCCAAAACAAAACAAACATACAAAACCTAATGAAATGGATAGATTAACAACAGATTAGACCCAGTGAAGAAAGAGTCAGTGATTTGGAAGATAAATATGAGAAATTACCCGTGATGCAGCACAGAAAGACAAAAGGATTGAAAAAGAGATTAAGAGACATAAAGAATAAAATTAGAAGATTCAGGGGCCAGCCTGGTGGCATAGTGGTTGAGTTCACGCGCTCCACTCTGGTAGCCTGGGGTTTGTGGGTTTGGATCCTGGGCGTGAACCTACACACTGCTCATCAAGCCATGCTGTGGCAGCATCCCACATATGAAAAAGAGGAAGACTGGCACAAATGTTAACTCAGGGCCAATCTTCCTCACCAAAAAAAAAAAAAAAAAAGAAGATTCAACTTAGGTCTAATTGAAGAAGGCTCAATAGAATTGAGTCAGAAGGAAGGTCTAAAATTATCTAACTCAACATTATCCAATAGAAATATAGTGCAAGTCACATATGTGGGCGTTTTAACATTTCTCGTATATATTTGTTTTATTTAAACCAATACATACAAATATTATTTCAAATGGTAAGTGATATAAAAATTATTAATGAGATATTTTACATTCTTTTTCCTACTAAGTCTTTAAAATCTGGTGTGTAATTTTACACTTATAGAGCATCCCAATTTAGAGCAACTCAATTGCAAGTGCTATTTCAAGTGCTCGATAGCCACATTTCAAGTGCTCACTAGCCACATGTGGCCAGTGAGTACCATATCAGACAGTGCAGATCTAACCAACGAAGGTGTATAGGGAAGAGAAAGAGGCTGCAGGTCACTAGGTATCTGAAGAAGTGAGCCAGCTGTAGCAGGGTGGTGTTATGAAGGTGGGAGGAAAGTGGGTTAGTGTAATATCACAGCGGTGGTGTCAGGCTTTGAGTTTACACACATTCATATCCTTCTGTACACTTATTATAGCCTTCGACATCCAGTGAATTGCAAAATTACAGCTTTTGAGTAGTTCAGAGCAATAGTAAACAATAGCTTAGTACAAGAAGAGAAATTTATCATCTCTGTTGAATTTACAGAGGGGATTTGGAAACTCAGAATTTAATTATCCTCATGCAAATTTGACCAGAAGCCTAAAGTGAGCATGTCTGACATTTACATCAAAGTTCAGTGTGTGTATTAGTAGAAGCAGGCAGGTTGGAAGTGGTTTTCATTTCTTCGGCTGTAATGATGTGAAAACTTGACAATGAATACAAGTACCTTGTTACCTTGGTTTTTATGTCTCAGTTAAAAGGTAGCACCATGTCCTAGGGTGCGCATATAACACAAAAGCTATATTATCAGGCTCTGAATTGAATACCTCATGAACTTGACCCAAATAACCTCAGACTTCCCGGGAAAAGCTATGTTTGGGTAAGATCCATGAACGTAGTCAGCTGGGTCACTGTTTCAACAGCTTCAAACGCAGTGAAGCAAGGCTTGGAACCTCTGTCTAGCCTCTGCCCTATGAAAAGTTGTAATAAAATTTAAAATGCATTTTTGTCCTTAAAAACACCTCTAAGGTGCTGCATTTATTTGTGTAATGATAACACTTTTTATGCTAGCTCTGCCAGTCCAAAAATAGGGGTGTGACTATTATGCAAGGGAGACCATTATGTAAGGTTGTGGTCTTTATGATGAAAAAAATTCTTCTGTTTCCCACAGTCTAAGTATGAAATCGACTCAGCCAAATAAGTGCTGCCATTATGTTTGATTATGAGGCTAGCAGTGAAATTATTAGTTTAATCCAGTTACCCCAAATACTGGAATATAGTGTTGTAGAATGTTCTACTGTACTAACTTTGAGATGCTCTTTATATTGGATTTTAGAGGTTTATGAAACTGTCTCAGTCTAATTGTAGAACTTATACTAAGTTGATCATCTTACAAAATATGTGAAAGCATATTCATCAGATGTTGAGCCTTTTATTTGTGCCCATTATCAATGAAACCAAAGAGAACTTTTGACAGCCAATGCCAGCGTCCTCCGGGTGTCATGAGATTGAGTTTTCCAGCGATGCTGAAGATGACCAGTGGAAAGTATAGTAGGAGTTGGAGTGTCTGTGTGATTAGGGGAAAGTCACTGATCACTTTACTTTTGGGTGCTTTTGCAATAAAAAAGATTCTTCATATACACTAGGATTGGAAGAAATCTTAGAGGTCATTTATTCTCACTTCACACCCAAATTACTAGAACCCTCTAAAGCATCTGTGATAAATGATCATCTAGCTTTGACTTGAATGCAGGACCAGAGGTTACTCTCTTACAACTGTTTGCTCCATTGCTTGATATTTCCCAGGGTTAGAACATTCTCCTTTGTTTGCCAATGCCAAATTCATAAGGGGCTTGGGAGATAAAACATCATAAATGTTATTTTTGTTTTAGACAAAGTAAAGAGACATTATATGAATCTATATTAGTAGGTTTACAGATATGGACAGGATCTGGTGTAAATCGTAATGCCTAAATTCTTGCTTTTCTTTCAGCAACTCCTGAAACTGAAAGAGTCAGCATCTTTGTGGTGTGGCTTCATAATCCAGGCATTGAGTTACTGTGGGTTTGTCTTGAAAGTAGGGGAAAGAATTCTGCCTCTCTAGGTTGACCAGGCATCCTCATAGTTTTTAAAGCTGGCTTCATTCTTATCCTCAGAGTCTAACATTCAAATTCTTAGCAGTGTTGGGAATTGTCCCACTTCTACTGAAGGGCTTGCCTGCCATGACTCCAGGGCCTTGTAGCTTTCTCCAGAGTGGGGATAGTGGGTGAACTGCTTGTCTGAAGATGTCGCCGGTCCACAGGGATCTTAAAACCCCAGTGCGTCCCTGATTTGTTTCCCTGTTTCTATAGGATAGTCACTCAATATTAATTTATTCAGCTAGTATTTGTTGAGAATTCCTGGCTGGTACTTAGCACTGTCTTTCTTGGGAAGCTGTAAACATCCTCTTCAATCTGATGTGTCATGGCCAGAGAATCCTCAGTGAAGATGGAGCTAATCCAGGTCCTCTGAGAATCTGAGAATGCAGAGGCCCAGAGAATCTGGACCTGGACCTCAATGGTATTTCCTCTTGGGTGAATTAGAGTCCCCAAAGGATTTTGCTGTCCATTACCCCCCAAACCACATACTGGTCTTAGTTCCTACAAGAGCCTTTGTGGAGGATGCTGGAATCCCCTTGGTTCATTGTACTCCTACCACCCTGGAAACTCTGAATCCAGCTGAATCCAGCACTGAAGTTTTGGAATTTAGACTTGGGCAGGGAGGAGTGTGGCAAATAGAGCAGCAGAGCTGGCAGAGGCTGATGAATTCTCAGGGTTTCTGGAGATGGATGCCCTTCTGTCACCTCAGTGTTCCTCTCTCACTTGAACACTCAACAGCTGAGATCTTGGTTGGGCTTCACACCAGACACCATTTTTTTGACTCTGGAAAAGGTAGTGGGTTTTTTTTGTTTGTTTTTAAACATTTTATTTTTCCTTCTTCTCCCCAAAGCCCCCCGGTGCATAATTGTATATATTCTTAGTTGTGGGTTGCTGCCTCAACATGGCTTGATGAGTGGTGCTAGGTCCGTGCCTAGGATCTGAACCTGCAAAATCCTGGGCCGCCGAAGGAGAGTGTGCCAACTTAACCACTCGCCGTGGGACCGGCCCTAGTAGTGGGGTTTTAACAAGTTTCCTTTCTGATTTAGCTCTTGGCCCTGGTTCTAGGGTAATTTCTTCCCAACAGCTGTTTGGTATCCCTGCTCCTTCTCGAATGAAGTTTCCAGGTGAATTTACTTCCTCAGCAATCTCAGAGAGCAGACTGAATGTGCGGTGTTTTGTTCTGGGTGCTAAATGTTGCTAGGGTAGAGAGAGGGGTTAACCTGAACTCTATTTAAATGAACACAGTAAGTCCCTTGGCTTATGGTTGGCTGGCTCTTGGTTTCTTGCAGCAGCATAGCAGCATCAAGCAGAACCTCCATTTTAAGTATTTATATCTCTGGTGTTAAAACAAACAAACGATTAGACATTCCAGGGTAAAACTTCTTTGGGAAATGGAACTGGGAACTATGTATCCCCAAGGAAAAGCCAGGGATTAAAGGCGAAAACTCACATAACAGGAAATAGAGAAGAAAAGGAACTCAGGCAGCTTGCAAACTGGAAAACTCAATGCTGCTCTCTAATGAAATAGTTGAAAACAAGTGGCCGCTAGGATGATAGGCAGAGTGAGGGGAGGAGGGGCTGGTAATAATAAGCCATGTCAGGGACACTGAATCAAGTGGTTAGAGGCCTGGAGAGTGGCAGATCTGTGAGGTTTGAGGTGAAAAGCAAGGTGATAATTAAAAAAGCTTTATAATTATTTGTTTATGGTTCTGCCTCCTGAAGGCATCCTGAGTTTTGTGAGGAAGGTGGCACAGCAGAGACTGGCTCTGGTGTCTCAGTGTTGGGTACAAATCCTGGCTCCCTACTGGTTATCTAAGTTACTCAACATGTTGCTGCCTCAGTTTCATCGTCTGTAAAACAGCCATTGCAACAGCACCTTCCTCACAGGGTCGCGGTGGGGATTACTCATGGCAGATCAAGGGAGAGTGTGGTCTCTTGTTCTTTTACATGTTAGGTATTATTATTATCTGTGTTTCTATACTTGGCTCATAGCTGACATTCAATAAGTGTTTGTTGAATAAATAAGAGAGCATTTATGATGAGTATTTTAATAAAAGTTTCATCTTCATTTAATTCCCCTTCTTACGAGTTAACATTATTTGATGTTCAAGTAAGACATATAGAAAACTTTGGAGTAAGGGTTCTGAAAATAATAAGGATCAAACACAAATATTTTCTCTTAAATAAGAGATAATAATAATTAAATAATCATTTTATAAATCAAAAATATATTCACTTCCATATGCTTCATCGTTTTGCAAATATAAGTTAATGTTCAACTTACCATATTTCTCTCCAGCTCTGCTCTTCTTCCTGTGTAAAAAATAAATAAAATATAAAATAAAAAATAAATAAAAAAAAAAAAAAAATGGCAGCATTCTCTCCGACATCTAAGCCAGAAATATGGGCGTCATTGTTGCCTCCTCTCCTTCCCGCATTCCTAGTCCCATTCATGTTCTTGGACCTACAAACCATGTCCATTTCATCTCTTGATTAGCTTCTGAATCTGTGTGTCTCTCTCTGCTATTATTGCCTTAGTCCAGCTACTGTCCTTTCTTGTCTACGTTACTGTCATAGTGCCCTGACTGATAATTAAGGAAAAGTCTTCTAGGAATGTTCAAGGCAACCAATGTTTTTGAACTTCCTGCTGGCAAGCTCTCAGTGTTCATACACATAGGCTTTTTGAAAGATTTAAGCAGCTTGGATTTCTACAGGCTTGCAGAATGTTGGAGGTGCGTTCTTTCTCGCCCACTGAATTATGTACAAGCAGACTGCTGCTGAAGCTTGTTGGACTTGCATCTGAGGTGCACATGCCTTGAAGTTTTTCTGAAGTTTGCTGCTATCACGGAAGCACATTAATTCCAAAGACATAAAACTTCTCAGGATTACAGAAGATCTAGCTGTGGAAAAATCCACAAAGATGGAAAAATCGTTTTTATGTATATTAGAAAAATATAACTTATTTAATCGAAATTTATTTAGCAAAGCCCACGTATATCCTGAGGCTAACCTACGGATGGCACTTGATAGCCAAGGAGAGTCATATAGGACTGTAGAATCAATCTTTCAGATTTCAGAGGCTAAAAGTTTCTATATTGATTAAGAACACCCAGATTAAGTGGAGTAATAGTCTCAAATCAGCTGTTCTAAGAGATAACTTGACCACATTTGGGCAAGATTATTGACAGGCTTACCAGAATGGTTAGGGAATCCAGCTTTCCAGGGAATCATAAAACACCTTGGGGGAGCGGCGTGACTGTACCTCGCCCATGCAATCGGGTTATTCTAACTCTGTAGGTACAGGTTGAGGAAGACGCTGGGCTCCAGTGGTTGGGAGGAGAAATACATTTGGCAGAGAATTGAATTGAGTGGTTTAAAGACTGATTCTGGTGCTGGTGTCCTTGATGCCAATGGCTCTCAGTTTTCTCGTCTGTCCGTACCTGGCAGGGCTTCCTAACAGACTCCAGAATGGATTGTGGCTTTCAGAACATCAGGTTAGTCACGCCTATGGGATGTGGTTGCATGAGATGATGGTCATAAACAATTCTGTTTCTGAAGGAAAAAGAGGGACCTATTTAGTGCATAGGTGCCTGGAGAGAGGTGGGGAAAGAGATGAGAATAAAGGGGAGTACATGGAGTCTAGCAGGAGTGTGGTAAAGGTCAGAAGAGGAAGGAGTAGTATTTGTGAAAGTTTGGGTAGGAAAGAACCATAGGGCCCAGGTGACCAACCGTAACATTAGCGAGCAGACTAGCCTTCTTTTTCTCTCCTCCCCTGCTGTGTGTGGACCCCAGGGAAGATTTGACATCCTGGATGCTCTCGGTAGCCCCGGCTGAGCACACTGGAGGACTGCAGAGCAGCAGTGGGGAGGATAGCTCCTGAAAGTCAGTGATCTCATGGTGGCCTTGCGGACATGGCAATGTGCCAGGTCTCTTACCTGGCTCATGAGGAGAGGACTAGCAAAAACGCCACAGTGGAGAAACGTCAGTGGTTAGTTTTGTGCTTATTAGATATGAAGTGACATCTGATAGTGCCCCCAAAATAACTGAGGGAGACTTCAAAGGAAGCCTGAGTCCTAGTAATTCAGACATTAATGGGAACGTGACTACATTTGTATTCATGGACTGGTGAAACTCTCAATATTTGGAACATATACAGTGCTTTAATTCTAAAATGCGGTGATTATGCTATATTTAATAGCATTCACACATTTGAGACCAAAAAATTACTTAGCACTAACTTACAAATGAATCACAGAATTTTTAGCCCAGGAAGGAACTTAGCCATAATCTACTTCAACCCCCATGTTTTACAAATTAGAGTCAGGGAGCAAAAGACGGGAAGTGACTAAGCTCTGTGATGTTGGGCACGTGAGTGGCAGAGTTAGGACTGTATGTAGAACTCTTGGGTCCTAGACTTAACCATTTTAGAACAAAAAGGAAGAGGAAGGGGTGAAATAGAAAAAAAAAATTAGTAAAACATACCAAGTAGGATTTGGTTCCACGTTGAGTTGGAATTCCAAAAAATTCCATTTTAACTCTAGTTATGTATCAAACATGCCATTAGTTGTCTAGTTCTCTAAATAATAGTGTATATTTAAGAAAAAGGTTCTGAAATGTTAGTTCTAGGATTAGGTATCAACATAAATTGTGTCTTTGATCACTATCTTTGGCATCTGCTCCCTGGTAGGTTTTATTAGGAGAGAAATTTAGCGGTGGTTTCACTGCAGGAGGGAACACAGTCCTTCAAAGTGCCAGCTCGCTCCCATCTCAGGGTCTTGCTGTGGCTGTTTCCCCTACCTCAGACACCCTCCCTCTAAATCATCCTGAAACTGTCTCCTTCTCATCTTTTATGTCTCAGCCCAAGAGTCGGCTCTTGTGAGAGACCCTTACTCACCAGCCTCCCCTCCGCAGGCTGGTTCTCTATCCCAGTGGCTCTCAACTGAGGGTGATTTTGGCCCCAAAGGAACATTTTCTAAAGTCTGAAGACATTTTTGACTATCACAACTGGGGTGGGGGGTGCTAGTGGGTAGAGGCCAGGGATGATGCTGAATATCCTATAATGCACAAGACAGCTCCCCACAACAAAGAATTACCTAGTCAAAAATGTCAAGGGTGACAAGGTTGAGAATGCCTGCTCTAACCCGTTGCCTCAGCTTTGTTTTTTCCAAGACTATACCACAGTCTTACCTTATTATTTATTTATGTGATTTTCTGTCTGTCTCCTCCCATCCTACCCCCTTGAATGCTTTACAAGGCCAGGACCTGAGTTTTGCTCATTGTGGAATAAGCTTCCAGAACAGTGCTTGGCACATAGTAGGTGCTCCATAAATATGAATTGATTTGATTCAATGAATGACTCTATTGCTATTACTGGAAAAATAACTTACATGGCCAGCTGTACTAGTGGTGCAGCCTCCTCATTGATGAAAAAAACCTAGGGAAAAATTCCAGGTATAATAGAATGGCTTTTTTCTTTTTGGTCCCAAACCATCAGGATCAGTACAATTTTGTCTTTCAGAAAAGCAACAAGTGAAAAAAGGGCAAAGGTTATTGAAAACAAGTGGATACTGCCTGTGTGGCAGCTGTCACTGTAATCCTGTAGCTCCTATAACAGTGGTTATCTGGGCTCAGACTGTAGCAGGGAATGGAAATGAAGCCGTTTGTACATGAGCTACATTTGGCAAAGAGTAACAACTTATTGATTTGGGCTGTCCAGGCAGGCCATGTTTCTTCTGCATGTCTTTTCATTCCTAGTGTGGGTTGAATTGAGAACACAAATTCTACTCAAATGTATTAACAGCTTTCTAATATAAGCTATCGGTCATGAAGAAATGAAAAGCATTATTTGAAGCACTCCAAAAGGCCAGGGTTTCAAGCTGGTTTATTTTACCTGATGTGTTATAAAAAAAAAAAAAAAAAAGAAAGAGGAACCCTGCATTAATGCCAAATCAGAGATGCATCAGTAGGGTTTTCTCAATAGAACTGAATAATATATTAGTGAGCGCTTCTAACTAGCAAATGTGATCAGGAACATCGTGGAAATAAAGACTGAAAAGTGCCTCAACAGCTTTAAAATTCACAGATGGCAAATCAAGTGAAAGATCTGGTTATCGCCCTCCGAACACTCTGTAAAATGCATATCCAAGGGCTAGGAAGTTTCTAAGGGCAACTGCTGCACTTTTGGAACCCTCAGTGGAAGCTTCGGTTCTCTGATATTAAGCATTTCTAGTGTCTTGTTGCAGACTGGGGAAGCTGCTTTCCTGACCGCACAGCTTCTGTACGATAAAACTGTGAAGCCATTGTGCTTTTCTGGGAGTGTCTGAAGGCAAAAATGGGAGAGTCGGATACGTATAATAATGCACTGGAGATTACTATGCCATGTACTAGGTTTCATAAAGTCTTACATAAACAGCTTGATATAGAATATTACTAAACAGTAAAAGCTGCTTTTAGTGTTTGTGCTTCCTGTCTACAATTCAGTGAATGTTATGTACGTTAGCTGTATGGCTTGGCTACTACATTTTTTTATGCTATGGAAATGTAACTTAATTAATGAACTCCATCATCAGTTAGAACTCGAATGCATTTTGGCCGTGACTCTTATATTTAGCACATGTTATATTTAAAAAATGTTCAATTTAATCTAGCTTTATTTGCATTACATACATTTAAACAATTTTATAAAAATAAAACAAGGGGCAGCCTGGTGGTGCAGCAGTTAAGTGTGCATGTCAGCAAAAAGAGATGGATTGGCAGCAGTTAGCTCAAGGCTAATCTTCTTCTTCTTCAAAAAAAAAACCCCAAAAATAAAACAAACAAAAAAATAAATAAAACAAAAATTTCTACAACTAGGACATCTTTTGTCTAGTTTTGAGGAGTTTCTCCTTTCTTTTTCTTCTCTCCCTCTTCTGCCTCACCTACTGTTTCTTCCTTCCTGAAACCATTCATGCAACCCTATAAAGTCCCAAGTTTAATCACTTGCTTTCTTAAATATTTGTTATCTAATGCAAAAATGTAGAAATATACTTGATAATAGTTACCTATCCATAAAATAAATATAATTTAATTTATAGCATGGATCTCTGTTAGATGTCCTATTATAATATGGATCAAACGATGTCTCCTGGAACATAATTTGTGGTGAAAACCTGACATGTACCCTTTGGCCTCTAAGAAAAGTCTTAGGTCTGTCTTCTACTTAATGTGAGAGAATTGTCTAAACAGTATAGGCCCAAAAGCTCTGACTTCATTGAGCTAAAAAGACAAAGGTATTCTAAAGATGAGGATTCTCGATCCCACTTCTGTGAATCACCAGTAGGTCAGAGAGATCTCAAAAGAAGAGAATGGCTGATTAATTTTTAAGAAGGCTAGGAGGAAACAGGGCATACTTGGAGAGGTTCATGATCTTACATAAATGAGTGAGTGAACGTTTCATTTGTGTGGAGGCTGGCTTTGGAGTTAGAAGAATTTGAGTCCAAATTCTGGCTCATCCATTTACTAGGTCTTGAATGACTAACTACTTAAATGTCTCAAAGTCTATATTGGTAAAATGGGGATTAGTAATAAATACCTTGTAAGATTATTGTAAGGACTAGGAATATGTACGGAAAGTGCCTGGTGCCCAGGAGGCAATAATAGATGGTAGCTATTAGCAATATCTGTTTGTAAACAAGTAAAATGCAGTGCATTGAGAATCTGCAAAATTCTGTTTCTGTGGTGATATTTATAATATTTATGAGATAGAACTGATGGTATTGAATATAATATACACACACAACACACAGGCACAAGTGCGTACATGCACACACATTCTCAGTCAGAGTTTGTTCCTGAGATACTGGATTCAAGAAGGCCTCTTTCAGTCTTTCAGCCTTTCATTTCCCAGTGAAGATACAGCTCTTTAAAGGCAGGGTCCAAATTCTGCATTTTACCTAATGCCTCAACGGGTACAAAGAGTGTGCTTAACAAGTATTGAAAGATTAAAGTATGTTCCCAAATAACCTATGTTTGGGACAGTGGTTATTCCCACTTTTTCTTTCTTGAGCTTATGACAAGTTCTTTTCCTCCCTTCTTATGAATTCAGGCACAAGAAGACATGTGCCTATGGTCCGTTCTCATGGTACAGTGGTTAAGTACCCATGCTCTGCTTTGGCAGCCTGGGGTTTGCAGGTTCGTATCCCGGGTGCAGAGCGAGCACTGCTCGTCAAGTCACGCTGTGGCGGCATCCCATATAAAATAGAGGAAGATTGGCAACAGATGTTAGCTCAGGGCCAGTCTACCTCATAAAAAAAAAAAAAAGGAGAGAGATGGAGAAAGATGTGCTTGGAACAATCTTTCTCCACAGCGTCATTCACACACACACACACACACACACACACACACACACAGAGCAGAAGATGAGGGGGAAAATGGGTTCCTGGGGGGCCCCTTCTCCATTCCCATCCTCTTTTCTTCCAGGGATGATGGAGTCATTTCCCGATTTCACCCTGTTGGCACTCATGGAGAAGAAAGGATGAAGGTCTCAGAGAGTTACTGTATTTGAGGCTATTCAAAAAGTGTTTGGGTAAAGTTTTTACTGTTCTTACCACCATAATGCTGCCTCTATTTTCACAGTTGGGAAAACACATTTTACCACAACAGAAAGAATAACCACAAAAAGTAATAAAACCACAGTGGCCTACATGTGTTGTGATGAGTGGGTCCCTCTGTGTCAATCCTCTTATTAGATCATGGATCTCTGCCTTGATTGTCAAGGGGGTCATATATTGAGATCACTAAGCATATTTTAGTAAATCCTGACCCTGGGTAAGGTTAAAGACTTGTTAGGAAGGCTTAATTAAGATAGAAGTGTGGAAAAGCATGGACTTATAACACTGGTACACTTGAGAAGCAGTCCCATATCTGCCACTTACTAGCTATGTGACCTTGGCTGAGTTGTTTAGGGCTATTTTAATCATCTTTATAACGGAAATAATACCACTTACACTTACCTTAGAGTTTTTATATGGATCAAATGGGATAAATTAAGAACAATATTTAGCACAGCCTAGGTGTTTGAAAAAGGTCAACATCTTTCCCCTCTCCCTCATTTTATCTGTAAAAAGAGACTAGTCACCTTGCCCGCCTGTGTCAGAGTAACACACAAGTATTTATTTGTGGCTATCAAACAAGACAATATAAAAGCACTTTGTAAAATGTAAAGCACAATATCAATATAAGCAATGGAGACAATAGATTTTATGATCCTAGGTATGACAAAGCTGTGCATCTGTTGAGAACTTGGTGAAGATTACAAATTAACTTTGACTCCCTTTGAAATTCATTAGTAATAGAGAGGTGAGTAGTTTTTGCATCCTATGTGTACTGGGTTGAATAGTGTTCCCCAAAATTCATGTCAACTTGAAATCTCAGAATGTGACTTTATTTGGAAATAGGGTCCTTTTTTTTTTTTTTTTTTGGTGAGGATGATTTGCCCTCAGCTAACATCTGTTGCCAGTTCTCCTCCTTTTGCTTGAAGAAGATTGTCCCTGAGCTAACATCTATCTATGCCAGTCTTCCTCTATTTTGTATCTGGGATGCTGCCACAGCATGGCTTGATGAGCAGTGTGCAGGTTCGTGCCTGGGAGCCAAACCCATGAATTGTGGGCCGTCAAAGTGGAGTACATGAACTCAACCACTGCGCCACCAGGCTGGCCCCTGAAAATAGAGTCTTTATAGATGTAATTGGTAAGTTAAGGTGAAATCATACTGGATTAGAATGAGCTGTAATCCAGTGATTTGTATCCTTATAAGAAGAGAAAACAAAGATACAGACACACACACACACACACAGGCAGAAGGCCACATGAATATGGAAGCAGAGATTGGAGTGATACATCTGAAAGCCAAGGAATGCCAAGAATTGCCAGCAACCAAAAGAAGTGGGAAGAAGCAAGAAAGGATCCTTTCTTAGAGCCTTTAGAGAGAGCATGGCCCTGTTAATACCTTGATTTTGACTTCCAGCCTCCAGAACTGTGAGAGAATAAATTTCTGTTGTTTCAAGCTGCTCAATTTGTGATGCTTGGTTATGGCAGCCTTAGGAAACTAATATAGTATACCTCTCCCCTTTTTATTGGTTTTATTTTGCATAATTTAAAATGATGTAAATATGCTACTTTAACTTGAAAATAAAGATTACTGAGAGGTCTTAGAACTTCACTGAAATCCTGCTGCAAGTGGAAATTAAGTTGACATTATCTACATATAAGAGCTCCCAAAGTATTGATTACTTTTGAAAATTCCCCAGAGGAGTTGGGATGAACTCATGTTTGGGCAAAACTTTGAGCTTCCAGCTAGTGAGTCCTATACATTTGCTAAACAGGTGAACTTACCATGGACCAGAAGAGGTGGTGGGGGTGGTCTAATGAAACTTGATAGGGAGATTTTCATAATTGAATTCTCCTTTTAAAATTAAAATCATCTTGAGAGGGGGCTTTGGGGAGAATAAGAAGAAGAAGAAGAAGAAGAAGAAGAAGAAAAAAAGGATTGGCAACAGTTGTTACTCAGGTGCCAATCAAAAACAAAATCCTGTTGAGTGTCTTGACCACGGCCACATAACTGATCTGAAAGTCCTGTTTTACCTCCCAAACAATTTTGGGCTATCAGGTAGGCTGCAGAAGGGAGGGAAATTAGGCAAGTGTTAGCACTTTCAGGGAGAGATTCTATTTCTTCTTGGTATGCCCCCAAACCAAGAGCAGGCCCTCCCCCAGGCCTCTGGTGAACATTTGTTGAGTCACCGTGTGGTTGGATATAGGGAATGGCAGCTTAATCGGGTTGATACTTCCTGTGGGAATTGAATCACACATCCAGAACGTCTCAGTTGCTGCTCAATTTTAACTCACTGTAGAAGACCAAAGAAATGCAGAGGGTTTGATGAGGTTTAAATCTGTGCGGTCTTTCCATGTTTCCCCAAGCTCAGCATCATAGTGCTTGTGGTTAGTCGGTACCAAAGCTGTTTCTTTCTCTTCCCTAAGAAAAATGTACACATGGTACTACTTCCAGATGTAACTTAAAGCACGCCTGGTTATTTGACCTACATCTACAATAAAGCAAAGCTGAAGTTAAACATCCTAAAAATCGATAGTATAATGAACTGAATCTTATTTTGTCTGCAGGCGTTTTTGTTTTTCCATATAGAGGATCTTTCTGCTTAAAATAGGCACTGCCATCGTCATCGTGTTCCTCTGGCTAATTAAGAATCCTGTGCAGTGCTTGCACTCAGGGAAAACGGGAATGGTTTGTGCTTTTGTAAATGGAGGCACAATTTGCATCACTTTTAACAATAGGCAGCGTGGTTTCAGACAAGGCTGCTGCCAGGTGGTGGGATGGTTTTAGGACAGAATGCAAGGAAATCCTATCCTCATGTGCCTCTGTTTTCTCATCATGTGGCACAAATTTTAAAATCTAAGGCTTGGAACTGCCTGTACTTGTCATCCTGAAGGAAAGATCAACATCTAAACTAGTGGAACTTGACTTTTGTGATGTGCAATCTCTGCAAAGCCCGCAAAGTGTCGCTCCCCATGTTACACGCCAGTAGACAGCTGTGAAAGAAGGGACTAACTATTAGCAGTGGTTTCAAAGTACTTTGTCACTTTTGTAAACTTGCAATAGGCCTGACTTTCTTCATCCATGACATTGGTTCGCATTTTATTTGAAAGCTGTTTTAATTTCTACTTAATAAGCATTAGATGGGTTGTCCATTAGCAATCATCTTTAAACAGGGTTGAGCTGAAAATCCATCAGAGAATATGGAATGAAAAATAGCATACTTTAGCACTGGACAATATAAGCCGAGGTTAAATCCTAGAATAAGATAATGGACCAAAAATCTCTGCATAGTATCTCAATGAGAGGAAGCATACAGCAATAGCTAGTATCCATTGAAGGCTCACTATGCACCTATGCAGCCAGTGCTTTACATGAATTAGCTCACTGAGCCTTCCCAGAAGCTGTACCAGGACTCTCACCACAACTGCTCTTCTTTTCCCTTCATAGGAAACTGCTGCTTAAATTGGTTCATTAACTTGACTGAGGCCACAGAGCAGACATGGATTTCAAATTCAGCACTGTCTGCACACACACTTGCTCTCTGTGACATAAAGACCTGTTGACTTTTGTCCAGTTTGCAAGCACTGTGTTTGACCTGTACCTGAAATAGCATAAATACTAGTTAAACAAAAATTAACTATCTGGTAGTCAAGAATCAAGGAAAGCCTCATAAAGCCCAGATAAACAAAAATATCTCTTTGATGATTCCACGTATGGAAAGAAAAAGACACATAGTATGCATAGGATTTGGAGTTTGGATTTCAAAGGCTTTTTGCTAAAGAAGTGGTACTGAGCCTACATGTTTTATTGCCCAGAGAAGTAAATTTATAGAGTATAAACATTTCCTTAGACTACTCTCTGTGCCCCAAATCTTTGAATATTAGATTCACCTGAAATAAGGAAAATGACAAGCAATATTGTCCCCTTTACCTTACACCAGCTTTCTTAGCTCGAATAGTGTTCAATACTTGGTTCCCACAAATAAACGGGCAGTATCAAAGAAGTTGCTAGCATGTTTTATTGTTTTCCTTCCTACTGTTTGCTCCTTTCTCAGAGGGTTGTTTTCTCTGTGCTATTTTTCTCTTTTTCTTTTTATGACAGACATGTTGCCTTTCTCATTGAGGGAGATGAAAGAAGCTGTTTTTGTTTAGTGACAGCAAAAAAACATAACAAAGCAAAACAAAATACACACACAAATCAATGAACTTTGAGTTGCGAAACATGTTAAGAAAAGGTATTGTCCCTTTGGTCACAACTCTCTCTCTCTCTCTCTCGCTAGGATATGCACAGAGATGGTTAATTAACAACTCCTCTAAGATGAAAAGCTTGAAATAAAAATAAAAATCACAGTTTTGGGGGGCCAGCCTGGTGGTGTAGTTAAGTTTGTGGACTCCGCTTCAGTGGTCAGGGGTTCGCTTGTTCTGATCCCAGGTGCAAACCTACACACTGCTCGCCAAGCCATGCTGTGGTGGTGTCCTGCATACAAAATAGAGGAAGATTGGCACAGATGTTAGCTCAGTGACAATCTTCTTCAAGCAAAAAGAGGAAGACTGGCAACAGATGTTAGCTCAGGGCCAATCTTCCTCACCGAAAAAACAAAAAACACCCCAAAGTTTTGGGCCCTTCCAGTTTCTTTGACAATTGTCTGTCTGCACAGGTTGTTGAGGTTTTGTGAAAATATCTTCTTAAAAAGTAGTTTACGAGTAAACATAAAAAATTAAGTAATTTTGCACTTGAGCATTTAAAAATTGAATTAGAATCTCTTTTGGAAATGGGCTAGAAATCCTGAGAATTTGTTCTAAGGAAGTAATCCTATTGAAGCAAAACCAACTAACTAATCAAGTAACCATCCTCAAATCCGTATGCCTAGATGTGCTACTGTTATGTAAATAAACAATCTAGAAACAACCTAAATGACTAATAATAGTATATGAACTCATGATTAAATTATAAAGCAAATACAGAGTGCTTACCACATATCAAGCACTCTTCTAATCACTGTACATTAATTCATTTAGTCTTCACAAAAACTTTATAAAATGGGTACTGTTATTACCATCCCTTTGTTACAGATGAGGAAACTGAGGCACAGAGAAATGACTTGTCCAGTGTCATACAGCTATAAAATGGTAGACTTAGGATTCAAACCCAGGCAGTCTTGCTTGAGGCTGTGCTCTTAAGCACTCACTTTATTATCTTTAAATTATGATAAATTAACAGGTTATTAGGCAACACTAAAGATGGTAATTATAAAGAAAGTGTAATAATGTGGACCATATGCAAAATACTACGTTAACAGCCAAAGGATATCTGACTGTTATGTACATACGTATGCTCTTGATAGGCAATGTTTGTATGGAGTGGGATTGAAAAGCATCATGCAATAATAAAGTGGTGGTTTCAGGAGGTGGGAATTCCACCCCCCCCAAAATTATATATCATATTATTTTTTCATAAATAAATATATTAAAGCAAATTAATTATATTAAAGTGCTCATTATTCATATTTATATTGCTTCTAATTCTGTAGGTGTTGTTATTGCATATATTCCCCACTAATTAAGAATTTATAACGTAGAGAGAGACTTAGCGAATGTCTCTTTCAACTGAAAGTTTTTTTTGCTGTTCTTCATTTACCATCCATTCATTTATTTATCCAACATTTATTGAATGTTGGGTTTTTTGTACGAGGCCCTATTTAGGTGCTGGGGAAAACACAGATATATAAAAAACTAAATATCTGTCTTCAAGGAAAAAAACCAGTCATTTTTTTGGAGGAGGGAGTAGACAGGCAAGTACACAACCTCAAAACAGCAGCATGAGTGTTAGGAAGAGGGAGGTTCCGAGTCTGGCAGGAGCATGGGGAAGGGTACCTCACCTTTTCTTATTGGGCTCATAGAAGGGATCCCAGAGAAGACGTCCTAAGTCTGGAAGGAGGAGTAGAAAATGGTCACAGGAAGATGGTGGAGAAGGGCATTCTGGGTAGGCAGGAGAGGGAGGTGAAAGTGCAAATGTCCAAGGGACAGAGAACTTGTTACATTGAGGAATATTTAAGTAATTCAGTAAGTCCAAGGTGAGTAATTAGGATTTCTGAATCCAGAATTGTCTCCACGGGGCAGAATTCTGCGACTACAGAATTGAAAGGCTAACTAGTTTTGTCCAATTTGAGCATGGGAATCTTGACTGATAATTAGTTAAAATTTTCCCCAGTCATTTACCTGTAACCATACCGAGACTCTGGTATTTCTGAAGATGACAAAATTGTTTGTTTTGCGTCACTGATACCATGCTCCATAAAGAAGACTACGTATAATATAACATTACTCATCCTCGCACACTATTTTTTTCTATCATCTATCTAATCGTCTATATCTATATTTAAACAGTGATAGAAGACAAACCAACCTTAAGGAATATATAATAGGATTTGATAGCAGTTTCCAGTTCCTTCGTATTAACATGTTGGTGATAATACTTCACTACTGTAGTTAAGAGAATATTTCTGTTACAGCCTGTGTTTTTCTTCTGATTTGCTTTTTACTTCCTGCTTCTGGGCCATTATTACTAAGTGGTTTTTTACCTAGGCAAAGTTAAGTCTTTCTTGAGTTTCTATCTCTGATTTTCATCAAAATATTTTTTGGAGTTTATTTTGGATTCACAAGCGGTAGACAATGGAACTGTTAATGACTTCTGCTGCATATAAGCTAGTCTGCAGAATAATGGCCCCTCAAAGATATCCATGCCTTAATCCCTGGGACCCTGTGAATATGTTAGCTTACATGGCAAAAGGGACTTTGCAGATGTAATTAAGGTTAAGGATCTTAAGATGGGGAGATTACCCAGTAGGTAAATCATCTATAAAAACAAAATCTGAGCTGTGCATTATTGAGGGACTATTTATCAGTATCACTATTTCCCAATTTTTAATAAAGTATACACAACCACTTTGGATGAGATAAAATATGATTTTAAACAATAATTTTCCTTCCCTCTTACCTATTTGCAAATCTGAACAAGACTATTTTTTCTTTTAAAAATTTGATTGACTTTACTTTTTTTCTCTTTAAGAGATTGTTAGTTTGGAAGATATTTTCTTCCATATTTATCTCAATGCATCAGCCATTTTAATTTTTTGGGTGGTTGCCACAAAGTTAAAAACATCTGCCTTTAAAGGGCACATCTCTTTTCTGGCTGGCACCTTGGATATCACATGGTCTTTGGTGATGGCTTTAGGACCCACCACATCCCAGAGCCCCAGATGCCCCCTCTGACGGCTTTGGCCTCTGGGCAGTCAGGATTCATGCAGCCTGTAGGATGTGGTAGACTCGATGACCCACTCATTCCCACTCCATGCTTCCGTTTCAATCCCACTCCATACTTCTGGGACTATTCATTATTACATGAAGTGTCATCTACCACAGGTCCGAATGTATCTTTCCTAAAAAATAACCGCTCATGATAGGATTGTGTTGAACATAGTTCTGCTACAAAGAAGGTGTTGATTCTGAATCCCGGTGTTAGCATTGTAAAGGGTTGATTTTCTTTTCCAGAGACCATTATTTTGTCAGAAGCTTAATTATTTCAGAATTTTTGACTTTTGTCACTACAATATGCCTAGAATAATAGGGTTTTTTGTTTTTGACATGCAGAATTAACATAATGTGAGGTACAAAATTAATCTTCTTGGAGAGAATTCTGTCATTATCATCATCATAATAATTACCCATTATTGAGAAGAAAAAATGTTACCCTCTCATCTATTCTTTGATTAATTAATTAATTAATTGCTTTGTTTGAGAAGGACTCAAAGGGATGTTGAAAGCATTGTAGAGGTTTCTTAGAAGCCACAAACATAGTTTTTATCCTGTGGAAATCATAGTTCTGTTGGGGGAGAAAATCACACTGAAACAGGAGATAAATGAAAAGACATTTGAACAAAGTCATTGATATGACATTTCACTGTTGTGAAATTTGAATGCTGTGGACTGTGTTCTAGGACAGTAAGGTTAGGTGGGCAGAGTCAGAAAACCAAGGCTTTTTATAGGGGAAAAGCTTTGAATTAGGTCTTAAAGAAAGTAATGTATTTTGAAATTAAGAAGTCCGTTTTAATCCAACTGAAAGTGGATTAAAGACTTAAACATAAGACCTGAAACTGTAAAACTCCTAGAAGAAAACAGAGAGCCTTCATGACATTGGTGTCGGCAATGATTTCATGGATGTGACAGCAAAAGCACAGGCAACAAAAGCAAAAACAGACAAGTGGGACTACATCAAACTGAAAATCTTCTTCAAAGCAAAGGAAACAATCAATAGAGTGAAAAGGCAACCTCTGGAATGGGAGAAATATAAACTATAGACCTGATAAAGGGTAATCACCAAAATAGTGTAGGAATTCCTACACTCAACAGCAAAACAACAAACAATCCAATTAAAAAAACGGGCAAAGGACTTGAATAGACATTTCTCCAAAGAAGACATACAAATGGCCAACAGGTATATTAAAAGGTGCTCAACATCACAAATCACCAGAGAAATTGAAATCAAAACCACAGTAAGATATCACCTCACACCATTTAGGATGGCTATTATCAGAATAACAAAAGATAAATGTTGTGAGGATGTGGAGAAATTAGAACTCTTGTACAGTGTTGGTGGGAATGTAAATTATGCAGCCACTGTGGAAAATCGTATGGAGGTTCTTCAAGAAATTAAAAATAGAACTACCATATGACCCAGCAATGTGGGTATATATCCAAAGAATTGAAATCAGGATCTGGAAGAGATATTTGCGCTCTCATGTTTATTATGGCATTATTTACAATAGCCAAGATGTGGAAACAACCCAAAGATCCATCAACAGACAAATGGGTAAAGAAAATGTGGTATGTATATATACACAATAGAATATTATTCAGCCTTAAAAAATGAGGAAATCCTACCATTTGTGACAACATGAATAGACTCAGAAAGACTTAATATTATGCTGGGTGAAATGTCAGTCACAAAAGGACAAATACCCATGATTGTACTTGTATGATGTATCTGAAATAGTAAAACTCAAACAAGCAGAGAACAGATGGTGGATGCCAGGGGATGGGTGAAATGGGGAGTTCTTCAATCAGTGTAAAATTCCAGTTACATAAGTTGAATAAGTTATAGAGATCTGCTGTACAACATAGTGCCTATGGTAACAATATGCTGCTGTGCACTTAAAAACTTAAGATGCTAGATCTTATGCTTAGTATTCTTATCACATGCATGCACACACACACACACACAAGTGTGGGGACACAAGAAATCTTTTGGAGGTGATTATTCCATTTATTACCTTGTTTGTGGGGATTGTATCACAGGTGTATGCATATGTCCAAACTCACCAAAATGTATACATTAAATACGTGTAACTTTTTGTATATTAAGTGTACCTCAATAAAGCTGAAAAAAAAAGAAGGCGATAAACGTGAATGAATGGAATGGAGATTGAAGGATTTATTGTGAGAAGGACAGCAAAGAGATATAGGCAAAAAGGACCAAGGCAATGGCGGGGGGGGGGCTACGTGCCAAAGACGAAATTGGTAGCTATCCACAATGAGGTCACTATTTGATCCCAATGACTAAAATGTCTAATAAGATTAGGGAAGTCAAAAGCAAAGCTTTATTTTGACATTTTATATTCCATTTATTATTTGAATCGGGATCTGGGAGGGACGGAGATTTAGACACCTGTGTATAAATCACCATGTTACCTGGAAGTCCCTGGAAAACATGGCTTGACTTGTGTTTATTACTCCTTTTGATATAAAGTCTCTTAAAATGATTTTCCTTATGCAAGTGTGATAAGGAGTAATTTATGCTGATTTCCCTGGATGTCTTCCAAAATCAGTCTCCTTACTTGGTATTCACCTTTTCTACGTCCCATATAATCAGTCTATCAGGAAAGCTAGTTACATGAAGGAGTTAGGGATCACTTCTTATAGATTAACCATCAAGGAGTTGGTGAAATGGGCCCATTTTACAAGTGTTATTTATATTCTTAATTTTAAAAATAAAACATGTTTGATGCTTGAGCAGGGATGCCCCAAAGTCAACAAGGGAGACTTGCCTTTTCGTTACGGTGCAGAAGGAACAAATTAATCTCCATGGCAATGAAAGTTAGAGGCTGAATGGGGGCTTTCCTCAGTATCTTCTACATTATTTCATAAGCTCTTAGAAGCGGAATGAACATTTAGAAGATAACCTAATCTAACTCCCTTATAATAACCATAGTGATAATGATAATAGCTAACATTTACTGCCACTCATACATTAGCTCACTTAATTTTCACCATAATCTCATGAGCATTACTCTCATTTTACAGAGGAAGAAACCAAAGCTTAGAGAGATTGATTAACTTGTCCAAGGTCATAGAACAAGTCAATGTCAGAGATGACGTTTGCACCAAGATTTGTTGGACTGCCATTCTAAAGCCCACATTCTTCACTATTATCCTCTACTGCTACATTATGTGCGAGGAAATTGAGGCAGAGAAAAACTAATTATGTAACTAAAAGCACAGGACTAGTTACTTGCAGAGCTGGGGTAGAAGCTCCATCTTTGGACTAAGAGTCCTTGGAGGAACTCTGAACCTGTGGGTCAGCTAGTGGTGAAAGCTGATCTTGTGCCTCCCTGGGCACCCTCTCACACCAGTAAGAGCTTGTCATCTTGGAGACGCTCACGTGGCTTGCTCATGGTTCAACTACAATTAATATAATGATAGGGGTGGGATGTTAATGCTCTTGAGATTTTAATTAAGTTGTATTCTTTATCTGTTTGTGTTTTCTGATGCTTGGATCGATTATGGAAATGTTTGCTGAGAACAGATATTGCAGAAAGAGTTTTTGGATGGGCTGGGCTCTAACTTTTAGAGATGTAGAAGCTCATAGAAGTGGCCTCCTAAACTATGATAGTATATTTTCCCCCCATCTTCTCTGCAAGTTGCAAGACTAATATTTGAGAAGGTGATTATGAGGCCGTGTTCTATAACCATTCTTCTTGATGCAGAGTATTAAGAATTGCTCAAGAAAAGCTACTACCTCACTCTTTAAGCCTCAGGAAGACTTGGAGCCTTTTGAAATGCCCTGGGAAAGTGGCTTCAAATTAGAGATGACATGGGGACTTATTCCATCTCGCATTCACTTTCAAGTTTTTTCCTGTGGAGTTAACCCACTCAGGGATCCATTCCTAGAAAGGAAAGTAGGTTTTGATTGAATTGGGTCTTCCAACAAATGATATGAAAATTTAAAGCTTCACTACAACGTGAAACACCTGCCTGAGTCAATGGTGCAAACTCTTCCACCAATTGACTTTTTTAAAGATTGGCACCTGAGCTAACAACTGTTGCCAATCTTTTTTGTTCTCTTCTTTTTCTCCCCAAATCCCTGCAGTATATAGTTCAGTATTTTAGTTATGGGTCCTTCTAGTTGTGGCATGTGAGACGCTGCCTCAACGTAGCCTGACGAGTGATGCCATGTCCACGCCCAGGATCCAAACCAGTGAAACCCTGGGCCGCTGAAGTGGAGTGTGTGAACTTAACCACTGGGCCACGGGGCTGGCCCCAACTTAAGACTTTTGAATGGACATTGATGCGTTGATGAGAGTTACGGCTTTTACATTCTCATTTATCTTTGAAGGTTGTATGTATAATAATATTGTATTATTTTTGTAAGAAGAAAAATATTAAAAGCAAAAATATAAAAATATTAAAAGCATGAAAGACAAATTTATGTTATGCATTTAACTTTGAGTAGGGCCCAGCGTTGGCCATTTAGGAGCATAGTTGAACATTCTCACATAGGTTTATCCTGAGGAGATGGGTGACCTATTGGGGAAACTGAATATTTACATAAGTCATACAGTAGATGAATGGATGGTGGAGAAAATTAAAAGCTGTAATTTCTCTAAGGGAGAGCTCCGACTTTGGATCGGAGTACTCAGGGAAGGTTAGGAGGTGGGAAATGAGTTGGACCTTAAAATATGGGTAAAAGTTAGGCATGAGAGGCTTGAAGGTGGGAAGCACAAGATTCGTTCAGGGAATATGTAGATCAGTCTGGACAGAGCAAGGTCAGAGAGTTGAGTGTTCCCGGGAGAAGTGGAAGTGAAAGTGGGAGGTGTGTACTGTGTGTGCTCCAGCCTGACACCTCTTCTCCAACACTAAGGCTTTGGGAGACTTCAAGTATGATTAGACATTTTGTTTTAATAAGATGAAGAATATGAGGATGGCAGCCCAGTCCCCATACTTGTTCAGACCGTGACCTTTATTTTCAGTAGTTCCCAGGGTTCTTCCGAAGCTGTATAGAATACAAATGCTCCCTGGCTTGGTGTCAAATATTTTTATGTCTCTCAGACTTCCTTTCCTCTGTAAGCCCTGATGGGCTCCCTGGGCTTGGTGATAAAGCACAAACCTCATGGGTGAAAGCAGATATGTCATAAATTAGCTTTCAGGAGCTCCGAGAGCTTTGTTTGGAACAGTCTGGAATCTGAGACCACAGTTTGCAGTATCTCCCAGAAACAGATTTTCGAGTTCAGCTCCCTAGGGAAGCCAGTCCCTCCCCCACCCCTGCCTCGGGAATTTGAAAAAACTGCAAACAGACTAAAATTTAAATGGTGCTTTAGTACCTATAACACACTTTGGTTAGCTATTCAAAATAATGATGCATAATTTGGTAGCATAAAACATATGTTCCTCTTTTATGCATTTGTTCTATTTACTTTTTCCAACTTTTTATTTGAAAAGGTACTTCACATATCTTCTGTGCCCCAGGTAGTATTTCCCAATCAGAATGTTGTGCAGATCCTTTCATGTTGAGTTGACTTATGGTGTGGCAATACATTAATGGTAGCAGCAGGCATTAAACACTATTTTACAAAAAAGGGGGAGAAACGTGTTGCATCAGTTTGCCACCACAAACTGAAACATACATGCAAAACCATGAGTTTTAATAAATGTGACATAAGTTAACAGAGCAAGGAAGACAGAAGAATGGAAAATGGTGTACCTAAATCAATTTAATGTGGTAACAACCTCAAACAAACAACAGATTGGGCTTCTTCAGCAAAACACACTAGAAAAACGAAGGTTGTCAGAAATTGTTCACAGTATATTCTTCATCAAATTGCAGAGGAGATTATCTGACAGAATTGAGTACAAAGTCAATTATGAGAAATTTGTCCTCTTGGTAGCTAATGTTGAGAATATTATTTATATTAACAGGCAAAATAGGCTGGCAGTACACAAGCAATTATCTAAATTTTATGGATGTGGTTCTGCCCGTAAATCTGGGTAATGATGGCGTATCTCTTATGGGACTGCATTAGCTTACGGGTTACCATAATTGTATTGAATCAAGGGAATGTCCACTTGAAGATTAAGGCATCAGAGCAATAGCCCCTGGCTGATGGATAGGCGAAAAGGCCCTGGTCTCCAACAGAAAAGAAACTTTCCAATTAGCTGTACACATATGTAATTTGAACACTGACCCCTTTTATATTCGTTATGTTCTCCAGAACTGTTTCACGGCTAGAAGGTTAAGGGATGTGAAATTAAAGCAGTCTCCTTTTTCATGTGATAGAAACAATGTAGGTAGGGAAACTGTCAAGTGCGTTGAACCCAGAAATAGAGAGTCTGATTTCTGTAGAGATGTAATTTCATTTTAGCCTTCTTCAATTTGAAGCTTCTTCTGATATTGCTGAGTGATTTAGTCTGGATCCTGATGTGAGTGTGTTGGTATTTCCAAAATATAAACTTACATAATTGAATCAGGTGAGAAATACAAATCTAGGAATCAGATACCTTTTTGCCTTTGTCTTGTCAAAACTGTGGAATGAAAGTATTTATTAAATTTAAAATACTGAAATAAATTTCTAATTTGTTCATAATCTTTGTTATATCAGATGTGATATTTCAATTCTCCTTCTCTCCAAAAATTAGAAAAATTTACCATTGTCATAGACTTACAAAAATGTTGACAGCTTTTATTAGCTCATAAAAATGTTTTGCTAGGCCACTTGAATAGAGAATACCCAGAGAAGAAAGAAAGAAATTCATTCTCAGCATAAATGTTACTTACTTCAGCTACTGTTTAAATAGGTATAAGAACAAGACTAGAGTTAATATCTGAACTAGATATCTATGAAAAAAATAACCACTTTCTTTCAGATGAGTTTCCTAGTTTAGTATTTGCAAATATGCCTGGGTTCCATCTTTGTAATTAAAAATGCTGAAGTTTTTATTTTTATGTAAATATACTTGTAGACTGTGTCATTGGCCTTAATTCTCCATCTCTCCCTGTACCACTCTCTTTGCTATTTAACCTTACAGTCCATTTCCACTGAGGGCAGGACATAATTCCCTGTCCTTAGTTTCAGTCATATGGCTTGCTTTGGTCAATAGAATGAGGCAGAGGTGAGGCCTAAGGTCTGAGCTTAGGCGTCAAGAGTCCTTGTGTATTTCTGGCGGCAAGCTCCTCCTCCATTGCCATGAGCCCATGCCAGGGATAGCCTACTGGAGGATAAGAGACACATGGGACAGGGCTGAGTAATCCCAGTTGTTCCAGCCAAGGCTAGCTGATAGCAGCCAACAGCCAGTGACTGCAGACACATGAGCAAGCCTGGCCAAGACTAGCAGAGCCATCTTGCCAATCTCCAGCAGACCCAGGCATAAACAATAAATGCTTATTGCCAAATGCTACTGAGGTGTTTGTGGCTGTTTGTTATTCAACAATATTATGGCAGTAGATAGCTGATACATTACTTGTGCTGATCTACCTTCAGATGTCAAAATATGTTGACTTGTATTTTTCCAGCAATGGGGTTGAGTTGCTCTAAGCTGGTTGCTCTCTTTCTAAAAGTTCTCCTAGTAGTAAAATTCAGGAGGAGGGCATTTAGCACATGAGGTCATAGAAAGGTGTTAAACCCTGTGAGGCTCAGTGGCTCATGAACCAGAAAGAGATGTAGTCTATGACCTTGCCTTCTTTTCACTTGCAGTTACCAACTTTACCTCCCTCCTTTTCTTGCTTCTATTTTTTCCTTTGCCTTTATTGCTCAGCAAATATTAATTAAACATTTATTTAATGTCTCCTATGTGTCAGACAGTCATTGTGGTGTGACCCAGACTAGACTGAGGGAGGGTTTGTAAAGTGTACTTTGTTTGAACCAACTAAGAAAAAATAATTTAACTAAAGCATCAATTTGGGGATCTTTGCTTAATATTTAGGCATTTGATTCTTACAGCAGGAGAAAGAAAAAGGAATAAACTGGACCTGCTACACAGGGCAAATGAGACAGAATCCTGCAGGTCCTCTGTCAAATGAAATCTAATGATGCCCCTCCCCCTCTGGCCAGTTCTAAATAAAGCCACTTCTCTGCACTGGAGGTGAGTCGCTGCATTCATGATAAGGCGCTTGAGAATTACTGTTGTTTACAGAAGGCATCACCAGCAGCAAGGTTTAAGAATACCCCACTGTTAAAACACAAGTACATTTACAGTGATGAATGAAGGCAAATAGCTTAAACCTGCTTAGGGCTGCAGTCCCTCCTAACACACCCAGCATACTCCTATTAGGTCGTAGGGGAGGAAATTCCACCAGTGGAAAGAGAGCATAGAGGGTAGATGTTTGACCGCAATCCAAATTCCTATAAAGGCACTTTTGAAGCTTCTAACTTTTATGGCAGTTTTGGATTTACAATATAATATAAAAACCTGGGAGATGGAAACCATGAGAAAATAAAAGTTTCTTTCATTACTTTGGAGACTCAGTGTTTATATTATCATTTAAGACAAGATACAAGTCAAGGGGTTGGGAATGTGGAGTGCCGATTGGAGAATTGTTGTCAGCTTAGCCCTGGTGGATTGATGGGGAAGCCTTTGCCAGGTCAAGGTGAGTGAGTGTCCTCAGACTGGTCTAGATGGTTGCCATTTGACTTCCTGGATAAAGTGAATTATTTGATTTATTAACAAACTTTGCTTGCTATTTGATAAGCACTGTACCAGGCTTGGCTGGAGGTGCCCTTGAGAGATTGGTTGGGGAGATTAAGCATAGCAAAGAGAACAAGTTAGAAAAAAATGATGTCAGATGTAGTATATGTACAAATTAACAATCTTATATACAAAATAATAGAGCACATATAGGCGTCAGTTCATTGACTCGTTAGGCGGCTCTTTGGAGGTAAGTGCTGGGCCTTCGCACAATGCTGGAGGTGGAGATTACTTGGTTTAGAGTAGGTGATGAAGGCTCCAGATGGGGCCATAACGTTGACACAGGGTGGGAGTGGGAAGCATCTTAGAGCTCGTGTAGCTCCTCATCCCGGAAATAGTAGCAGAGCTAAGATCTTCCTATTCAGTGTTTTATGCATATCTTTAAATAAGATCTTCCCACTGGTATTATTTAGGAGACAGTATCATTTAAGACCAAACTGTCTAAGTTTGGTTCTTGGCTCTGCCGCTTACTAGTTGTGTGACTTGTGCCGTGATAACTCCTGTGTCTCAGTTTTCTCATCAATAGTCCCTCATCATAGGGTTGTTGTGAGGATACAATGAACCTTGCTTAAATATCCCATGTAGAAGTGCTTAGAAATGGTAACTGCTATTACATGTCAAGGGCAGGGACAATTACTGTATTCCTAGAAGCTAACACTGTGCTCTTCCTACTGCAGGCACTCAGTGAATGTTAGATAGATGTGGGAAGGGCTGCCAACAAGGGGCCAAGCCACAGAGGATTGTTACATGAGATTAGATGAGTTCAGTGGAAGAATAATAAAATCAGAGCTAAAAGAGCCCATCAATACTGCTTAGTCCCATTCTATTATCCTTTTTACAGATGAGCTACAGGTCTGAGTACATTCATGTTAATCTAAGCCATTTGAATATGGCAGACAGGAGAAGGATATGAAGATATTGCATTGGAGAAAAATTGGGCTTGAGTGTAAAGATGAAAGAAGTCAAGGAAGTGAGACCAGAAGCTGTGGCCTCCAAAGTCTGTGCCAGGGAGACCTGACATAGAAGTGGCTGTGAAGGAGGCACATACCCAAAAATCACGCAGAGGAAGGTCCAGGAGTTCACGATTCAGAAGAGAAAAGATGAGAACACCAAATGCAGATTTATGACAAGGGAGTTGGTGCCAGTCCATTAGCTGATGGCTTTGGAAGTCATCTGGGTGTGTTGCTGTTTGCTATTTGTGTGGAAAACCCTAAGTTTGATGTTCTGACCTTAGGGGTTGGAGGCTTGCTTTGATTTTAAGATGGACATGCAGTTGCGATTTGAAACAGGATGTAAAACAGTCACTCCTGCTTGCTTCGACATGAGCATTCTTCTTTGAAAAAAATAAATCCTCTCTCAAAATAGCTTGGTATTGGCAATGGAAAAAACAGAAGTGTGTGTGTATAACATCTCAAGGTACGTGATGTTGGGGTTATTATAACCTAGATGTTTTGATATTAAATGATGTTCTTTTAAAAATGATGTTCCTAGTCTTTGTCAGGAAATACAACTTGGAAGGTAATTCTGAGTTCGTTAATAAACTCTGATTGTGTCCTTATTGTGTATTTTCAACTATGTTTATTGAGATCAACAGATGTTTATTAAGTGATCGGCTAGAACTGGGAATAAAAAGACCATGCAAACTCCCCTCTTTTAAATATTGGCACCTGGGCTATCAACTGTTGCTAATCTTTTTTTTTTTTTTCTGCTTTATCTCCCCAAACCCCCCCTGTACATAGCTGTATATCTTAGTTGCAGGTCCTTCTAGTTGTGGGATGTGGGACGCTGCCTCAACGTGGCCTGATGAACGGTGCCATGTCCGTGCCCAGGATCCAAACCCTGGGCCACCGCAGCGGAGCACGCGAACTTAACCACTCGGCCACAGAGCCGGCCCCCAAACTCCCCTCTTGATCTCACGATCTGACCGAAAATACAGATATATTAAGTTAGGAGGTGCCTCACTGAATTGTGCAACACTTGATACCTCTTGGTTGTTCAGAGCTGTGGAAGCCAACTGCAGGGGCTTCAGTTGACATAACTCCAACTGTCAGACCTCCTGGGATTCCTGTACTTCTCAGATTCCCTCAGTTCACGAAGCTCTCCCTGAATGAAGTCCCCTTGTGTAAGCTTTTTTCATGCCCACCACAATCCCATGATAATTATATACTGCGTATAAAGAACAAGAAGAACAAAGAGGAAGGCATAACCAACTCTTGGGGTTGATAACTCCACAGAGGGGTAAATCCTATTTATACTTCTTTTTTCTAAGTAGGATCTATTTCATTAAAACGGAAAGGTCTTTGTCAGCAAATATATATATATATATTTTTTTTCATATTCTCCTTGTGCTGTATATATTTTATACCTGTGTCAATCAGGGTCTAGGCAGGTAACAGATGGGGAGAAATAAACAAAGTGATGTTTCAAAAGATGCAAGCAGGGTAAGGGAAACCAACAAGAGATGCTGCAAAAGTATAGAATGATGCCATTCTCATTAGAGAAGTCACCTGGGGAGGGGCTGTAGGAGATGGCCTGCCAGGAGCTGTGGACTTTGTCTACTCACAACACAGCAGAGAGAGCTCTAAGAAAAGAATACTCTTGTCTCACTCTCCTCTGGTCTCCTATAATTTGGCCTTCATGGGAAGTCATAGTGATGGCACCCTTTAATCCAGACCATAAAGTTAAGACCCCTGGGGCATCATGGAAAAGATAGAGAGTGTATCTGGAGAGGCAATGGAGAATATCTAGCACAATACCTGTTATATTTCTTGGTTTAAATCTTCAAATGTGGCCATGTAATTAAGACATAAGGTCGTTTTCTCCCCTTCCCCCCAAGATAATAATAATTAAAGATATTTCTGATTTATGACTTATCTAATTGGTTTTTCTTGTCCAGGTATCTGCCCTGATAATTTCTTTAGCCCTGGTTTATACAATTTCCATGTCTCTGTTCCCCACATCATCCTTTTCACTTGTCTGGCCCAGAGCTCTTTTCATGTTATGCTGTTATAGCGTATTTATCATGATACTATATTCTCCTTATACAGATAGATCCATAAGGCATTTTATTTAGCTCTTTCTCCTCTTAAGGCTCAAATTAGTGCACATTATTAATTAAGCCTCAAAATCTTATCTTCTTTTTCCATAAATTTTTTCACCTCTTCTAATTTTTTTTTGCTATATTTCTGATTTTTAAATGAAACTTATGAAAACTAGATTTTGTCTTTTTAGTAATATTTAGAAATTCTTAATATAGTTAGCACCATAGGCATACCCCATCCTTTGTAAATTTGAATAGGAATGGAGATGAGATGGGGAGGAGTATTCTAGAATTTAAGTGCTGATTGTGATGACAAAGGGCACCATCAGGAGATATCCTCGGGAGGTTTCCTCCATTTTACTTTTCCTAATGGGTTTTAGGCTATCAGGGGCTTGTGGTCTTACTTACCAGTGTTCTTCCCTTTAGAAATCTGCATCTCCTTCTGGGGTTTTTCTACTCTGCTCTACTGTGCTTTAAAAAAGGATAAGACACTAGTCATTTACACCTTAGTATAAATGTATTAATTCTTCCCTTGGGTGTATTAATTTTATGTTTTAAGAGTCAAATCTTATTGTATAATCTTTGCCCTATGTTAATGATGGCAAGGCATCATTGTTTAGGTGGGGAAACTTTGTGGGTGATGGAGTCAAGGCAAGCTTCCTAGTGTCCTTAAATTAGATAGGGAGTTGCCAGCTCCTTGTCATGAGACTTGTTGGGGTAGAAGCTGTCAAGAATGGAAAAGAAGCTAATCTATTACATTCAGTACCAAGTTTCCTGTGTGCATATAGTGGGCCACCCTAAGGGAAAGAAGACCTTTGTGATACGAGCGTTCAAATCTGGGCTTCCGAAGTATGGGTGACACACAGGGAAATTACCAGCTCAGAACTGTGAGCACTGGCAAGATACTTGGTGTTAGCAAGCATCAGAGAAAACTTTAAGACAGTGTTTTCCATATTGTTAGGAAATAATACTTCTTATATTTGCTCAATCCTAACCTCAAATTCAACTTTGGGAAGGGTGGGTAAAAAAAATTGGTACCCACCTTGATGCTTTTCATCCTGCTTCTGACAGTGCTACCCTTGGAGGAGACTTTAAAAAATAGTTGAGAAGTTAAAAGCCTTCCTTTGTGACAAAGAAATATTAGGAAATTTTACTGACAAAAGATCTAAGCAGAATGAATGTAATGATAGTCTTAAAATAACAGAGATCAGGGACCAGGAGGGCTAATTAGGCTATGAAGAGACGTTCTTTGGTCACCACTCCTGAGGGTCACGGTCAGGGACAAGGAAGGGCACATGGCTAATTCTCACCTCCTTCAAGTTTTGGATTAAAAGTCATCTTCCCAATGACCAGGAACCACCCTATTTAAAACAGCAACCTCCTGGCACTCCTGGTCTCTCATAACGTACTGCGTTTGTTCTTTTCTCCATAGCACTGATTGCCTTGTTGTATACTACATAACTTACCTGTTTGTTATGTTTGTTGTTTATTGTCTGTGTTTTTTCATTACAACATAAGCTCCCAGGGAGACAGAGCTTATCCCAGCTGCATTCCTGTCACCTAGACCAGTGCTTGGCACAATGCTGATGCTTATTAGCTATTTATTGAATGTATAAGGGAGTGAATACATGAATGAATAAATGAATGAGTGAATGAATGAATGCTTATCTTGCTTGTCATTTTCCCTCTTTTCAATCCCTTCTCAGGAGGTATTTTCTTCTAGCTATCCTAGAATCCTCCATCGTAGGCCAGCTCACAATTTTCATGCAATGTTGTGTTAGAATTGAGTCTCAGACAGAAGGTTAGATAGTGAGAAAGAATCTAAAAAAACCCCAGTAAGCCAGTGGTGTGCATAGCACGCTTGCACTCAGAGTATGTAATTTTTTAACCCTTTCCTCTTCTATGTGACAAAATTATCTTCAAAATTATTTCATATGAAATGAAATGTGTATGATAATGGCCATAAAAATGCAGATGGTATAATAAATATTTTTATTGGACTTTGTATATTTTAGTTATGCCAATAAAAACTAAAAAATAAAATATAAAATAAACGTTATGTACAAAAAAACAGTAGTGGATTGGTACTTTTTAATTACATTAGTGCAAAGTTTTGAAAATGGTAAAAACTTATTCATTGGTCTATGACAATAATGAATAATATTAGAGTTTAATATCAATCAAATGACAAATAAAGATAATAGAAAAGAGGTTTTAATTTTAAAGGTATTATTGAAATTCAGTAAAATAATTTGTGTGTGAACTAAAATTTGCACTTACCAAACAAAAATACATCTTGTGCTCTGTTTCGTTGTTTTACATTTTTTTAACACATATAAAAATTCCAGTGGACAAGTAGAACAACAAATCAAATTAATGCATTTTTTTTTTTTTTACAATTAGTATCTTGTCACTATTTATTTCAAATCTACTGTTAAAATGTAAGAATGCTGAGTATCACAAGCATTGGAGACATAAACTGTGCCCAAAGGGAGCTGGAATGTTTCCTGAGACTTCATGAACTTATTTATGGAATGAATGTGTGTATCTGAAACTGTGTTCTGGAGTCAGTTAGATAAGCTGTATAACTGGGGGGTCTCTGCATTACCTTACTTGTAGATAATAGTGTATATTAGAAAATGAGTGGTAACAATGTGCTAATTTAAAGTTCGTATATATATTAATAAAACTGGTAACCACAGCAGTTGTCAGAACATATACAACAAAATTATTTTTCAAGGAGGAGTATTTTATCATTTCCATTATTTAGAATTGCTAGCACGTGGTGATAATAAAAAAGCAGGCCGGTTTTTAGTCAATTTCATTATTGTTTTAAAATTTTCTGGAGGCTGTGCCACCCCCATTTTGCCTGCATCCCAAATTGTCCTCTTTTTTCCACCTTTGGCATGCCGGTGGAAACTCGAGAATTTTTTTAAACCTTCAGTCCTCAGATTTTAAAAGGATGTTTTAGAGTTAGTGATTTCCTTCTTTTCGTAAAGTAAACTTTCAATTTCATTCAGCTCATGCCTGCAGATCGTAATTTTTAATCCAAATACAAAAGAAGGAAAAAAAATTCCTTTGATGAGGGTAAAGTATTGCCTGGAAGATTAAAACGTATCGTACCAGAGGCCACTTGAAGGTGAACCAATATTAATTTTAACATATCATTTAAGAAGAAATATAAAGATCCTTTTCTTTAAAAAAAGTCTTAAACTAGGACAATACAGGATATTTTTATGAGGGAAATCTGTGTATAACGCTGTGAGAGAGCAAAAGGCTGGAACTCTCAGCCATATTTTCTTCTCTGTGATATTTTAGCCTGTGAGATAATGAAACTGTTTTTATTATTACTGAAAAGAAAGCAGTGTTTTCTCTCATATTAATATTTTTTTCACATTTAGAACATTCAGTGTCGCACATCCTATGGGGCAGCCCGCACAGACCTTCACGTGGCCTCCTTTCCGGGTACCTAGGAACATTTTGGGCGTGAGCCAGTCTTTGGGTGGTGGCTGTATCCCAGTATAACGTGGGATACGCAACAAGATGAAAACCAGGCTGGTTTTGTGCGGCCCTCATTTATCACAACTTCAGCAAACAGTAACCATTAATCTGAGTTGTTGAGTTTCTAGCGACGAAAGGCTCTAAATTTATGTGGTCTTAGGTGAATTCCTTAGATGTTAATCTTAAAAATTTAATTTCTAAGCTCTTTATGTTTTGTATTCTGAATGTTTTTGGGCCCTGTGTATGAAGAAGAACAGAAAAAAATCACGGCAAAGGAGCAGGAGGTCAAGAGGAATATTCAGATAGCCAAGATATTTGCCTGTGTTTATTGCTTCACGTGGGGAAAAGTCCAGGGACTCAGGATTCAACTGTCCACTGTTATTTTATACAGCTAGAAATAGTTTTTTAAAAATTCATTCCATTAACCCACTTACAAAGAACTCATAAGGTGACAATTTTGATTACTAGACCATTTTTTCCCTTGGTAGAAATAAGCATCATATTTGTCCTCCTGAATCTCCTGACACTTTATAACACAAATCCTTATTTTATTAATTCTCAGATTCTGAAATTGTCAGAAAAATGACGGTGGGGCTCTTGGATCATGTTACTTCTTCTCAGTCACATCTTATTTCTCTGAATGCTCCCCTCCTAGTGTAGCCTTCCACCCCCTCTCCCTCCAAGCACATGCCTCCCTGGGATTAGCAGCTTCTTTTGGAATCTCCTCTCCCTTTGGTTATATATGGGAGTGAAGAGAATACAGAAGAGAAAGACAAAAAGCGGAAGAAGATGAAAGAATTCAGTGACAGTGACTCTGATATAAAAGGAAAACAGGTGAACAGTAGCATGAAAGCAGTTTAAAGGTGTAATTCAGACTGAAGGCAATTTCTTAGGAAACAATTAAAGGTGAAGAAATTAAAAGGCCAAGTGTGTGAAATAGCAGCAAGAGAAGAGTCTGTCAACAGTGTGAAGAAGTTGAGATGACAAAGCACTGTATTTGAAAAATTAGGACAGTATGAAAAAGACAATACAGGAAGATGAGAACATTTAAAACAGCGGTGAAATACAGCTTTGGCATGGATACTTAGGTTTATAATTCGAATATGTCCATTGACGAGTCTACCAATCCGCATTGGGACACTGGATTATCATTACTACTTAGTTGGGAAACATATAGTTCCCACATATTTGCAGTCTTTTGATATTTATCTAAGAGTTTTTTCTTAGGCGTTAAAACTGGTTTAAAACTAATTTCAATATGTGCCTTTGCATCAAAATGTCACCTTTTTGGAGAGGCCATTCCAGATCACCTTATCTAAAGACAATATCTTCCATCATTTTTATTTTGTTTTAGTTTCTTCGTGGCACTTAGCACTATTGGAAACCCTAATATTTATCTGTTTATGTGTTTACTATTTGTCGTTCCTGCTGAAAGGAATCTCCATGAGGGCAAGGGCTTAATTTTGTTGACTATTGTATCCTCAGGACTTAGAAAAAACCAGAAACATAGTGGAAGCTCAATGCATATTTGTTGAATAAATGATAACAGTTGCTAACACTGATTGAATGCTTAGTATCAGCCAGTCCCAAATAGACTCACTTAATACTTATATAAATCCCAAGAAATACATACTGTTATGAACTCCATCTTACAGATGATAAAACTGAGGCACTGAGAGTTCAAGTACTTGCCCAAAGTCACCCAGTGACTGATGAAGCAGAGATAGTAATCTTAAGAAGGAGAGTTCATTTTGGGCTAAGAGGGTCAAGACAGACTTTAAGAAGAGGTAATGCATGCTGAGTTTTGAGATGAGTGAGTTTTGGAGTGGAGAGGAGAGGGCCAGGAACTCTATGTCAGTATGAGGAAAAGCATGTCTAAGACAGCTATAAAAGAGGTTTTCTGTAAAGATTTGCCAAAAGGTATGTTGTGGGCTAAGATTAGAGAGTTCGTGAAGAGCAGCCTCAGGTGGAGAGTAAATAAATTGTTCAATTTAAAAAATAATTTATTACTTAGATCTTTTCTTAGTCTGAGGGAATTATTCTCCTAATTAAGGTGAATTGATGAGGTTTTACTATCTAGTTCCAGTTTAAAAAGGACCACAAATACAGTATTTGGAAGCTTTGCTTTTTAGGGATATTTCCAAGAAAAAATATATAATAGGCCGTGTTCATCTTCCTGATTTTTCTATTCATTCTTCCTCTACTTCTGTATCAGTCCAGGTCCCCATGGGAAATGGGTAGCATACTCAAAAGGGGTGTTTAAAAAGAGTTTATTTTCTGTTAAAAATCTTTTTATGATGGAAATATTTAAAAAGTAGAAAATTATGAAGAAGACCCATGTACCCATTTACCAGTCTCTGAGCTTTGACAATTATCAACTCATGGCTGAACGTGCTTCATTTAAATAGCATTTTATCCCTAAGTATTTCAGGATGTATCTCTAAAAGATAAAGACCACTTTAAAAAATAATTACATATCATTATCACATCCAAAGAAATGAATATTTCTGAAGAAAGTTGCTAGTTTACAAAGGGTTAAAGGGTTGAAGGAATGCAATGAGGGATGGTGAAGCACCCAAGGATTAGCTGTTGTGGGAAGCCACTGCTACCTCTATCTAGGCTTGAAGAGATTGCTGAAACCTGTGGAGACCTGTAGCTGTAGGGGAGGTCTGCCTAAGGCCTTGTGCGGAGAAACACAGCCACTACCCACCCAGCAGAGAGAGAATGGGGCTACAGATATCCCAGCTTACTCTCCTCCTACCTTCTCATCCTTGGCAAGTCCTTTCCATTGACTAAACTCAACAGGAAGCCGGATGGCAAGGGCAGGCTGATGCGGTTCATAGAAGACAACCTCCTGGGCACACAGCAGGATGGAGAGGGAGAGACAGCAGATTTGGAGCTGCAATTCATTCCCATCTAGCGTCACCACCTCCTTCTATGCCACACACACCTTCTAAGGGTGCCTTTTGAGGCTTGCCTTTGCCACGCCATACCCCAGACCCTGGATCTATCACTTTGGGCCCCGCTCACCACCCACATAACTAAAGAAAATAATCTGCTCTGTCAACATTGATAAGCCAGTGGGGTTAGATATTTTGGTAAAGAAAGCTCTCTCTCTTTTCCCTTCCAAAGCATTCCTATTTTCAGCTGATCTTGAAGCTATAAAACAAGTGCTACATTTCAATCCATCAGCCTCAGACTTTGATAAATCAAGGCATAGGGAAGCCACTCTGCCTTTTCAACTTGCTTTGCTTTGCTGTGTTCCAATTAGGTTTAAAATATTTAGATGAGAAAAAGTAGTTCTGGTTCATTTAAGACAAGCCTCCAGTAAGAGGCAGTTGGGAGTTTGCTGTTGGAAGCCGGCAGGGGTTATAAAATGCAGAGTCTAGTTAAATAAATCCTTTTACTATTAACTCCCTAGTAAGACAGGAGGGAGGAACCAGAAGAATGGTTAGGCTAGGAAAAAGAGAGAATAGGAATTACTTCCAGTTAATACTTGGTTGCCCAGGCAACCATTTCCTGACTGGAAGAAAGCCGTCTGGAGTCTTGATCAGATGGAAGAAAGAGACCTCGGGGCTTCTTTTCCGTATCTTTCTCTTGTGGCCTGGGAGAAAAGGGCCCAGGGAGTAGGTGATAAGACAAAGCAAGTGGGGACCACCCCTGAAGGGAGGCGTTGGTGAGAGAGGGGTGGTGACTGAGGGAGGATGGCTGCCTTTTCAATGGTGCCTCCCTGTTGGAGCTGACAGGGGGATGCCGAAAAGGCTCAGAGCCCCTTGAGGCTTTCTAAGAGCAAACCCCACTCAGAGCTTCTGCTCTTCACAGGTTGGAAGAGCTCAGGGCCTCAGAGTATCTTGGTTCTGGGAGAAAACCAGAGATCTGGAACTACAGAATTTTTACAACATAAAGGAATATTACTAATGATAAAAGCCCAACACTTTATAGTTGAAGAAACAGACCAGGAGGGTTAAGGGATTCATCAAGAATCACAGAGCTAATGACTGTGTGTGAGTAATGAGTAATACTGCATTTCATCTCCTCTAACATACACATTTGAGCATCCCTGTGACCAGAACTGTCTTATAGTTGATGTGATCAGAAAGTATTGGGTTCCAGTTTACTTGGTAACATTTTTTTTCTTTCATAATGGCACATAAAATAATGGTGCATCGTTTAATCAGTGATCTATTGAAATATACTAAATAGTAGCAAACAATGACGGAAGAGTGCATCATTCTGCTGTGCTCCCTTTAAATCTTGCTCATTGTTAGGGTTTTCTGGTACATATTAGTTATTTAAATTATTAACAGATTTTTTTACCGATAGAAAAGTACAATCAAGTAAAGGCTGTATGTTTTCTTTCGGTTATCAGCTGTTCATGTTTGGAATAAGTCTGTCTGTTCTACTTAAGCAGCGCTACCACACAGACACACACACACACACACACATAACACACACATAAAACACACACGGACACACACATCCATTTCACAGTAACCTCGTTCGCCCCTCAGCCCCCTTCAGTGGCTGTCCTGACCAAAGATGACTGAAGCTGGATGTCAGGGCTTGGTGATGATCGTGGTGATGAACTTTGAGGACGGTGGGGTAGGAGGGAAAAACTAGGACCAGCAGACAGACTCCGTCTCCCCCAACTGCTCCAGGATTGGCCTGGCTCTCCATGTCTCACAGATCAGTTTCTTCCTTTGCTCTTCCTGTTTTTTCTAAATCTTAATATTTCCATCCTTTTTTCTTTCTTTTCTCTTCTCCTCTCAAAGGTCAAAGTCTCAAATGGGTTGGGTTTATTTGATGAAGATGGGAACATTGTACGGTTTGTTATACTTCTACTTCAGGTTCATGGTTCTTACAAATCTGTGTGGTGAGCTAAATGCTACAGCCATATTTCTTGCTTTCATTATTTTTTAAAGAAAAAATTGTTTTTTGTTTTAAATAAAAATCTCAAGTTGATTATAAAGACTGTTTAAGCAAATCAGAGAAGTATAGAGAAGAAAGTAAAAACAATCACCTCTATCCCATCAGCCAGAAATAACCACTCGACTGTTTTCCCCCCATATCTGAGACCTGCTTGTTTCTACTAAGAAAAGACAGCTCAGGCTTTGCTTTTTTTGGGTTGGATGCACTTTACTAATTCCTGAGAATGCAGCGGAGAGCAGGCAGGCTCAGCTGAGGTGAGCACACTTGTTAGATTGTCTGGATTCCATTCTCACCTTGAGCAAGGTGATGCTAAATGTCTACCTGGTTTGGAGGTGCCCTCCATTCCCAGGATGGGTCTCCACATGCTTTAGATCCTCCACAATTCTTCCTGTAGCCCAGAGGCTTCTCTTTTGCCAGAGAACTGCTATTTCTGTCCTAGCAGCCTTTCCATAGCTCCCCAGAGGAGAGAAAAAAAGCCAGCCCACTAAGCTTGCCTCTCTCCAGATTTATTATTGATGTGAGGGCTCAGGATTTTGCAGCTCCCCAGGGTAACTTGTGAGGGCTGTGTGGGAGTGTGTATGCGTGTTTGTGTATATGTGGGTGACTGACCCTTCTTATACAGTGCCACTCTGCTCCATTCCAGAATCTTCTTTTTCTTTCCTCACTCACTATTTTCTGAGGTAACGGCCTTAGGTTGTAGATTTTTCTTTGTTTGCCACATGTTGGTCCTTTTTTTTTTTTTTTTTTGCTAGTTTTTGTTTCATTAAGTTTTGGTAAAGAGAAATGACGTGAGCCAATTTATTCTGTCATCCAAACCTGGAAGTCCTATTGGCAGGTTTCCATGCCCAGTTTAGTGTGAGTTTGGAAAACTCACTAACCACCCTTCTCCTGCAAGGACGAGCTGTAAGTAAGTGAGAGTGTATAATGTTGGTGGGGTTTTGTTTAAGCAGGAAGTGTATATTTGCTACTTCTCCTTTGCGATAGTATTAGATTAGTGTTTTCTTAAAAGAGACGTAGGTTCATAGGCTTTCAAATACCATTTTCTAGTTTTTTCATGCTTAGCCAATGCTTTTACAAAATCTCTCTTTAAATATGTTCTTTTACATTCCATTAGAGTGTTTGTTCTTTAGTTTAGCTTTGCTTTCCAACTGTGGAAGTAAAGTCAATTTTCAGAATCATCTTTTATTTGCAGAAACAACAGAGTAGTCTGCTTCAGCCTTTCAGGCACGTTTTATTGCACTGAAGGGCAATATCGGTCCTTCAGGGGGGAATCCAGCATTTGGATTATTTCGTTTAAATTTTAAAATGCTCTAATTTAATAAAAAGGCAAGTCTTCTTTATCTTTGATCTTTTTGCCATTTAAATAACATTAACTCTCATGAAAAAAACAGTGTAAAGATCAATGGCTCTAAACTTCAGTATAGTATTGAGGGAAAAAGTCTGTGGCAAAATGGCTACAATCTGATTTACTAAACAAGGAATATGTTAAGGAGATACACACAGGTTAATAATTACTAAAAAAACCTTTTAAGATCACTTTTCAACCCCATTCTCCCCCCAGTCCCCCACCCCAAGACTTAAATGGTTTTCTACTCTCATGTATTCATCCTGGCATGTTTGATAACTGTATTAAAATCATGCCATGAGCTTTTGTAGAGTTACTCCAACAGCGTCATACACTTTAAGTTAGCGGTGGGTTTGTCTAAAAGCTTTGCCTGTATTTCTTTTCTGCTCATATTCTATGTAATAATTTGTTAAGTCATCTTTAAAAATAGATGCTGATGGCTAAACTCAGCATATACTCACACAGTGTTTCCTTTCCATTAATTTTCTGTGTTCACAAGTACTTTGCATCTTATTTTCAAACAGTGACTAAAAGACTTGACTTACATAAGTAATTTCAGACAAGTGAACCTCTCTGTAGATCAGATCTGTTATTATTAGTTCACAAAAAATGACCTGAAGAATACCCAGGAAAGCAGAAAGCCAAGGCTTCACTTTCCTTCTCATGGCCTGCTCCAGTAAGCAGCTCTATGCACTTGATCAGTCTGCTGTTTACTCTTCCCAACCTGAATATAAGAAAGCGCACGTCAGCATTATTTCCATACGACCTTTCTACTGTGAAGTATGCTTTATGGCATGTTGGGGGACCAAGAGGACTTCTTTGGAGAGTTTGATATGCTGTCACTGTAGTTTTGGTTAGGACCCTTCAGGGAGTCTGTGACACAGATACAGAAAGACAGAAGGGAGAAAACCAACTAGCTGTTTATTGCTGCCGCCTACAGCTGAGGGGCACTGAAAAGACCAGAAGAGTATGTTCAGCCATCTTTTGAGTGTGGCTGGGATGTCATGTCTCCACCCAAATGTCTGGCCAGCCACTGCGTTCCTGGGTTCCACTGACAAGAGAGTGGACAGTGAGGGTGTTGTATATCTGAGCTGGAAAAGACAGTCTGGGACTAGCCTTTCACAAGTTGGTTCTGGTGCTGTCCCATGTCCTCTCAGTCTGTCAGGCTCTTATCCCTGACCTGGCCTCCATGCCATACTTTCTTGAGATGGGTGAGGGCATCTCAGAAAACAGTAATTTTAGGGCTATTAGACTTGACAAAGTCAGTGTTTATTTATATAAACTCTTTAGTTGCTACCTTACAATTTTTTTCTGTCTATTCTAATAAATGCCAATTACTTCTTGGTCTCAGTCTCCAATCATCTGTAGTGGTGGTGTTTGTTTGTTTTAATTAGCTCTCAGGTACAGAGCGTTAAGTTAATCATTCTCCATAGTTTGTAGGACATCCTCATCATTGATTAGTGCAAAGCCCTCTTCTGGTTTTATTTTCTTTCTCTTTCATCTTCCCTGATCACTGGTCCAATCGTTTCTCTCCCTCAGCACTCACTCTGATGTCTTTGATGCATGTCTTAAATGTATGGTGCCTTAAATATGTGTGTATGCTTGTTAAGTCTGCAGTATTTTGCATGTGAATGTGTTTTTAATTTTCATTAATGGTATTGTGCCATAACTCTTGTTCTATTTTCTACTCTTATCACTCAGCTGTATCCATGTAGCTGTGTGAATCATTAATGTTTGGTTAGGCTGCAGTTCTGACTAATCCCCTCGATTTCAGTGTGAGCAACAGCGTGGATTTTCTTATTCATGCTACATGCTTCTTATGGATTGGCTGTGGCTCTGTTCAAAATTACAGTCATTATTAGACCTTCCACTAAATCCTGTTTTTGTAATGCATTAATAAAGGAGAACCTATATTACTGCCTGAAGCCAGATCCTAGCCTGTGTCATGCCTAGTGGATTTAAGGAGGGGAAGCTGATGGTCTGGCCCAGAGAGTTCATAGCACCAAGGACTGGACTTAGTTTCGCCTTTGCTCCCCCTCACTAAGGAACTTTGCCCCTGAGTGAACCTCTCTATGCTTCTGCTCTGAGCCTTCTCTCTTCCTACGTCTTTTTTATCTTTGTTGTTTTGTCCCAAGCTAGGGCTGTGGAGGGGACAGGCAGGTGGGGGGACTGCTCAGGGCCAAGCTAATCAGCCTGCACCTCCTTTTAGCTTCTCCCAACACCGGCCAAACTCCAGCTCTGCCCTGAAGTTACCCCCTGACTCCTGCAGGGTAGGCTGGTGCTGCTCTTCTTCTGCCCCACGGGTGAGGGGCAAGTAGAGTTCTACAGAATGAAAAGAACACAACTCATACACACGCCCCAGCCTATCTGTCCATATATTGCCCATCCCTCCTCTATACTGGCTGCCATTTTTCTTCCACACTTGGTCACTACCAATCTTTTTCTCCCCAGAGTTACATCGTAGTATTTATATTAGGTCTTCAGACTTATACACTTTTCTTTTCCTTTGCAGCTTCTCTAGGGTTGGGCTAGGGGAGGAATTCAACAGCTCTTACCTGTGGGAAGAAAAACCTTTAATGTTTACACATAGTACCCACTATATAGGAACAATCCTTTCACAGAATTCCTGAAACGTGTGTGCCAATACATGATTTTGTCAATGATAGGTGAGGTATCTTAGTAAATGGTTACTTTTTCTCAGAAATTCCTCTTATGACATAGCAACCCTATAAACACAAGTAACCCCTGCTGCATCCCATAACCATGGGCACTAGTAGTTAATAACTGTCAGTCCCCAGTTTCCATCACCCCACTCTCCTGTGCTGAGCCACTAGCTCTGCCTTCGATCATTCCCCATGTTATCAAGCCAAGAGATTCTTTTCTTTTCTTACAATTACACAGTTCCCACTGAAAATGAAAATGAGCATAAGACGGACAGGACTAATTTCATTATCTTTCTGTACTTCCTTAAATCATCCTCACATGTGATTGTATGTACGTTTTGTAAACATTACGTTTATTGAGTGGAGTTTTGAGGACTCTACATGACAAAATTTGTGAACAAAACTTTTGTGAACGAATCTTGCCATTCCATTCTAGATTAACTTCCTTCTGCTTTTTCCTTTTCCTTTCTATATGGGCCAATGTGGCTCAGTATACCAAATATCTACTTCAATGCACTTGGTAACTCAGTTTTCCCTCCCCGAGTACAGATGATTTAGAAAGACGTTCAGCTCGCAGCTGGGTGTGTTCTTCTTTGACCTCTGCCATGTGCTTGTTCAATGAAGTAACTATTTTGGAAGCTATTTTATTTTAAGTGATTGGTGACAGTTATGTAGGATGAGTCAAAGGAAGAACTGCATCCCATTTCAAGAGAGTAAATTTCCGCAAACAACAGAGCTGTGATTTCAGAGTATGAACGCACCAGCAATGCTGTGCTGGGTTAGCTCAGACCAAACTGGACGTACCCTGCACAGTGCTACGGCTGTGATAAGGATACAAGTGGCACTTTCTGGGTAAGTGAGGGGTGGTGCACCCTGCTGACAAGGTAAATAGCTCTAATTTCACTCAGTGACATGTTAGAATCATCATCCCAGATTATAGCTAAGTCTTTCTTGGAACCTACTTCTATCTTCAAGTCTGTATCAATTCTCAGGACAAAGAGTTTCATGTTTGCCACCTGCTGTGTAAAATAGCACTTCCTTTTATTTATTCTAAAGCCACATTCTTTAGTCTTCGAGGGGTGCCTTTAATTCTAATATTCCTGAATTTGGAGAACGAGCAGAGTCTTATTTCCGTTAACTCCCCATGTCTTTTGTAATATTTTAGGCCTCTTTAAATCAATACCAACCTTCAAGTTTTTAGACTGTTTGAGTTAAAAAACATTCATAGAACAAAGTAAAGAAGTCAGTATTCATTTAAAAATATTTCTATCTTTCAGAAGTTTCATTAAAAACCCAATAGTGTATATAGAGTGTGAGGTCCTGAGATCAGTTTAAAAAGGAAAAATATTTAGTCCATGGGTGGGAAAATGGAAATATCAAAATGAATTGACACCTAAGAAATAGCCATTTGTCTGCAAGGTAGTTGAATGGTAAAACTCACTTCAGCAAACACCCACTGAGCATCTTACTATGTGCCTGTCACTTTTCAAGTCACTGGGAACAAAGGTTAAATCAAATGTGCTTTCTTCCATGCCTACAGGTATGTTCAAGGATGGAGTAGGGGTAGGCTCCTCTACTCTGGGGAAGCTAGGCTTTGTAGAGGAGCTGGCACCTGAGAAGGAGGAGTAGCAGTTTATAATGGATGGGATGACAAGAGGGAGGCCTTCTGGTGAGATGGGACATCTCGTACAAAACTTGGAACTTAAAGCAACATGTGGTGTTTAAAACTAGGAAACAATTTGGAATAGCCGGAACATAATATGCTGGAATGGAAGCAGCAAGAAGAAGCTGGAAGGGCTGCAGGTGTGGACGGGAGTTGGATCCTGAGAAAGAGCGCTAGGCACGCTCTATTATTTTTCTGAGTTCCAGAGAAGAGTGCTCTTTGCAAGGCTAGAAAGCTGAACTATCAGAATGATGGGTTTCCTTCAAAGCTTTCTCCGAATTCCAGCCTGCAAAGCATGATTTTGCTAGAGAACCAGGGTCATGTGGTACTGCCGCTGACTTACTTGATCCTGTTTCTGGAACCCTGCTGCCCTCAAGGTGGCATTCAGCAGAAGTGACTGGGCAGCCATCTAATCTTTACACCCATGCTCTTAAGGTCCATTGCATTTGGACCTCTCCTCACCTGGCCTCCCCAGTACTGCTGACCGATCTCTAATGCAAAGTCCAGACCTCAGGTTTTCCTTCATTTACATGTTGGACTTCCCTAACAAATCAATTATAATTGGCAAACTTTAAAAAAAATTCTAGCATTTAATGTTAGTTTGTGCTTAGACAATTCAGATATTTTCATATCTAATTGAATTCAAATAACATTTGTGAGTAACTACTTTGTGCCAGGAGCTGTGCTAGGTGCTGGTGACACAAAACAGTAAAGGCCTTTAGGAGTCCAGCAGGAGGAAGGGACAGGAGTGGATGGAGAAGTTTGAGGCTCCTCTTACTTCACACTCACCAACTTCAAATTGCCTGGCAGTCCTCTGGGTCCCAATTAACTTGCTCTACAACATTCCCAGTGCCAGTTTCAAATCATCACTCTCCCCGTCTCCCATCTCTCCACAGATGACTTTGTACTATTTCACAGAGAAAACAGAAGATATCTGTCCAGAACCATCTCAGTTTCCACCAAACCTTTAAACCAGCCTACAGCCAAATCCACCTTTGCTCTTTCCCTCCTGTTATGGCAAAGGTGGCAAAGGTGTCTCTCCTAGGAAACTTCCAGCTGTGGTCTGGATTTGACCTTTTCCCACATTCTCATTCTCTCTCTGCCATCAACTTTTAGAAAAGGAACTTCTCTCCCCTTTACTATGTTTCTGGCTGCCGGGGACACCAGGATTGAACTTGCACTAGCTTTGCATTACACTTGGATTAACTGTGACTTCATGCCTGCAGAAGTGCTTCTGATGGCCGTGAAATATGCCTTTCCTCTGGACTATAAATAAAATGAGCCTCACACTTCATTAATGAATTCTTCCTTTCAATGTCCCAAGCAATCCAAATGCTAAAGATAAAGTATTTCACAGCAGGTTTTGTGAACTTTTATGTAATATACCCTTTAAGTAAGTGGGTTATGATCTTGTGATTACTGTGACCTGCTGCTCACGTTGAGAAAAACGAGAGGTGTTAAACTCCTTAAGAAACCCAAGAGCTTTCAAGGAGATTTCTGTGATTCATGCTAATAAGATGGACTAATTTGTTATTCTACAAATGGAATGCCTATAATTTAATTTTGACTGACAAATAGTTCCAAACTATTAAGAACACAAGTATCATACAGCATTTGAGCTCTAGTTCTAGAAAACATGCCTTAAAAATGATTTTATTCATGGCTTTCCTCTTTGGAAAATTTCTTCAGGGATCTTTTAATTGTTTTCTCCAAGTGTCATCAGCTGTGCTTGCAATTTAAAGAAATAATTTCTGTCTCATAATGCCTCTGCTCATTTATAAAAAGAACTCAAAAAGCAACTTGCAAAGGAAAAAGCCACCTAAGGACACTTTAGGCTGTCCTTCCCCTGGGATCAATTATTGATTACCATGGAGTTTGAACAGAGAGAAATTGAAGTCAGGTTGGGTAGTATGTGGATCCCAATGGAATTTACAGTCTAGCCCAAGTGTCTTTCAAAATAGAATGAAGCTGTTAATCAGGTTGGTAGGTATTTTATTATAGGTACTCAATCATGATCATTTCCTGATTTTAGGGTAAACTGTGTCCAGTGTTGTTTTCTTGCTTTGCTCCCTTCGCCCTCTCTGCCCTGTCTTATCATTTTTGCCCATCACCATCATGATCACCGTTATCACCACCGTCACCACCAGCACCACCGCCATCATCGTCTCTGTCATAATTTGAATTTCTACACTGTGGCAAGTGCTTTACCTCCATTCTCTCTTACCCTCAGACCAGTCCTGCACGCTGAGTATTGTTGCCTATTTTGAACAAAGGAAGAAAATGAGGTTCATTGAGGTTGAAGAACTTGATCAAGTTTACTCAGGAAGTGGTAAAACCCGCATGGGAACTTGGGCCTGAGTGACGTAAAATGTCTATTTGTTCTTCTCCTGTTGCTTCCACGTGTCCTGCCAGTCTTCCCTGTTCCTATAGTTTCTACGCTATATTTGTTCACTTTTTCCCTGAGGTGATGGGAAGTAGAGGAGAGATAGCAGTTTCCCTATTTTCAAGATTAAAAATAAACATGAAAAATCAACAATTTGCAAGTGAGAAATGGTAAGAGTAATTTAAAAGTGGCCTAGGAACATCTGATATTAAAACCTCTTTTTGATCTGCTGAATTAAAAGGCTTTGGAATGCAAACGAGACCCCGATAAACCTTCCGAATATAAAATGCAGTCTACGTTTAATACTGCCAAGAGAAGAAAAGGGTAACATCTAGCTTTCTCAAGACCGCTCAAGGTACACACTACCCTGCTCCAGGTTTGTCATCCATAAACTAAATGGAAGCAGCTTCCCCCCATCTGCTGCCTAGACTTCTTATCACACTGAAGAGTCTTTTCTCTGAGATTCTCTATAAATACACAAGTTCGACTTTGGGTAAGTCTCTATGTGTGTTTCTTAAAAGCCTAATAGAGAGCTATAAACTCAGAGACTCAAAGAATATGGGATGGTTATGATGATGAAGGGCAGAAGTTGCAATGTGACTCAATACCTTTCAGAAGATCATCTGGTTTACTGTTGAAAATGTTCTTGAGGACCCCTTAGTTTGATGTGGCTTTTCACAACCTCCTGTAATTGGGTTTTGGGGTGTTTTTTCTTTTATGACACAAGCAGATCCTTAGAAGAGATGTTATTTCTTACCACAGTGCTGCAAGTGGGGGATTTTCTGGCGGTGATTGGTCTATATACTCAGGGGTGACCATAACTCTTGGATGATTGAGTTTATTGCAGAAATGTGTAGGATGTAATTTCCTCTAGAGAGGCCAGGGCTGGAGAAGGGTCTGGGATAGTACAGACTCCAAGAACTAGAACAGACCTCCCAGGCCAGGCTGGGGGACCTTTAGAATATAGAGTCTCCAGTGCTGTGCTAATGAGACCTGACCTCCCACAAAGTCCTTCTGTACCAAGGGGCCAGGTGGCCACATACTTAGTCATGCCAGCATGTGTTCTTCCCTACAGAAGGAAAAGTGCTTTATTTTTGCTAAGACCTCATGTTCATTGTAATGTATAGCACATACCGACTGGGAAAGAAAAAAAATGCACCTTGTTAAGACAGCAAACATTTCATAATGTCAACCTCCTTAGGCTCACTGTGATGGCAATCTTGGGTTTTTTTGGTGAGGAAGATTGGCCCTGAGCTAATACCTGTTGCCACTCTTCCTTTTTTTGCCTGAGGAAGAATGGTCCTGAGCTAACACCTGTGCCCATCTCTATTTTGTATGTAGGATGCTATCACAGCATGGCTTGATGAGTGGTGTGCAGGTCCACACCTAGGATCCAAACTTGCAAACCCTGGGCTGCTAAACCAGAGCTTAACCACTGTGCTACCGGGCCAGCCCCAGGCAATCTTATTTTTGAGATAGGGTCTACCTACTTCAGACAAGAGTACGTAGTAATATCTGAAGGATTTTGTGGACTTTATGAAGCCAACCAGAGTTAACCGGGAATGATTGACTCTATGCTATGTAATGAAAACCATACTTTCTTTTCCTACCTTGAATAGGAGGAGACCATAGAGCACAGAGGTGGAAGTACAGGCCTGGGAGCCAGATTGGTTTTGAGTCCTGTGTGCTATTTCAGTGGTATGTCTCAGATGAGTTTCACAATCTTTCTGGTTTTCAGTTATCCCTTCTGTGAAATGAGATAATAACACTTATTGTCTATTATAGTTGTGGTTGAAGGAGGTCACGTAGGTGGAGCTCTTAGTCTAGCTCCTGGTGCACCAACGCTAGGCACAAAAGAGCCAGTGGGGCTGTGATTTAAGTTCCCAGTTCTTCCCCATTAAGACCTGGGGCAGTCTACGCCTTTGTCTTCTTTTCTGGTTTGGTTCTGATGACTCTCAGCCTCCGTTGGGAGCTCCAGTGTATCCGTGTGCTGCTGTTCCACTGTCTGAGGACACTCTCTGGTATCAGAGACCTGTCTGATTTTGTGGTCCCTGCTATTGCAATGCCTCCAGTGTTAAATACCAATTCTTTATCAGTTGTTTGCCAGGAGGCAATTTGTTCTCTCATCTGAGCCCTCTGTTCTCAGTCTGTCTTTTTTCCTGTTTTACCGCATCAGTGAGAAGAGGATTTTAAACACTGTTGGTAGAAAATTTGCTTCCTAACTGGCAGATTTGATTGGGCCAAGATAGAGACACCTGAATTGACTGCTCTGTTGCAGCCATTCAAGAGATATTCCATGAAGATTATTTCATGTGTAGTGTGGGGAAAGTCAAAGCTTCGCAAACTTTATTGTATATACAAGTCACTCAAGGAATCTTGTTAAATGCAGATCCTGAGGCCAGCCCCGTGACATAGTGGTTAAGTTCAGTGCACTCTGCTTTGGTGGCTGGGGTTTGTGGGTTCGGATCCCATGTGCAGACCTACACCACTTGTCAGCTGTGCTGTGGTGGCAACCCACAAACAAAATAGGGGGAGATTGGCACAGATGTTAGCTCAGAGCTAATCTTCCTCAAGCAAAAAAAAAAGTGGAAGATAGGCAACAGATGTTAGGTCAGGGTCAATCTTCCCCAGCCAAAAAAAAAAAAAAGCAGATTCTGATGCAGCAGGTCCTGGGTGGGGCTTAAGACTCTCCATCTCCAACAATTTTCCAGATGATGCTGGTTCATGGACCATATTTCAAGCAGCAAGTGTATGGGCTACGTTAATATGTTGAACAGTTGGTTCCAAGATAACAATAGAAGACACCTTATGTCTTAGAACAACAGAGCTTTCTTTACTCCTTTATACTAATTTTTATTTACTTAACCACTTTTTAAAGCCACATTTGGAGCACCAATAATATGCAAAGCTCTGACATTCTTTCTTTGAATAGATAACATAAAAATGTATGCTCAAGTCTTGACACACAAGTATGTAAGGGTTCAGGCATTAGAGATAAAGGAGAAGACTGTAAAATTGGGTTGCATGAGTTAATTCAGAGAAGCAGCTAAAAAGAGGTGTTTTAAGTCCAGCTTGAAAGATATGGCAGACATGGATTGGAGAATATTGGGAATATGCTAAGTCAGTGCCCTTGTAAGAGGCACAGGGTGGACTTAACCCCTAGGGACTGCTGAAGAAAGGTGAGGCAGGGGAGACTTGTCTAAAGCTGAGACCAAGAGAGAACTGCAGCCCATTTGTAGTTACAGAGAAGTAGCCATCCAAGCTTGCATAGAGCCCCGTGAGGAAGTTTAATCATATGTATTAGGAAACAAGATCCCTTTAAAGTACACCCTCTGTTGTGGGGCCTGTCAGAGGACCCTCATCCACAGCAGTAGGAAGGGAGCATCCTTACTCTCTGCACTTGTGTCAGGACACTTCACCTTCCAGCTTTGGCTAGCAGGAGAGGGGAGGGCCTTCAGATCGCTTAGGAAACACTGATTAGCTCTCTGAGAATTTCTGTGGGTCACCCAACTTTTGCTCATTGGTCCCTTCATTCGTACACTCAATATTGTTGAAGTGAGTGCCTAGTATATTTGAACCTCATGCTAGGGATGTGTTAATTGCATGTTTGCATCAAATAGCAGCAATAACAATAGCATACAACAAAATAACATCTAACATAGAGATAGATGCTTTCCCCACGCCTGCCAAAAACTCTTACATTGCAGGTAGACAATGGCGTTAGGCGGTTAGTTTCTGTTCCCCTTTCGTTTCTGCAAGCAAATCCCTTTTAAAGCTGGAGACCCTTTCTTTGAGTTGAAGAGCAGCCAGGCACCTTCTTTTAGGTGATGGAAGTTTCTCTAAGGAGATGTGGAGACTGCAGAGGTACGGGAGGCGGGGGGTAGAGAGTTATTTTACAATGAGAGACACTAAAATTCTAATGGGATTTTGAGTAACTGGAGGTGAATGGAGGGATACTTTTGAAAGAGATGGGATTACTAGCCCTAGCTACATCCTATTGGAACTGACATTTCCCTTTGGTGAAATATCTGGATAATGGAATTAGAATATTCAGTTCTAATTGTGGTGATTGAAAGAGAGGGGTTTCAAGGAGACCATATGTCCTGATCATCATATCCCTTCAGAATGCTCAGCTGGGAATTTGTTCCAAAAGTTGGAATTTGTTCTCCTCCCTCCCCTCTCTCAGTCTCCCAGGCTGTGGATGTCTCTGTCTCCTGGTCCTTCTGCCTCCCTGAGCCATGAGACGCCCACTCTTTTATCTGAGGCTCACTTTTGCACTAGAAGCAGTTGTGAGTCTTATCAGGCCACATCTCTGAGAACCACATTGTCTTCCATGGATTTCCTCATGAAAACTGTAGAGTGCCCCAAGTCTCTGGCACGCGGCTCTCTCTTCAGCGACAGTGCCCCATGTGCTTGCTGTCTTCTGAGACCTATTTATTACTCACAATGAAAAAACAATTAAAGCAGAGCAGATTAAGCAATAGATCAATAACTTTTTAACTCCAGTTATGACTTAGTAAATAAACAGAGTGTTTGTCTCCTGGACATGCTCTCTTGATGCTGGCTAACAGCCCATCCTACTACCTGCCCAGGGCCCCGGCGTGGCCCAGAGCATAGTCGACCACCAGATTTCTCCTCTTTTTTTGTCATAGCTCACCCTGTGTCAGAGAGCAAAAAGTGTTTCTCAAGGTGAACTTATCTTATGGACACCGCTCTTTTAAAAGTAGGATTGCCAGATAAAATACTCAGTTAGATTTGAATTTCAGATAAATAATGAACAGCCATTTAGTATAAGCATGTTCTTTGTAATCAACATGGGACAGAAAACAAAAACAATATCTGTCTATCTATCTATCTATCTATCATCTATTTACGGTAAATCTGATAACCCTAAGAGCCGGGCTTATTCTGTTTTCTTGACAATTCAACGTCTGTTAATATCTTAGGCATCATTTTCCATATTATCACTCCGCTCTGCTTCAGTGTTGAATGGCCCATATTTATTCTCAAAAGTAAAATGAATTAAATCTAATTTTACTTTGTGAAATTGATAATGCCACTTGGCACAATTAGCTACCCCTACTGTGTTGCAAAACCAGGGACAGGTGTCACTCACCGGTGGCAATATGAAAGCCGGATATCATGGAATTGGGTTGCTGAGCTTGGCAAAATGGCTTATCTGGGTTTAATGACAAAGCATGAGTCTTTATAGAATTCAGCCTTTAAGTACTTCAGTACTGTTTTTGCACAAGACATAAACACGTGCTTTGAAACATGTAATTATTATACAATTACACTGTTGCTTGCATACCAAATGAAGGGAATAAGGTTCATAACATTGAGAAACTTTACTTGGAAACTTATTTAAGGATATGACATTATGACTATATAAGTACATAAAAGGGTAGTTTGAGATCACTGTTTTTTCGAGGAGAAATATTTAAATTAGATTTAACAATAATTTCCATCAGGCTATTTACAGTCGAGAAAATTAATTAAAATGTCATCTGTTTAATTATTGTTTGGTACCTTAATTAAAATGTTAATTGAGTACTTTTGTATGTACAACATATTTAATGTGTTGACTTTTTGACAAAGGCAATGACAATGTTTTCTACCTTCTAGATTCAATTGTTTAATTGTTCCCTTAACTTAAATATTTTGGAGAAAAGATGGATATGTTTAAGCAACCTAGGAGCATAGATTAAAAGATCATTTTTCTGCTAGGGCTGTAGATAGCAGATCTGTAGGAAATCATCACTTTAATCAGCAGAAAGGAAATCTACCAGAAGTATGTGTTTTGGTCTTGTATTTGCGTATGAGAAAAAGGGGCAAAAATTGATCAGCTGTAAAATGTCCATTCAGAATGACATTTTTAAGTAAAGAAATTGATTATGAGGAGATGCACTTTAAACATATTCTTACCTCACTGATGGAACAGGCTAAAGGATGACGAGAGCCTTTATATTCTTTTATATTGATGTACACTTGACCTTTTCATTTGATAAACATTTGAGACGATTGTTTAAAATAACATATAGACCTACACTACAAAATTGGTTTGAGTTTTCTGTTAACAATGGTTATGATTTCTCTTTTCCGTGGAAACCTATGGTACTGACCTCTGTTCAGTAAATAAACATGCTGGTTGTGTTTTGCAAAGTTTTCTTGTATATCAGCATAAAAACAAAATGGTTCCTTTTCAAATAATTTATGAAGCGTAATGCTTTCCTAAAACAGCATCAGTTAGGCAATAGCATCCACTGTGTACCTTTCAGCAACCCAAGCAATTGGGGAATGAAGGCACAGATGATGGAACAGACATAATTCTTTTCCTTATGGAGCTTCCAGTTTAAAGATCCCCTTCCGTCGCCCGAACTTACTCTTTTGTTTCTTTTCTTGATAAATTATAAGACTTCATAGAATGACATGAGCTAGTGCTTCTTAGGAAGGAATAATCATAAGAATGACAAATACATAGTGTTTATTTAGTACCCACACTATTCTAAGTGCATTACTTATAAATCCTCAAAACAATCCTCTATGTAAGTACTATCATCATTCCCATTTTACAGATGAGGAAACTGAGGCACAGCTTTCCCAAGGCCATACAGCTAGTAAGCAGTGGGGCTGGGAGTTTAAATCAGACATTCTGGACCCAGAGTATGTCCTCTTATCCTCCTGCTGTCCTTATGGATATTAAAGGGTTTAGCGTAAGAAATACCAGGATGTTTTGAGCAACCAGATACTTAAACTTATTGCAGCAAAGGTTGGAGAAAGTACTTGTGTTGACACTTCAGCTATAAACCTAATGGTTTGTTTATTTATAGTCTTTATTAATGATCATTCAAATATTAAAGAATGATTAAGAGCAAACAAGGGGATGCATAGGCTTGTCAAGTAAGTTTTCTGAGTAGACTTTATCATTTTTTCATACGTAATAAGCCTTCTGCCCTTAATGGGGTCAGTAATAGATCAGTAATTTTGTGGAACTACATGGCATTTGTTAAAATTTAAGCCCTGCCACTTGCTAGTCCAATGATTACGGACAAATTATTTAACCTCTATAAACTTGAATGTCTTCTTTTACAAAAATGCAGCAATAATTCCTCCCTTAAAGGGTCACAGTGAATATGAAGGACAAAGCACATAGCACAATGTTGGACTCATACTGGAGACCCGCTAAATGTGAGCTATAGCTGCTACAAATTAAATAAGCAAATCATTATGCTGAGAATTGTTGAACTGGACATTAGCTAATACCTATTAGGATATCTCTGAAGAGATTTAGGAAGAATACATGTAGATATGTTGTTTAATTGGTCTAAGAGAGTAGGCTATCACAATTTCAATAGTTTGCCTGTTATTAGCAGTGAATATTTACTAAAAATTAAAATGAAACTTCTCCATTTGCTACATTACTAGGGAATATCCACCAAGAGCCAGTTTATTTTGCCATTTTCCTTCCCTTTCTATAGCCTTATCTATTAGAACTGTGGGAATGAGACAAAAATGAAGGGGAAGACGCAAATGAAGCAAAGAGAGGATTACTTCAGGAAGCCATGCTTGACTTTGAAGGTGGGCTTGGAAGGGGAGAGGGGACTGACTTGGACTGTTCTTTCCACTTCAACCCTGTCCGTGGCTTCTCAGTGTGGCAGGGCGATTATTGGGTGGGTCTGCTCTTGACAGAGCAGTGGAGAGGATGCTTGGGCATCTCTGCACTATGAACGGTGGCTTTCAAATTTAAAAAAAAATCTATGACTTACCTTTCCATCTAACCTTCTAGTATGTGAGCATCCTGAATGCAGGGATTTTTATCTTTTGTAGTCACTGATGTATCTAAGTGTCTAGAAAAATACTTGGCACATTGTAGGTGCTCCATAAATAGTTGTTGAATATCTGTCTGTCTCTATCTATCTACCTGTCTGTATGTCTATCTATCTAGGAAAAACGTTTCATGAAACATTCTTACACTTACTATTTGCTTGCAATGCAAGCAATTCTGAAATTTTCTATTCCATTCCATAAAAAGAAAAAATTGCAGCCAAGACCTACTAAATTAATTTCAGTACATTCACTGGGGAGAGAACCTTAATAAGTCATTCTTTCCAGGCCTCTGGGTTATGATCTGCAATTTGAAAGGCACTACTTGTCTCTGGAAGCAATTGGCTTTGTGTGTAAATTGGCTTGTGTCATTGAGACTTATCTTTCTTGCTGTCACAATGCCTCATTTAGCTTGTGTATTTCCCCAGTACAAGCATTAGCTTGGGTACTCACCTTAACCATGCTGTGGGCTGGTGGAATAAGCCAAGTAGTGTTGGGGGTTTTCACCCAACTTCTGGGAAGTTCTGAAAGCATTTACTGCACTCTACTGGCTCTTGTTTTTGTGAAGCCCCCATGTAGTTATCAACTGTTGGGTAGTGCTATAGGCTAGCCAGTGTCTATGCCGATTCTAATGCTGTGGATGCACCTCTTCATAAAGGCAGAAGATTGGAAAGGTGACCTGTTAGTGTTCCCTCCACAGTGAGCATACTTTAGTCCATGCAGATGCTGAAATTAAAATTAGTTACTGGGTGGAGTTCGACCTTTCAAAGTCTTTTTATTTTTGTTTCTGATTTCTTTCTGACTTATCTATACTTAAATCTCACGCTTGCTATAGTTATGAAGAAGGGGGGAGATGAGGTAGAGAAACTGGTGCAATTAAGTGTTTTGATAAGAGTGAGAATTGCAAAAGTCTTTCATTTCGTGAGAAAATACATGGGAGTGAAAAGGATGATGTATTCAAATATTGCATTCATTGTGAAGGAGCACTGGAGATCCGATTTTGTTGGTTTTCTGATCTTCGCCCTTTTTTGGATGATATAACTGGAAAAGCAATATTCTAGCTTAAGGTTTAAGTCAAATTTAAGTAAACTATCTAGCAGAGTAATTGAATATTAGTTCTACTGTCCAGCCTATGTCTGAGCACCATGCCTAGGAATGGTTACTACATTGTCATGAGCAAAGAACTGAATCTGGAAACCCTTCAATTGTGTGGGTGGGATGGGCACTATGGGAAGGGATGGGGTTACAGAATGAGACTGGCAGGCTGAGGATGGCATCCACCAGGTTGGTGAAATTTCAAGTGCTAGCAGCCTGATATAACCATTGACATCTTGTAGGTGTAACAATGTCTAATGAGCAAGTATTGACTGGTTGTGGAATTTCAGTGATGGTCAACTCTGAAACAGAGGATATTTGGAATTCCAAGGGGCTAGCAAAATAATATTGGGCTAACAATTCCATCAGCATGCAGACAGTCACAAATTCTGAGATGGGACTGGTAGGTATAATTCAGAATCCTGATCCTAGAGAATATGGCATCATGAGACTGATTATGAAAGTATAAGAACAAGACAGAACTTAAATTATTAACACTGAGTGGTAAGTGGAGGCTTTGTTTCCAGTTCAAGGCACATGCCTGGTTTTCAAAACTGGGTCACAAAGATGCGGTTTAATGACAAACAGTAGGAGTAACAGGACGCTGATTATGAGAACCTAATGTTAGTATTCCTCCTTGCCAAGATCGGTCCTTGAAAGACAAAGTTGGAGGTGAGTCTAAAGCTGGGTAGAGTTGCAGGGTCCCAGGTGTTCTAAAAAGGAAGATGGAGAGAAGGAAACAAGGCCAGGGCCTGGCACTTCATTCAAGGGCATTTTAATACAATAACAATGCCAGAATAAGAAAGGCAGGGCACTTGATGTTGGAATAAGTCAGAATCACAGAGACTCATAGTAACATGGGATATGAAATATCTTTTAAATAGTTGCATTGTAGTACAGAAGTATTACATTTGCCTTTTAAAGACCATTGGTGTGGGGCAAATTGAGCAAATAGACCAGTGGTTCTCAGCTAGGGCGGATTTGCTCTCCAGGGACATTAGGAAATGTCTGGAAAAATTTTTTGGTTGTCGCAACTTGAGGAGGGAGTTTGCTATTGGCATCTAGCGTTAGAGGCTAGGGATGCTGCTAAACATCCTACAATGCACAGGACAGCCCTTCACAACAGAGAATTATCCGGTCCAAAACATCAGTAGTGCCAAGATGGAGAAAACCTGAAATCGAGTACGATTACTACTGCATAGTCTTGATTGAATACTGAATTTACACAAGCAATGAAATCTATTTCTAGGTGCACGTAAATTAGTTCTAACTTTGTTGTTGGCAAACTGCGACTCTACCAGAGAGTAAGTGTGACTAGGAGTATATCACTCTCCAACTGCATAGCCACCCAACCAACAAGCAGAGTGGGGCTAGTCTAGATGGCGTGTGAGCCTTTATCTCTGGGCCAGGGAGGGAACTCGAGTTTTCTGTGTGAGCGGCAAGCAGTTGTGGCCTGGCATTTGTAGGATTTTGTGTAGTCTGTTTACTAGAGGTCACTCAACCTTTCCAGGCACTCTGACTTTTGCTCTCTTTGTAACTTCTAATGGAAAGAACCTGAAGTTAGGGACTCCTGTCTTTCTTTTTTTCCATGAACATCTACCCAGTGCCCCCATCTTGGTCTCCTCTGACATGGCCTTTCCATGATCTACAGAGGTTTAGCACAGACAAGGGAAAGTAATAATGATGAGGCATTTGCAATGGAGGGTGCTGATAAAGAGTTGATAATTATGTTGATGTCTGGTAACTTTAAAACAAGCATCGGATTCCAAAGCTGAAACTTAAATTCATTGTCCTGGAGCGTGTGAATATTGCTTGAAGAATATATACCAGGATTATTTCTCAATCAATTAGTCTATTTAGATTTGACTATCAGGACGTTTGCTTATACTGTGTCATTTCTGATGTTCTTGCTTTCATGACTCCGTTATTCAAGATGGTACCACACTGATACAGCAATTGTGAGTTACAGTGACCAGTATAGTTTGCCTTGCACCCTGATGTCCTCAGCTTACATGTCGTAATCTTTCTCCTGTGGAAGGAAGAAAATGAACCCCTCAATAGGTTTGTGAGTCATTTAAGGTACTGACAAAATTAGCATCCAACCTGTACTGTTCTGTTTCGTGGGAGAGGTTTCTGGATAACTCACAATCAAGAAACTATGAGAACACTTTACTTTCTCACTGTCTACTGGGCTGACGGACTGGAAGTCAGCACAGCAAAATAGTTAGAGTTTGTGTGCTGGGGGTCAGACACACCTAAGTTGGAGTCCCAGCTCTGCCACTTAAGATCTGTAAGACCTTGGGCATGTTGCTTCGCATTTCTCTGCCTCAGTTTCCTTATCTGTGAAATGGGGGAAATTATTGTGATGACTAACTAATATACATGGCTCATTTGACAGAGTGCCTGTGTCAGTAAGGACAAAATAAATGTTGTTTTTGTTATCATCGCTGATGTTAATTGCATCGAACTCTCCGTACTCTCATTTTGATTTTATTGTTAAAGCCAGAGAGTGCGGGCTGAGAGTTGGGTTTAAGGTAGGAGGGGCTATTGGGCATTCTTCCTTGCTTTCCCCGCTAAAGATAGATGTTTTGCCTTTTTCATTTGGGTTTTCCCTTCAAATTGCCTTGGGGGGCAGTGTATGGATGTGTGTGTTACAAATAAAATTAAAAAATTTATGGTGATGTAGTTCAAAATCCAAAAGACAAATGCTTTATTCACCCACATTTTAGTGACTATGAAGTGGAAGTGTTGTGACTCCAGTCAGAGTTGTGCTTAAACACCAAGTCCTTCAAACCCTGGCGCTGGGCTCAGTCAGGCGATTGGGAGCCTTTGGCATGTTTATAAGAACAAAAAGCGTGAAGAAGGTCGGGCTGGCTGGGCTCCACATTGAAGGGCTGGAGCAGAGGTTCTCAACCTTGAGTGCATATCAGGATCACCTGGGGGGCTTGTGAAAGCTCAGGTTTCTGGGCCCCCTGCAGGGAAGATAAAGGTTCTCCAGGTTGCTAACCAATTTGACTCTAATAGGTATGGTAGGTAGGAAATGGTTCTAGCCTCTGGTTACGTGGGCCTAGTTATAAAAATTTTTTAAAAAAGAGAAAAGTATTTCAAAAGGAGAATGAGTGGGGGTGGGAGTGGGGCATTGGATTCCATGGGTCATTTGTTTGGAAAAGGTGAATGAAGAAGGCTTTGCGGCCCTGCCCTGAGGGCGTCATGAAGGTTCAAATGCAGGGTCATAGAACTTCTGTGCTCCCTGGTTTTGGCGCACTTTGTGGGGGAGGGACTGGAGATGCCGTTTATATTTCTGATTGGGATTGGGCCACCATTTTGGAGGGGGAAGAGAGAGAAAGAAAAAGGAAATATGGAAATAATTTGATTTGTGCCAAATAGGCTGCTGTAATCTTGGGAAATTGTTAAAAATTAGGATCTCATTTTCAAAAAGGAAGTGAACTTGAGCATTTCGTGTGAACTCTAATCTGTAACTTCCCTATGGGTTTACAATCTAGCAAAAAATATTTTCATGTCTTTACTTTTTTAACAAAGAATTATAAATGGGGAATCTTGCCGCTAGGCAGAAATCCATTGTTTAAATTTTCACCCAGAAAATTTATTGCATTTTGAATCAAAAAAGAAACTCACCTGGTATTCAGGACTCACAATTCTGTTATTATTTTTTTTAAGTAGCAAAGCAAATTAGGTTTCTGGAATGGTACCCAGATGAACCCAAAGATGGTAAAACAATGGGAGAATTTTAAATTTCAAACTTTAAGTAGAAAAACAACAGCTGATTGTCACAGCTGAATAAGTTTCCACCTACATAAGCTTAACAAAAAACAGAGGGAGAGAGTTTAACAGATTAAGAATGAACATTCTTCATTTTATGTTTGACTTACTTGATAAAATAAATTAGCATATAGGAGGAGCCAGCTGCCATCACCAAATGTAAGTAGTGCTTGGTTGTTTCTGCTATATGCTAGGACTATGTTAGCTCCTGAGCTTACAGAATTGAATATGTCACAGCTTCTGCCTGTAATGGCCCATAATGTAGGGAGGAGGAGAGAACATAAGCAGACAATGTCGATACAATGTGGGAAATGGGGCTTTAGAAACATCCACACATTATTACACATATGTAGCTAAGATTCAGAGTGCCTAATCTGTGGGGTTGTGCTGGAGACTTGCCATATATGGTATGTGTGTGTGCAAATTCTAATTCCCGCAATGGTCCTACTTTTATCCCCATTTTACACATGAGGGAATCAAGGCTTAGAGAAATTAAGTTATCCAGGATCATGTATCTGGCTTTTACCGGAACTGAGATTTGAACTTGGAGCTCTGAATGACCTTGAAACCTCTTTGTGTTATAATGCTAATTTTTACCCTCTGATCTAATTCTTGTGTACCTTCTGCCAAGCTAATATGCAATTATTCATTTTTCCAGGTAGATCTGAAAACCTCTTTAGAGTGCAGATATTTTAGAAATTGCTTGCATGTGATGGGGAATTTTCTCGGGAATGAAATGTTAAAAAGGAGAGCTAGAACTCATGGCGCTCTCAACTTGAGCTTTACCATAGTACGCGTTTCTCTGGAGGAAGAAATGTGAATGTCCATTATATTCTCAAATGCAGAAACATCCTCCACGTTAAATAAACAATAAATTTGCTCTTTGTACATACCTGTTTATGCAAATAGTGAGTTGCCTGTGCACATACATGTTTATATAAAAAGTGAGTTGAGTCTCAGAAGTACACGGCAGAGGTTGACACATTTTTCCACAGTCCTGGGTAAGTTTTGTAGATGGGTACTAAGATTGAAAGGTTTGAGTACAAAGTATATCCCTTTGGTGGAAAGAGAGAAGTCTCTGATCTGTCACAACCTGCTAAATTTATGTTTTAAATATCTTCACATTTTGTGTTATAAAGGTTGTGCTGGGTTCTACTTTATAACACACAGTTGAATGCTACTATTATGGATGCTAGCGTCCTTCCTGGAGATAGAATGAATACAACACATAATTCATTTTGCCATAACATGAGCTATTAGAAGTGATGCTTCTGGCTATTAGGGGTAAATCATATCTGTGGAATGAATTAAGAGTTGGGCTGTTTGCAGTATATTGGATTTGCCCATTTCACAACTGCATTCATTAAATTCAAATTTGATGAAAGCTGTTCCTATTAAATTTGATAACCCCAATTCTAGCAAGTTACACAAATTATAAAACTCCTTTGAAAACTCTATGACATTTGTGTTATTTTTGTCCTTTAATGTCTAAGTCGTTTTAAAATTTGGTACCCGTACTTGACCATATATTGGTGGAAGCGCTTTATAATTTATGACTCTTATTGAATTAGTTCAGAATTCAGTACTCTTGTCTGATTCTATCTTTATGCTTTGATGTTGAAGAATCTAAGATTAGTGAATAACTTGAGCTTTTCAATGGAATTCACTGAACTTTTGAGGAATTCCTATGATGTGCATAGCACTGTGCAAGATGTAGTTAGTTTGAAGAGGGAAAAGAGCTATCCTCACTCTCTAGAAATTCCTGTCTACTGAGATAATAACTAGGGATCTGTATTGGGTGTTTCCCCTGTTATTTGTCAGAGAGCAGCAACCTCCTTGGAGGTGGCCAGGTGGAGAAAATGACTGATCTTATTATATTTAAATTTTCCTTGGAAATAAGAACAATTTTAGATGAACGTATATAACATCTCTTTGCCCAACTACTTCTAACCGTTTTATACCCCATTCATTAAAAAAAAAAATTATCCATTAATTCTTTCTCTCCCAACTCTGACTTTCAGAGTGAATTGTTCTCATCTCTTCCCCTGGCCTAGTCCTATCCTGAACTATAGAACAGAGTTGCTTCTGGAGGGAAAAGGGGTAAGGCTCAGCTGGAATTAGCAGGAAGTCTTTATTATGAATATTTTAAAATTTAGTTTCATTATTTCCAAACACCTGTAATAGCACTAATAACGTCTAAAAGGAATTGCTTGGAGTATTTTCAGTTAGAGATTTCTGTAGACCTGCTTTAATGAATAGCTAAAAAATTGATTTATAATTAGTTTCACATAATGTTCACATTTATTTATATGGAAATGGGCATGCTTAAATTCCTCAAAATAGTTTTTCTGTTTTTGAATAGGTTAAATACTATTTTCTAAAAATGCTTCTATCCTATTAATTTACTGAATAAACGTCCCTTTTAAAAATGGATGATAAAAGCACAAACCCCAACTCAACTCATCATCTTCTCTAATCTGAATCAGTGATTTCCTTTAATGTAACAGGTAGTAACATTGATGAGTTAAATATAAAAATCCCCTTGCCTATTAAATTTTCATCATGTTAAATTTCTCCATTGGTCATACATTTAATATCTAAAAAAAATTATTTCTGAAGTTTGTAGAAATGTTAGCCTGTTACAATGTCTTTGTGATAGTTCAGACCTGTGGTTAATGGACCCAGAGGAAAGCTAGCTGAAATTCGGAAGACTCTTCACTTAGCTGAAATATTTTGTATGTCTACAAGATATATCTCTTGCCTACACTTTATAGTTAAGAGCTTAAAGTTTTTTTTCATATGTAAGAAAATGCTCATCAGTTAACAGACTGGGAAATGTCATAAGCATTGCTCTGACAGTTATAATGTTTCAAAATATTATGGTAGCAAGCTGAACAATATTGCATTTTATTTTTTCTCTTTAAAATTGTTTGACTTTCTTATAATTCAGATTCTATTTTGGCTGCATTTACCTTTGAGAGCAAAATGTTTTAGTTCATTCTTGAAATAATTCCGTTTGGTTCTCACACTTCCTTTATTGAATCATAGCAGGTTTTAAGGCTAAATCAGGCCCATTGGAATTTAGGTGACGGTAGTATGTGAGGTCAGGGTGGTATTTCATGGAGGTGCGATCTGTAGCAAGATTTGACTGCTTTAAATTGATCTTTGAATTGTTGAACAACTTTATTGCAACATTGCAGATATTTTCTCACCCTTTTTTTTCTAAGTGATCTCTGTCATTTTTTCTTAGGGAAGGAAGCTTTCTGAGGACAAATGTACTTAGCGATGAGTTCTTGATTCACTTATGAATTAAATTGTTAATAGAGTGACTACATGATAATAAAATGAAATTATGATATAGCAGCTAATGCCCGGTCAGTACTTTTATGTACCTGGCTCTGAATTGAATGCTTTACATATATTATTTCACTTGCTCATCATAGTTAAATCTACTTTTTGGATGGGGAAGTTAAGGGATAATTCTGTGAAGATGAATGGAGATAAAATTCAAGTCACATAGATATGATGAGGTGGAAGAAGGTTGCAAACCCGGAATTTGCCTCATGTCAAAGTCTCTGTGCTTAATGATAGCATCTACCTAAATAAAACTACTTTCCTTGGAAGCCCTCCTTCCTACACCAGTTAGAACTTTCAGAGAGTCACATGTCCTAATAAATCACCTGGTATAGACTGGAAAATGGCTCCAATTCTTCATGGTGTTAGAAGGCAATGCTTGCTTTTTGACTCTGTGGTTATTCATTAGCATACACCTCAAAGAGAATAAAGAAAAAAGCAGAGTAAATACAAAAATGTCAGTTTACTTGATTTTTAAAAAGTTGGCAGAGATTTATGGAGTTAATTAAATTTTTAAAATGTCCCAGCTCCTGTTCTAACAAGGGTCTTCCTTAGGGAGTGTGGGTCTGCGGACAGATCTTGCTGTGTGTCCTGCTTTCTTCAATGAATATCCAGGACTTATCTTGTCAGTCTGTCCTCTGCAGACATAGAAGAGTTTCCCAGAGGACCCAGACCCTATCCTCAGGGCTTTGACACCAGCTCTTTCCTGCCTCTAGCACCCTTTGCACCTGCAAAGCCAGGCTCCTTCTTGTCCTTTAAATCTAAGCTTAAATACCATTGCCTCGGAAAGTCCCTGTCTGATCCCCCAACTAAAGTGAGATGCCTCCTCATTACTATCTCTCCAACAGCCTCTTCGCTTCATGTGTCATGTGTATTTTAGCTGTTGTTGATTTTTTTCTCTGTATCTCCTACTGGGTTCTACAATTCTTGAACCATGTTTGTCTTATCATTGTGTTGAGCAGGATGGCATGTATTAGGTGCTCAGGAAATATTGGAGTAATGAATGAAGGAAAGAATGAATGAATAGGAGAACTTTGAGAAGGAAAAGAAACATTTAAAAGGAATAAAATGTAGCAACTTTTATATCCTGAGCAGAATGAATTGGGATAGGTACCCTGAAAGGGTGGGGTGGGGAGCTTTTTCCCTTAGCATGTGAAACACAGACTCACCTTTCCCTTTTGAAATTGAACAAGCGTGTCACAGTTTCACCCTCTGAGAAAGAGCTGTGTCCCTGGTCACTTCCTTTTTTTTTTATTAAAGATTTTAGTTTTTCCTTTTTCTCCCCAAAGCCCCCCGATACATGGTTGTATATTCTTCGTTGTGGGTCCTTCCAGTTGTGGTATGTGGGACGCTGCCTCAGCGTGGTTTGATGAGTAGTGCCATGTCCGTGCCCAGGATTCGAACTGAGGAAACACTGGGCCGCCTGCAGTGGAGCGTGCGAACTTAACCACTTGGCCACGGGGCCAGCCCCTTGGTCACTTCTTTTAACAAGGCAAGACCCTGATCCAAGATCCAGACCTCGCCTTTGCTATATCCTGGGAAAGGCTGTTTGCACCTTGCCATAGAAAATGAAGACTGGTCTGTGGTGCATAATGGCTTCTAGTTTGCCCCTATTTTTTTCCTCAAGACTGCAGAATTGAAAATAACTGACATGTTTTAAAGTACTGTTCTTTATTTTGAAAAATGTTATTATCAGAGTTAAAAATAGTTCATGCTGTTCAGATTACTCTTTTTCATTTAAGAGTTCAGAGCTGCATAGGTTGAGGGAGGAAAACATAATTATGCATAAATAACAGATGCCATGAAACACAGGATAAAAGTAGAAAATGTTACATTCTAATAGTAATATGGCAAGAAATAGGCAATGCATCTCCTTCTACCACAAAATCACTGTGGGTGCCACTAATCAATTCTGTCTTTAAATCCTGGATTGAAAAACACAGAAATGAGAATTATGGTAGATTGATTGCCTAAAAATGTGTAAATCCTATCGTTATTTTACGAAAATGGTATAAGAAGAAAATTAGGAATTCAGGGTGAAGAAAGACCTTCAACTGGTGTCTCTATGCGTTGGTAAGAACTGAGAAGTGACGTAAGGAAGGAAGTCCTCATTAACTCAAAGTCCCTGGTCCTGGAATATGGCCCTTACATGTGAATCTATTTAAAATGAGAACCAAATTTTCAAGGTAAATGGTGAAAAAAGAAGTTTGATGCTTTATCTTAAAAATCAAAACAATGAAACCTTGGTGTTGTCTGCAGTTGTTACTTGGTATAACTGTCCCAAAGGTCCAAGGCCAATGGATTAATGTGTATTTTCAGGTTATGACAACTTTGCTTCACCGTGCAGCCCCTTTATTTTAATTTTATTTTTATTTTTTTTGAGGAAGATCAGCCCTGAACTAACTACTGCCAGTCCTCCTCTATTTGCTGAGGAAGACTGGCCCTGAGCTAACATCTGTGCCTGTCTTCCTCTACTTTATATGTGGGACACCTACCACAGCATGGCGTGCCAAGCGGTGCCTTGTCCGCACCTGGGATCCGAACCAGTGAACCCCAGGCTGCCGAGAAGCAGAACGTGTGCACTTACCCACTGAGCCACCAGGCCGGCCCCGCAACCCCTTTATTGAGGAAACTTGGATAATGCATGATCAGAAAATTAGGAACTCTTATTGTTCTCCCAAACCACAACCATCTGTACTGCCACAAAATCCTGTCACTAAGAAATGACTGGGAGACAGGGGAGCTTCAAAATTATCCTGATTGGCTGCCAGAGCATTTCTAACTCAAAAACTTGTTTGAGCCACGTATTGATTTGCTAGAGCTACTGTAACCAAGTACCACAAACTAGGTGGCTTAAGTAATAGAAATTTAATGTTGCACCGTTCTGGAGGCTAGAAATCCAAAATCACGGTGTTGGGAGGGTTGGATCCTTCTGAGGGCTGTGAGGGAAGGGTCTGTTCCCGGCCGTTCTCTGTGGCTCACAAATGGTCGTCTTCATATGTTTCTTCATATAGTCTTCTGTTTATGTGTGTATGTCTCTGTGTCCGAATTTCCCCTTTTATAAGGACACCAGCCATATTGGATTCAGGGCCCACCCTAATGACCTCATCTTAACTTGATTATCTCTGTAAAAACCCTATCTCCAAATACAGTCATATTCTGAGGTCTTAGGGGTTAGGATATGGGAGTTAGGACTCCAGCATATCTTGTTTGGGAGGACACCATTCAGCCCACAATAATACACCAGTCCTGTTTACTAGATAGATGCAGGCTGTATCTATAGAGCTTAAAGTCAATTTGAAAAGAGTTAAGTACAGTCGAATTGCTAATATAATGATTCACGACCAAGATGAATGTTTGTTGTTGTTTTAAGCCACTGAACTTTGGGGTGGTTTGTTATACTGCAATTGATAACTGATACCGTGATCATGCTAAAGGTTGCTCAAGAGATTTCTCAGAGTTTAAAGGAAAGGGATCAATGTTTCTGTGCTATTATATATTACAAACAAGGGGATTTTTATAAATAGCATTATTGAGGTGTAAGGATATACAGAGAAATGCACATATTTAATGTGTGCAATTTAATGAGTTTGGGTATATGCAAACACTCATGATACTATCACCACAATCAAGGTAATAGACATCTCCATCACTTTCCCAGAAAAACAAAGGGCCACAAGCAAACCAGGAGATTCTCTCAGGCTGAGTTGGAGCTCAGATGTTGTTAGTATGGTAGGCATCCTCCCAAATCAACTTCTACTCTTTGTTATTTTGAGAAATCTTGTCTTGAATATGGGAAAAGGGTCTGATTGGGAGTAGGGCTTTGGAGAAGAGAGGAGACTAGAAATAATGAAGCATGGTATGATATCTTCTGCTTCTGGTCCCTTGCTTGAGTTCAAACTGACAGAATTCAATTCTTTGTGTAAGACTTTGTAAGATTCTAGGCGCCAGCATATCTGCTTGGGACCCCAGCTAAAAGAGTGGGATCCTGAGTTGGTCCTGGAACTTTGGGACAGTGGTTTGGGAGTATGAGGAGAACAGAGACATTGGTTTTCTTGAGGTGGACACCACTATAGGCCTGAGAGGTGAGCATCTTTACAAGGGCTTCATGGGTACTGGTAGAAGTTTATATGTGGGATCTAGTACAGAAAGGAAGACAGAGCAGCTGCCTTGGGCCACATCAAAAAAAGACTTGTTTGTGGGCATACATAAGACATTTCTCTGGGGACTTCCCAGAGTTTGGTCCCAGGACCAGCAGCATCAGCATCACGTGGGAACTTGTTAAAAATATAAATTCTCAGGATTTTCTCCAAAGCCAGGGGAGCATTCTCTAGTATAGACAGAGTCGGGAATGTTGGGGAGTCAGTGTGTTGGGGGAGAACACTCAACCAAGGGAATGGGCAGTTGGCAGATAAATGTCCCAGACTCCTATCATTTAGAAGGACAATTCCAAGGTACATTTTATATAGTTCCTGCAGGTTCCCCACAGAGCCCCAGATCCCCATTGTGATAACTAGGTAATAATAAATCCTTTAACTTCTCTGTTTCACCTTCCCAACTTCTCCATTCCTGCTTTCCAGAATCACCTCTTGAAAAAACTACCTGCATCCAAATCTTTGTCTCAGGCTCTACTTGTGGAATAATAATTGTAATAATCCAATAAAATGATAAGATACACAAATACATGCATTGGTCTATGAGAATATTCTGATTTGTGCTAAGTATATGGATTCCAAAAGATGTTTTTTAAGTTCCATGCCTCACTGAGGAATTCTATGGGAGGGACATAGGATCTCTGTCACTTTGGTGGATGTCCAGAGTGTTGCTTAGGAAGAGAAAAAACTCTCTACCAAGATTCTGGGACAGGGAAAAATAACTACGTTCATGGCTGCCAAGGGTAATCTTTCCGACTGATTCTCTCATTGCTTTAGCTTCCTGTGGCCTGGAACTTAAATCCCCCACTATGTGCAGTTTTCACTTAGAAGGTTAGTCTCTTGGCAATCTGTCCTTGGTGTGTCTGGATAAGGAGGAGAAATGAAATCTTTATGAGTGTAGCACAAGTGTTTTGGAATTTAAATTTTGGATTTTGAATATCTAATTTACATGAGTGTTGGAAGAGGTCGTTGAGAAGAAGTGACCACCGGTTGACCTGCAAGCTGGACCTGGGCAATTGGAGGCTCCTCAACCCCTCCCGTCAGTGGAATGTACATTCCGCCCACCGTTCCCACACTCCGAGCTGTTTCGAGGACACAGGCTTGTGAGAGTAAGGTGTTGTTGCCATCTGGACCGAATATGTGACTGCACCCAGTGCAGGCCTTTCTATAAACCTTTAAAATCTGACAGGCCAGTGCGGCGATCTACTCATTTTGCGGCCACTCAAGACAAGCCTTGTCACGTAAGTTCCTGTGCTTATTAAACTCACCACCTACCAATCTGGAGTGGTCTGCCTCTTTTTTCAGTCTCTCTTTGCCCTCCCTGTATGGTGGCCAGTTTCAGATTTCACTGGGGAACTCTCAAGGTTGCAAACCAACAATGAGTATATATACACTTCAGTGTGTAATAGACTGAGGATTAAAATTATCCTGAAGAACAGGAGTTTGGTATTAGGCTCAGCAATGTAGTTTCTCAAAGATATCAAATACTTTGAAGCAGTTCAAAGGGCATGAATATCTTTTTCATAAAGGAAGGCTATTAGCTCATAGCTGTAGCAGAGAATGATAAATAAAAGTGTTAAGTCTTGTTTATGCTTTGACTGAAAGCATAATAATTTTTTTGTTTATACTTATGATTCTATAGATTTATTAAAGATGTCAGGACTTGAAAATATTGACTTTACCTAGGTTCTTGCTATGAAATGCATCATGCATGAAATTCTGACATACTTATGTACATTTATACACATCATTTATTTATAGGGAGAAATGATTCCAATTTATCAGGTTGGATATGGTAGGGAAAAAGTCGTTTTGAAGTCATATAGGACTTTAATTCATGTGAGGATGTTTTTCTTCCTGTCGTTTTTTTTCCTTGTTTCACTCAGATATTTGTTATTGTTAAGTCCTTTGTTGGGTCTTCTGCTGTGGCAGCTACCATTCATGAGTTGATGGGGAAGAACAAATTCTGAATGTAGATATAAGGAAGCAGTGCATATGGCAGGACTCCTAGAGGAGTTATGTAGTATCGTGGAAAGAATGTGGTCTTTGGAATCCAAGAGATTCTAGCTTACACCTTCGCCCTTCATCATCAGCTGTATAGAATCAAAAGACAATTATTTAGCTTTCTATGTCTCAGTTTTCTTTCCTATAAAATAGAGATGATACCTGCCTTGTAAGATTGTTGCAAAAATTAGAGTACATCAAGTGCCTGGAGGACTTCCAGCAAATGGTTAGTGTTAGTACTGTGACTTCACTACAGTGAAAGGAACTTTCAGATAAAGACAGGTCACTTTGGTTAGGGTGAGCGAAAAACCTGGTGCTTGGAGGGTGGGTTTCGGGGCTGTGTAGAAGCTCTGGTATAAACAGTATGACTCAGCTTGAAGGTTTTGACCTGGAACTTTCCTCCAAATAGCCCCACTGACTTTACAGCATGATACTCAAACCTGATGATTATTAGAATAGTTGGAGGAAGTGTTTAGTGTCATCCCAGGATGGGGAATATGAATTTTTAAAAACTGCCTAGGTGATTCTGATATTGGGAACCACTTCTTAATATGCAGACCCAGCTCTTCCACACCAACTTTGGGCATCACTGGGTGAGTAGCTATGAATTATTCTTAAAAATTTTTGGGTGCTGGCCCAGTGATGTAGTGGTTAAGTTCATGCTCTCTCTTCAGCTCAGGCTTCGTGGGTTCGGATCTTGGGTGCGGACCTACACAACGCTCATCAAGCCATGCTATGAGCCAAACCACATATAAAACAGAGGAATATTGGCACAGATGTTAGCTCAGGGAAAATTTTCCTCAAGCAAAAAGAGGAAGATTGGCAACAGATGTTACCTCAGGGCCAATCTTCCTCACCAAAAAAAAAGAAAGAAAGAAAGAAAAAGATTTGTCTTTTTTTTCCTTTTACTATTATGCTTTTCTGCTCTGAAAAAATTATCATAATTCCTTAACATCATCTATAACCCAATCCGTAGTCAAATTGCCAAAATTGTCTCAAATGTCTTTTACAGTTGGTTTGTTTGAATCAGTATCCAAACAAGATCCACATATTGCATTAGGTTGATATTGTCCCTTATGTCTTTCTTCTTTTTTCGTATCATTGATTTCCTGTATACAGTGTGCCATTTACACTATAAAGTGTTCCACGTTTTGGATTTGACTGATTGCTTTCTCATGTGTCATTTAACTTGTTGCTCTATCCTAGTATTTAAAATAAACTGGTAATTTGATATACAGGCTTGAGTAGATTCAGGTTCAATTTATTTTTGGATTATTATATTTTTAGTGTACTCTAATTCATCACAGTCATTATTCTTTTTGATGAAGATTGTCCCATCTTAGGTCAGTGGGAATTCCTTCATACTGGCTCCAGTGTCCTTTGACACCACCCTATTAGTTTTTGGTGATGTTCTTGCCTTCTGGCACAATAAGATGTCCCAGGTTCATCTTGCTCTGTATCTAGAATAAGTGACTACTGGAGGCAACCTTGCTTAATTTTAGTGGGGAATGGTATTTAGAGACCACAATCTGAGTGCCAGGAGAGTTCATTGCTTCTGCATTGTCATTGCACTTAGAAGTTTCAGTAGATAGAGTTAGGAAATACATGGTTAAAAGTAAAAGAAATCGAGAGTGTATGGGGCCAGCCCAGTGGCCTAGTGGTTAAGTTGGAAGTGCTCTGCTTCAGCAGCCTGGGTTTTGTTCCCTGGTGCAGACTTATACCATTGGTCGGTGGCCATGCAGCGACCCACATACAAAATAGAGGAAGATTAGCACAGATGGTTAGCTCAGGGTGAACCTTCCTCAGCAAAAAAAAGAAGAAAGAAAGTAATCATGAGTGTAGACTGACATTTCCAATTCAAATTAAAGATTAAAGAATATTTACTTAATTTGTTTGATTTTATGCTTGTGTCTCTTTAGTCTTAGGCTGGAAGTTTGAAGGCTTTTGTCCTGACCTGTAGAGTTGTGCTGGCCCTTGGTCTCTCTGCTCTTATATCCATTCATCACCTGTCCTCTGGTTTGCCCTTTATTATAGGAAGTTGACCTCTGCAGTCTGCATTTCCCTGGCTCCCCTGCCAATTAGCTTCCAAATGATCTTTGTCAGTGGGCGGCACTGGTAGGAGATTGGCAGATGGGAAGGAGAGAGATTTCAAATTATTTCTCCCCTTCCGTATCTGCCTTGAAACTTGTTTGTGGCACTGGCTGTGTCTCTTCTGAAGCCTCCACTCTCATGGTCGTGCTTGCCAACATTTCAGCTTTCATTGGGTGCCCCTGGCCCCTGGCTCTAATTATGTCATCTTCTCTCTCTCTCTCTGGCTCAGGTGTAGTAGTGGCTTCCTCTTGGTGCTAATCTCTGGGTTGTCTCACTGTCTTCTGAGTTTTTACCTCTCCTGTCACCTGTGTAATGAATTCCTTACATTATAGTCTTTCTATTTTAAATACTCAAGTGGTTTCTATTACTTGGTTAGACTCTGATGCAATAGTGTTGCTTAATCATTTAACATTTTATTTTACCAACAGAATGTTGTGAATTTTTGACTGCTTAGAGCTTGCAAACTGAATCTTGACAGTCATTATTATCATTATCACAAGTCATTTATTAATCATCCCTCTGTGGATATCATTTCATACATTTATGCTTTTCCTTTTTAATCACAACTGTTAGCCTTTGTCTAATTATACTTCCCCTCTGGCTCCTGAATCTGCCATTCCCGCTGTTATCACCCCACTTCGGGACATCTTGATAGCCTTCTTCAATTTTGCAATAGCTTTGCAACTCTCTCCCCACCTCCGGTCCCTCTATTCTCCAGTCTATTTTAATATATGCTGCCAGGTTTATTTTTATAAAGCACAGCTCTGATAATGTCACACCATCACTGAGAAAGAAAATCTGTGGTTCCCATCACCTACTAAATTAAGCACAAACTCTGTGCTGCCTTCAACATTCTTTACAAAATATTTCAAAATTTACCTCTATGTTGAGTCTCTCACCATACAAACCATGCTTCAGCCTGTTGATCCATTGGCATGGAAGATCCTTGGAAGTAAGAAAGAGATCCCTGATTTTGTTATATGGGATGTGCTGTTTGAAATACCTTATGAAGAGACCAAGTCAAATTAGGCTTAAAGGTAGTACACAAATTTGGGTGTCACCGTTATAGAATCAATTCCTTTAGCATTTATTAGATGGAATTCTTCTGTAAAGAACTTTCTCCCATTCACTGTTTAATTACTCTGAACTACTAAAAAGGCAAGGTAATATTTGCTTTTTTTCTCTGTTTATTATCAATTTTCAGTGTAATGATTTTGCGCTCAAGCAACTTCCAGTGGTGACCAATTAATTTCTGAGTATTATTATGATTTCATGTACCATGATATATTTTATATATTTATACTAATTTTAGTTATTATTCTTCTTGATGCACCTTATCCCGTCCCAGATAATGACTCCATCTCTTTTAGATATTAAAACAGAGATTACAATGAGTAAGCCCTTAAAGATAAAATGATATTCACCTTTTATAGGCTTATTTATTCTTCTCTGAGTTTTAAATCCCTCTGGACTCATTTTAGAAACAAAATGTCAGTGACTAAAGAAGCTACTTACTCTCAGAGAAGGTCATTGTTGACACTTTACTTTATTGTTACTCTGGGCTCGCTTGGTCTTACTTGTTTTTTGTTGTAGGCTATATACATTCATTTCTTCCTGTTTGTTGAACCTTTTAATATTAGGTACTGGAGATAGGGTGGTGAATAAAATGGACAGGGCTACTGTTCTTGTGAAGCTTAAGTTCTATAGGAGATATAGACATTAAACAATAAATTACACAAATACTGATACAATTCCCACAGAAGTAGGTACTATGGAGGAGAGACTCAGAGTGTTATGAGCGATTGTTTCGGGGGCTGCGACCTGCTCGGGGAAGGCTTCCCTGAGGAAGTGATGTTTGAGCAGAGATCTGAACAATGAGCAAAGATTTAGGTGAAGGGGATATATGAGCATAGAACAAGCAAGTGAGAAGGCGTTAAAAAGAGAAGAAACATAGGCCCTTTCAGGACTGAAAGAAAGGCCATTGTGGCTGGAGTGTGGTGACCTATAGGATGACTGAAATAGGTTGGAAAGACATGCAGGGACCAGGCCATGCATGGCCTTCTAGATCATGGTAAGGACTGCACAATTTTTGTTTTTTTCTTTTTCTGAGTAAGATTTGCCCTGAGCTAATTTCTGTTGCCAATCTTCTTCTCTTTGCTTGAGGAAGATTCACCCTGAGCTCATATCTGTGCCAGTCCTCTCTTATTTTGTATATGGGTCACTGCCACAGCATGGCTAACTGACAAGTGGTGCAGGTCTGCACTGGGGAACTGAACCTGGACTGCCGAAGTGGAGTGCATCAAACTTAACCACTAGGCCACAGAGCTGGCCCCCACAGTTTTTTAAATAGAGGGCTATCATAATCAGATCTGCATTTGGCTAGAGTGTGGTGAACACATTGGAAGGACACACGAGTGCATGCTGAGATGCCACAAGTTCTTCTATGTGGGAAACATCACTTGATGAGGGGTGTGTAGGTCCACACTCAGGAGCCAAACTGGCAAACCCCGGGCTGCTGAAATGGAGTGTGCGAACTTAACCACTTGGCCACGGGGCCAGCCCCAGAAAACACAATATTGCTGCAATATTGATTATCCCCAATTTGATCTAGAAATTCAATGTAATCCCAATAAAAATCCTAGGAGGTTTTTTGTCAAAGTTCACAAGCTGACTCTAAAATTTATATGGAAATGGAAAGCATCTACAATAGTTAAAATCATTTTGAAAAATAAGAACATACTTAGGGAACTTACCTGATTTCAGGACTTACTACAAAACTACAATAATCAACAAAGTAAGGTATTGGCATAAAGATAAACATAGAGATCAATAGAATAAAATATAGAGACCAGAAATAGTAGGTTGAGTTTCTACAAAGGTGCCAAGACCCAAAGGAGAAAGGACAATCTTCTGAACAAATGGTGCTAGGACAACTAAATGTCCATATGGGAAAAAATGAACCTTAAATATCATACCACCAATAAAAATTAACTGAAAGTGGATAATAGACCCAAACGTAAGTGATAAAACTATAAAACTACTGAAGAAGACAAGAAATCTTCACAAAATTGGGTTAAGCAAAGATGTTTAGATAGGACACAAAAAGCACAGTCCATTTAAAAAAAAATTCAAAAGTTGGAGTTTGCTATGGTCAATTTGTGTCCTCCCAAATTTTGTATGTTGAAATCCTAACCTCAAGGTCATGGTATTAGAAGCTGAGGCCATTAGGAGATGATGAGGTCATAAGGGCAGAGCCCTTATGATTGGGATTATAAAAGAGACCCCAGAGAGCTAGCTTGTCCCTTCCACCATGTGAGGTTGCCATCTTGGGTACAGGTCCTTACCAGACCTGAATCTGCCAGCATGATGCTCCCAGACTTCCCAGCCACCAGAACTGTGAGAAATAAATATTTTTTGTTTATACATTGCCCAGTTTACAGTGTTTTTGTTATAGCAGCCCAAATGGACTAAGGCAGACTTCACCAAAATTAAAAACTTCTGCTCTTCACAAAGCATTATTAATAAAATTCAAAGGCAAGTCACAGATTGGGGCAAAATATTTGAAACCTATATCTGACAGAGAACTTTTACCTAGAAATTTTAAAGAACTTTTACAACTCAATAAAAACAAGCAGTCGTAATTTTGATATGGGAAAAAAACTTTGAACAAGAATTTCAGAAAAGAAGGTATACAAATGGACAAATCTTCTGGGAAATAAAAATTAAAATTACAACTAATGAGATACCATTACATATCCACTAGAATGGCTAAAGTTAGAAATTGACAATACCAAGTGTAGTCAATAATATGGAGCAACTGGGACTTTCATACATTGCTGGTGGGAGTGCAAAATGATACAAGCACTTTTGACACTAATTTGGCAGTTTCTTTAAAATAAATGTATACATGTACACATATAACGTGTATATATACTTATAAAAATTGAATATATGCACATACCATACAATCCAGCAATTCCACTACTACATATATTTTCCAAGAGATATAAAATCATATGTGCACACAAAAGCTTGTACGCAAATGTCCATTGTAGCTTTATTCGTAATAGCCCCAAATCAAAAACAACCTAAATGTCCATCAGCAGGTGAATGGATAAACAAAGGGTGGTATCACAATAGAGTGGAATACAACTCCAACAATACAAGGAAACAAACTGCTGATACACACAATAATATGGATGAATCTCAAAACAATTATGGTGAGAAAATGAAGCCAGTCCCAAAAGACTGCATACACTATGATTCCTATTATTGACATTTTAAAAAAGGCAAATCTAATCTCTAGTGGGAAAGTAGGTCAGTGATTGACTGGGGCCAGAGCAGGGTAGGGGTGCTGTCCAAATGGGCTTTTTAGGTGATGGAAAAATTATCTATCTTGATTGTGGTGGTGGTTACACATGTATACATTTGCCAAAACTCATCAGACTATGTCAAAGTTAATCCTTTGAAAAAATTTGAAACATGTTTTATGGCCAAGCATATGGTCTATCTTAGTAAATATTTCATGTACTCTTCAAAAGAATGTGTATTCTGCTGTTGTTGGGCAGAGTTTTTATGAATGTGAATTAAGTCAACTTGGTTGATACTGTTGTTCAAATCTTCCATATTCTAACTGATTTTCTGTCTTTATGTTCTATCAGTTCCTGAAAGACGAGTGATCAAATCTCTAATTATATTTGTAGATTTATATACTTCTCCTTTGAGGTCCATCAGATTTTCCTGTATGTATTTTGATATTCTCAGTTTCATGTGAATGTAAGATTGTTATGTTTTCTTATTATGTTTCTATCAGTATAAAATGTCTGTCTTTATTTCAGAAAGTATTCCTTGTTCTGAAGTCTTCTTTGTCTATCTTAGCTTATTTTTATTTTTATTTTTTGAGGAAGATTAGCCCTGAGCTAACATTGACTGCCAATCTTCCTCTTTTTGCTGAGGAAGACTGGCCCTGAGCTAACACCTGTGCCCATCTTTCTCTACTTTATATGTGGGATGCCTGCCACAGCATGGCTTGACAAGCAGTGCCATGTCCACACCCGGGATCCAAACCGGCAAACCCTGGGTCACTGAACTGGAATGTGTGAACTTAACCACTGCGCCACCAGGCCAGCCCCTATTTTAGCTTTTTTATGATGACTGTTTCTATGGTATATATTTTTTATCATTTTACTTTTAACCTCTCTGTGTTTTTATATTAGAGTGAGATTTTCCCCCAGCTTTGTTAAGGTATAATTGACAAATAAAATTGTAATACATTTAAAGTGTAAATTGTACTTAGTACTTAGCAACAGAGTCAAGAGAAACCTATGCAGATCGTCGGAGCTCTTTCTCTGCACAACTTTCTTTTCCCTGGTTCTTTAGCCGACAGATACTGTCATTCCAGCTTCTTTGAACTATTTTTTCAGTTCAGTGGGATGACCTTGTTCTGCTTGAGATGTCTCTACCTACTCCACAATCCAGAAGATGTTTCCAGACAGAAGCCAAGACAATCATAGAGCTCAACTTATTTATTTCTCTTTCTCAGACATCACAGTCCTGAACTGCCTATTGTTTAAAAATAGTTATGTCATATTTTGTCAATTTTCTAGTTGTTTACAGTAGGGAGATTTCATTTGGTTCCAATTATCCCATCATGGCCAGAAGTGGGTCTGTGCATTCAGTTTTAATCATACTAAATTTAAAGTACGTTTGAAATCTTTTAGTGGAGATCCAATATCCAGTTGGTGTTAGATTTACATTTTAGAGAAGAAATCTAGGTTGAAAAGATAAATTTGGGAATTGTAGTAATACGCATGGTGATCAAAGTCATAGCATGATTGGACGTTATCACCTTGTGAAAATAAAACTATGTGAAGAAAATTGGGCTTTGGGTCCGGCCTCAAGGAGCTTCACTTTTACATTCCAGGCAAGAAAGATGAGCTAGAGGAAATAACAAAGAAGCAGCATCTAGAGAATAGGAGAAACCAGGAGAACATGTTGCAGAAGCCAGGGAAGGTATTGTCAAGATTTTAATGATGCTGGTTCAAGTGAAATGAGGACTGAAAATTGGCCATTGGATTTTGTGACATGGAAGGTTGCAATGACCTTGCCCAGAGCAGTTTCATTAGAGCATTGGGGCAGAAGCCAGATTGAATGCTGAGGAGAGAGTGGGAGGTAAGATAATGGAGAGGGTAAGTTTAGATAATTTTTAAAACTTTAGTTTTAAAGGGGAGACAAAAGTTAGTTTGGGAACTATAGCTGGGTGAGAGTTTCAGAAATGATTTCACTTCTTTTCCCTTTTTTTTTCTTTTTAAAGTATGCTTTTTGGTGAGGAAGATTGACCCTGAGCTAACATCTTTTGCTGAGCTTCCTCTTTTTTCATTTCTTCCCAAAGCCCCAATACATTGTTGTATATCCTAGTTGTGGGTCATTCTAGTTCTTCTATGTGGGATGCTGCCACAGCATGACTTTATGAGTGGTGTGTAGGTCCCTGCCTGGGATCCAAACTTGCAAATCCCAGGCCTGGGAAGCAGAGTGAGTGAACTTAACCACCTGGCCATGGGGCCGGCCCCATGGTTTCATTTCTTTTTAAAAAATGTTTTCTTTTTAAATAGGAGAGGCTTGAGTATATAGAAATGCTGTTGGGAAGGACCCAGTTGAGAGTATGAGGTTAATGATTTAAGAGGCGATCTATAGTGTCAAGAGCACAAAGGCTACTACTGCATGTGCAATTCAGAGCATGAGTTGAGGCTAGATCTTAGATAGAAAAAAGCAATATATCTTCTTGTAACAGAAGGAAAGGAGAGAGAATGGATGCCCAGGAAGTCAGGTTTGTCCATTTGGTGGTGGGAAATTGACAGCTATGTTTAGCTGATGGCTTCTGTTTCTTATGGGGAAGAAAAAGATGCATTCTACAATATGTTTGAAAAATGCTTGACCCATGTTGACATAGATCTGGAGAAGTTTTGAAGAAAATTTGGTAATGTTTAATCAGAAACCATGGACAGAATAATGCAGTTAAGTTTCCGTAGGCCAAGACATGTTTGATTACAACATCCGGCTGATGACTAGTCACGAAAGGACTCAGTGACCCAGGAGACTAGTATGGATGAAATGAGACCGTCCTGAAGAAAGACGACTGTTAGATGATTAGGTCAATGGTAGCCCCTTAGCAAGGATGGAAGACTAGGGAGAGAACAGTGGCTTCCTTGCCTGTTCCATCCCCTGCTAAAGGCTCCCCCTTCTCTCTCTCCTCTTTTCAGGTTTCTTTCCCTGTTTCTGACATTTAGTCCTCAAGCCCCACTGCTGTCTCCACCCATCTTCTTCTCCTCAATCTCTAGCCTTAGTTGTCTAATTCTGGTTTCTTATCCAGTATTTAATTCTCACTCTTCTTCACCCCTCTTCTGAAAATAGTCTCTCTATTACTTATTTACTACTTATTTTCTCCATTTTTCAGCATTTCCAATTCCTCCTCTTCTTGTTTGTTTGTCCTCCTGCTTTCTTTTTTTAGCCACCTTGAATCCCACTTGTTGTCCCAGTCTCTCTTTATTTTTTTATGAAAGAAAAAGGTCTACATTTTCAGTATTTTCAGTCCTAATTCAAGGTAGATTTTCTTAAATGCCATCGAGAGCTGCTTCAAATTTTCTCAAATTTTATTCTTTGGAATTAAAAAATTAAAGGGCATTTGATGAGCAAGGTGTAAGTCTCATCAAGTTTAAGGTTGAAGCAGTATTTTTTTTTACAAGACAGAAGTGTCTTAAAGGTTGGTTTGTTTTGTTTTCTTTTTGCTTTTTTAAAAAAGAGGGTCCAATAATATTTACATATAGTCTCTGGCAAACCATTATGAAAACATTTACATATTTAGATTATTTAGAAATTAGAGGGAATTGGAAAGACAGTAAATGTCTTCATATATCTAAGTTATGGTCTATGAAAAAGGAGTTAGCTCTTCATAAAAAAAGGAAAGTCTGTTTTCATTTAAGCACCAAAAATGTGGAAAGCTTCTGAGAAGCGGTTTTACCAAGTAGGCTGCAGATATCGAAAGTTAGGAATCTTGAGTTGTTTTACTGTCACTAGTAGGCAGTTAATCAACAGCATATATGGATCATCTACTATGTGCAAAGTACTTTCCTAGCATCTGCTAAAGAATACATTGTATCCCAGAGTCTTAGCTCTCAAGCCTGCCCTCTGATAGGGAGTAAACATGAGGAATGAATTTGCTCTTCAAAACTCAAGTGCAAGAAACTTTTTTCTTCTATATCAAATAACTCTAGTGCTGAGCCACATTGACTGACATGTCCAGAAATTCAGTCATTGTCATAATTTGGGCCCATACGTCAGTTTCCAGTGCTACAGAGATGTTCACTATAGAGATGCTCACTGTAGCCCCCATGGGCTATTAAAACAAGGCGACTCCATTCCTCCCGTGGCAAGCGTAGGCAAGGGGCTCTTTTGATGAGGTTCCTGGCTTCCCAGGCACTGGAAAGGAGCAAAATGAAGATCTCCATCATTTCTAGTCCCTGCGGAACCACCATTCTCTCTCTCCATTTCCATTTCCAAATCCTCTACCTCATACCTGAGGTGATCCTCTTTCTCTAGATAGTTCAACTGTACAGCTTCTATAGGCTAAGGCTTCTGAATCTGAGGCCTATTCATTCTCTAGGGCACACAGGCTTGAGTGCTCTTGTGGAGGGCACAAAGGTAAAAAAAAAAAAAATGGGAAAAAAAATTCTTTCACAGTTCTCCTAAATCAACAAGATCCAGATAAAGAGGAATATCTCACTAAATTATCCTGTTGCATATAAATGTTATGGAAAATGTATTGATGACAAGGTACATTGCATCTGATGTTTGACATTCAATCATGCAGCCTTTGTCAAATTTTTATTTTTCAGAAAGTCATCTGTTATTTTTAAATAAGTAAGAAACATATTTAAAATCGTCTCACTGACTCAACACTTGACATGATATATTCACTAGTCTATAGATTTACCGTGACACTAAAAATAAACTTCATGCCAGCCTTTGATGCAAGAATTGAAACATAATGCTCCTAAAATATAATCATAATTTTTGAGTAGAGGAATATTTTTGAAAAGAAATTTCTAGCTATCAGGAAATGCTATTCACCTTAGGCGAAGTGAACATCATGTTCAAGGCACCAACTTTTGCATAAAGTGCACTTGGAGCTTTTACATCTCCTCTTGATGACAACATCCAGATCTACCAAAATAATCCTTGCAATGAATGCATTTAGTTCTCTTTGAGCATGATATGGAAATTTTTCAAAAGAAAATACAGGGCTCCTAGTATGCATTCAATGCTTTAGACTAGAGCAGTGCTTTTCCAATTTCATTGTGCGTGTGAACCACCTGGAGATCTTGTTAAAATGCAGATTCTCATTCAGTAGATCTGGGGTGAGGCCTGGGGTTCTGCATTTCTAAGAAGCTTCCAGGTGATGCTGATGCTGCGGGTTTTCTGATAACACTGAGCAAGGTTGTAGAGAAAACTTCACTGACTACAGATACTATAGTCAATGCTGGTAAATTGACCTTTTTGCAATGTGAATACATCTTTCATACCAAAACACATGGGTAATTTTTTTTCCTTTCAAGGAAATTTGGACCTAAATTTAATTTTTAAAAAGTTTTCATTTATGGTGGTTAAACTGAATTCTGAAAAATATAGGAAAGATGAGGGCCAGACAAGGTAGACCAAAGTCATGCATTGTAAGGTGTAAGAGTAAAGCACTCAGCATGGCATAGTTGGGAGTTCTTATACACAATAAAGTGCGTAGCATGCATATAAATTAGGAGCCAAGCTGATTGGCCTGCTGTGATTTGAGGTGCTTGATGCACCAGTTGGCCTCTGGTTTATGCTGGGGAAGATGTGATAAGTTTTGGACATGTTTTGAAATGCCTGCTCGATGCTCAAGAGGAGATTGTAAATAAGTATAATATGGGTCTAGAGGTCAGTAAAGAGATTTAGATTGGATGTACAGATTTGGAGTGGGTGTGAAATAAAAGGAAAATAGAGCCCATGCCATATCCTAAAGAATACTAACATTTAAAGGAAGAAACAAAGAAATAATAGCCAACAAAAGAGGTAGAGATTTACAAGGAAAATCAGGAGAGCAAGTTTTCATAGAAGCCAAGTAAGACTAGTGGCATATAGTAGGTGCTTAATAAATGTTTGTTGAAATGAAACCCAAAAACAAACAACAAACAAACAGAAAACCAGACTGAACTGGGATCATCAACACCTTGTACCAAGACCACTGAATTGTTTGATTTTTCCAAGTATATTCATTCATATGTTTGTTTCTATCAAATTCTGTCCCCTCTGCCTAGAATACCCTTCTGTCTCCTTCCACCTTTTCTGATCTTTGCCTCTGCTACCTACCCCCTGTAGTGTTTGTGCATGCTCTCTCTGACCTTTGGGCCTTGATGATCCCCATTGCTCCTGGCTGCTCTTGTGGACCTGGGTGATTGCTGCCCAACCTGCCCAAGCCCTGTGTGTGCCAACCCTGTCTCTGGCCAATTACTGGTACCCAGCTGGGCTAGGAAGCCACCCTCCCCTTAAGGAACTGTAGTCATTGACAGAAACTAAAGAGGGAAAGTCGTATTTGCTGTGAGTAAGTATTGGTATTTCCTTTTCACTATGATCCTTTTCAATATGATCATATTAGTAATGGTTAATGGCTTCTGAACTGTTGCTGAGCCATGACCTGTGACATTGAGGGAGTTGTGTATGTGACCAGGAGAAGTGAGCACAGGGAACTGTGGTGCCTTCCTCCGGAACTTGAGCACTCACAGAAGGCAAAGCTACCGAAGAATGAACATTTTAAAATGGACCTGAGGTAGTGGAATGTAGAGATGTTTTAGAGATGAGTCAGGAGTCAGACTGCCTGGGTTTGAATCACACTTACAAATTATTCAGTCTCTGGAAAGTTACTTAACTTCTCCAAATCTCAGTTTTCTCATCCGTAAAATAAGGATAGAGCACTTAGCACAGTTCTTGGCCAATAAAGCATGTTAAATGAATGTTGGCAAAACTAACCAAACACACATACACATGTATATGTATGCCTGCATGTACACATACGCACGCACACACACAAACAACATTTCAAGAGTTCAATGTGCACATGGGATATGACACATAAAGGAGGTTTATTAAGAGTGATAAGCCGGCCTCCTCAAGAAAAAAGATGGTGGATGGGGCAGAGATGAGCAGAAAGGGCTAATCTGTTCACTTTGGGGAAACTTAATGTGCTGTCTTTTGGACACTAAGATGATAAGATGATGCTTATCAGAGGAACATGTGGTTGGCACATTCTCCAACATGTGGTGGAATAATGGAATCTGAGTCATTTACGTTCTATCATCTACTTTTCCTATTATCTAATGATGGCAATTTGTGAAATCAGCTATTTGGTCTTTGGAATGGAGTGGGGTTTCTTCCTATGTAAATGGAGGTCTAATTAAGACCTTTAACCACGTAGGTACCATCTTCTAACATTGAGTTCACTAGCTCAGGCACCTTAAATGAAATGAACATTTCCAGTAATATTTGATGTTCAGAATCAGTACCTGAATGCTAGCTGGGGGATGAATAATCAGTTGAAGACCAGAATATCAGTGAAGGTGGATAATCACTGAAAATTCAAGGAATTGTCAACTGGGGAACTTATTTGTACAAAAAAATGTCTGTATCAACATTCTTCCTTATTTCAGGATTCAAATCATATATTATTGAGTGGCAAAATGCCAGCCTAAATGGAATATTTGCCAGCTTAAGGTTTATTGACTTCAATTCATTGGTTATAATTACTAACTTTTTATTTTTTAATGTTCTAGTACTGACATGCTTGGGGGGAAATTGAACCACAGCAGTGATTGCACAGCGAGGAAATCAGCAGAAGAGGAAAATTAAATGCTAGGTGATAGTTTGAAGTCAGCAGTGATGGGAATGAGTGGGTAGGAGAGTTAAATTTTTAAGTGATTTAGCAAATGATACTAAGAAGTGCCGTGGCATCATTTTGGTTTTTCTAATATAACAAATCATAATTGACCATTTTTTGTACTCCTGTAAGAAAACCTCTTTACAGAAGATTTTCACTATCTTAAGGAACTCATTGCAGAGTTTTCCCTAGCTTTTGTTTAAAAGAATACTTAGAGATAGCTTTCGCTTTGAAATCTCAAGCTGTTTGAAAACTTTGTTGAGAAGGTATCAAAGAAGTGTCTTTTACTCCAGAATGCAGTAGAATCCTGGCAGTAGGAGTTAGAAATAATGAAATCAGGGAATGACATTCTCCTTGTCTCCCTGGGATGCTGGGTCACTGAGCAGAGTTTTCAGAGGTGGACAGATCCATTTGTTTCTCTTCCCTCCTCTTGAGAGGTGCTGAAAATGTGCATTATCTTGTAAGAGAAAAAAAAGGCCAGGTTATTCTCCTCCTGGGTAGTTCTAACTTGCCTCTCATGTCTTTTGAAATCCTATCCCAAAGCCTTCACTACCTGAGTAGAAATGGAGAGTTTCTTTTTACTTTTCAATCACTTCTTTACTTTCCTAAGGAAACAAATATTAGAACTTATAAGTAATACAAAATTTACTTTTTCCTGGGCTCTTGCCTTAAAGTTGTTTCTTGTCTATGCTTAGTTTCTGTTGGATTCACTCATTCTTTCATGTTCCATCTATCCATTCGTTTGTTCGTTCATTCCTGACCCTTACAAACCTCAGGATCTATGAGAACATAAAGCAGTTTCCTGCTAATAATTACACAGTTATTTCCTTAGATAAGAGGACCTAAATCATGCATAGACTATTTGAAAATGCTATGTGCAAAAAGCCTGGGGAATGGTGGTCTTTGATTTAATATTATTCAGCCTGTGGCAAGTTTCTAAAATGAACTACCTGTCAGTCGACTGCCCCTCCTCTCCACTTCTACAAATTGGGTGGTTTACACATATGAAGGGAGGCTGAAGTGAGAGGCGATCTGTGGCTGGTGTTCAGTGCTCATTCCCTTTTTTCCGTCATTTTTCATGTGTCAGCTTAATGTCATTTCCTCAGGGAAGCCTTCCCCGTCCCCCGGACCAGATGAGTTACCCTGTTAATCTTAGCAGCCTGTATTTCTCTTTCACAGCACTCATTACAATGGCTGTTAAATGTTATTTGGATGATTGTTTATTTAATGCCTGTCTTTTCCGTCTGGCCATATGCTCCATGGGGATGGGAGGACCATGTGTTGTTTACTGCCCTATTCCCGGAGCCTGTCATGGTGTCTGGCACATAGTGGGAGCTAATTTGTTGAATGAATTAATCAAAAAGTAACCGTTAATCAGGAAAGCAATCATTAAAAAGATATTGAGTTTAATTTAACCACTAGTCAGAAAAAGTGTGTATTAAATTAACCTTTTTAATTTGTGTGTAATATTGCATATGGACTATGTTATCATTTTCTAGAAATCACAGAGTACTGAAATGTGTGGAAAGGAGAAAAAAATACAGTGATCACTTTTTTTAATAAGGAAAAATCGAAGGTTAGAAGTCATAAACTAGAGGAACAATAGAACTGGTTGGCATATTAAAGTTCCATCCTTAAAAAATGAAGGTTTTAAATCCAACTTGCTATTAGAACTTTTGGATGACTATATACAGGGTAGTTAGGCTTAAAAATTCCCACACTACTAGTGACTTGATAGATTATAACAACTCTTTCCCTTAGGAGCTGCTGTGCTTTCTCATTGTAAAATGTAATTAGCAGATGTAAAAAAGGGTTTATTAATCTTATAGGGTATAATTATGGTTGTTTATATATAAATTCTTTCATATTCACGGATTGCTTGTCTTTCATTTTAAATAAACAGGTTAGAAGTCAAATGTCATTACCAATTTGATTAAAATCATTCCACTTGTTTTTTAAACAGGATGTTAGTTATTTTATTTTCCAAAAGAAATTCTGACTTACTTGGCCTAGTTTTAGGGTTGGAATTTCCAATAGGCAAGCCAAAATGTCTTAGTGTAGATGTTCTGCCAAAAGTATTTGAAAGCATCATGTTATAAAAAAGCAATATAGTATAGAAAACTGGAAATCTGCACAGCCATGCATACCTTTATTTAAAGCGTCTAATGGCCAATGATGAATTTGCCTGGGACGGAGAGTGACTGCTTGCCCCTCACATCCACCTTCTCTTTCGCCTTCTGTCCACTGCCCTGGGAGGCAACTCTGTGCAGACAACATCAACAGGTTCTCCTGCCCCTTGGTTTCCGGTGGGTTTGGTCAAGGAGAGAGCTAGCAAGAGGTCAGGGAGGGAGGAGAGGTCAGGATATGATTCTTTTGGATCTCTCCCTAGGGGGTTGCCAGGGGCTGCTGTGTCCCTCCAGGGAAGTCACTCCTTCTCTCAAGATGGCTTCCATTCATGACTCCTTTGGGTTTCTCTAACTGCTGCCTCCTCTGGCCCTTAGGGTCCAAAGGTGGCAACTGGCCTCCTCTGACTTTTAGTGGATTATGGCTTTCCATTGCCATTCCCTATGTACTGCCCCTGCCTTGAAATTAGTCCCTTTATTGAATCCCCTGAGTTACCATAATTTGAGTGTGCCATTTTTTTTCTTTGCTTCCTTGACTCATACAATACCCTTGAAAAAGTGCTGAGAAAATGTACCTTTTTACAATGCAGTAGAATATCCCAGTGGACTATCTGAAACCAAGAAATGAATCTGTAAGTGTAATATACGGGTATACTTTCAGGCATACATATATACCAAAATGCACTTTTTATGTTTTGAAGAAAGCGTGCCTGTTATGATTTGATCTTCATATCTGCCATTGAAATTTCAGATTCACCATCAGTAGCAAACCATCTTTGAATTATTTATCTAGTAGTGAGAATGGATTGACCTTTTCTCTCCCTTCTCTGGTTGGCTTTGTTATTGGTGCTGTGCGTTTGTGAGGAGGAATGTTCTGATGAGGGGTAAGGTCTGCATCTTGGCTCATAATGGAATTAAACTCATGGCCTTAAACCCACTAACATTGTGTTATACTCAACTGTGTTAACTAACCACAGGCTCTTCCAATGTGGGTGTGTAGATAGCTTTGCTTACTTTGAATGAGCTGATGTTGGGGAGAATGAAAAACACAGTACAATGAAATCTCTCCTTCTCTCTCTCCATGGCCTCCACAATTTCCCATTTCAATAGACCTCCCCTCCTTTTCTTTTGCTAAGCTCCACCATGCATCAAAACACAAAAGTTTTCATCTTCCTCTGAATTGACTATGGGAATTCAACTGAGAAGAAAGGCAGAGACTGAATTTCACATTTGGCACTACCTTGTGCAAACAGGAAGCTTACTATCTGTCCACTGTGTGGGTGGAGCTGCTTTGAGCAGGTCTTATTTTGGGATGGCAATAGTGCTTCTTCATGTTTGTGGAAGCAAACTCAGGATAGCCGTCACTCTTCATTATTATTCCGCTCTTTGGCTCTATGTTCTTTTTTCCTTTCCCCCTGCTCCTTATTCCATTTTCATGAAGCTGAGAGGAATATGAAAGCTCAGGGCAGTGTGAGAAGGGGAAGGTCAGTGCTGGGCATTGACTTCTAGCCCTGATGCATCATTTTTACCTACTTTCTGATTGCATACTCATGTTTTGCCACTAATAGCAACTAGTCATTTTAATACCAGAGAGCAGCCATGTCTGAAAAGACAAAGTTAATGGCTGTAATCATTATGCTTTTCTGGACCTAGTTCTGCAGCAACAATAAATCCATCCCAAGACCAGGTGGCAGGAAGCTATCATAGTGATGGCTGCCGTTGCTCAGGCCAGCATCACTGAAGAAGTGCTCAGGAAAGCACTACCCCCTGAGGGAAGAGCAAAGCTGCAAGCTGATATTTCACTGGAGAAAACCAATGATGCTATTGAACAGCACGAAGATCCCACCCCGCGAACCTCCTCCATCATTAAGTTCAACGATCAATGGACAAGGTTGTTTGCAGAGATAAAAAAAGAACAAAAACCCTTTTGGCAGGAATTGATGGTGAAGATATGTGTGACTCAGGTCTTCAATTGTCTTCTGTCTGCAAACCCGTCCTCAAATGTGTGCAAGTTTCTTGCAAGAAGACTTAAATTTACTGCGATTCTGAGAGGCTTCCTCTGAGCTGTGCTTTAGGTGGCTCATTGCTTGTTAGGAGTGTCTTGGCTTTCTAGAGACCTTGGGTAAACAAGAAACTTTGGGAAATGTATGCAAGATTAGTGCTGTTTTGAGCAAACATAGAAATTTTCAAGCTTACCGTGGTATTTTGATATGCAAACAGTGGGAAACCTTAGAAAGGCAGCTGGAGTGGAATTGTAACCTTCTTGGACCCTGAAAGAGTGTTTATGGTGTCTGAAGGCCCCTCAGCCCCTTTGCATCTCAGTAACATCCCATCTCTCTCTGTTAGTCATGAGCAGTGAGACTCAGTGATGGCAACAGGGAGAGACGCAGTCCGTTTGAGGGAGGAATAAACTTTCAGCCCTGCCTAGAATATCCATCTTACAGATAAAGATAAGCAAGAAGGAGCAAATGATTAAAGAATCTGTGACTTTGGTCCTTGACTAGAAATGTAATTTGTTTTCTTCTTTAATGAAAGATTGAAGTCCATGAACTGTCAAAATATTTGCCAAGATAGTTACAAAGTTTTCATGTCCACTTTCAGCATTTCAAAAGGTTCAGTGGCAATTGTATGTTTCCCTATGATGTGGCTGCACAGCCATGACTCAAATGGCACTAAGTTGAATTAGACTGGAATTCCATCACCTCAGCTTGGTGGTAATAGATATCTCATGCTGATCAGAAGCTTTAGCAGATAAATAGATCTTTGAGTAATAAAGAAAATGGGAAATGGATGACTTTTTTACTTAAATAGTTTTATAGAAAAGTCCTTCAAAATTACCATGCATGGAGGAAAATAATAAAAGGAGTCCTTGATTGATTGATGGATGGATCAATTTTTCTTTCAGTGAATATATATTGAACCCCCACTATGTGCTAGAAGCCCATGTTACACTCATAAACAACACAAAGAAGATCCCTGTAGAATCTACATTTTAGTAGAAGAAACAGAATACATGAATTAATACAGGTCGTGATCAGTATAATGAAGGAAGTGAATAGGGTGATGAGGTACTAACAGGAGTGGGGAGACCACCATTGATGGGGTGGTCAGGGAAGGCCTATTTGAAGAGGAGATGTTTGAGCTGAGGCTGAAGAATGAGAAAAACCTGGAAGGATTTGGGAAAACTGTATGAAGCAATAGGCATGAAGCTTGGAGAGGAAAAAGGACTTGGCCAGATTAGGGAGTGGAAAGGAAGCCACTTTGGCTGGATCAGGTGAGCCAGGGGAAAGGTGGCCAGATGCCAAATCACAAGGATCCTTCAGCAAGACGTTTGGACTTTATTCTAAGAGCAATGGGGAAATGATTGAAGGACTTTGAGCAAGATTCTGATATGAACTTATTTTTAAAGATCAGTTTGGCTGCTGGTGTGGAATGCATTTGAAAGGGACAAGAATGGAAGCAGGAAGAGCAGTCAGGTGGTTTCAGGAATGCAGATATCACAGTGGCTTGGACCAGGGTGTGGCATTTTGCTCCATCATCCCTAGGGCATGGCCTGAGATGGCTAATTGAACTCTAGACATTATGTCCAAATTCTGGCCAGCAGGGAAGAGGGAGGGGCCTGAGAAAGACGTGTCCTCTCCTTTTAAGGACACTTTTCAAAAGTTACACTCACCACTATGCTAATGATCATAGCTGCAAAGAAGGCTGGGAAATGTAGTTTTCTTTTGAGTAGCCAATTCCTAGGTAAGAATCTGGGATTCTATCTAGAAGAAGTAAAGAACAGACAGTAGGGAGAATAATTTCTGCTAACTTCTGTTTAAAAAGAAGTATATATATATTTATCAAAATATCCAAGAAACTGTACATGAATTTCTTTTGAAATAGAATGTTTGCCTCCTTGAGATCTAAGTTAAACTTTTAGAATCTGTTACAGTATGTAAGTCCAAGATTTGCGGAATAAGTAGCTAAATGTGGATCAAGTAATTAGTTTTATAAACAGCTGAGAAAACACCAAATAACTGCCTAGACACATGGCTGTCTGTTAAGAACTGGATTGGAAAGAATTCAGCATGGACTTGAGGCCAAAATGATGCCTCCTACTCCCACACCACATCTCAACCTGGGACTTGCTTCTGCCTGCACAGAAGCCTTAAGTGCACCTACTCAGCCAGTGCTGTGAGCTTCATGCCTCTCTCACACACCTGGCTGTCAGTGGAATATGGAGAAGAGGGGTGGGTTTTCTCCTAAAGAAGGGAGATCCTGCCTGATCTTAGACACAGAGAAAAGAAGCCTGGGATGTGTGAGGGCAAGAGGTCAGAGAACAAAGACAGAGCCTGTTAGCCAGTCTTGCCTGAGAAATGTAGAACTTTGACCTCTGTTCGGTTTCCTGTCTCCTTCGGGGAGAATAAGTAAAGATGGAGATCTAGGTAGGAAGTATGCATTCTGGAACTCTCTAAGAGGGGTGAGATTGGGGATAGGAATCTCTTCTTCTGTGGACTGGAGTGTAAAGGTACTGGGAGAAGAAGAAGAGTTTTTTCCTTAACTAAACCAATTATCAGAAAAGTGGAAGCTAAAGCAATTTTCTAAGGTAGGTATGGGGATGAGCATCTTGAGTTGTGCAATTAATTGCCTCAAATGTGCTTTATTTTGGGTAATGGAAATATGGCGTTATTTTAGGCGCACATGATATTCTTGTGAAACCTCAGCACAAGGAAAATAAGAAATGAAAACAAGCAGAATGACAGGTGTTTTCAAGTTATGCAGTTTGATGCCTTAAGGCACTCAAAGAAAAAGGAAAGGAAGAAGTCATGTAAGGACAATGGTCGAGAAGGCTGGAAGGGAAAATGGATGGAGAAGGGCTAAGAGGTTAGGATAGGGCTGAGGGTAGGGAAGCACAGCAGTGAATGTCCCTTCCACAGAGACCTGGAGGAGTGGGTGTGTTAGTCAGGCTTCTGGCACACTTAAGGGGTCATGGGAGAGAGGTTAACAATAGGACTATTTATAACGTGTGGGTGCATTGAAAGAAATGAACACAGGGTGGGAAAGTACTCAGGAACTAGCAACAGTGGCAAGACCTGAAGGGATAGGTAGAGAGTGGTCACTAGAACCTGGCAAGGGCTTAAGCTATGGATGAGCGCTTAGATGCAAACACTGAGTGAGTGGGGAAGGAGATGGGGAAACTAACACTCTGACTTCTGTCTCTTCCTGCTCTCCCATCTCCTGTTGGTGTCTCCCACTGGCCAAACTCAACTGAAAGCTGAGGCGAGGTTCCCAGGTGCTAAAGTCATAGAGTGGCCTCCTAGGACATAGAGCAGGACAAAGAAGGATTGAGAGGGACAAACTGAGAATAGCCTGCACAATGTTTTGCTGGAATGCAGAATAGGAGGCCATGGGGGAAGAAGCTGTATCAAAATTCTTGCCCCAGTTTGATTAATTACTTGCCTCTGAACATTCATTGAGCACTTGCTCTGTCAGCTCCTGGGGATACCAGATAAATCAACAGAGACTTTGTCCCTGAGAGGATCGTACCCAGCACACAGTTGTGGTTCTAATATCACATGATGGAGGCCATGGGAGCAAGAAGCAGCAAAAGACAGCTCTGCCGGAGAGAGTTAATGAAAGCTTCCCAGGTAGGAGGTGACTTTTGAGCTGGATATTGAATTTGCGCAGAAGATCACCAGGCAGAGGAGAGCAGAAAGAGTCTTGCTACACAGGGAACAGCGTGGGCAGGGGTGCAGCTGCTGTCAGCGTGTGACAGGGAAGACAGGAGGTTGGGAAAAAGGATGGGACAGAGTCTGATATGAGAGCTTTGTGAACTAGACCAAAGAGTTTGGATATTATCCTTTGAATGGGCAAGTGGGAGTTCACAGAGGCTTGTAAAGGATGCTACTTCTTACAAAGGATGAGCTGATGCAGAATGCTTTCCCTAACACCTTCTTTTCTTGGTACATTCTTCTTTTCTCTCTCTTCTTCTATCCCCTACTCACTACCTTTTCAACTGTTGTTATTGTTTCTGGTAGATGGAACCTCCAGGGTGAAGGGATGAGTTAGGATGGATTTAGCGTAGGGAAAAAAAGAGAAACATCCGAGGTTTTAAAAAAAGTCCTACTTCAATTGCCAGTAGGATTTCATTTGAGGGTAGTGGAGATATTGAGGATGCTGGCACAGAAATTAAAATGCCTAATGAGCCAATGCTTAGTGGTTGACCACAATAAAGTAAAAGTGAGACCTGACTTCATGACAACGTGAAAAGTTGTCTTGAAATGCGATCAGTATACCCTGGTGTCTATTATTGTGGACTGCAACATAGCAAAAATTCAACAAATGAAAATGCAAACATTTACTCTCACATTACTTTTCTGCACGTTGATCTGCAAAGAGAAAATTCTTCAAGACTTTGGGGAGAAAGTCTTTTACCTAATTATTCAAACAACCATTTTATATCTGCACTTTTATTTTATATACCCTATACACCTGTTTAATTAATCCTAAACATGATGCTGACTGCTAATTAAACAGCCCTGAAAGTGACTGACTGAAGGTAGTAATTTGAGATAATTAGTTTTGGTTTCAAACACTAAATTTTCACACTTTGTGCTCATTTTTAGAAAGCGATGGCTCATTATTATAGACAGGGTGGGGGTTGTATAAGGCATTTTACTGCTGGACTCTGAGTACCTGAGGAAGTGGGAGGATTATTATATATCCAAATAGGACAGGGAAATGGTATAGTGCTATAGAATTCACTATAGAATGCTTCCCTATTCCCTCCTACGCACACACACACGCACACACCACACTCACACATGCACAGAATTCCTTCCAAAGTGAAGGTCAGGCTGTTGAATCTCTTTCATTAGAACATAGAAATGGACATGGTCTTGATCTTTGGGAAAGTTTTATCTAGTAAGGGATAGATCTCACTGAGTCATCCATTGTCTCTCTGCCAGGTCCTCTAGAAGCAAGCAATAATGGTGAAAAAGGCCAAGGTTTGGAATGTGGTTTGAGGTTTGGGGGGGTGTCCTTGCTGAGTAGTCATGTATTACCAAGGCACAAAGCCTAGTCAAAGGAATAGTCTGCCAAGATAGGGCCAGTGTATCTGGCAGAGTAAGCAAAGGGGCAGGAAGGAGGCAAGTCAGACTGGCTTTCATGATCCCACAATTTTAAGAAGCAAGTTAACATGGTCCCACTAGGAGAACAGGACCAGGAAGAATTTGGGGTTAAATCATTGTTATAGACAATATAAATAGATACAGGTTACACAGAGGCTAAATAGATTCTACAGCACCCTGGAGAGCTCCAAGCAAATTGTTCTACTTCTGTTCCCTAGGTAACTGAAGCTTTTATATCTTAGGAAGTTCAGTGTCACTTCATTGGCCACCAATATGGAATAGGACTCTCTAGACCTAAGAAAGACTATCTAGATTTTGATAGCTTTTCAAAGATGTCAAGAGGAGAGTCAAAATCTCCATGTGGAAAACACTAACTCAAAAAGATATGTGCACCCCCATGTTCAATGCAGCATTATTTACAATAACCAAAATATGGAAGCAACTTAAGTATCCATGGATGGATAAATAGATAAAGAAAATGTGGTGTGTGTGACAATGTGGTGTGTCTGTTTGTCTGTCTCTATTTATACGTATGTATGTACACATGTACATATACAGAGGTCAAAATGAAATATTGTACGGCCATGTAATGTAATGAAATATTACTAAGCTGTAAAAAGAAGGAAATCTTGCCATTTGTGACAACATGGATGGAACTTGAGGGCATTATGCTAAATGAAATAAGTCAGACAGAGAAAGACAAAATTGATATGATCTCACTTATATGTGGAATCTAAAAAAAAAAAAAAACCCACAGAACAAACATACAAACAAAAAACCAAGTTCAGGGATACAGAGAACAGATTGGTGGTTTACCAGAGGCATGGGGATTGGGTCGGTGAAATGGGAGGAGGGGTTAAACGTACAGACTCCCAGCTATAAAATAAATAAGTCATGGGGGTGTAATGTACAGCATGGGGACTATAGTTGATACTACTGTGTGGTATGTTTGAAAGTTGCCAGGAGGGTAGATCTTGAAAGTTTTCATTACAAGAAAAGAAATTTTGTAATAGTGATGGATGTTGACTGGACTTACTGTGATCACTTTGCAATATATATGGATATTGAATCATTGTATTGTACACCCGGAACTAATGTAATATTGTATGTCAATTATATCTAAATTAAAAAAATTGGCAGCTGCCCAAACAATCCTCCCAAGCAAACTTATCCAATTCTATTTTCAACTAAAATTGGTGAGGAGAGATATCACAAATGAAGTGTTAAAATTAAAAAAAAACATAAAATATCTATGTGTATTGGGAATCAGTTGGCCAGAGGGTAGTGGGCCATGGTTAGATTCCAGGGTTTACAGCCCTGAGTGGGAAGGTGGAACTGCAACCTTTTTGACGTTAGAGCAGTGACATTAGCTGTAGGATCTGATGGAGAGCAAAGTTAATTGTTTTACGTACGAGTCAAACCTGCATCTTCAATCAAGCAACCTGAGTTAGGGCATCTTGGAGTCATTTTGACTTCTGAACGTTCACTCACATTGTAGCGTGGCAGCAGAGGAGTGCTGAGATACATAGCTGCATAGATCACCTTCCCAAATTGCCCTTCTTTCATAGTTTCTTTGGGTGATCACATGCCTCTGTGGCTTGAACTACTGCCTCCATTATGCCCTCACCGTTCTTTATCTCCAGTCCTGAAGACTCTCTTACACTCCAGATCCCCCAGTATTATTGCCCTCTTTTTAGTTGCCTTCATTCATCTCGCAGGAACCTCAAAAGAAGCAAATCAAAAGTTAAATTCCTTGTTTTTGTCTGTGCAATCTTCTCTTGATCTTCTGTCTATCTGGGTAAACAGCAAACATTGTCTACCCAGTTACCAGAGCCAGAGAACTGAGAGTCATTCCACATTTCTCCTCATCACCTACAGCATTCCCTATCTTTTAGATACTTACAAGTTCTACACCCTTTCTTTTTCCTCCTGCCACTACCTTAGTTCATATTTTCTGACTTAGATTTCTATAGTGGTTTTCTGACTGGTTGTTCTGCATCTAGTATGGCTTCCCTTTAATTTAATGTATCTCTAAGCATCGTGTGGGTCCACCTGCATCAGATTCTTCTGGAGGGCATATTAAAATGCAGATTACCAGACCTCTAGACATACTGAGGCAGAATCTTCGGGAATAGTGCTACCTATATGCGCACTGAAATTTGAGGGTCACTGTTCTTCCCACTGCTGCCAATGTGATCTTTCTAAAACAAAAATCCAATTATACCACTCCCTTGGTTACAATCATTTGGTTCTTCCCCATGCCCTTTGTGATAAACTCCACAGTCCTAGTCATACCTGACTAGCCCTTCATCATCTCTCTAGCTCTGCGGTCTTATTTCCTGTCATTCCTCCCTTGGTATCCTGCATTCCTGCCATGTGAAACGCTGCAATTCCTGGATCTACCGGGCCCTTTCTTGACCCTATACCTTTGGACGTGCAGTTTCTTGAGGCTGAAATGTTCTTTCCTGCCTTGTATGCCAGATTTCCTGCATCTTCTGTGTTCCCGTCTAGCCTGTATGTCCCTCTGCTGCACTTCTTTAGCATCCTTCTGTTCTTCTTTCTTGGCACTTTTCACTGCTAGAGTAAGAGGATAGACGAGTGAATATTATATTTGAAAAAATTTTTAGGAGGAGATTTGTGGCATGTAGTTAATTTGTAACTCAGTTTGAATTTATTTAGGAGAAACAACATAGGATTCCTAGTTTTGACAGTCTTCTGGCAATTCACCATGTTTATCTTAGAAAATCGTCTCTTTTCTGAAAGAAATTACAGTATGGATTCCTGTTTTGTGACTTTTTTGGGGGGGCTGGCTAGAAAGATGTTTTTATTAGAAAATATGTGGTTGACTATTCCTAAATCTTCTTGTGGTACTCAATGATTATATCTAGACTTGAAAAACTATATATTTAAAATAATTTACCAAAAATAAAACCTTAAGATTGAAATAGTATTGTGTAAAAAAACTCACATTGAATTGTCTGTCATTGTGTAGCCTTTATGTCCTAAAGCCAAAGACAATTTCAGAGGTGACCTTTTCTGATGTCTGTAAATGTGATACCTTCATTTCTGTACCAGAAGTAATCATGTACAGAATAAAAAAGCAACAACAACAAAAAGCACAAACGTTTTGCTGTGGCTTCAGAAACAATGGAACCTGAAGCAAAACTAAATTCTTTATTGCTGTTTAGAAATGTGCTTTGAAAGAAGGTCAGCCCACAGACCATTATAAAATAGTTTCTAATTAAATTGGTGGTCATATAACCACATTTTGGCTTCGGGCTGCTATGTCTAGGTTTCTGGTATAGCTTTGGCTGTTTAGTGTCTTGTGACAGTTCATCACTCGACAAGATTCCTCATGGGTTGAAATGACGTGCCATTTGTTTTACAGATACCTCAAATCAGCTATGCATCCACAGCCCCAGAGCTAAGTGATAACACCAGGTATGACTTCTTCTCTCGGGTGGTCCCGCCTGACTCCTACCAAGCTCAAGCCATGGTGGACATTGTAACAGCACTGGGGTGGAATTATGTGTCGACACTGGCTTCTGAGGGCAACTATGGAGAGAGTGGTGTGGAGGCCTTCACTCAGATCTCAAGGGAGATTGGTAAGCGTCTATTTATCTGATGATTGTATTTGGAGGCGACAGGTTGCAGAAGTCTGAGCATCTCCAAGCGCCCTCTGATCTGTATGGAATAATTAGAGCTCCTATAGATGCATGACCTAGGCTGTCCACTCTAGGGGAAGCTGGGTTTGTTATAAATGATTTTGTTGTTCATGGTCTATCAAGGTGACACTTTGGTGCTAATTTAGGAAATAGAGCTCCTGACTCAGGCAAACATTTTTTTAAATTGTCTGTTTTGACGAGGGAGTTTGCTGGCACATTGGAGCCACTGTAAATTTGAATAAATGACATACTATTTGATTGTTCTAGATGAAAGTTTACATTAGCAAGTCATTAAATTTTAAAAAAAGGCTGTGGAATTTAACATCCAACACTAGAGGGATTAAGACTGGTAATCATCTTAAAACAATACTGAAGTAGCCCCCAAGCTATACTTAAGTGATATTCTTATTGTCATATGTGACTTTTTGCATTTTCATTCTTACCTTAAACCCTGAAGCTAACAGTGGGATGAAGGGCAAGATGTAAAAAGTTGGTTAGAACAAAGTGCTCGTGAGCTCCATCCCAGGCGTTTTTCAGGGTGCTTGTCCAAATCTCCGTAGGCATTTGACACGTGTATGTTTAGTCATGAAGTTGTAAATCCATCCCACTTCTTGGGAAAAATAGAGCCAAACAAAAAACAACTTAGAGCACAAATCTTATTGCTGATTAGTCAACGGTATACCTTTGTGGATGAAAGGAGACATCTTACTGTTAACTTAACAAATATTATTATTCTCATTAAAAATTACTGAATAAAATTTACATTTTTTTTCTATAAGAGTAATAACAACATTTTATGGAAAAATTAAAGTGCCCATTGGCTATTTTTGAGTAATTTTGAACTTGAAGGAAGAAATCATCTTGATAATTTATTGCCTTTCTTGGAGGCTTCCACTCAGGAAAAGATCATGGGAGTGATTTGCGCTTATCCGTAATTAGCAAGGACAAAGAGTCTAAAATTATTGGGATAAGATTTTCTCTTCAATGACTTGTGCATGCCTGGGATCTGTTCTTCCACACATAATAGGGCATGGAAATTTATTATACACGTTACTTATTATGTTTAACGTTTGTTCTGGTGCTGTGCTCTTGCAGAAAATGTAGAAAAGGCCTGGTCCTGTTGGACAGATGGGGTTAATTGATTTAATTGGCCAGCTATTCACACCTGTTGTAAGTGTCCATAATGCCATAATCTTTGCTCTTTGGAATTCTAAATGATATCATTATTGCTATATAAATAATTCAAAACATTCAATTAAATTTTAAATGACAAATTATGTTATCTTCTTGGATAAGAATGCCAAGTTTATTCTTAGAGGAAATGCCCACTCAAATGAAAACAATAGCCTTTGGAAGCAGGGTTAATGCATTGTTTAAGCAGCTGATGTCAGTTCTCACCAGAGTGATAATTCAACAAGAGAAGGAAACTGAGTATGTATCAAAATGATAAGTTTTCTACAGTGTCCTGTACATTCTTCAACTACAGGACACATTTTGTGTGTATGGAACAGATTATTATGAAAAATTCAATACAGGACATAATTTGCCAATTGCTGCAGAATCTGATAAAATACACTTCTAAAAGTTAAGTGAGATCGCAGTTTTATTCTTTTGACTAAAATAAGAAGTACTTAGTTTTTACTTTTTTAGGGAGCATTGCTATACTTTGATAATACCATCACAGAAAAGCATTCAGATGGTGTCGTTCGTTATTCCTGTTTCTATCTTAGTCATTGGTATGGGAGAAAATAATTTTAGTGCATTTTGTATGCTCCTGATTAGAGTAACACATTTCTTCTGTGTTGATCCTTTCAGTATTCTGTGACTTGATTGGCTGTCCATTCTATTTCCGTTCTCACTTATCTGGGGGAACAGAGGAGGGATGGCTTGTCAATTAATATGCAGAATGCTGAAAAGGCCAAATTAGTACCACACTAGAGTATGCCATGGAATATATTAAATATCAAAATCATCCCTCATTTTAATGACAAAGATTTTATCTAGAACAAAAATAGCTGAAAATTAAACCTTTTACATGACAATGATATTAATGGGAATGGCGGTGGTAGCAACTTAACCCATTCTGAAATGATCTGATGACTCTAATGAAAATTCATTAGTTCTGTAACATTTGCTCCTCTTGCTACAACAGTGATGACATCTCTGTCACCGTATTAGTAGTGTGTTTTTAGAAATCTTAGTATCTTGACTTAGAAGGAGATATATAAATTCATTTTCTGAAGTGTCTGCCTATTAATAAAGTTATATATTTTCCCACTCTTGTAAATTTTCCTGTACTCTGTTCTGAATTTCTCTCTTTAGCAACGTTGATTGCTAAGAAATTTCAGTGTAAAGTGAGGCTTCCTGTGTTTTATCTCTGAGTAATTCAAACAGATCATAATGGAATGATAGTGAAATGATAAATTGCTTGTGCAGTTTGATTAGAACGTTTTTCATTTTAACAAAATCTGAGACTTGGGGAAGTGTCCTTCGTGAGTCTTGGAGAATGAAGTTTATGAGTGAGTGATGATCATAAACATAGACGTCAGTCATGGCTCTTCTCCAGTGAAGATCCTTCTGAGGGAGAGAGGAATAGGAGTTATTTGATAAAATAATGACAAATAGCTCCTCTATATCCTAGCTGTTATGTTATCAGCTCAAGGCATCCTTGGCTATAGGATTTTTATTGGAGAAGGCACAAAACATATTTGAGTTCAGCAAATAGCACAATTTGGAGAATAATTTGTGAAGTAAGGAATGGGAGACAAAATTGGAAGGCTTGACATGGACATGTAGTTGAGTATTTCACCTCATATGCTTCATTTGCTGGACAATAGAGGAAGCTGCTGAGGAGAAAGCGATCTATCAAGATGTGTACTTAAAATTGTACTAATGAGAAGCATAAGAGGGGGATACCAGTGGAGAGGCCATTGCAGTATCAGTCTTGGCCTGATATAGGGCAGTGATAATAGAAATGGAAGAGGGAATAGACTTGAGAGATGTTTGTGAGCTGGGGGCTATGGAACTTAGCAACTGATTGGAAGTATAGCTTGAAGGTAAGAAAAAATCAAAGTTGAACTTGAAATTCTGAACCTGGGCAATTGGGAGAATGCAAGTGCCAGGAATAGAAAAGAGACAGTAAAATGGAAAGGTTGGTTTGGAATGGGAAGTATGGTTTGGTTAGAAACACAATAAACTGTAGGTGCCAATACATATCTTTATGGAGAAGAGCAGCAAAGAACATTTGTCTAGAGCCAAGACAGGAACTGAGATGTAGATCTGAAGCTCATTCTCACAATATTGATAATTGAAGTGGGAAAGGTAGTTGCTGAGGTGGAACATATAGAGTGAGAATTGAAGGGGGCTGAGGATAAACTCTTAGGGAGAAGCTATATATAAAGTTATAGGATAAGAAGTGTAGGTGAGACTGTGGAGAAAAGGGAACTCTTGTACACTATTGGTAGGAGTGTAAATTGGTACAGTCATTATGGAAATTAATATGGAGATGCCTCAAGCATTAAAAATAGTGCCATCATATGATTCAGCAATTGTACTTCTGGGTATATATCCAAAGAAAATGAGATCAGTGTCTTGAAGAGATAGCTGTACTTTCATGTTCATTGCAGCATTATTCCCAATAGCCAAGATATGGAAACAACCTAAGTGTCCGTTAATGGATGAATGGATAAAGAAAATACATATACAATGGAATATTATTCAGCCTTAAAAAAGGAAATCTAGCTATTTATGACAACATGGATGAACCTGGAGACATTAAGCTAAGTGAAATAAGTCAGACACAGAAAGACAGACACTGCATGATCTCACTTATATGTGGAATCTAATAAATTTGAACTCATAAAAGCAGAGAGTAGAATAGTGATTGCACAGGGAGAGGGGTAAGAGAAATGGAGAAATATTGGCCAAATGGTACAAACTTTTAGTAACACAGGATGAATAAGTTGTGGAAAGCTAATGTACAGAATGGTTTCTATAGTTAATAATACTGTACTGTATGCCTGAAATTTGCTAAGAGAGCTATCTTAAGTGATCTCACCACACACACACAAATAGTAACTATGTGAGGTGATGGATATGTTAATTAGCTTGATTGTGGTAATCATTCCACATGCATACACATAGAAAAACATCATGATGTATGCCTTAAATATGTACAATTTTTATTTGTCAGTTATACCTCAGTAAAGTTGGGAAAAAATAAAATTAGTATATATTAAAAGAAAAAAGTATAGCCTAGACTTAACAATGGAAAGCCAAGAGTATGGCAGAGAGTTCTCTTTTCTTGATGGATTTGCGGCTGTGGGAGAACTCTCAGTCTCCTTTGAAGAAGATTTCCATGATGGGAGATGGTAGGAGTTCTTGAGGAAACATTCAGGGGTATTGAGCAGATTTTCATAAGAAAACAGGAACTCTTTTTTTTTTTTGAGGAAGATTAGCCCTGAGCTAACATCTGTCACCAAACCACCTCTTTTTTTTTTTTTTTTGCTGAGGAGGACTGGTCTTGAGCTAACATCCATGCCCATCTTCCTCTACTTTATATGTGGGATGCCTGCCACAGCATGGATTGACAAGTGGTGCATAGGTCTGCACCTGGGATCCGAACCGGCGAACCCTGGGCCGCCAAAGTGGAACGTGCGAACTTAACCATTGTGCCACTGGGCTGGCCCAGGAAAACAGGAACTTTTGTCAGATGGCATGACTGAATGTATGTGGTAAAGTGGCAGAGACTCAAAGGAGTGACGTTGAGAGGGGGTGTCCTAGTTCCCTAAGGCTGCCATAACAAAATACCACAAACTGGGTGACTTAAAACAACAGAAATTTATTATCTAACTGTTCTGGAGGCTAGAAATCTGAAATCTGTGTCAGCAGGGTCATGCTGCTGCTGAAATCTGTAGGAGAGACTCCATGTCTCTTGTAGCTTCTGGTGTTTGCTAGTAATCTTTGGTGTTCATTGGCTTGTAGAGGCATCACTCCCATCTCTGCCTCCATCATCACATCGCCATCTTCTCCCTTCTTGTGTCTGTCGCTGTGTCATCTCTTCTTATAAGGATACCAGTCATATTGGCTTAAAGGCCCATCCCACTCCAGTAGGGCCTCATCTTAATTAGTTACATCTGTGATGAGCCTATTTCCATATAAGGTCACATTCTGAGGTATTTGGGTTAGGATTTCAACATATCTTGTTAGGAGACACAACTTAATACCCATAACAGGGGGTAACAGTGAAGAAGGGTGTACTTAGGGAAATACCTTCCAGTGACAGGGATGGGAGGTAGACTAGGAGGACAACCGCTTAGCAATAAAGATGCGAGGGGTGCTGAGTAGATAGAATTTGGTTAATGGAGAAGCCCGTAATATAACCAGTTCAGAAGTTCCTTTTGGAGTGTTACAGACTTCTCCTCTCCCAGTCCTGACTAAGTGAGTAGATGGGGTGATCTAATAGATAATTCAAGGCATCCAGACTGTGGTAGGTGGTGGCATCCTAGTGTGTCTGGCTTTCCCAGGATTCTAGATAGTCAAGAGCTTCCCAGTAGGATCACAGTGAGCACTCCCTGTACAGCGGTGTACTGGCTGTTCAACCTCCCTGCTTTGTGTATTTCTAAGATGCTGCTTTTTTCAATGACACTTGGAAAATTATGGACATCCACAGAGTCCTTTCTGGCCTAATTTATTTTTACTTTCCCCTTTGGTCTCTTCTGGCTTGAGGGAAGGGATAGCTTAGTTGTTCTTGGTTGGTAAGACTTATCCGTCACCCATGTTACACACCCTCAGTTGTAAGGAACATAGTCCTCTATTTCTGTCTTGTTTCAATTATTTGGTATGATGTTTTCATTGATATTGTAATAAAGAGGTCAATAATATGTGCTCATGCTTTTCCATCATAAGCTCTCGGGCTTGTAGCTTGTGACTCAATAAATGGCTTCCTTAAGTCTTTAGACAGGTTCTTTCACTTCTTTGTCTTCCCTTATTATATTATTTTTAAAGAGAAGACAGGATAATAAATGTTAATGCTACCACTATCATTAGAAGGGGCAAGGAAAGTAAAGCTTTATCTTTGAAGATAAAAAGAATTTGTGAACGCATTATATCTTTTCATCGTGGATTTGCACAGTGTGGCAACACAGCTCCTTTAATCAATCCTCATGTTTATGAACGGCTTATTGAAGATGACAGGCCTTCGAGTCGTCATCGCACACATTACAGGGGGCAGAATAGACCTGATTCTGTCAAATCTTCTACCATACGTGACTTTTTCTTTCTAATTTGCAAATGCTGGAAGCTTCTGACTATTGTCTGACGTGTGTTCAGAATCTTAAAATCTCAGAGTTGGAAGGGACCACAGAGGTTGTTGGATTGGCGGAAACTGTTTGAAATGTTAATGCAATAAACCAATTTAATTTATTCATTTTTTTGTATATAAAATGACTGACACTTGCCAAAACATTTGATAGCGATTTATTTTTGGCGAGAGTCAAACAATAAAGTAGGGGAAATTTCATTCCTAGTATACAATTGAAAATTGCCCATGGATCATATTTTTAAACTATTTCAGTACAGTTTTAAAAGAAAGCATTTTTTTCCTATTGGGTTATAAACAAGGACCAAGTTTCTATTAACTGAAATGGATTCACTTCAAGATTAAAACAAAGTATTTTCAATGACAGAAAGAAAAGAATACATAAAGAGCAGCTTTTTCCTTTAGATGTTCATTGCTTTGGAAAAATGACTTCCAGCAGGCAAAAATCAATTTAACAGAAGTATTAATGTTGTAAAATACTATGAATGAAAGGAAACATTTTAATTCAATTGAAATTTTTACTTTATATTTCTACAGCTGAGTTCTATTGATAACACCACATTTCAAGTTGCAAATCGTATTTAATTAATATTAACACCAGGTAATTGGCAAGAATATCTTCAAAGGAGGGCTGAGGAAATTGCAAATTGGAATTGCAGGTGCAGCGATCCTGCAGAAGCTTCATAGGCATCCAAAGAAAGTGTATATGATTTTAACAATTCCTGCAGAACCTGATCAAATACGGCATCATTTCAAAGCTGTTCTTCACCCCGGCCTTTCTTAATATTTAGGGCTTATGAACTGTTAAGTAACAACAGCGGCTGTTAATGTGAAATAGCAAATGGCATTCAATATGTGCTTTCAAACGTATGATTCTAACGCTGTAATTAAGTGTTTAGTAAACAATAGAGTTCAGTGGAACCCACTGTGGAGTCAAGAACTTATTTAAATCCCTCTTCTTCAGTTATGAGTCTTTGAGGATTAATTTCCTTGTCTACAAGATGGGAGCCTCTGCTCGGTGATCATCACATGATATACTACCTGTGAATGTTTTTCATAAACTCTAAAGTGCTATTTGGTATCAAGTATTACTAGTGAAAGGAATGAGAATAATATGAATTTTTTTCCCAATGTGTGGCAAAGCTGTATATTATTATGAGGGTGGTAGCTGTATTGCCTGGTGTAGGATAAATGGCCAGGGAGGGCTGTGTTTGATTCATTAATTATCTTCAAATTTAGTCATATTCTGCCTGAAAGATGAGAAGAGGATGTTGAGTGCCTCCTGAACACCTACCCTCTCTGTTCTCCTCACTATTCTCCATGACCACTGTGGTAGGTACTCCATCCTAAGTCTTATTCTTGTCACCCCTGGCTGTCAAATACTGCTTATTGTGTCACCTGGCAGTTGTCTTTGCTTGGGTCCGATGGTTCAGTTGCTGCTTAAAACAGTTGAGATATCAGGCCAAGTTTGGGGTATGTTGCCTTGTCCTTAGTGATATGCTCCTATGCGTCCCTGAGCTTAACCCTGTGGCACCACTTGCCACTCTCATTGTAATACTAATTTCTCTGTATACCTTTTCCACCAGGATTTGTTTTTCTCAGCAGAAGGAGCCCCCAACACCCAGCAGAGTGTCTGGAACATAATCCGTGCTTCATGAATTTCTGTTCAATGGCCATTGTCACCAGATCTGTGAGCCTAGAGGTCAGGCTTGCTCAGGCTCTGGGAACTGAAAGGAAGAGATGTTTCCAACAATGGCTTATGCATTTTCTTTTCTAATGTGTAACCTATATGGGAACCTTCAGGAGCTTCCATACTGTTAATCCAATTAGAATTCAATTTTTTTTTTTTTTTTTTTTTTTACTGACAAATACAAAATTCTATCGTCTGTTGGTTCAGCCCACCCCTAATCTCTCAGGCCAAACAGCACTGAGGAGGGGTTAAGGGCTTCTGACCGGCTGGGTTTAAGTTGTAGATCTGTCATATCCTAGCTATGGGACCATGGATAACTTACTTAATCTTATTGTGCCTCAATTTCCTCATTTATAGAATGGGGATAATGATTGTACAAGAATTGAATGAAATCATACATAAGATTGTGTCGCTCATAGCAAGTGCTCAGTAACTGTCAACATGTATCATGTTAGGAGCCCATCCTCATCAATGGGTGTCCCAGGAGTGGTCTTATTGCCCTGAGCCTGTATCCAGTTTGCTCAATGAGTAAAAGGCAGAGTGAAGCCTAAGTAAGTGCTCAGTTAAAAGCATCCAGTACTTATCATTCTTGAAATTTGCTTTGTACCTCCTAGCAGTGACCAATCCTATTATTTGTTTTTCTTAGCATGACTAATATACTACCTAGAATAGTGTTGGCACATAGTTAAATGCATGAATTAGTTAAATACCAGTCAGAGTTGGCTTACCAAATCTGCTTGCTCCTCTTCCTTTGTAAACCTTCTAAATATTAATCAATTCATCCAGCATTTATTGTGCACCCATCATGTATCAGGTTGTACTTGTCCTAGGCTCTCAGGATACAGAGATGTATTGTGGCATCTGCTTCCTAGCTTGTCACTATGTATCAGAGGATGCAGAGATGCAAAGAAACAATTACAAATGGATGTGATCATTGCCTTAATGGAGGCATCATTTAGAGGCATTGCCTAAGAACACAGTGCCCAAGAGAGGGCATCCTGCAGCTCATGTAACAAGAAGACCTGGCATAAGGCAGTGGAGGGTGGCACTTTCTGGACTCCAAGCTCAAGATCAAAGGGCACACACCATGCGATGTGAGTAAAATTAATTAAGATAATTTAAACAGAAACATTGTTTCCTGAGAAAAAGTGGCAGCATAAAAAAATTGAATATAGAATATGATGCCGACTTTGTAATGTGTGTATTTGTGAAATGTTTCATATGTGTAAAATATATATGTTTTTTGACAATTCTTTTTTCTTGATCTATTGATGATTACTTAGAAGTACCCACTTATAGACAGTGTATGACTTGCCCTACAGCATAAGCTCCTGTTCTACCTGATTGCTCCCACCTGGCATCATCATGCCCTTGGCAGCAGTTTCACTTTTGTTCAGTTCCCGAGTCTGAGCCAGGGCCAATAGTTTGTTCTCAACCTCAGCTCCCAAGTTTTCAAGGTTTGGAATGGTTTTGCCATGATGGATCTGGTAACTGGTGGTCCTGGGGCAAGCTCTGAGCCCCTCTCCAGGTCACTGCAAACCTACCGTGTTGTCCCACCCTTGAGTCACACTCTGGATCCCTGGGAATGGGGCTCTGTCCCAGACTTTGGCCTCTGAGGTTTGGACCATGACACACTGCCTATTTCTTGTCAACTCTTTCACCTGATTGGGTGGAAGTATCTCGTCCTCTGCCTGTACTCTCACACAGCTGCTTAGGTCTGACTATGTGTGAAGCCACTGAAGAAAGCTCTGTCTATGTATTGAGCCTGTAGTATGTGCTGGGGTCCTGACCCTGGCTAGCTTGTTGTCTTTATGTTTCTCATGTTCCTTTAGTGTCCTATCCCTAGAATAAAGGAGTTTAGACTTGGGTGATGGTTTGATTTTCTCTCTCAGAGATTCCCATGCAAATGCTTAGAAAGAGCCAGGATCTGTCATTTCAACAGTGTGGTCCCTGTTTTGAGTTATTTTTTTCTGCTACCTAACTCTTACTGTCAACTGTATAAGTTTTCTAGGGCTGCTGTAACAAAGTACAACAAACTGGATGGCTTAAGCAACATAAATTTATTGTCTCATGGTTCTGGGGCTGGAAGTCTGAGATCAAGGTATCAGCAGGGTTAGTTCCTTCTGAGGGCTGTTCCAGGCTTCTCCCCTAGCTTCTAGTCATTTGCTATCAATCTTTGGTGTTCTTTAACATACATATTTCCATAGAAGCATCATCCTGATCTATGCCTTCATCTTCACATGGCATTTTCCCTGTGTATGTGTGTGTGTCCAAATTTTCCCTTTTTATAAGGACATCAGTCATATTGGATTAGGAGCTCACCCTAATCCAATATGACCTCATATTGGATGACTTCATATGAGATGAGTAGGACCTCATCTTAACTTAATTAATCACATCTGTAATGACACTTACTTAATTACATCTGGAATGAAAATAAGATCACATTCTGAAGTACTTGGAGTTACGACTTAAACATATGGATTTTAGGGGTACACAGTTCAATCCATAACATCAGCCAGAGCTGCTGGATTGAACCCTGACTTATGGAGTTCTGTCTGAACTGAACCCATGTTTGTCCTGCTCCTTTGGGTGGATTTGGACCTCAGTCTACCCAGTTTCTCCTGAGGGATAAGCTTCTGTAACGAGGTTAGCCAGCACTGTTTCCCCTTCTCCTTGCCAGCTGGTCTCTGCATGCCTCACAACTGAATGCCCGAATCATGACAAGAGTGTGCTTTTCCTCCTGTGCTTATCCCCAAAGAAATCACATTCTTTTATTTCCCCTTCCAAAGTCGTTTCCTTGTTAAAGCCATTCTGTTTGGAAACTCCAGCACTAGATGAGAGCTTTAAGGTGCAATCTGTACTTTACTGTGTTGATAGAGCATAATATAAAAACACCCTTCTGCAGAAATGAAGTAACATCAGAATACGTTTATGTCATTTTTGTGGGCCCTGTAAGAGTTGGCCTGAGAATTAGGTGTGTTTTCCCAGTTTACTTCATAACTTATCAACTAAGCAATAATTATAGTTTCCTTGAAAATAAATTGCTCAAGAAGAGTACAATCAGAATGCTGCAAGGTGAATGGTTTATTGAAATAGGTGCCAATTATTTCAAGGGTTATGTCTGTTGGCAAAACTGTGCCACACAGTCTTTAATCCCTAACATCTGCTTGTTTGACAGATACTAGGCTTCTTTCTTTGCTCCTTTCAATGTTACCTGACCAGAGCCGTTTCATGATTCATTGGGGGCCCCATAAGGGGAAGGCAGGAGAAAGCAGAGAAAATGAAACTCAACTCAGCACGTTTTGTTTCTTGTTAACAGCTCTGGGAAGAGATTTGGTTGGGAAGGGAATTCTAAGTAATGATTTAAACATACCTCCTGGCAGTTGTAGCAGTGAGAAAAAAAAAAAAAACCTGTTGTAGCAGCTCAGATACACTTCCCAGGCAGTGGTACTCAGGGCCATGTGACTCTGGGGCCACATTTGCATCATGCGTCATGGCTGGCAGACACATAATGGACTATTAAGGGAACGAGGGATGTGCAGAGTACATTGCCAGCCTTTGTGTTTGATATCATGGAGGGCAACCACTGTGTTCCCCTTCAAAATCATGCTTGATGTTATTGCCAGGGGAATCCTGTGCTAGATGGAACTATTCATGGGAGCCGATGTGACATTCCATTCAACAGATATTTGAGTACCTACTATGTACTGGGGCCCTATTGTAAGAGGTTGGAGATATGGTGTTGGATGAGTCAGACCTGATTACTGCCCTTGTAGGATTTCCAGTAAAGCTCACTGTCTTTATATTTCTCATGTCCTTTTAGTCGCCTATCTCCAGGCTGCAGGAATTCAACCTAAGCCCAAAGTATGAAATGCCTTGGACTGAGAATCCATGAAAATGCTGAGAGAGGGCCCGGACCTGTCACATCAACAACTTGATCCCTTGTGTGTTTTGGAGATACTGGAGTTCATTTGAGGTGTCCGTGGCATGCTAGGGGGAAGGGACACATATTTGAAGGAAAAAGTACATGTATGTGTATGCTTGTGTGGGCACACGCAGGGAGGGATAGACCTGGACAGAGGAAGCTTACCAGGTGCAGACGTTTGGGAGCAACAACAGAGGCAGGTGGTGTGAAGAACTCCATTTTGCCGTGCAGAACATAGATCAAAAGATTATGATTCTGGGCAAGAATCTGAATTTTCTGCCGTGTGGCAAGAGATTCACTCATGCCACCTCTAAGCCTGGAATTCCTCCCTTCCCCCATGTTTGTCTGGGTAACGGTTTCTTGGCTGTCCGTTCTCAGATTATTTCCAGGAATCCTTCTCTGATCTCCATCTCCTCTTCTTCCTGGAGAAACCTAAGTTGGGCTTCTCTTCTGTGCGTTCTCTCAAATAAAAACAAATCCAGATTTAGATAAGGAAAGACTTATTCAGAAGAAAGACTATTGCAATAGAGAGAACACTCTGATCTTGGAAATCCACAAGCATTGCAAAATCAAAGAGAAAAAGGCTTTTGCTTTATATGGTAGGGAGGGGTAGGCAAAAGCTTAATAGAAACTTTAAAAGGGAAGTTTGGGCAAGCAGAGGGGGAATGACCAGTAGGGTCTGACAAGAAAGTGGTCTATGGTCAGCTGATTCCCTGGGGTGACTAAAATGGGGACAAGTTCCATCTTTCAGTGCTTACTCAAATTTGGGGGCAGACAGGGTTCAGGGGCACGTAGGAAGGAGAGAAGTCTCACTAAAACTCTATCAAAGCAAAGTAGAGGGTGATAGGTGGGCAACTGCAAACACTTGGTCAGTTTCAATGGTACCATGCCGGTATATTACCACTTTGTATTTTATTTTATTTTTATTTTTTAAAATTATTTCATTGAGGTCATATTGGTTTATAACATTGTATAATTTCAGATGTGCATTATTATATATCAGTTTCTGTATAGACTGCATCGTGTTCACCACCAACAGTCTAGTTTTTATCCATCACCATACATATGTGCCCCTTTATCCCTTTCACCCACCCCTAATCCCCTTCTCCTCTGGTAACTACTAAAGCTGTTCTCTTTATCCGCGTGTTTGTTTATCTTCCACATATGAGTGAAGTCATATGGTATTTGTCTTTCTAGTCTGCCTTATTTCAGTTAACATAATACCCTCAAGGTCCATCCATGTTTTTGCAAATGGGATGATTTTGTCTTTTTTATAGTTGAGTAGTATTCCATTGTATACATATACCACGTCTTCTTTATCCATTCATCAGTTGTTGGGCACTTGGGCTGCTTCCATGTCTTGGCTATTGTGAATAATGCTGCAATGAACATAAGGGTGCATAGATCTATTTGTATTGTGGATTTTGTGTTCTTTGGATAAATACTCAGTAATGGCATAGCTGGATTGTATGGTGTTTCTATTTTTAACTTTTTGAGAAATCTCTGTTTTCCATAGTGGCTGTATCAGTTTGCATTCCCACCAGCAGTGTATGAAAGTTCTCTTTTCTCTACATCCTCTCCAACATTTGTTATTTCTTGTCTTGTTAATTATCGCCATTCTGACAGGTGTAAGGTGATATCTCATTGTAGTTTTGACTTGAGTTTCCCTAATAATTAGTGATGTGGAACATCTTTTTATGTACCTGTTGGCCATCTGTGTATGTTCTTTGAAAAAATGTCTGTTCAATATTCTCTGTCCATATTTTGATCAGGTTGTTTGCTTTTTTGTTGTTGAGTTGTATGAGTTCTTTGTATATTTTGAAAATTAACCCTTTGTCAGATATATCATTTGCAAATATTTTCTCCCAGTTCATGGGTAGTCTTTTTGTTTTCTTGATGGTTTCCTTTGCCTTGCAGAAGCTTTTTAATTTGATTTAGTCCCATTTGTTTATTTTTTCTTTTGTTTCCCTTGCCTGAGTAAACATGGTATTCGAAAAGATGCTGCTAAGAATGATGTCAAAGAGTGTACTGCCTATGTTTTCTTCTAGGAGTTTTATGGTTTCACGTCTTAAATTCAGGTCTTTAATCCATTTTGAGTTAGTTTTTGTATATAGTGTAAGATAGTGGTCTACTTTCATTCTTTTGTATGTGGCTGTCCGGTTTTCCCAGCACCATTTATTGAAAAGACTTTCCTTTCTCCATTGTATGTTCTTGGATCCTTTGTCAAAGATTAGCTGTCCATAGATGTGTGGTTTTATTTCTGGGCTTTCAATTCTGTTCCATTGGTCTGTGTGTCTGTTTTTGTGCCAATACCATGGTGTTTTGATTAATATAGCTTTGTAGTATATTTTGAAGTCAGGGATTGTGATGCCTCTGGCTTTATTCTTTTTTCTCAGGATTACTTTTGCTATTTGGGGTCTTTTGTTATTCCATATAAATTTTAGGATTCTTTGTTCTATTTCTGTGAAGAATGGCATTGGGATTCTGTTTGGGATTGCATTGAATCTGTAGATTGCTTTCAGTAATATGTAAATTTTAACTTTTTGTTAAATGTTTATTCTTCCAATCCATGAGCATGGACTATCTTTCCATTTCTTTATGTCATCTTCAATTTCTTTCAATAATGTCTTATAGGTTTCAGTATATAGGTCTTTCACTTCCTTGGTTAAGTTTATTCCTAGATATTTTATTCCTTTTGTTGTGATTGTAAATGGAATTGTATTCTTGAATTCTCTGTCTTCTAGTTCATTATTAGTGTAGAAAAATGAAAACGGGTGCCGGCCCAGTGGTGCAGCAGTTAAGTTCATGCACTCTCCTTTGGTGGCCCAGGGTTTACAGGTTCGGGTCCTGGGCATCGAGCTATGCACTGCTTATCAGGCCATGCTGTGGCAGGTGTCCCACATATAAAATAGAGAAAAATGGGCACAGATGTTAGCTTAGAGCCAATCTTCCTCAGCAAAAAGAGGAGGCTTGGTGGCAGATGTTAGCTCAGGGCTAATCTTCCTAAAAAAAATACAAACCCTGATTTTTGTAGGTTGATTTTGTACCCTGCAACTTTGCTGTAGTTGTTAATTATTTCTAATAATTTTGTGGTGGATTCTTTAGGGTTTTCTATATGTAGAATCATGTCATCCACAAACAATGAGAATTTTACTTCTTCCTTTCCAGTTTGGATTCCTTTTATCTCTTTTTCTTGCCTAATTGCTCTGGCCAAAACCTCCAGTAGTGTGTTGAATAGGAATGGTGAGAGTGGGCACCCTTGTCTTGTTCCTGTTCTCAGAGGGATGACTTTCAGTTTTTCATCATTAAGTATGATGTTAGCTGTGGGTTTGTCATATACAGTCTTTACTATGTTAAGGTACTTTCTTTCTAAACCCATTTTTTGACAGTTTTTTATCATAAATGGATGTTGGATCTTGTCAAAGTCTTTCCTCCATTAATTGAGATGATCATGTGATTTTTATTCTTCATTTTTTTAATGAGGTGTATCACATTGATTGATTGGCAGATGTTGAACCACCCCTGTGTCCCTAGTATAAATCCCACTTGATCATGGTGTATGATCATTTTAAGGTATGACTGTATTCGATTTGTCAATATTTTGTTGAGGATTTTCACATCTATGTTCATCAGCAATATTGACCTATAATTTTCCTTCTTTGTTTTGTCCTTGTCTGGTTTTAGTATCAGGGTAATACTAGCCTCATAGAATGAGTTAGGAAGTGTTCTGTCATCTTCAATTTTTTGGAATAGTTTGAGAAGGATAGATATTAACTCTACTTTGAATGTTTGGTAGAATTCTCCTGAGAAGGCATTTGGTCCTGGACTTTTGGTTTGGGGGTAGGGGCGTGTTTTTGATTACTGTTTTAATCTCTTTACCTGTGATTGGTCTATTCAGATTCTCTATTTTTCTGAATTTGATTTTGGGAGGTTGTATGAGTCTAAGAAGTTATTCATTTCTTCTAGGTTATACAATTTGTTGGCATATAGTTTTTCACAGTATTCTCTTATAATCCTTTGTATTTCTGTTATCCATTGTAATTTCTTCTCTTTCATTTTTAATTTTATTTATTTGAAACTTCTATCTTTTTTTTCTGTGAGTCTGGCTAAGGGTTTGTCGATTTTGTTTGTCTTCTCAAAGAACCAGCTCTTAGTTTCATTGATCCTTTCTATTTTTTTTGTACTGTCTATTTCATTTATTTCTGCTCTAATTTTTATTACTTCCCTCTTTCTGCTGACTTTGGGCTTTGTTTGTCCTTTTTTTTCTAGTTGTGTTAGGTGTAGCTTAAGATTACTTGTTTGAGATTTTTCTTGTTTGTTGAGATAGGCCTATATTGCTATAAATTTCTCTCCTAGTACTCCTTTTGCTGCATCCCATAAGAGTTGATATGTTGTGTTTGCATTTTTATTTGTCTCCAGGTACTTTTTGATTTCTCCTTTGAGTTTTTCATTGAGCCAACTGTTGTTCAGTAGCATGTCATTTAGTCTCCACATATTTGTGACTTGCCCTGCCTTTTTCTTGTAGTTTATTTCTAGTTTCATAGCATTGTGGTCAGACAAGATGCTTGATATGATTTCAATCTTCTTAAATTTATTGAGGCTTGCCTTATTTCCCAACATATGGTCTATCTTTGAGAATGTTCCATGTGCACTTGAGAAGAATGCATATTCTGCTGTTTTTGGATGGAATGTTGTATATATATCTATTAAGTCCATCTAGGCTAGTATTTCATTTAAGGCCACTGTTTGCTTGTTGACTTTCTGTCTGGATGATCTATCCATTGATGTAAGTGGGGTGTTGAGGTCCCTTACTACTATTGTGTTGCTATCAATTTCTCCCTTTGGGTCTGTTAATAGTTGCTTTATGCACGTTGATGCTCCTGTGTTAGGTGCATATATATTCATAAATGTTATGTCCTCTTGGTGGAATGTCCCTTTTATCATTATATACTGCCCCTCTTTATTTCTCATTGTCTTTTTTATCTTGAAGTCTGCTTTATCTGATATAAGTATGGGAATGCCTGTTTTCTTTTGCTTGCCATTTTCTTGGAGTATTGTCTTCCATTCCCTCGCTCTGAGCCTATGTTTTTCTTTAGAGTTGAGATGTATTTCCTGGAGGCAGCATATTGTTGGGTCTTGTTTTTTAATCCATCCATCCACTCTGTCTTTTGATTGGAGGATTCAATCCATTTACATTTAGAGTGATTATTGATATATAAGGGGTTAATACTGCCATTTTATCTGTTGTTTTCTTCTTGTTCTATATTCCTGTTATTTCTTTTCCCTTGTATTTCTGACTGCCATTTCAGTTTGGTGGTTTTCTGTGATGGTTTTCTTGGGTTTTTCTCTTTATTTGTGATTTGTGGCTCTGCTCTGATTTTTTGCTTAGTGGTTATCATGAGGTTTGTATAAAAGATTTCATAGATGAGATAGTCCATTTTCTGATAGCTTCTTATCTCCAGTAGCCTAAGAAGGTTTCATCCCTTTCCTGATCCCCTTCTGAGTTATTCTTGTCTCAAATTGTTTTTTGTTTTTGAGTTTGTGACTAAATTGAATTGTTTATATTTATTTTTGATGCTTCCTTTCCTTTTGTCTTTTATGTTATAATTGTTTGCTAACCTGTTCTGATAGCTGCAATTTTCTGATTTTGCCTATTTATCTCTGTGCCCAAAGCTTTGTAGACCTTTGTCTTTTCATTTCAAGTATGAGAGCTTCCTTTGTCATTTCTTATAAGAGAAGTCAAGTGGTGATGAACACCTCTGCTTTTGATTATCTGGGAAAGCTTTTATTTCTCCATTATATCTGAAGGATAGTTTACTGGATAGAGTATTCTTGGCTGAAAGTTTTTGTTTTTTAGTGTTTTGAATATATCACTCCATTCTCTCCTAGCCTGTAAGATTTCTGCTGAAAAATCCACTGCAAGCCTGATAGGGGTTCCTTTGTAGGTTATTTTCTTCTGCCTTGCTGTCTTTAATATTTTTTCTTTGTCATTTACTTTTGCCAGTTTTAATAGTATATTGCTTAAGAGAATGTCTTTTTCATTGATGTAATCAAGAGTTCTATTGACTTAATGTATTTGTGAGTCCAGTTTCTTCCCCAGGTTTGGAAAGTTCTCAGCTGTTATTTCTTTGAAGAAGCTCTCCTCTGCTCCCTTCTCCCTTTCTTCTCCCTCTGGAATAGCTATAATCCTTACTTGCTTTTCCTAATTTTCAAAGAATTTATTCATTTTTAAAACATCTTAGTTCTCTCTTTTCCTCCATCGGAAGCATTTCTATATTTCTATCCTCTACATCACTAATTCTGTCCTCCATAATATCAGCTCTATATTTTATGGATTCTACATTATTTTTATCTCAATCATTGCATTCTTCATATCCAGAATTTCTGTTTGATTTGTCTTTAAGAGTTTCAATCTCTTTGGTGAAATATTTCTTCTGCTCATTAATTTTGTTCCTGAGCTCATTGAACTGTCTTTCTGAGTTTTCTTGTAACTCATTGAGTTTCTTTATGACAACTATTTTGAATTCTCTGTCATTTAGGTTACAAATTTCTGTGACATCAGCAATGGTTTCTGGAGACCTGTCATTTTCATTCTTCTCTGAAGTGTTTCTGTAGTTCTTCATGGTGTTTGATGAATCTATTCTTTGTCAGTGCATTTGTGGTAGTATCAGGCCGCAGATTCCACCTGCCACCACTGAAATGGGACAGGAGCTGTTTCTGATCCTGCCTTGTCTGTTGGAAGTTGTGCAGATAGGGCTGTCCTCCATTTACGCACTGGCTGCATCCTCTTGGCATGTCACAGACACTCATACAGGCAGGGCATCTGTGCTCTGCTGGCAGGTTGCTTTCCTGTGGGTGGGATTGCTGTGATTGGCAGGGGACCCACTGAGCTGCTGTGCTAGGAAGGAGAGGAGGGGCACTTTCTTTTTATGTGGTCTCTGTGCTGTTCCTAGGAAGTTCAGCTGAGCTGCTGTGCTTGGTAGCCTGGGCTCCTTTGTGCGGGCTGTGCTGCCTCTGCCAGACCACTCCAAAAGTGTTTGTGTGCAGGTCAGGCTTCCCCTATCTCCTTTTATAGTCATTCCAGCTGCTATGTGAGAACCGGTGACCTGGATTATTGCTGCCTGGGGGGGGGGGGGAGTATCACCTAGTTCTGCTGTGCACTGGGGATCAAGTCCACCCACCTTCAGATGTATGGCACTGTGGATCTCTGAGGCATCCTATTGTGCTGCATAGGGAATCCTCTGTTGGTTAATGAATGTCCATTTAGTTGTAACTTAGAGGGGAGAGACAAAGGAAACAACTCACTCTGTCATGATGCTGATGTCACTGTTTACCACTTTGTGTTTTAATTACTTCTCTCTATTTCTTCAGAGGTGGAGAGCATACCTTAATTATTTTTGTGATATTGTGATTTATAAGGAACATATATTTGATTATTCAGATGGCCAAAATATGTTTCTCCTATATATTTGGTCTTAGTCCACAGTTCCTGGCTCACAGCTCTTAAAACCCTTGGAATTTCCTAAGTGATGAGAGCAATAAAGGTATCTTTTGTTATGTTAATAAGGTGACTTTGGAAAGCACCTAAGGATGGGGGCTGGTTCCCAGTGGAGCCAACTAGATGATTAGAGGGTTTGAATTTCAGTCCCATCCCCCAGCCTCCAGGGATGGGAGACAGGTTAAAGGTTGAATCAATCATTAATGGGTAATGAATTAATCAGTCATGCCTATGTAGTGAAGCCTCCATGAACCCCAAAAGGACAGAGTTTGGAGAGCTTCTGGGTTGGTGAACATGTGGAGATTCAAGGAGAGTGTCACCCCTGGAGGGGGTGTGGAAGCTCTGTGCCCCTTACCACACCTTGTATCTCTTCCATCTGGCATTTCCTAAGTTATATTATTTTATAATTAACTGGTGATCTAGTAAGTAAAATGTTTCTCTGAGTTCTGTGAACTGTCCCAACAAATTAATCAAACCCAAGGAGGGGGTCATGGGAACCCCCAATATACAGTCAGTTGGTCAGAAGCACAGGTCATAATCTGGGTTTGCAATTGACATCTGAAGTGTTGGCAGAGGCGAGGGGAGGTCTGGTAGGACTGAGCCCTCCACTTCTGGAGTGCGATGCTATCTTTGGGTAGATACTATCAGAATTGAGTTGAATTGTAGGACACCAAGCTGGTGTTCCAAGAATTGCTTATTGGTGTGGGGAATCCTCCACCCCTTGGAATTGGTACCATAACCTATTCAATCTTTGTATAGTACTATGGTTGTAAGATCTAGAAGATGCTCTAAAAATTCTTGTTGAATTAGTGAATAAATGAACACATGACAAGTGAGTAAATTCTAGCAGCAGGACATCAGGAAGCAAGTAGTTTTGAAAAGGAAGTAGGTAGAAGGACAGACTAGTGGTCCACATAAAAGTGTTCTATCGAATGGGGTGGGACCCTGCCCAGGGTCAGGATTCAGTGTCACAGCATACTTGCTGCTGGCACTTGAGAGACATGGGGTTGGGGGTGTGGCCGGATCTGCAATAGGAAGTTACATGGGAAAGAGGGAGAACCATGAAACCAGAGTTCTGAGCCAGGTTTAAATTGGGAAACAGAAATAGTAGCTTAAGTAGATGACAGCAAGTTTGATGCCCAGATTGCTAAACTTGATTCTGAGAACCAGAACCAGATGGTGGATCTACATTTCTGATGGGACAAAGCTGAGTGAAGGGCCAGAGCTCTGCTAGGTCTGACAAGTAGGGTGGATGCAAAATCAGAAAATAGGTAAGTATGCTGAATGTGTATTACTCCTCTTTCAACTGGCTTTGAGTGTTCCACATATATAAGCATGTGATGTCCTAAAGGTATAGGGCTTCTGATATTTAGACTTATGACTCCAGGCTCTGGGGAGCTTGTTTATTCATGATTCATGCAACAAATGATTGGAGCCCATATGAAGTTCCAAGAACTGTGCCAGTTGCTGGGAATTCATGGATCTGGTCTCTGGCCTCAGGGACTTAGATTCTAGTGAGAACATTGATTTAAAAAGAAATAAGTAAATAAGCTAATAATTATAAATTCAAACTAATAATTATAAATTATGTCTTATTAAGAAAGAAACAAATGCATGTTTATGGTTTATTTGAGAGAGATCTGGGAAGCCAGAGTGGCTAGAATCCAGAAAGGGAGAGGGTGGCAGCTCATGAGATTGAAAGCAAGTCAAAGGCATGACTGACTAGTTTCGTAGGCCACGACAGGAAGTGTGGATTTTATTCTCAAACAATGGAAAGCCTTTGAAGGCATTTGATTTGGAGAGTGGCATGGTATGATTGAGATTTTGAAGGGATCATGTGCAGAAACCAGATTGTAGGGGCAAGATGGAAGCAGAAGATGAGTTAGAAATTTAGTGCTGGCAAGGCTTGTGGTTGGCTTGGACCACAGTGGAAGTAAAGGCCAGGTGGTGTCTGAGTTGGTCTAGGCAATAGGAGAATCAAAGCTCCAGGCCTGGGAGGATTGGGTGACTTGACACTACAAAGATCTAAGCCATTGAAACAAAACTCCTTTAAGACATGTTGGCCAACAGCAAGTATGTCCTGGAGCCCTTAGCCTGGGATGAGTATAGCCCAAACAACAATGCAGCTCCCCTAAAAGGATGATTCAGGGGCGGGAAATCGAGTGAATTATTTTCTGGAAAATTTCATTCCAACTAATACTTCAGTGAAAAAGACCTAAAAAGGTAAGTGTCCCCCAGGTTGTTGTTACTTTTTTTGAACAAAATCAATTTAGAGATCTTTATTGCTATTTTTCCTGGATTCTAGAAAGACCTGAAATTTAGAGTGTTCTTGTTAGTAGTTCTAAACATTTTCCTGTTAACTCATGTTTCTGGTTGTTTTTTTACTCTCTTGTGTTACTGATTCATTTTAACACTCATTAATCATTATACAATTTTCTGAACATTTTTGTAATGTTTGAAAACATATGTATTTGCTCTCATAATACAATGGTGATTCTGCAAACACTTCTGGGTCCACATAGTCAAGGGTCGTAGAAATAGGTAATTTTTTTTTTTTTTTTGCAGGGAAAGATTCACCCTGAGCTAACATCTGTTGGCAATCTTACTCTTTTTTTCCCCTCCCCAAAGCCCCCAGTGCATGGTTGTATATCCTAGCCATAAGTCCCTCTGGTTCTTCTATGTGAGCTGCTGCCACAGCTTGGCAACTGACAGATGGGTGGTGTGGTTCTGTGACCGGGAAGTGAACCCAGGCTGCTGAAGCCGTGAGAGTGCTGAACTTTAACCACTACACCGTTAGGGCTGGCCCAGAAATGGGTGATTTGACACTTTGGTCTCTAAAAATTAGGTTTCATACATCTTTCATCTAAAGTATGTAAAGTTATAATTTGATCTAACTCCTTTCGATTTGTAAATTCCAACATGCACCATGTTCTATTAAAGATAAATATTTGCTCACCAAAGTCTCAGTAAAGCTTCAATGGAAGGTGAGGGCTTTCTTGGGTGTCTCTCTCTCTCTCAGTCTTATTGTCCCCAAATCCAAGATTCTCCTTAGATAACTCACTGAAAGAAACAATATTTATTAGTGCTTACTTTACATGTACCATCTAATTGAGTTTTCACTATGCCATGAAGCATCTATTATCACTATTTTAAAGATGGGAAAACCAAGGCTCAAAAACAGTATGTACCAGACCAAGATAATAACCTAAATAGTAAGTGGCAGCATGGGATACAAACCCAGGGTTCTCTGACTCCAAAGTTCATGTTCTTCTTACTACCTCTTGCAATTTCTCTTTTGAGGTTTCAGACTTTGGTTTCTGTAATCACGTTTCCCATCCTTGCCTTGCCAAGCTGCAGGGAGGGCATAGACACAATGCTCTTGGCATAGCCTGATTTCTTGCCTTTCCTTCCCTCTCCTTTCCCTCTCTATGGTCTGTGCCACACCTTATGACGTGAACATTTTCTGATGTGTCTGTGTGGACCCTCTTCCATCTTCTGGAAATGCTGCGTGCCCAGTGTCTGCCTGGTGCTATTTTTATTCTTTTAGATCCAGCATTAATGATACCTCCTTAGTGAAGCCTTCCTGGATTCCCTTGAGTGGTGTTAGTTGAGCTCTTTTCTGTGATCGCAGCACTTAGTACACACCTGTAGTGAAGAAAGCATTTATTTCCTGGTTTCAGTCAGGACTCAGACTTAAGCCAACGAGGGAATTTGGGGTTCAGAAACTTAAAGAGTCTAGGAGTACATCTGATGTCAGGTAGGCTTAGCTCCACATTTTAAAATGAGGTCGACAGAAATGCATCTTTTTCTAGCTCTGGCCTCAGCTATCTTGTGTGTTGTCTTTGTCCTCAGGTTTCTTCCACGTGGTGGGAAGATGGCCACTAGTAGCTCTTTGCTTGTGTACTGCCAGCTTAGCAAGTGTATTAGTTTCCTAGAGCTGCCTTAACAAATTACCATACACTGTGTAACTTACAACAACAGAAATTTATTCTTCCACAGTGGTGGAGCCAGAAGTCCGAAATCGAGGTGTTGGCAGGGTTGTCTCCTTCTGGAGGCTCTGAGGGATAATCTGCTCCATGCCTCTCTCCTAGCTTTTGGTGGCTGCCAGCAATTCTTGGAATTCTTTGGCTTGTGGCTGCATAACTCTAATCTCTGTCTCCATTGTCACATCACCTTCCTCTCTGTGTATTTGTGTCGTCTTCTTTTCTGTCTCTTATAAGGACACTTGTCATGGGATTTAGGGCCCACTCTAATCCAGAATGATCTCATCTTGAGTTCTCTTCTTTAATTATATCTGCAAAGACCCTTATTCCAAATAAGGTCACATTTTGAGGTTTCAGATGGACATTTCTTCTGGGGGGATACCATTCAATCCACTATAACAATGTTATTGGAAAGGGTTTGCTTCACTCCTGTTAGTTCCAGCAGAGATCCAGGCTTGGCCTCACTGTGCTGAGTTACAGTGCATTGCTCAAGCAGTCACTGTGGTCGAGGGCAGGTGCTATTCACTTTAGCCAGGCATGGGTCACACGCCCATCTGGAGCTGGGGAGAGGAAGGTGGGGTGAGCCTCACTTGAAACACAAGGTCAAAGCCACAGGGAGGGGTCATTCTTCAAAGCTAAATTGAGGTGCTCTTCTAGAACAAGGAGAAAAGGCTTCTGGGCAGGTGAACCACACAGATGTCCACTGCACACACTGTGTGGTGTCAGTCTGTTGACATCTCTGCCTCCTGCCTAGACGGTGACTTTCTCAAGGGTAGCAGCAACCTGGTCTTATTCATCAGTGCCTGGGGCATGATAGAGCTCTATCAACATATGTTAAATTAAATTACAGTAGCTAAAATTTCCCTGAAAAATAGGATTTAAATGTAACTATGAGTCATAATATTTGTCAGAAATAGGTTTGGCCTCCATCTAAATGACAACAAGCAGAACAGTTTCAAGGACAAAAAAAGGCTTCTGTTGGGATGTTCTCTTCTACTTTGAATGGCTCTGCATTCTGTCGAGCCTCTCTCAGCCCTAGTGTGTTGGGAACCAAAGGAATTAATCCACGGGCTTCACACTCATTGATGGGAGCTGGGTCTACCTACCCAGCAGTTATCTGTGGCAAGATGCAGACTCTACTCACCACCACCACCAATGGAGCCCAATCTCTGAAAATAGTACAAACCACACAACAGCCAAAGATCTGCCCTAACAGGGCTTCTCAGCCATGGGCCAGTTCTGACCACCAGCTAACTGGACAGCAATCAGAGGAGACCAGGTCATCAGGAAAGGACTAGAACATTTTGTTTGGCTGTCATAAACAAGGCTGAATCCTCTATTTTCAAAGAATGTATTTTAGTTCTTTTTATGGTTTCTAAATCAATGACTTTTTAATTTCTCCATTAAAAAAAATGGAATTCTCTGTGGGATTGTGAGGAAGCATGGGAGCCTTGTGTGTTCTGTGGGTCTTGGAGGGAGAAGGGCACTCTGGGAAAGCCCTATTAGTGAGAGCTGACTTAAAACATGTAAATATAATTGGCTTGTGGAGTAGACTCCATTGTGCCACTTTTTAATTTTAAAATTGCACCTCCTCTATTTCAAGCAACTTCTTTATTTTTCTTCTTCCTCTTAATTCTTTACATGTGATGTCTAGCTCCTCTTGCACTCCCCCGTGGAGGGTATCTTGGCCTTGGAGGATACTTTTTGTCCTCTAGTCACTTCTAAATATGTGAAAAAGTTAGTGGTTAGAATGTCCAGCCCCATGGAATAAAACTTTGAAATTCAGCCAAACCGAGAGTTTCTCTCCTCCCACAGCTTGGGGCTGCTTTAGGCTGGAACCCTACAGTGGAGAACAGGCAGGGGGCTGTGGCTGGCTTCTCTGTTGCCCCTCTGTGTCCTCTTTTTCCCTGCCCCAGCTGCCTGGCTCTGCCTTAATATCCTATAGCAGTTAAGGAAGCACTGGCAGAAATATTCCTGGTATCAGATGGCTTTCATATCTGTCCTTATTTGAGGGTGTTATCTCCTCTTTGGTCTATTTATTTTTTCCTTGGAGAAACTTTGGTTTTCTCCCTGGCTTTTGGCAGTGGGCCCTCCATGTGGGCCAACATATGCTTGGGGCCTTGATCTCAGCAGCAAGAACTTGTGAGTTCAGCTTTTCTCTCCCTCATTTGTAAACCGAAAGCTGGATTTAGGACTTGATTAATGAAGGTGGAGCAGGAGCAGAACTCTGGTTTCCTTTATTTACGCTACAACAGGAGATGTCCCTTGGTCGCACTGGATAAAATGTATTGTACCCTGGTTGTAGGCAAGGCACCATGATAGGCACTGGGGAGGGACACAAAGATGGAGATTATGTGATTATTATTCTCTAACAGTAAAGCCAAGATAAGAGAAAATAATTGCTGAAGAGAGGTACAAGTCATAAGCTGTGCAAGTGCAGAGGATGAGGTGATTGTTTCCAACCAGGGGCATTGAGAGAGGACTTTAGAGGGGAAGCATTGGGCTAGGTACTAAAGGAAGAGGAGATGCATGTAGACCAGGGAGGCAGACATTAGCATTTCAAACAATGTGTACTTCATAGAGTTAAAGACTTTCATTGATAAACGCACAAGATTGCTTTGGAATTCTCAATTATAAAAATAAAATTAGTTTGCTTCCCCTGGCATACATGCTTTTGCTTTTCCTCACTTTAACATCATGATCAAGAAGGACCTGCTCTGTTGATGGGATTTATGTTCCTGATTCCAAACATTCTCGGTATGCATAGGTTTATGCCATTTTCCACATTCATGGTGATAAAGATTTTTTAGTCTGTTCTCACCCTGAAACATTCAGTCGTTGGAGTGTCACTGTCATTGGAACTGTGGGGTTTCCTTCACTCGTCTTCAGTGGCAGCAATTCCTAAACAGGAACCGGGATGGGTGGGTAAGTTAGTGAAGGGACGGAAACACTTCTAAATATCCTCAGGTTTGGCCACAGTGATTAGGGCCTAGAATCACTGTCTCCCTCAACAATTACCTTCTCTTAATTTCTGTAGACGTGACATGATTATGTCATGGCTTTATTTTAATGACTCAGAATCTCAGGTTTTTTACAACTGCATGTCTCCCAGATTATCAATGGTCTCGTGTTTACCGAGAATTGTAAAGCTAATCTCCTCCACAGTGGAGCTGACTTGTGGGTGCATGTATTGTTTACTATAACAAACATGGTCTAGAGAACACGTGACATTCCCCAGTCTGCTCCCACAGTTCAAGTACTCCAGTGCATAGCTGCTGGAGACAGCAAGAAGACTACAGTTCAGCCTATCTCCTTAAAAGAATCTGCCCTCTAACCTGGTTTGTGTCTGAAGATTCTTGTGTTTGTGAGTATCTTGAAACACAGCCCTGTCCAGCTCTATCCTTTTTCATTGTTCTAGCAATTGTTTCTTCCTTGGTTACCACTTATCCTTTGAGGTTGGGAAACATTTTTTTATTTTAATCCTTGACAGATAGAAAATATCTTATACTCCTTTCCAAGGAAAAATGGGGCTTCTTGCTATTTCTAGGTGCTTTCAGTGATTTTTAAGCCCTGTATTACATTATGAGATGATGGGCACTTTTTTTCCACTTAAGTGAGGAGGGGGAACCACAAATATGATCTCTAGAAGGTCATATTTCTGCTAAGGTCTCCAGTATATTTACAAATACCTAGTCTCATATATCCAGGTTCCACGTTGTTAGGTGTTTGGGTTACCAAAATGAACAGAACAGAGCGCTGTCTCCCAGGGATTTACGTTCTAGAGGGGGAGTTACTTACAGTGGTTGGCAAAGTCTATATTTGGGCTCTGGGAGGCAGGTATGAAAATATTTTGCCCAGAAATTTCAGGAAACTCTTTCACAAAATGATGATGTTTAAATTGATTTGGGGGAAAAGGGGGTTGGCATTTGAGGCAAGGGGAACAGCATTTGCAAAAGTTTAGAACCAAGAAAGGATATGGAAATTTTGAGGGAGTGCAAATGTTTTTGTAAGTCCAGGTGGAAGGAAGATGGGGGTTTATGGGTGGATGACTGGAGATGAGACTGGAAAATAAATGAGGACAGGATTATAAAGGACCTTGGCACCAAACTAAGGAGATAGGGCTCTTGAAAGATTTGAAACAGGGCAGCAGCGTGACCAGATTTGTGTTTTAGGGAGGTCCCTCTGACAGGAGGTTGAAAGATGGACAGAGAGATTCAATCCATCTGTAGGCAGCAAGATGAGTTAGTAGGTTATTGCAATAGTCCAGGAAACAAGTGACAAGGCCTTAAATAAAGCTGTGGTAGTGAGGATGGAGGTGAGGTGACAAACAGGAGCACTGTTAGGAAGTAGAATCAATAGGTCTTTTTTTTTTTTTTTTAAGATTTTATTTTTTCCTTTTTCTCCCCAAAGCCCCCCAGTACATAGTTGTATATTCTTCGTTGTGGGTCCTTCTAGTTGTGGCATGTGGGACACTGCCTCAGCGTGGTTTGATGAGCAGTGGCATGTCCGCGCCCAGGATTCGAACCAACGAAACACTGGGCCGCCTGCAGCGGAGCGCGCGCACTTAACCGCTCAGCCACGGGGCCAGCCCCATCAATAGGTCTTTTTAAGGATTTGGATATACGGAGTGAGGGAGAAGGAAGAGTTGAGGCTAACTCTCCAACTTCTGGCTTGGACACCTATGTGGATAATTCTGTTATTACCCAAAATGCAAAAAAGAAAAGGAAATGTTTTGAAGTGAACTAATAATTTAAAAAGTATTATTGAGTACCTCACTGTTAAGTGCACAGGTATGGTGGTCAATTTTATGTGTCACCTTGGTTGGGCCATGGTGCCCAGATATATGGCCAAATATTTTTCTGGATGTTTCTGTGAGGGTCTTTTGGAGTGAGATTAGCATTTAAATCAGTGGATTTTGAGTAAGGCACATTGCTCTCTCTAATGTGGGTGGATCTCATCCAATCAGTTGAAGGCCTGAATAGAACAAAAGATTGGCGTCCCCCAAGCGAGAGGGAATTCTGCAGTAGACTGTCTTCAGACTTGCACTGCACCATTGGCAGCTCTTCCATGGGTCTCCAGCCTACTGGCCCATCCTGTTGATTTTGGACTTAGCAACTTCCATAATTGCATGAGGCAATTCCTCAGAGTAAATCTCTTTCTATGTATATACACATCCTATTTGTTCTGTTGCTCTGGAGAACCCTGAGTAATAAAACAGGTTTTGTCGCCATGCTGCCATTGGTCTGGAAATTGCCCAGTGATATCACTATGGGATGACATTAGGCAAGTGACTTCTCCAAGCCTCACTTGCCTCATCTGTAACCTGAGGATAACAATGGTCTTCACCTCTAAGTTTTTTGTGACAATTAAAAGAGAAAATCTCTGTAAATATTTAAACTTAGGGTCTAGCATGCAGTAAGCTCTTAAGAAATGTTTGCCGTTATTATGATAACCAAGGATACATTTTCACATTAGTGTTAATAACCAATAACTGCTCAGATTGTTACCTTTCCCAGGAGGGATTTATGTGATAATAGGGACCAGAGTTTTCCATTAGAAGAATTAGCCTCTTAGCTTAATGCTTTACATGATGAACTAATGGGTAAATAGTCGTTGAATGGTTGAATTATTTTCTGGTGCTAGTAAGTGCCGTCAGAGATCTACAGAAGGTTAGAAAGGGAGAAACTGAGGCCCAGAGAGATGAATGACTTAGTAAAGGCCATACAGTGAGTGAGTGGAAAATCTAGTGCCAGGACTCAGGTGTCCTGGCTCCTGTCTAGTGCCCCTTCTCTTGGAGCAAGGGGCCTATCCCTGAAAATGCACCATGTAGCCAATCTCCAGGCTGCCAAGCCAGCCCTGGTAGAATGGACTGTGTTTTACACATTTTTTTGTGTAGTAAAGTGCAGAATAGTCCATCTGGTGCCTGGTTTTGTAAAATCCTATTTCTGAATGGACCAAAATGTATAAATACATTAGTATTTTATTTAAATAAAAATGTTTTCAGGCTTATCAACCTATATGAATATGGAATAGAAGGCAAAGAATCATACATTTTGTTCTCTTCCTTTTTTGGCCAACCACTTGCACGTGCAGGGTGTGCTCAGTGTGGGCATACCTATTCTTTCTTTACTTGCTACTTAATCCCCTGCCACTTGACCTCTTCTCTACTCATTCTAGTGAAATTACTTTCTGGAGGTTATCTCTCAGAGGCCAAGTCCAAGGCTTTTCGCAGCCCCCTTCCTTCTTGACCTCTCTGCATCATCCACTGCTGCCAATACCTTCTTCTTCTGGAAACTGTCTCCTTTAACAGCAGGAAGAACTCCTTCTCCTATGCTTCCCTCTTGGCACTTTTATCTCCTCCCACCCCAGTGGTAAAAGTTTCCAAAGGATCTGTTCCTGACGATCTCATCCAAGCTTTCACTTTCAGCTATCATCTGTGTGTTGATGACTCCCCAAATGATATCTTCAATCGTGATGTCTCATCCGAGCTCCAGACTCATGCTCCCTCATTCATATTCATCCTCCCTTCCTTTCTCCTTCTCCCTCCTCCGTCCCATTCTGGGCCAGGCATAGTACTATGTGCGAGGGTTACATATGAAGGCCACAGGTGCTGCCTTCAGAGCCCATGTTAGAGCGAGGAGAGTCAGGCTCACACAATCATAGCAATTCTAACAGTTCGAAAAGTGCAGATGAAGATGTGCCTAAGATTCTATGGGAACACAGGTAAAGTAGGATTGTTAATGTTTATTTCTCTCTGGGTAGGGATGATGTCAGGGTTGGTTCCATTAAGCCAATGTGAGTTGAATTGTGAAAAGTGAGAAGATGTTAGCTACATGAAAAGGGCTCTAGGGGCCATCCTGCCTAATTGCACAGATATTGAGAGGCATGGGTTTACAATGGCAGGTCATTCAGTGTAACTGAGGTACAGGATACATGGACTTCAGCATAGGGGCTCGGGGGATGGAGTAAGTAGGAGAGAATGGGCTAGAAATAGGGGCCAAGGCTAGTTCAAAAAGAACCTTCTGTGTTATTCTAGAGTTTTTTAACCGTCTGCTCAGCTTCTCTAATTAGCATCTCATTCTTATAATCTCTCAGACTGAAGCGATCTTTTACCCCAAATATTCTGTTCACTGTATTAAATTTCAGCTAATGAGGGGATACCTAGTGGTGGGTGTTTTGTTTACAGAATGAGTTCATTTCTGGTAAAGGGAAGAAAGGCTGCTTTTGATAACAAGCCTTGGACCTAGTCCAAAACTGACTTAAGTAATAACTGCATTTGTCTTCTTGCATAACAAGAAGACAGAGGTATGTCAATTCCAGAATTGGTTATGTCAGTGCCCATCGACGGCAGCAAGGCTTTAGCTTCTTTCCATTTTTCTGCTCTCCTATCCTTAGCATGTGGGTTTTCTCTTCATCCTTTTACCCCCATTGTCTCATTGTAGCAGGTCCAGGTATCACATGTAGATGGAAACATCTATAGAGAAACAAAGGGAAATTTCTCTTTATGAATATCTCTGTTTTTTTTTTTTTGGAGCAAGAAAATCTTTCCCAGAAACCTCCAGAAGAACACCCTCCCCCGATCATGTCTTCTTGGCCAGAATTGTGTCACATGCCTATTTCTTTTGTTTTGTTTTGTTTGAGGAAGATTAGCCCTGAGCTAACTACTGCCAGTCCTCCTCTTTTTGCTGAGGAAGCCTGGCTCTGAGCTAACGTCCGTGCCCATCTTCCTCTACTTTATATGTGGGACACCTACCACAGCATGGCTGCCAAGCGGTGCCATGTCCGCACCAGGATCTGAACCAGCGAACCCCGGGCCGCCGAGAAGCAGAACGTGCCAACTTAACCGCTGTGCCACCGGGCCGGCCCCCACATGCCTATTTCTAAATCAGTGCTTGAGTAGGGAAATGGAAATACAATGATAGAATTAGACCGTGCATTCTCAGTGGTGGCAGAATTGCCACCATAGGGACAAAACTTGGTTTGGGGTGAGGAGGGGTTAATTTCCTATGCTGATAGTACAAATTACCACAAACTTAGTGGCTTAAAAACAACACAAGTTTATTATCTTACAGATCTGGATGTCAGACGCTCAAAATATGTCTCACTGGGCTATGATTAAGGTGTCCGCAGACCCGTGTTCCTTCTGGAGGCTCTAGAGGAGAATCCATTTCCTTGCCTTTTCCCACTTTTAGAGGTAGTCTGCATTCTTTGGCTCATAGCCCCTTTCTCCATCTTCAGAGCCAGCAATGACCAACTGAGTCTTTTTCCTGATGCCCTCTCTTTCTGATCTTCTGCCTCCGTTTTCCCCATATAAGGACCTTTGTGATCATATTGGGCCCACCAGGATAATCCTGGATAGTCTCCGCATCTCAAATTCAGCAGAATAGCAATCTCGTTCCATCTGAAACCTTAATTCCCCTTTGCCGTGTAACCTAAAATATTCACAGGTTCCAGAGGTTAGGATGTGGATATGTTTGGTGAACCATTATTCTGTCGACCATAGCGACAAAAAAATCTTAGGCATTACAATGGTTTGTTGTCCTCCAAAGGACCAGAGGACATAAACAGATGTGCTGTATGGCCGTGGTATTAAAATTTCAGGGAGGTGGGTATTGGGGAGTATTTGAGGAAAAAAAAATTTACGAAGTCTCCATGGGGGCTGATGAGGGAAAGAAGGTCAAGAAATACTGAATTAGACTAACTAAACCAAGATTCACCAGTGGGGCTCTGGAGGGGCCAATGTGCCCTGATGCAAATAGCCAGTGCTGAACAATCATCTAACAAGGAGAAAGAGGAAATAGCTGTTGGGTCTACAAATAAGCAGGATCTGTGCTAGGAGAGAGATCTGAAGCTGAGACAAGAGAAAGGGTAATCAGTAATCAGTAATCAGTAATCGGGTAATCGGCAGAGAGCTCTGGCAGGGATGAAGTCATGCAAAATCCAGATGGTTTCTGCCACCGTTTGCTTTTCCTCTGCACTATTTTTGATTTTATCTTTAAATAAACGAAATGATGAAGTATCTATCCTTAGAAAGCATCAAAGTTTGATTGTCACTAACTTTTTAAAAAAATATATAAATGATATTGCATAATACTTCAATTGAGCTTATGTGTATCATGGTTGGAAGGCTTGATGTAACAATATTTGGAAGAGGAGATCAAAATGGTTGATTAGAAATGTTATAATGAAATTTCCTGTTTCTTTTGTATATGCTTTCTTTATATATGGGCACAATTTTTTAAATTTTTCACTAACTGGTTATTTAGATTGTTTACCATTTGAAATTCCATTACTTCATGAACTGTTCACAAAGCTTTAGAAAATTACTGCTAATTCTAAAATAATTGTACCACTTATCATTACTCAGTCAAAAAATAGGCATTTGTGTGTGCTTTAGCAATATTTAGATAAGCTGTTACACCTCTTCCTTTAAAATAGTCCTGATTGCGATGCAAATTGCAAGCTGTGATGCCATCGCTGAAAATTGGAATGGCAACAATCTCATCTGGTTGATATCTTCTGTTGACAGTGGGTGTTTCTAATAGCTGTGCCCAGTCATCTTTGGATCTCTTCCCTAGTGTGTGGTCTTTTCAACTAAGGCCATTCCTTGCATCATCATATTGTCATTCCCACGTGTGCCTTCTCTGTATAACAGGAATTATAATCACCTTCTGATGTGAGTATTGCTTCCACCATTCTGTCAGGCTTGGTACTGAGTTTGGGGGAGCTACTCTATGAACACTGAATTCAATTCCACGAACATTACTAAATGCTTATCCTGTGCCAGGGTCTATGCTAGGTGGGCTAGAAGGGAATGATCTATGCTGCTAAGCAGCTATGGTCTAACAAAATGGATGAATGATGGAATGGTGGTGTGCAAAAAGTGCCATGAAAGCACAGGTGGAGTATTGGAAACACGGATTAGGGAAGGCTGTAAGAGGAGGTGACCTTTGACCTGGATCTTGTGAGTGAACTTCACTAAGAACATGCTGTTTTATACTATAGCCACTTTCTACGGAGGGTAGAAGGAATTTGGATAATCCTAGAACTGCATTTGGGAATAGAGCTGGCAACAGCCAAGTTTTTCTAGATAAGAATTTCTCAACTCTGTGACATTTGAGGCTGGGTAATTTGTTGTTGTGAGAGTCTTTCCTGTGCATTGTGGGATGTTTACCAGCATCCCTGGTCTCTACCGACTAGATGCCAGTAGCACCCCCTCACTTGTGACAACCAAAATGTCTCCAGACATTGTCAAATGTCTAATTGAGAATCACTATTCTAGATAGTAGAATGAGAAGAATACAGAATCCCAAGCAATCCTAAAAGGAGGAGGAAGGGAGAATAAGAAAATGAGAAAGAAGAGAAAAAGGAGTTGGGAGATGGTAAAAAGTTAGGTTTCATCTGGCCAGTGAAAAATTCCTAGAGGAGGACACTTAAGAAACAGACATCGCTACTGGCAGATTTGAAGTGGTTTGCATTGTTTCAAAGTAAATGGTTTCACCCAAAGCTTCTCATACACACAGTGGTCTTGTGTGGGTAGTTTGGTTTTTGGTGGAAGTTTTTGAAAGGAGTTTGACTTCCACATGCAGTGTAGAACAGGGAATGTCACATTCGCCCGAGAGGCTAATCCGTTAACTGGAACAATTTGTTAGAAGAGAAGCCAGAATCACAGGTAATCACAAGGCTGGAGCCTGCTCTGGAAATCAGCAATTTTGGGGAAGTCAATGAATGTACACAGAGAATAAATGGAGGTTTAGGCTAATACAGTTTAGATCTCAAGGGGGAAGGAGCACCTCTGGTTGCAATCTGGGTTGTATGAGAGAACACACCAGTCAGAGGACTATTACTTATGAAAAGCCCTGGCATTTGCCTGGCAGAACACCAGAGGGCCAGAGGGAGCACATGGACGCTTCCAAGACCTCTGCATGCTCTTACTCCAGCGCAGGTGTCCTGCTCAGCAGACACACACACACACACACGTATGCATGCACACAGAACAATTCAAGATAGCAAAGGCTATCTAAAGGGAGAACAGCACATGCATACAATGTGCACATAGTGGTTGGAGCACTGGATGGGGAGTCTGGAGACGGGACTTCTGTCCTGGTTCACCTTCTAATTCTCCATGTGACTCTAGGAATCATTTCACCTTTCTGGACTTTAGTTTGTTCCTCTTTAAAGACTTTGGTTGGACTAAGTTGTCTAACCATAGACCTCTCCTCCTCTAACCTCCTATAAATCCATGAGAAACCTAAAGTGTCGCTCATGTGACTCCTGTTCTCCACTTGGGCAGGACATTTGTTTATAATGCCTGAGCCAGATCAGCTCAATTAATGCCAAACCCAGGTTTGGGATGGATACAGTGGCCAGCATGGAGTGAAGTATCCTGTTACAGCCTGAGACTTCAATAAGCAACCAGATGCCTGGAGGATCCCTGTCAGATCTTGCTCTTCAGGGACTCCTTAAAGGCATTAAAATCTGAGTGTTGTCACTGGAGGAAACAGGAGGAACAGAAGAGAGGAAGGGAAGCTGCTTCCACAGCAGGCACCGAACCTCCTGAGCTGGGTGTCCCTGAAGCTTCCTAAAGCTGCTCCTGCCTCATCTCAACCTTGTGGACTCTCTGTTCTTTCTGTTTTCCTGGGCTTGAAGCTGCACCCCTTTTAGTGTTTATTCATTGTGGATAATAATGACTCAAAACTGGCCTCCTCCTCTTGATTCCCTGACTGTTTGCCGTGCTTTCAAGATGGGTCTGAATGTGGAACAGAAGTAGAGGATTTCCATTCCTGTTGTATATTAAAGCATTAAAACTCTATTTGTGCTCAGAGCACAGAAGATTTTTAGGGCAGTTCAACCATTCTGCATGATATTTTAATGGTAGATGCATGTTATTATAAATTTGTCCTAGCCCGTAGACTGTGTAACACCAAGAGGGAACCTGAATGTAAACTATGGACTTTGGATGATGACATGTTAGTGTAGGTGAATCAAGTATGACAAATATACCAGTCTGGGGGGGGGGGGGGGTTGATAAGGGGGGAGGCTGTGCATGGGGTGAGGGGCAGGGGTATGTAGGAAATCTGTACCTTCTTCTCAATTTTGCTGTGAGCCTAAAACTGTTCTAAAAAAATAAAGTTCATTTAAAAAACATGTATTTGCCTCCTTTTTTGGTTTCTCTCTGCTTTTCCATCCCTCTTTGGGACTCAGAGCTGCCTTAATGAATCTTTTACCATACTATGGGAAGTTGTTTACCAGTTGCTGCTTTTAATGCAGCTGTCAAGTGCTCAAACTGTCTGTTAGCCAAACTGGCTTTCTACCAACCACCTTTTCCAAGCTTCTGTCTCTTAAATACAATGTTTTTGACTAGATTAAGCATATCAAACAGTCTTTTAACACTTTTAAAGCATGATATTTGCTACCATACAATTCAATTCAATAAATATCTTAGCACTTTCTCTGCATAAGGCCTTCTGCCAGGTGCTATTGAGTTGTACAGAGGTGAAAAGGTGCTATGCTGCTCTCTTCAATTTGAACTCCAGTGGGAGCTTGGAAGGTAGGTGTTGGTGAGTGGGTTATTTTGCCCTCCTTTTTTCAGCATCATAATGAGCACTGGCCCAACCAGTTAGTCAATATTGGCTGCTCATAGGTCCTCCCCTCCATCCTCCAGTAATGAGAAGAGTCTCTTTGGCAACTGCCTCAAAAACAGGACAGAACTATGTTCATAAACTAGATTCCACAAATTCTTGGCATCTCTATAGTTCACTGCTACCCCTCTCCACCTTACTCCACTCAAAAACCAAGAAGGTATATTTATCTCATGGACAATGAGACAAATAACCCTATTTGTTTCTGGTTTCTCTATTGTTGTCCTAGCCCTTCCCCCATTACTTTCTAATGGAAACAATACATGAATGCATTTATCAAGTGAATATATTATTCTATTTCCACTAATTTTATTTGAATCAATTAATTTCATTTTACTAAACTATTTGTACAGCCACATTTTCTGCAGTGTGGTCCATTAGCTATGTAAGCTTGAGGAATATCTGATTCTAGTGGATTTAAGGCTTAACTCCAAGTAATGCTACCTTTTACTGTGGAAAACAATATTTGTTACCCATGATTTACCATATTAGGGATCCACAATCTGTAGCTGAGCAACCTATAGATTGAGTTTAAAGGCTCACCTGGTGAAAATGTAAGATGCTGGCTGCCACGATTCAATCTCCCACCTCTACCACTTAGGTCTTCACTAGGAACCTGATTGTGGGCAGGATTTTCTACCCCAGAAATCTTTGGGAAAACAAAATAAGCCTTCAAACAAAATGAGTAGGGACCCCTACATTATGTGTAGCTATCTGGCAGTAGGCAATACACCCATAATGCTGAGAGTGAAATGAATTTCAAGAATACACAAAGGGGATTATTTTGAGAGAGATCTTGCCAAGAAGGTGGTGTAGGCAGACTCTGAACTCATCTCCTCCCATGAACACAACCAAGTTACAACTATTTTTGGAAAAATTACCCTGGATAGAAAACTGAAAACTGTATAAAAAGAATACACAAAGGGTGAGGCTGGCCTTCTGTTGGAATACCCAACCTAGGAGAGTGTTTGTAAATGCGACACTGATGAGCACCTGAGTAGTATCTAAAATTCTGGAATTTCCAATCAAGAGATCAGGATATAGGCCTAGACAGAGTTTGACTGTATCCGTGGATTCAAAATGGTGGCAGGGTTGAAGGTACTAACATTCAGGAGAAGAACATCCCAACAGAAGATAGAATTAGTGTAATATTTAAAAGGAGGGAGGAGAGCATATAGAAATCAGTTAGTGTATATCCAACATTGTTAGGTGAGAGGCTACTAGGCTGGATAGAATCTTATGGCCCCATGGGCAAGGCAACTTGCATAATGGGAAAGAATGCTTTTTGTTATCTCAAGAGGCATGTCTCCAAATCATCTTCTCATTTCAAATGATACAGAAGTGTGTGAGCATTGGTTAGTGTGAACCAGTTCCCAGGTTTTTAAAAAAGTTGCTGGATGTACAAAGCTGAGGATCATCATCCAGAAGAAGGCAAGTGGGGACATCCCAGAAGCTCTGTCCTCAGAGGAGGAACAACGCTCTGCCTCATTCCCTTGCAATACACACATCTGTGACCCTCTGCTGTCCTTGTCCTTTGCCTATCTTGCACAATTTCATGCTCAGATGTGATTCATGAATGAGAATTGGAAATGTAAAAAATGGACTATGTGGAATTAAATTTTCATAAATGGCGAAAAGGCTGAGTTTTACATTGAAGTCCCAAAAACCTCCCTTCATGCCACAAAAGTTGCCTATATTCTGGATTATAATTAATCAGAATATTATTTTATTGCTACCTTCTATTGTTGAAAAAGTTCAATATTGTTTGGAATATCAGATTAATTCAGCATACTATTATATTGCCATCTGGGCTTATCAGTTGCAACTACTTCCATTTCCAAGTCTTATTAAACCAAACACATTACAGCAATTTGTATGTGAAACATTTCAGCATCACTAAAACTTCTATAACCCTGAAAACAAAGTGAAATTAAAACATACTCCTTTGGTTACCTAAGGTTTTATTAATGTTACAGTCCTATCTGCAGAAGACTTTTCAAAGACAAAAATTCATTACAGAAACTTCAAATTATTTAAGGGCTAGTGACTTATACCTGACGGCATTTTTTTTTTTTTTCTAATTAGAGGAGCACAGTCTTACCATATGCGTAAAAAATGTGTGAGGGAGACTTTGATTGTGCTTAAGAATCCGGGCTGGGTCTTTTCTCGGGTCCCTGATCTGGTGGGTTGACCCCTTCCCATGACTGCTTTAGAGCCTGGGTAGCTCATAAAGGTTGAGCACAAAATGCTTTCGTGCTGTTTCTACTAAAACCAATCTTTCTGGGTCAGCTTTAATTTCATAGGCTTTGGGAAAACCAAGCCATCCAGCCCATGCAATCACACAAAATGAGATCTCTTGGCCCACACTTTCACCTATCCTGAAAGAGTAAACGGAACCTTCTAGGCTAACGGCAGCCACTGAACCCCTTTGAAAGTGTTCATCTTCTCAAAACCCATTCCCATCATAAACACCCCAAACAGACATCTTTGGGGTTTCCCTGATGGGAGGTAGATTGTCTTTCTCTGTGCTTACTCATCTGCTTCCTTTGGAGTCGTGGTCCATTACTCCATTCTTTCTGTTCATGTGGTCAGACTGACCCAGAGGCATTTGGGCTTCCACCCTGAAGGCCTTTTGTGTGGCTGACCCTCTTCAGCTGTTAAGTGATTTCTCCCCTACTAGGTCCCTCCAGTCCTTAGAAGTTTTATCCCCTACAAAGGTCTGCTCAGTGGCCCGGAAGGCAATGATGTTTGTTCCTGCCTTCTGGGCAGAGGAAGGCTGCCTTCCTCCAGCTGTGGCAGTGATGAATGACTGACTTCTCGCTCCTTCTTATTCTGCCCTCACCTTCCCTCCCCTCCTCTAGGAGCTGTCTCTATAGAATACTACTTTTTGAAGCAAGAAGAAAAAAAGAAAAAAATGACTTATTTGCAAGCAATCGGTGGGCTAGCTTCACCTCCCCTGGTCCTCTGCCAAAATAAAAGAAGGGAAGTAGAACAGCATTTGACCTTATCTCACTCTTCTTCAAGAACTGTCTAAAAATAATGTTTAAGATTTATCACATGGGCTGGAAAAACACCTAGAGCTTTCTGTGCTAAATTGTACTTTTTACCTCTCTATGAACATTCTTCGTGGTTCTTAATGTTTTGAGGTAGCACTATATTTTCATTCTTTCATTCATTCAATCTTGCTGAATTAATAATCATTTGTTGGGTGCCTATGATGCATGTGGTGTTGAGCCACATGCTATGAAAGGAATATAATATGAGGGTTCAGCATTTAGTTGCTGGTAGGACAGGCAAGAGACACAGATAAAACCCTTATGAAACAGTGCAGGGAGGCATGTAATTCAGTTTGAGAACAAATGAAACAGATATAAATGCTAAAACGTTTCAGAGAAAAGGAGATCAATATAATCTTGAGTGTCTGGGGAAAAAAAAATCCAGAAACACAGCGAGACCTTGGAAAGCCTTAAATACCAGGCACAGGAGATTACATTTTATAGGTAATGAGAAGCTTTTTGGAAATACGTTAGCACTCTCAAACCGTCTTGTTGGGAGAGACGAGCACACAAGAACTCTTTGTGGCTGTGAAGGAAGTGGCTCAGTAAAACGAGAATGAAAAGCCTACCCAGACAGGGAGAGCTTTTTGAAATTCTCAAATGCAAGTGTGATGAAAATGAAGGAAGGGAAAACGGTTGGCTTGCTAAGACTAGAGAGTTGATTGGGTAGATGTAGATTGGGCAGGGTGATGTTTGAGTAAACCAGGTATCGAGCAGGTGAGCATGGGCAGGGAGGCATGGATATATTGGACAGAATGGGGGAAGCTAGACGAAAGCCCTGGAAGCAGAGCATAAGCCTTACTATATCTCAATGGGCAGAATGGCAGCCCTGAAGACAGCTTGAGTAAGAACTGAGTGATCAAAGGGAATGGAGAGAAGTCAATGAATTCAGGAGATAATTTATCAGCAATACCAGTGGCATTCCACTCATGGCAAAGCTGGGCATGTGGGAACAGAGAGAGAAAATCCTGATAAGGAAAGACTAGTATTTCTATCTTTACCATACTCTGTTTCAATTGGGGGTCTGAAATTCAATTCGAAATATCTTGAAAAGAGAGGAGGCCAAAGTGATTTAGTTCTGCCAAAAGAAAAAAGAAGTATAGAAAGAGTCAACCATGAATCTCAACTGTGTCACCATATTTTTAATGTATTAATTTAATTTACATTCAGAGACAACATTCTCTTTTGAGTTACAGTTTCCCATTATCTCTGAACTGACCTCTGCAAATAAGAAGAGGAATAGGAAAGATGTCTGAGTTGCCAGGCAGGGTTATTTCCACCTAGTTTTTGATCTGTTCCAACTAATGAAGGCCCCGTCAGGGACTAATAAAAGAGGTTTGTTGTGGGTGATGCAGAGAATGTAGCTCTAAATGGTCTTAAATTATTATCTGTTCACCTTCATGCTTGACTGTGACTGAGCCTAATGACATCAATGCACAAAGAAGGCAGGATGAGGTGGTCTTAAATCTTTATCTGAAGACGAAGTCTGTAAGAAAAAAGTCTGGTTTTAAGCTCATTAAGGGATACTGCTGAATACTCTAGGATATCAAATTAACCATTAAAGACCTTTGAAAGTTGAATTGAAAATGAGAACATTTTTTCAAATCTTTTGAGATTCAGTTTTTGAACTGAATAAAACTCAGAGCTTTTTAGGTTTTTTTCCCTAGCCGTGATGAAGAGAACATTAAAGGGCATTTGCTTAAACTACTTATGTCAAGTCTAAGAAGTTAGTCAGGAGAAAGAACTTCTTTGGCAGTGATGTTATTTTATGTAGGATGGTAAGCGTGATCCAGAGCCTGAAACTCATGGAAAACACAGTCTACAGATCCTGGTACGTGGCTAATTTGGAGGGTAAAGCCAAGGCACCAATTATGATACATCATTTAATGCTATTAGAACCTTAAGATGAAATTAGCTGGCCAATATCATTCTTGGTTAGAATTAAAATATTACCAAAAAGGAGAAAAATTTACTTTCTTATCTTATACAGTTTAATGGGTAGAGAGTATAGGCTCTGAAGCCAGACAGACACAGGTTCCAGTCACATCTCTGCTGTTACCAGCTCTGCAACCTCGGGCTATTTTCCAAGGCTTTGTTTCTTCATCTGTAACATGGGGATAATCATAGTTCCACAGCACAGAATTATTGTGAGAGTTGAACCAATTCATCTAATATATATATATAATGCACTTGGGTCAGTCCCTGGCATATGGTAATAGCTCTTAATTTTCAGCTGTAATAAACATCAAAATTAAGGAAAATAATTCCTGTGCTAGCTCTCTTTTTTCAGCAAGCTTCTGTGATGCATCCTGGTTTATAGTGACTTGGAAAATCTTTACATGGAGAAGATGTGGGCAGAAATATTGACTGTATTGACTTTTATACCTGATTACAGAAAGAACTCTTGATTTCTGTCACTTTTATTATTGTTCAAAAATGATGGTGAACTCTCTGTCATCTTCCACTTGATGCTTGTGTTGGTAATATAAGTGAAAATCAACTTCAGAGGTTTTTAAAGTATAGTATTCACCCTTCTACCTGAAAATCATGATTTTGCTTAGAGGACAATCAAATCCAGTGAGGTGCTCAGAATGGGGCTTGTTGGATATAATGATCCTTGTGTAGAAACACGCTTACTTATAGATAGACACACACATAAGTGAATTGATTGTCCAAGTGCATTTCAGAACTTTTCAAGTACAAATATCAGGTTGTCTCTGCCAGACACCCATTTATTCTGATAAATGGTATTTCAAAAAGACATTTAGATTTTGAAGGCTAAGATAAATGTAAAAGACAAAGAAAATGAACTGAATTAGTTCCCATCATACTGGTACTGAGATTGGTAGTAAGTGGTGATAATGAACATTTTTTCCAAATCTGAGTGACCTATTTGTTCATTTGCAGACAGGATATTGGCAGAGAAAAAGGAAAGGAAAATAACTAACATTTGTTGAAGATCTTCTAGTGTCATGCATAGCATTCCACATTTGTTATCTTATGTAATTCTCACAAAAGCCCTGCAAACTGTGAGCTCTACCGCCCGTTTTTCAGATGAGGAAAGTTTGTCTCAGAGAGGTTACAAGACAAACCAAGATCCTACATTTAACAAGTGGAATAAATGGGTGCTCCTAATCATGACACCACATTGCTGTTCATTTGTGAAGGAATGTTGTCTCCTTTAGTGAAATAAATCAGTGTATCAAGTATCACTAAAGTTTAGTTCTGAGAGAGGAACCTTCTGCTGGGAAGAGATGAACGTTGACAGTTCTTTTCCCTTGGGGTTCTGTCCTCTGCTCACTCCAACTGTACAACTGCCACCTGGCAGCGAGTCATATTCTCAGGTTCCCATCTTTACAGAGAAAAGGATTTCCTAAGCGCAAGGGGGAAGTTCCTGCATATTGGTTATAATAGCTGCAGCAATGTATACTAGCTGCCTTTGGAGAGAGTAGAAAGGATCTTCAGTTGCCTTCCAGTGAACAGTGCTTCAGTATAATGGAAACTCGAACTGAGTACTAAGTTTACGTGTTTTTAATAACTCATAGAGACTTTTCCATCTAAAGGGGAAGGAAAGCAGGGAAGCCCTATAATTCTGGTGCGATCCTTATCTTCTCATGTCAGTGTTGCGATGTGAGCTCTGCTCTACCCACACATGTTCAAGTATAAAGTGGTGCACCCCAGTTTAAATGAAAGCAAGAGAACAGCTCATGGCTCAGGCTAACAGAAGAGCGTGGAGAGAAGATAGGTGAAGAAAGGTCTTCTGGATATCTTCTTCCCATATTGCTCCAAGCCCTGTTGTGTGGCCATCTGTGCCCCAACTGCACGCTCAGCCTGTATCCTTCTCTGGGGCCAATCTTGTCCTCAATTGGGGGTCAGTAAAAGCTTTAGTTTAATACTTCCATGACATTGCATCAAGGCCTCTAGTGTAGCTCCAACCTTGTGCTCTGGCTCCAGTAACGCAGCGTTTGCCTGTTCCTAGGAGCAAGTCCCCCTCCATGTGTACCCCAGTTTCAGTTAGAAATTTCCCTTCAACCTGAATCTAGGAGACCAACCTGGTTTGTTGGACTGTCCTGGTTTTACCACCAAAAGTCCTGTGTCCTGGGAACTCTCACAGTCCCGGGCGTCCCAGAATGGTCGGTCACCCCACAAGCCCCCATCTGGATAAGGTGCCTAGAATCCCCTTAGCACTGGGCCTGGCACTCTTATTGTCTCTTGTCAGGTTTGAAACCTCAGACCAAATTGCTAAAATACTCTCTAGTTATTGCTGAGTATGTTAATAAATTGAATTTGGGATTCTGGCTGCAAGTTCCCCTAAAGGATATGATTTTGATTATCAAACCACCCACGTCTTTTGAGTATGAATTCTAAGTGATTAAAATTTCAATTTATAAGAGTTCTGTTAATACCAGGTATTTTGGGAAGTTGTCCTTGACTAATATGAGGGGGTGGGGAGAACTCAAATTTGACAATATTTGGGTAAATGTTTTATTTAGCGGGAAAGCATTCTGCTGTGTTGTTTATTTTCACTGGTCCAAAGGGATCAAGCTTGTACAGTTACCTAAATCTGTGCAATTATAAATCTTATCTCGCCTTGTTGTTCTCCCTAAATCACAAGACACTTTTGCTGGAGCTTTGTCTATGTGCAAGTTTTACGTGGTCCTCGGAGTGTTGTTATTTGTATGTAAAAAAATTAAATAATAACGATTGAGATGAAAATAAAGATTATTGTAACAAAATGATTTATTTAACTAGTAAAGAAGGGACCTGGCAGACTGCTCTAAATTGCATCGAGTTTACTTTTGCTATAAAAGAAATGTCAGTTTTATCTAATGACACTTTTAATTGCTTGCATCTAATGCAGGATATCCTTTCAAACAAAGGGGAGACATTTAAGCATAATGAGGAACTCTCAAGAGCAGATTGTAGAAGTAAAGCATTGCTTTTATCCATTATAGGCAGTCTTGGTTAAAGAGAGAGAGAGAGAGAGAAACCTAATAAAGAATATTCCAGATAGTTTCTCAAATCAAGCTAAATATTGAATGGGTAAAACAAACCCTCACAAAATTAGCTTACAGTGAGGCAAGTCTCCTTTAAGAATTTTAAATAAAGAGTAATTCTTGATTGGATAGGATTCTGTTTGTTGTTTACATGCACTGTCACATGGCAGGAATCATTTTAAGCAGAATACAGCACCTGTTACTGCCAGATGTGTGGCTTCCTTGGCTACAGAGATGATGGGTATACATTGCAGAAATGCTTGCATGTGATTTAGTTCGTGTGAAAATAAGGGTTTTTGCTCTGGAAGTGGTAGCTTATGATGCTCCTTTAGTAGGGGCTCATGTGAGAACCCTTGGCCGTCAGTAGGAGATGGCCAAGAAAGAGAGGAGAGCAGAGCCACAGCATGGATAGTCTGTTGGAACTGTGTGTGAAGGACAGAGCCTGGTTTAAAATGTCTGTTGGCATTGGTATTTATCATGCCAGAAGAGAATCATGGTGCAGAAGACAGAGCACGGATTTTGGGGGGAGAATCTCAGCCCCACCACTTAATAGCTAGGCAGCTTTAGGCAAATCACTTCCCCTCTCTGTGCCTTGTTGTCTTCACCTGTAAAACAGGTCAGGTTAATAATACCTCTCTCACAGGGTTGTTGTGAGCATCAGATGAGATAATTTCTGAGAAAACACTTTGTAAACTCCTAAATGCTATACAAAGGTTAAGTATTTTCCCATAATGTGGTTTATAATTGCATGTGTTTAGGTATTTCATGAGTCACAATGTTACCTCCAAAAGCTAAGGCCTGATATAAGTTATTCTGTGACACACATATTAGTCCTCTCCCTGGGCGGAAGCATTATAAAAGGTTAGCACTATATTAAGTAATAGATCTATTGCTCTACTAAATTATTCATGATTACGTGTTCAGCGAATGATCAGTTTGATTGAAATAATCGTCAGGTGTTCTCAGGGCTCTGGAGAGGAAGCTGATAAATGACATAAGGTTTCTTCACCGTGATGACTTTGCTCCTATTAAACATCAAGAAAAACCAATTAATGAAATCTGTGAAAAAAAAGTCATTAAGTTATAGTCTGGAGTGTTAAAGGAATTATCTCTTTTTTGATGAATTTTTCTTTCAACCAATCAAAGCTTTTCAGTAAAAGTTTCAGAGTGGTGAAGGATTTCAACCATTTTTGGCAGATTAGGTTTTGGATAGGAAAGAGAAAAACCCATTTCTTTTTCACAAGGAAAGACATTTTAATTTGTTGTTGTTGTTAAATGGATGAATGAATGTGTTTGGTTCATTCTGGCTGGGAATTTTAATAGTCATTGAAAAGGTTTGTGCTGAGCCTCTTCTCAGGAAATAGGTGCCCTCCATCTCTATCTCTGATTTCTCTTGTGGGCTCTGGAACCATGACAGTGACAATCAACATGGGAATTCTACTTGGGTACCCTGTTGTCATCTCAAACTGCTCACATCTAAAATGAAACTAATTTCCTCCTCCGCCATCTCCACCACCACAATCACCTGACATTCCCATTTCTGTCAGGAGCCCAACATTCTTCCCATTTCACATGCTAAAATGCTTTGAAGTTGTATTTGTCTTCCAGTACCAATCAATATTTCTTATATCCACTATGTTCACAAGTCCTGACTTTTATCTGAAAATGTCTCCTGTGGGACCTTCACTCCCTGCACATCTCCTACCACCAGCCTAACCCCAGCTTTCACGTAGTATCATGGCAGCTCTGACTGCAATGGTTGGCCTTCTCCAGTTCCTCCTGAATCTTTCCATAATACCACTTTCATTACACCATTACTTCTTGTGTAAATAGCAGTGGCTTTCTATTGCGTGCTGCATCAGGAGCAACTCCTCTCTTGGTGTAGCTTTTCTTTGTCATATGTTTCCCAAGATTTGCTGGGACTCTGCTCCTGCACAGCTTGGCTTAGCCAATTCATCCACCTGCCTCCCCACTCCTTTGAAGCTCTGATTGTCTAAGTTCCTTGGGATTGGCCTTGGGAAGGGACCTTGGGAAAGGCTGGAAACAGGTGGCCAGAAGGTGTTTCAGAAATTGAGGTCCACCAACCCCCAACTTCAATTTTTCCTTTTTTCTTCAATTTGTCACGTCTGGGACCCTTGCTTCCTATTGTGAAGAAGCAAGTATATGCTATATGGAAGTGCAGTAGATCATTTTCATTCTGGTGGGGAAGCATTCTCCCCAACGTTGGCATCTGCAGCCCTGGATCTCTGGAAGTGACGAGGTGGGAGCTGGGATGGCATTGATAAAGTCCATGTCATCAGTAAGGGTAGGAAAGAAATGGCAGCAGACACCCCAGATGGTATAATAGGGTGTGGGGGACATGGCAGAACTTGAATGTCTGTAAGCATTAGCAGGAGAAAGAGGATATGGGGAGAGGAAGATGGAGTTGGGGCTGAGTATTCCACTAGGAGGGCCCCCAAACCAGAGGTTATTAATCAAGTTAGTAACTTGATCCATGCCCACTTATCTAGAAACTGTGGGAAAATGATAGTAGGTGGGGTTAGTTTTAAAGTAACAGTGCCCAGCTCATAGAGGCACTTACAAATGTGAAAGTGTTTATTGTTAAAAAATGATGAGTTATCGGATTAATTCAAACAACTGAATTTTGTAGTTTGTATTGGTTAATAATCATGTTCCTCTTCAAGATCATTAAAGATGCGACTGAATTTTTAACTAATATATGCAAAGCATCTATCACAATTTCTAGCTGCTAGTAGGTCCTTAATAAAAGGGAGTGCTTTTACCTTTCCCTTTCCCTGAATTCAATAATTTAAAGAAAATTACTCACAAAGGTAAATAAAATTTAAAATCTCCCTGTGGGCTGTTTTGCTCTAGTTCATGGAAATCTGAAAAGTCCTCAAGAAGTAGAAGAAAAGATCTGGGGGTAAGAGGAACAAGTACAGGTGTTGGTTATGCCTGTCTCACATAGAGGTGTAGCACATACATCTCAAGGTAGGTGTAGAATATGGAGGCGGACAGACTCCGTGCAAACACTTCCAGCCCCCACTTGCAGGCCCACTCTATCACTATCTAACTGAGATGTATTTGCACAAATGAGTTCCAATTTGAGAAAGCCAGTATATGGAACTCTGAACTTGTAAAACAAGCAGGTTATGGGTGATTATTACAAAAGAGTCTTTTCTCTGAAAGATATACATTGAGTTAAAAAATTTTGTCACATGGAATCTGTTGCATGAAATGAATTCTATCTGGGTGAAAAGTACATTAATATCGCTCTGAACAAATCTGTAAAAACAAGGAATTTCTGATGTTGCTATTCTTGTTTTTCTTCTGTATTTGGAATTTTTAGAAAAGGCATACTTAAAATTCTTAAGAAGTCTTAAGAAGTTCATTAACTCCGTAGCCTACTGTTGTATACCACTGAGTGCCCATCTTCTGTAGATCCTTTCCCTCATAGTCTCCATGTTCCATTTTCTAAAATGTATCACTTATTGAAGTAATTTTTCATCATATCTTGTTTCTTTACTATCCTATTCATGATAACATTTTATATGTTCTATATATAGAAAAGGATTGGTATTTGGCAATTATCTTCTCTTTCTCTCTAATTATTGCTTATTGCATGTCTTTTGGAGTCTAGGTGCTAATACTCTGCTTTTTATCATCTTATAAAATAGATATGTTAATGCATATATAACCAGGTATTAAAGATTTCATCGTTTCAATTAAATAATTATTGACTTCCAGAAGGATATGTGTATATGTAGCTTAGAAACAACATTTTAGAAACTTGTTTGATAACTTGCCTCTCAACATCGTGTAATTCTCAGGAAGGTGAAGGCAAGTCTTCTGGGGCTGAAATTCCCTAGAGTTTTTATTCTCTTGTCATGTCTAGTTTTTAAACCCCTCTTGAGGATTATGGTAGCAGAAGAAAATACTACCAGTGGCTTTCATGTGGCACCGAATGTCAGAATATATAACCACTTAGCATTGACTGAGCTGTGGTGTTTCTTCCACAGTATATTAAAAAACAAATATTCTTCAATGCCTATTTTAAAAATATGAATCATTGGCAGGGATTTTTCTAATCCATCTTTATGTTCATACCAGAAAATAAGTTACCAAGATCTTTGTGGCTAGTCAAATGCTTTCAAGAAAACACAAGTGACTTTGATTTCCAATTTTTATTTGGTTTTGAAGAGAGAAGTAACATATTTTGCCTCATGGATAGAAAGCTCTCCTAAAACATGACTCTACTGCATTGATGTAGTATATTTAAGAGTCATCTAGAAGCTGTTTGTAATTACGATGAAGGATTATGATAATGTTAGTGTGTGAGTCAGAACCTCTCAAAATAGCATTTCCATGAACAGATCATTTTGAGAAAACAGCTACAAAAGGGTGAATTAGTCTAATACTTTGGGGTCTCCCATATGTCTAGACTTTTGCCTTTTAATCTGGAATTTTTTCTCGTCCGCCTATTCAATTTTCAAGATTCAAAACATGTTACCTCTCTTGTAGGATGCTCTCGGCAACTCCAGATATTCCTTTCCTTTTCTGAGTCTCCAGAACACTGTTTTATCATCATTAGAGCTCTTAGCAGATTGTCTTGAAATCTGTTGCTCGTGTCTCCTTTACTGCTTTGCGAGTTCCTCAAGGTGACAGTTTCTTCTGCTCAGTATGAGTCCTTGTATCCAGAACAGTGTCTGGCACGCAGTGACTGAGTTAATGAAAGAGAGGTCATGCACTGACAGTATGCACAAGCTGCATGTTGTGTTTAATGACTAGTAACTACATATTTTTGGAAAAGTTTATAAGTAAATTCAGATAACATTCAGATATCATTTGGATAACATTTGGATGAGAGATGTCTCATCAACATTCTCCATGTTTATAATGGCTGCTAACATGGAGACTCTGCTTGTCATCAAGGCTGCGATGGGAAAAGTTCCCCTATCACAGCTTTCAACACTCCCTTCAACCTTATATAAATGTTTCTAGTCAAAACTATCGACTGCATCTGCTTCCTGCCCTTCTATTACTTGCTATTTTAGAACATTATAGAAGAAGAAGATAGGGAGGAGGAAAAAGAATTGGAAGAAGCTGGATGATGAGGGCAAGAAATGAGGAGCCAAAAAATTAGCTTCCTTTTTTCACCAGCCCAAACACTATCCTATCTTAAGACCTGAAAAAAAGGAGACTAACATATGTAAATATTTATCTCTAAAATGGGATTCAAGTGTTATTAGTTATGGGGCAAAGCAAGTAACAACCATGAAAATCATCCATGTAAACTCTCCATTATAACTTCCAAATATCCCTAATTTGAGATTCAGGAAGTTTTAGGAGACCAGGCAATGATTTGTGAAGTCTACTATTCTCTCCTACAGACCAAGGAGTGTTGACAAGAGCAAAGAAAGTCTTTTATTCTCTCTCGCCCTTCCTAGGGCCAGCCTGAGGGAGTGCTGATGAATTTAATTTGATAATATTATGCCATGACATTGTGTCAATATGCGATGATGTGTGTGATGGCACAGCGTCATCACGTGGTGACGCAACATCATGACGTAAGACATCACAACGCCAATTAAAGACCTGACTCCAGGAGGGTTTTAAAATTGAGCAACAAATCTACAAATATTTGACTAAGGGCTTGAGATTTACGGTAGTGAAGTAGCTGAACTGTGAATTATAGACTAGAAAGTATTTCTTTGCATGAATTATAACTTTGTTTATTTGTAAATGGCTCCTTTCAGAAATTGTAACCTCTGTTCTTGCAAGGCAAGTAGAGAAATCAAAATATAATTTCATTGACTAGTCTGCACCTATCACAGGTTGTCCCTATGTTAGTTTTCTTTCGTCTGTGGAATGTGAGTTGGTGCTAAATTTAAATATAATTTCAGAATGAGATTAGGAAAATGTAATCTACTCTTAATTTGCATATTTGTTAAAAACTATTTAGTACCTCATAGAGCTTCAGGTAAAATGATTTATAATTGAAATTATATTGTATTGAATGTCCTTTGCAGGCATATATTTCATAATAATAATCTTGCACTCAGATTCTAATAATATGAAAATGTTAAAAAGGAGAAATGAATTGCAAAATATGGCTTACTTTGTGTGTATGTGTGTGATGTGGGCAAGTTTTTATCTATTTTGTGCCTCAGTTCTACCATTTTAAAAATGAGGAAATGCATTTTTTCCTGATGTTTATGGGATATTATATGGACAAATTTTATACTGTATGTGAATGTTCTTTGTGCTCTTTGTTATATAAATCTAAGGTAATATTAAATACCTTCTTCACAGCTACATTGACTCTACTTATGAACTTGAAATCAAATGGGGAAAAATTTGTTAAGTTAAAACTAAGATGGGTTTCATATTTGATATTTCATCTTGACTTTTTTCCTGACTCCTTCACTTCTAGATTTATGTGTTCAGAAATGAATTAGATTCTGAAGAAGAGAACATAGTGATATACACAAGATTTTATTTGTGATATTTAAAGTTTTGGTAGCTCCTTCTGTCCTGTAAATGTGGATATAAAGGTGTATGTTTTTCACTGGTGAAAGGAACTTTAAAACCCACATTAAAGAGAATACAGTTTGGGCAAAGGTTCAAAATTCCCTCATTCACATGTAGCTTTGGTAGTTCACAGAGCTTCAAGGGCCACAAGGGTTCTTCACTACTTTTAATTTTCTGTGGTGAAATGAGATTGTTCGTTGTCTTAAAATTCACACTTGCTTCATCACTCCTTCTGTAACTCTAGTAAAAATATACCCAAATTTTGTGCCTGCTGAAAGTGATACAGGACTTTTTGATGGAGTTTGAAATGGTGGCTGATTACTTTTGAATACTCAAGCTCCACTGGTTGGCAGCTCACATCTGCGGCAGAGAAAAACAATTAGCAAATTTGTGAATTAGCTTTGGTTTACACATTAAACAAGGGAAGTGATTCTTTATAACTTTAACCAACAGGCTGTGTCTTGATTACAGGATACTGTTGCTCATTAATAAATGGAACTATTTTTAGATTTTGCCAGTGTTTACACGTTTCATTTGCTTGCTTTTCTTATCTCAGTCACCATTATGTACCAGTCTCCAAGACCACCTATATAATCTGCAGAGCCCAGTGTTCAGAATTTATTAAGACTTTCAAGATATTGACAGTAGAACATTAAACCAAGTGTGCCACCATTCTGAGTGCAGGGCCACTCTAAGGGCAGGGCCCTCTGCAACTGCACAGGTCGCTTGCCCAGGTGGGCCTGCCAGTCATGCATTTGACAGCATTGCATCCTATGTGCTGACTCACTGTTTCCATAATTCATGGCCACTTTGCATGATCTGTAGCTTTGGTTGGATCCCTTAAGGTAAGTTTTGGACTACTTATAATACTCCCTTTTATCTCTCTCTAGATTACAATTACTTTATTTTGGTTAGTAAAGACCTATCATTTCTTGCTTATCTGTAATCAAGAAGAACTCAAAGCAACATATCGTGAAAAAAGTCCCTTAATAACTTGAATTAATGGGACCTAGTTTAAACTTGGGAAATGCCCAGTTCACATGAAAGCTGAATTTCTTAACATTTAAAAAAATTAACTTTATTATTTTCAAGTTTGTACAGCATGTAGGATAAGTACTTACAACTGTTAGGTCCTACTTGACTTGAAGTGCAGAATGGACCATTAACAAATTGGAAAGATTTATTTGTACAGAAATCATAAACTCATTACTTTTAATGGTGTGTTTTCTTGACTCTAGATGTAAGGCCAAGCTTTCCTCCCAGAATCTTGTTTACACGAACAATTTATTTTGCAAACATTTTTCTTTAGAGATGGCAAACTTTGATCCTATTCTCCTCTGAATTATTACAAATTTCAAATAGTAGAACCTGAACTAAAGCAGTTTTGGTATCTATTCTACTTTGACAAGAATCTTATGTTTGTTTTTCATATGTGTGTACATATTTGGGAGTGGGTGGTAGCAGATTTAACTTCAAACCATGGCTTGCTGAGACCGTTGGTAACATGAGTAAGTCTTTCACAGTTGCCTTCTTTTTAGACAACTCATAGATTGTGAATTCATTTTCTTTCAGGTTTGCAAGGGACCTCAAAATTCATTGAGAAAAACTCCCACTAATGCATTAATCACCCATACAATATCCCACCAACAGATTTTTCAGTCTATTATCCCCCTATCTAACATGGGGTAACTCACAATCTCATAATCCTACACCATAAATTTCCTTGTGCCAAATCGTAATCTGTTTTCTTTGAACCTGTTGATTCTCATTTGACCGTTTTGGGTCCTTCAGAGTAAGACTATTTTCATTCCATAAAACCACTTTAAAAATATTCAAAGATAGCTTCTTCAGTCTTCTTTCCTTCAGACTAAACACACCTTTATCTTAAAATTTTATTTTAGTTTTTTTAAAGGTCTCTTCATCTGACATGGGATCTTTCTGGTATAAGAAATTGAATGTCCAATTTGTCTACATCTTTAAGGTTCAACATCACTTTGTCTATATCTTTAAAGTTCAACACCGAAACCCATATGCAATGTGGAAATAAATTACCAGTGCCAAGAAGAGCATGCCTATGGCCTTACTTCTACAAGATGCATTTCTTGTTTCTGTTACTGCAGAAATTTCTTACTTCTATTATTGCTAAAGGTGGCGCCAGCTTTCCGGTGGTCATACTGTATTGTTGATTCCTATTGAATTTTCTGTCAACCAAGGTTCCCATGTCTCTTTTAAGGCACCTGCCAAGCCTTTTTTTTTTTTTTTTTTTAAACATTCTATACTTAGGAAGTTTGTTCTTTGGATCTTAAAGTTATCTCTCTTAAATTTCCATTTGTTTGACTTGACTCATCTCTTCACCCTGTCAATTTTATTTTGGTTCACATAATCCATTTATTATACTGCTCAATTTTTTGTCATCTTCACGTTTCAGGATCTTGCTGTCTGTTCATCTAAGTCATTGATAATAATTGGGAACTGAAAAAGGTCAAGGACAGACCTTGTGGCACATTTCTTTGTCCAGGTTGAAATTCTTTTCTTAATCACTAGCCTTTTAAGTACAACTGTTCAACTAATTATTAGTAGTCCCAGCATGCAGTCTACATTTCTCCATCTTTCCTGTTTGGATACAAAAGGCCCTGTCAGATGTTTTGCTGTAATCAAATGTACATTATGGACTGCATTTTCTGACCAGAATAATCCCCTCAAAGAAAGTTATGAAGTTGATGTGTGTAATATAATATATTAAGAAGTTTGTTGAAGATAAAATAGGTACCACAGATAATTCACAAAGTCACTCGTCCACAAGGTAGTAAAAGTCAACTGTATTTATCTAAGTAAGAATAAGGTCTGGGTGGATCCCACTGACTAATTCTCATTCTAGGCCCCATTATTTTAGCTGTGTTTGTAATCACCAGAAAGGCACATCATCATAACAACGAAGAATAGGAAATGTCAGAGGAGTACTTAAAGAATATGAAGTGATAGGTAAATGTTGATTGGAGGATAGAAGATGTTGGAGTGATACAAAAGGATGACGCTCTTAAAAAGTTCATTTACAAAGCATGTCTCTCTCTTTTGGGCATTGATTTTGTCACTGAGGTGGGCCAAGACAGACTTAGAATCCCAACTGGTACTTAATAGTACTGTGATCTGTACCAGGTAGGAAGGGTCTGCCTCTCAGAGTTGCTGTAAGGATTCAATGAGAAACTGTCTGAAGTTCCTAGGATAGTCCCTGACATAGTATGAACTCAATAATTAATCATATTAATTAAATCAGCAAGCATTAAGTGTATGCTATTATATACCAGGAAAGAGGGCATTTTTTTGTATGATAGCTGAGAAGCAGTGTGTATTTTCCCCTTCTATTTATATATAAATATAGCATAAGTGAATATGTATGTACACACTGCATTGAACCTAGCTGGAGTCTACATGACTGATTAATGAACTTATAATTTTTCAATGAAAAAAGTTGAAAACTTAGACTGAGACCGTATATACAAGGCCAGAACGATTATTTGATCATTCTATAGAATCAAAGGACTTCAGAGATTGGAGAGACCTTGTAAGTAATAAAGTTCAATTTGTACGTATCGTAGATTACGAAACCTAGGCCGAGAGATGATTTCCAAGAACCACTTCGTTCGTCTTAGAGTTAAAACCAGATTTGCTTGTTTTTGATGCATGTTCCTAGTCAGTCAACATTAGATAGGTTTCCTGACATATCACGCTGGGCGAATTCCTCAAAAGGGACACGGAACCCTCAAACTTGTGATAAGATATGACAAACTACAAGGTGGAAAAATGCTATCTTAACCTGGCCTGCTGATTTGAATATGCAAATCATTAAAACTTAAAAAGATATAGCAACTCTTGGTGGTAGGTATACTTTTTATGTATTTGAAATATTTTGTAGTAAATAATATATTAGTTGTAATTGGTCACCCTTCGTGGGCATAGTTCATCAATATTATGATTTCATGTTATTGGAAATGGCTGATCACATTCTAAAGATTAACAAACAAACCTATTTGGAAAGGGAATTGCCCATGACTTAAGGGAAGCTCAAAAGTATCAAGGGAAAATGAGAAGCTAAGCTTTCCTTCATAAAGAAAGTCAGCTAACTAGTTACGTTGAATCAGATCTGATGTTGAGGTGGGGTATAAGGAGGTGGAAGTGATGCCCAAAGGATAGGGACAAAGTAGTGAACATCGCTCTAATGCTGATTTGAAATTCTCTTCCACTTGGTGAAATCCATTGCTTAGGGAGAAGATTCCCCTTCAAGGAAAGGTTACTTACAAATTCAAGGTCATTTTCTAAATCCCACACAGCTTGTCTGTGTGCCAAACTTTTCTGGTTTTATTTTTATTCTTTTGGCCTTAAAATATATCTTAGAACACAGGTTCTGTGTTTCTTGCTTTGTGATATGTTATTAGCCCCCGTCCCAGTTGCTGGGGCCATTGTAAACAAGGGGGCTATTAGGGCGGACAGCTGGACAGGGAACAACGGATGAGAAGGCTGCAGCCTATGTGTGGAGAGGAAAAAGACAAGGGGCGGGGAATTTTTCTATTTGAGCCTCAAAATAGATCACAGAGGGTGAAGGGGGCAGATGGACTTCAGAGATCACTGAATTCACCCTCCTCTGTTTTGCGAATGAAGAAACTTAGGGCCCGAGAGAGAAAATAATCTCCCTGATGCCGAAGATCTATTGTCAGAGTTAGCCTTAAAACTCAGGTAATTTAGGGCCAGCCCCGGTGGACTAGTGGTTAAGTTCAGTGTGCTCAGCTTCAGCAGCCTGGGTTCGGTTCCTGGGCAGGAACCCATACCGCTCTGTTAGCAGCCATGCTGTGCTGACGGCCCACACGCTAAAAAATAGAGGAAGACTGGCAGTCGGTGTTAGATCAGGGCAAATCTTCCTCAGCAAAAAAGAAAAACAATACCTGCAAAAGACAAACAAAGAAAAAACCTAAGGTAATTTAATAGCTGATTCCAATTGACTTTGTTCTTATAAAAAATTAGTAATATTAAAAAAACCTGCATACCCAACCCTACTCATGTAAAATTTTAACTTATTGCTATATTTTCTTTAGATTTTTTTAAGAAATAAAGTTGATGAAGCTCTGTTACTACACATCCCCGATCCCCTTTCCTCTCAACATCCTTCTCCAGAACTAACTACTGCCCCAAATAGGCAGCTTCTCATCCCTGTGCATGTCTCTATAATTTTACTACGTGCAGACATGGCACACACAATACCTAATATTTTTCAGCCCATTATAAACATTATATAAACATTAACAAACTGTATTTATTCTTCTACAACCTGCTTTTTTTGCTCAACATAATGTTTTTGAGATTTCTCTGTGTTGAAACACGTAGCTCCAATCAATTCATTTTAGCTGTGAGTGGTATTCCAGTGCACAAACATACCATAATTTATCCATTCTTCTCTGTTGGTAGGTGTTCAGATGAGTCCTGATTTCTTGTTATTAGAGACAAAACCCAGTGAACATTCACCTATATTTCTTTTTGCACTGGTGTGGGTTTCTCCAGGTCAGTTTTCCTGCTGGTGGACTGTGAAAGGATTATAGTGAAGTGGTCAAATCAGCCTTACTGAACAAGGCCTGGGGCAGCTGCAGCCCTGGGTTACTGGCTTCAGGCCTCTAGCAGCTTCATCCTCTTAACATGGGGTATTGTACAAATGCCATCAGTTTCTGTGTTTGTGGAGATATGAAAAGGTTGTGAAGAACTGTTCTAAGGCAGTGGCCCTCAAACATTAGCGTGCTTCAGAATCAACTGGAGCGCTTGTTAAAAAGACTGCTGGGCCCCGCCTCCAGAATTTCTGATTCAGTAGGTCTAGAGTCGGCCCCACGTATTTGTATTCTAACAAAATCCGAAGTGATGTTAATGCTCCTGGTCTGGCGACTACATTTGAGAGCTACTTGGATATATATTTAGGAGTTAAATAGGAAGTTCCAAGTGATTATTCAAATGGCTTTGCATTATTGCACAATATTTTATCATAATTAGCATATAATATAGAATATAATGTAAAAATTGAAATGATATGATTCTATAGTCAAAAGCTTGGTATTTGCAGGCTTTTGTGTGAAAGAAGATGGAGAGCATATAATTATGCTCAGAAACAACTTCCCCATAATTGTAAATTCTGTATTCCCTTTTGAGTGTTTGGGACCAAGAAGAGGGCTTTAAAAAGATAATTGAATGAGAAAATTAGTCCTCCCTTCTTTCCTCTGCTATCTTTATGGTGTAATCAATAGGGACATCACCCATTCACCAAGGAAGGAAAGCAAAGAGGGAAATGTTGCTATTAGAAGTTTGCCAGCCCTCAGCAAGGTTGTAAAGTAATCAGAATGTTCTTTGATGTGTACCTCCTTTGGGTCAGTTGTGTCTCTCTTGAGGTCCACTCTGGTTCCTGTCTCTTTTGGCGTTCTGAGTGCCCAATTTCAACATGGGTGTTGGGGGGCTGTTTCTGACACAGCACCAAACAATTCTCAGGACACTAGCTGGGCCTACAGTTCCTCAATTCTGACATGACCCGTTGATAGTATCAGATCCCACAGATTAAGAGCTCAGTCCCATAAGACTGCCTCTACCCACCACTTCAGGCACCAGTCGCAATCTCAGGTTGTTACCAGTATTTCTCACTGAATGGGTATAGATCACAGATCCCCATGATCCCCTCCTCAGGCTTGATTAATTGGTTAGAGTGGATCCCAGAACTCAGGAAGTCTGTTTACTCACTAGATCACTGGTTTATTATAAAAGATGGAAGAGATGCTTAGGCAAGGTATGGAGAAAGGGTACAGAGTTTCCATGCTCTTTCTGAGCATGCCACTCTCCCCGCACCTCTGTATGTTCACCGACATGGGAGCTCTCCAAACCCTGTTCTTTTGGGGTTTTATGGAGGCTTTATTACATAGGCCTGATTGATTAAATTACTGGCCATTGGTGATTGGACTCAATCTCCAGCCCCCTCTGACATCCCCAGCGGTCAGGGGGTGGAACTCTAAGTTCCAACCCTCTAATCACGTGCGTGATTGGCTGTCCTTGCAAGCAGCCCCAATCCTTGGGTGCTTTCCAAAAGCCACCTTACTACCATAACAGAAGACACCTTTATGGCTCTCATTACTTAGGAAATTCCAAAGGTTTTAGGGACTTGGTTCCAGAAACAGGGTTGAAGACCAAATATATGTTTCTTATTATAAATCATAATATCACACTGTTCCCCCCATTATACCCCATCCAGTGCTCAGGCTTCTCTGGAAAGTTCTGCCTTCAGAACTTTTCTCCTCCTTTCCCATTCCCTTCTCAAAAGACATCTGTTTCTCTCCCTCTGCAAGGTCGACACTCTACTTATGCCTTCAGTAAAAAGAGAACAATCTTCTGCAATCAATAATTCAGGTTGGTAGAGAAAAGTGGTGCTGAAATGGACCTTCACCCCTACCTGCACCCCTAAAATATACTTGAAATGGAATCATACCTGGTGTGAAGTAGCACCTCCTCCATGTTCCCCATCATAGTGATGACCCTTATAGCCACCCAGTCAGAAAATGGGACTTCATCATCAACTCTTGCTTCTCACTTGTCCCCACCGCCCCGTCCCTGTTGATTTGAATCTGTTCACCTTTGCCCAGCCCACAGCTTCCGCCTCTGTCCACATCCCCGCCCCTCTCCTCTGGATGATTATGACAGCCTCCTAAGTGCTCTCCATTCTTGCTCCCTTCTGATCCATTCTTCACGTAGTAGCCAGACTGACCCTTAACAAATGAAAACTAGATATGTCACTCCACTGCTAAAAAATCCCCCCTACTGGTTTCTCCCTGCTCTTAGAGTTAAATCCACGCTTTTTGGCCCGACCTAACCTGGCCCCTGTCTGTCTCCAGCTTCACCTCACACCATACATACCTTGTCCTGCTTTCCATCAGGCACACCAGACTTCTCTCTTTTTTCCTAAGGCATTTGATTCACTCCTAGATCAAGGCCTTTGCCCAGATTCTTTTCTTTGCTTGAGAAGTTCTTTCCTCCTCAACCTCTTTGCTCTTCTCCTTGCTAACTTGTACCCATCCTTCAAGTCAAGCTGAAGCAACACTGCCACAGGGCAGTCTTCTCTGACCATTCCCTTTCTACCACACTGGGTTTGGTCCCATGTTAAGTGCAGCCCTACACTCTCCCTCCTCCTTCATGGCTCCTTTAATGCTTCCAATTATGTGTTTATTGTTTGGTTTCCCTACTAGACTGTAAGCTTAATGAGGGCAGAGGTCCTGGCCTTTTTATTCTCAGTACCAAATCCCCAGGGCCTAAGATATTGCCTAGGACCCTCTCAATAAATGCAATAAATGTCCATGGCTGATTGATTTAAATTCTTGACTGCATCTCCATATATTGATTATATATACACACGTATATATTTAAATTTCTCATCATTATTTACCTGTAAACCTGGGTCAGTGTGGCTGGTTTAAAAACTCAACACCAATAGACTAGAGATCAAATTTGTATGACCTATTTTTATGTTATTTATGTTTTATGTTGAGTGGCTGGAGCCACTCAATTTGTTACTGAAGAGTAAGTAGAAACATTTCATTAGCAAATCTTTCTGTATGACTATCTTTCTACCAACAATATTACAGAAGACAGCATTTCCTGTGTGTGATATGGGATTTGAACTTGGGAATGTGCCTCTCAATCAGTAGGTTTTAGAAAGAAAACTCAACACTCAAGCGGTGAAGTGACTTTTAAAGAATACAACCTGAGCCTCTACAAAAGAGTAGGAACGTGATGTTGAGCTCCTAATTTCTAGGGCTAAAGTAAATGAATCCCCAGGTCCTTAGGTTTATTTGAAGCAAACCTAATATTTGGAAATCTAGATTTAATTTTTTTTCTTTTGATAAGTGATTCAAGAATAAAATTCAGGAGTCTGAATCTATAGTATTGAAGTAGTTTTCATTAAAAAGAAATATGATTTATCTAAAAAATCTATGAAATTTAAAATAGATATGTGATTAAAGTCATAAAACTCTTGAAATAATTATATCATATGTTAATTAAGATTATTTATGAAGCACTTTCACATAGGGAAATCCAAATCAGTCTTACTCCAGAGATCACCCTTTGACCTTGAACAGACTCTGAGTTTGAACCATCTCTGCTTTATAGTAGCCTTGTGACCTAGCAAGTTATCCTTTGCAGTCTTAGTTTCCTCATCTATGAAAAAGACATAATAATATCTACATCTCATCCAGCTGTTGGGGGATTAAATGACATGAACTCTCCTTCGACATTGTAATGGTCTCCTGAGTGGCCTTGCAGCTTCTGCACCCTGTCCTTCCCACAACAGCCAAGAGTGACTCTTTTTAAAATCTGCCTGATCACTCAACTCCTTTGCTCAAAACCCTTCAGTGGCTTTTCATTTCCATCAGAGCAAAGCCCACCAGGGCCTCCATGATCTGGCTCCTATAGTCTTTCTGATCTCACCTCCTGTTCTCTCTGCTTCATCTGCCCCGGACGCACTGACCCCCTTGCCCTTCTCTGAACATGCCAGGACCACTCCTGCCCTGGGCCTTTGGGCTCCCTCTCTCCCCTCCTTCGACTCTGTGCTCAGACGTCACCTTCTCAATGAGACCTGCTGACCGCCCTGTACAACACTGTATTCCTGTCTACTCTCCCACCCCCTTACCCTCCTCTATCTGATCTTTCTCCATCACTTATTATTTGCTCTATTTTTTATTGTTTATTTCCCTCCATTACATTGTAAGCTTCTTGAGAGCAGGAATCTTTGGTTCACTGATATATTTTAAGCACCTAGAACAGTACCTGGTGTATAGTGTTCAATACGTATTTGTTGACTGAATGAATTTTGAATGAAGTAATTTAGTACAGCACCTGGAACATGCTAGATATTGAAGAAATGTTGGCCAGTTTTCTTTCGATTTAATCTGAGGAAGAGATTTTGGTTTGCTTTTTAAAAAATATAGAACAATTTTTTCTAAAGAAGAAAAAGAAAAAGAGAAGAAAAAGAAAAAAGAGGAGGAGAGAGAAGAAGAAAGAGAACCACAGTTATGAGAGAAGGTAGAAGGACCAGAGATTAGGGAGCTAGGAAAGATATTTTTTGAAAAGCCTCTTTGACCTACTTCTGGCTTGTTCCCAATCCCGCAATGTGGAGTGCAGTTGTAAGAAGAGGGATTTAATATGGTGGATATCAGGGTGGGCAGACTTTTTCTGGAAAGGGCCAGATGGTAAATATTTCAGGCTTTGTGGACCATTTGGTCTCTGTCAACCACTCAATTCCACCATTACATGAATGCGACCGTGGATAATATGTAAACAAATGGGTGTGGCTATGTTCCCATAAGCTTTTTTTAAAAATTTTTATTTTTCTACAAAGCAGGTTTTGTAGGCTATAGTTTGCTGACTCCTAGCCCAGTTTATTTTGTTGCTAAATGTTTGGTGTAGACTACAATGTAGGGATTAAATTAAGGAAAATTTGAGTGTCCATGTCAAGTTCCATTCATGATAAAAACTCACATCAAAGTAGGATTGCAATGAGCTTTCCTTAACCTGATAAGGAATGTGTAACAGAAAATTATGGCAAGATATAAATCTTAAAGGTGAAATTTTAGAATATATCTTTTGAGAAGAGTAAGGCAGGAATATTCCTATTTCCTGCACCACTTATCACGATTCTGTTCATCTTAGATAATATAGTAAGACAAAAAAGAGAAATATTTATAGGTATAAAGAAGAAGAAGGAAGAAACTTAAGTCTATTCTTACTTATAGATTATATCATTATTAAAAAGAAAAATCTAAAATAATCTACAAACTATTTGAACTAACAAGAGAGTTTGCAGGGCTGCTAGATATAAAATCAATTTATGCAAATTAATGCTATTCTTAAAATAATGAAAGCTAATACTTGCATTTGATTACTATGTGCCAGGCACTTTGCATATGTTAACTTATTTACCTCTCACAATCACCTTATGAAGTACCAATATTGTTATTCCCGTTTGGAGTTTGAGAAAACTGAGTCACAGAGACAGCAAAGAACTTGCCCATGATGACAGTTCGTATGTGATGAAATTGCGGTGAACTGATTCCAGAATTGGTGATATTGCTTCTGTTTCTCTTATACGCCAGAAATAGCCAATTAAAAATGTAATAGAAAAACATCTTTTATGAAATCAACTAAAACTCTATGGCCTTTAGGAATAAATATAAGAAAAATCTACACAAACATTATGGAGAAAATAGAAACATTATTGAAAGAGAAGAAAACCTGAATAATTAGTGAGATAATACTATATTTAAATTCATATAATGGATGTTTTAATACTGCAAAGTGTGTTATGATGTGTTTGTGTGTGTGTGTGAGAGAGAGAGAAATGACAGATTCTAAAATTCATATGCAAACATAACATTGTAAAAATAGACAAATTCTGAAATAAAGTAAAAAAGCGAAAAACAAGGATTTGCCCATATATCGATTTATAAAAAAGTTCAGTACATGGTACAATTTGGAGTTTGGAGTTAGCATAGGGATAGACAAATAGATCAAACAGAACAGAATGTGTAGTTTGAGAAGCTGCTCACACACGTATGGGACCTTGGTATATGATGGAGATGGGACTGCCTATCAGTCGGGAAAGAATGGACTCTTCATTGGATTTTTTTGTTGAAAAAATAGAGTTAGGTCAGTACCTTACACCATTTATAGAAATAAATTTAGGATGGATTAGAGACCAAATGTGAAAAAGAAAACTTTATAACTGTATGTAGGAAATATAGTTATAAGATAGGTTAGACAAATAGGTAGACAGATGATAGACATACAGGAGGATATCTTTATGACATTAGGGTAAGGAAAAACTAATGGATTGGACAATATGAAATTTGAAATCTTCTGAATGACTAAAGACCCCAAAACAAAGGTAAAGATAGGCCACATCCTGGTAGAAATATTGGCATATATGTGAGGCCAACGACTCCTATAAGTTTATTTAGGTTTTTGTGCTGAGGAGGATTCACCCTGAGCTAACATCTACTGCCAATCTTTCTTGTTTTGTATGTGAGCCACCACCACAGCATGGCCACTGACAGACGAGTGGTGTAGGTCTGTGCCTGGGAACCTGGCCTGGGCCACCGAAGTGAAGCATGCTGAGCTTAATCACTAGGCCTCTGGGGCTGGCCCATCTATAAGTTATTTTTTAAAAGGCAAATAATGGTCAAATAGAAAAATAGGCAAAGAATATGAGTAGGTCTCACCTAGAAGAGGAAATCCAGAGAGCCAGAACCTGTATGAAGACATGCTCAATTGCACTAGTGAATAATCAGGAAAATTAGTAGAAAACTGAGATGTCATTTTTCGTTTATCTGAGTGGAAGAAGAAAAAAATCTGATAATGCTGAGTGTTAATGAGCAAGTAGGAAAGCAGTGAGAGTGAAACCTCTTGGAGAGTAATTTAATAATATCTGGTTAAGTTTTAAGTACAGTCTAATGGTGAGAAGGCAACAAATTGTAAACAAAACGAATGAGTAAATTTAATCGCATGTTCAAAGTTGATAAGTGCAATGGAACAGATTAATCAACAGTAACAGATTTTGAATTCATACATTTGGGTTGATAAAAGAAGATTTCAGGAAGTAAAACACAATTCTAAAACAATATAATATTCACAAGTACATGTAAATGTAATATAATATGAAAACATTACTGACTGTGCACCAGATTCATGGCATAGTGGCTCACCCTGAGGAGAAGGGGAAATAGGTCTTAGGAAATACAAATTACTACATCTGTAACTCTTTTAAAACAAAAAAACTGAAGCAAACATGATGAAATGTCATTTGTTAATTTTGGATGGTGGGTACATAAGATATTGCTATACTTTCTCTATAATTTTTTATATATTGAAAGAAATGCTTTTATATTTGTGTATATATTTGTATATTATATAGTATATTAAAGTAAATGATTAAAACAATGATTGCATAAGAAAATGCCTGTCAGTAAACCTTAGCCATTGCTGCGATCACTGTGATATTGCTCCTATTTAATTCTCTGCCCACAACAACCTTAAATAGCCCTTGGCCTGCCTTACTCCACTCCTGGCTGGACTTCCCCACTGAATTAGCTCTGCCACCCTACTTGACATGGAGGGATTTGGAGTTTTAAGCCAAACTTTGTTACTAAAATTAAATTGCATGGCGACTGCTTGAGTTTTAGCTAAACTCTAGTTCTAAAAGAGTACCTACTGAGAGACACTTTATGCATAATTTAGGCAAATTGCTAGTAAAAGACTTGTTTTAATTACTTTTAATATCTAAATTGTACTAGGACTTTTAAATAGACTCCATTTGAAGTCTCACATGGAGAGGTAAATGAGTCTTTCTAAGCTTGATTATTCTAGGGCAAGGTGTGTTAGCCATCCAGGTTGATCTTCTTTCCGCTCACTGTGAGCAGGTGGAGTTGGCGGGGGGGCTGCCCACTGGACACTGGAGAACGGGAAATCTTAAGCTCTTGAGCTTGCTTCTGCTTCAGAGAGGAGTGTGTATGCGCACGCACCCATGTGCGTTCCTGCGAGGGTGTGGTACCCAAGGGGGTGATTTCAGAAGAATGTTAATGACTCCAGGAACAGATGCCCTCCTGTGCAGCTGCTGTTGGCAGTGTCTAGTGAGTTCTGAACTTCCCCTCCCCATGGGTGCCATCACATCATCACACAGCTATTGCTTGCCTCTCCACTCTGAGCAAGAGGTTGGGCATGGCTCGAGAAAGTTAGCTCTTAAGAATAGTCACACAAAAAAAATAAACTTGACATGTGAAAAGGATAAAGAAAAGAAATCAAGCTTGTCTTTGGTATTCTCCAACTCCCTTCTCAGGACCTGTGCCCTTCGTCTCTTGCAACTTTTTGGCCACTGGTCTTCCAAAAGCCCAGTGCCCTCGCTGTGCCCCTGGCTATCTAGCATCTCCTTCAGGTGACTCCAGAGCCACCTATTCATAAATGTTTTTATCTTTAAGGTTATTTCATTTTCTTTCCCTTCCCAAAACTTTATTGCCCCTTGCACCTTCCCATTTTGTCTCACTCAAAACTGTTGGCCCTCTGTGTCTTTGCACCTGCTATTTCTCTGCTCTTCTGTGGATAGAATATGTTTCCTTGCTTTCTGGTGCTCCACTTGGCAAGACTCAAATGTCAACCTGTTGTGATCCCATTACTTAGTCTGCAGCCACTTATTCCTCCCTTTCTCTGTTCTGGAAGCTCTTTATACAAAACCTGTATTACCATGTCTCACGCGTTGTACTATAATTGCTTGTTGATATGTTTAACTGCTTCTTAAATGGTAGAGAATATATTTTATTAATTTGTGTTTCCCCAGCACATAGCTTGGTGCCTGATCACAGGCCCTGAATGAATGGATGGATGAATGCGGGAGCGGCACCTTCCATTCTGTCAGTATCAGGAAGACACTGATAAATTCTGAACTGAGATGATGCTGGTTTGGGGGAGCCTGTAGGTCATATATTACAGCTCTTTCTCCCTAATTATACCGCACTGGGGTTGTAAGAGGAAGTTAAATGAACAGCCTCAGTCTCCTTCCTTCTACAGATGTAAAGGGATCACAGGGCACTGTCTTTGCCCCCATTTGTTTCCCCACTTTTGGGGTTGACTCTGGATTCTGGGACTTCAGAAGAGCCTCATTACAACTTCTGCTCTCAGTAATTTGCCCCCTCCTTACCTGACCGCAGACATGCTAATTATAGTTGTTTACAGGGATTACTTCCATTTATTATTAATCACTGGGCAACTCTATATTTCAACATGCATACCATTATTTATTCCTCTAACATGAATTGAGCATCTACTCTGTCACTGTGCTAGGTATTGGAGATGCAAGGATTGAATTTGAATGTCAGATTAACTTGGTTGTATTTTGGTTTTGATTTGAATCTGATAAATTCTCTATTCATACATGCTTGTCTTTTATGTTCTGTTCCTCACAAAGTGTGTTAGATAGCTCAAAATAGGTATTTTGATTCTCCATCCAGAGGAAAGAAGGCAGGCTTAAAAGATGTGGGGCTGGGCCATCCCGGTGGCACAGCGGTTAAGTGCGCACGTTCCACTTTGGTGGCCTGGGGTTTTCTGGTTCGGATCCTGGGTGCGGACATGGCACTGCTTGGCAAGCCATGCTGTGGCAGGTGTCCCACATATAAAGTGGAGGAAGATAGGCATGGATGTTAGCTCAGGGCCAGTCTTTTTCAGCAAAAAGAGGAGTATTGGCAGCAGATATTAGCTCAGGGCTCATCTTCCTCAAAAACATAAATAAATAAATAAATAAATAAGTAAATAAATAAGTAAATAAATAAAAAAGATGTGGGGCTGAGTGAGTCTGTGGGATCTTGGGGCCAAACCCCAAACACCACCTTTGATCTTCCCATTCCAGGGTCAGACAAACTAGGTTGTCCCACCTGTAGCTCCCTGTTTTGGAAGCTCCTCAGCAGGCTCACCACTCTCCTTATTTATTAATTTGGGTAGCCAGACTGTCTTTTCATAAGGAATACAGAGGTAATTTGCAAACCCTTTATTGTCTTTAAAGACGCTATCTCATTAAAAAAAAAAAAAGACCCTATCTCCACATGCAGTCACATTCTGAGGTACTGGGGAGTTAGCACTTCAACATATAAATTTTGTGGGGGCACAATTCATCCCATAACACCTAATAAATGTCTTTCATGTTTTCCCCTGTCTTGGTGTTTGCTTTTTGGAGGACATCGACCAACACGCCCAGCCTCTCTATCTGGGTTCAACAAGTTCGGGCTGCGGTGGGTGAGTTAGCTCAGCCCCCGGGGCGCTGCAGCTGGTGCAGGGAGAGCTCTCCTTGCCCACCAGCTGTTTTGGTGAGTTCCCGAAGTCTTGAGCTTCCGCTCAGAGTTTCAAACATCTCTCTTCCTTTCATCATATATAATACAATAAGTTTTACTATGGTTATCGTGTTTATATGAATGTCCTAATGACTGCCATCAATTTTGTTATCTGGTCAAGCATAGTCATTATTTTATTAGGCTCAAACCAAGATGATGGAGAAATACCTCCCCTCAACCTTCTACTCCACTTAAGCAAGGAATATAAGTTTAGTTGTATCATCCACTGTTGGTGATTTTATTACTCCATTTTTATGATAAATTATTTTTATTAGTTAAGTTTTATAGGCAGCTTTTTGGCTTCTGGACTTTTCATTTCCTTTTTTTCCAACTAACAGGCAAGATATGAATATATATTTCTGTAGGTAAATAAAAAATATTTTCAAGTTCTATATAAGAATTCATTCAAAGCTTGTCTTATTTCATTATAATGTAATGGGTACATTAATATAAAATAAAGAGTTCTTTAAAATCTTGAATATCTTGTATATCACAGAAAATAACTTTTCTGCCTTGACTAGAATGCCTTTCCACTAAATTCATATCCCAGATTTTCTTTAAGGCTAAGTTCAATCCCACTTTCTTCACGTAGCCTTCTTATTTTGGCCCATTGGTGCAAATCTCCCCATTTTTCTGCTAATCACGTGGACTGTAACCTTCTTACATACTGTTGTATTTTTCTCTAATGTTTTCAGATGTGTATGCAAACTCTGGTCCCTATTGTGAGATTATCAATTTCCAGGCATCTCTTACTGTGTTATTTATATGATAAGGGAAAAACAAAAAGAGTGTAAGATACGGTTCCTGTCAACGTCTCCCTTAATGTTGGAAATTGTGAGGAGTAAATCTTGAGGCACAACTGACAGAAAACAACTTTTAGCATGCAAATCAAATTCAATTTAAAATAAAATTAATGATACATATGTATACTGCCATGCTAGTTATTTGGCATGTGGTAATTAGTCATAAATGGTAAATATATTTCATCTACAACTGTAATTGCCATTTCTTTTACACAGTGAAACCATGTTTTCAGTTTTTATCCTCTTCATTAATTCTTAGATACATATTAAAAGCAGCAGAGTTGGCAGTTTTTTGCTGATACTATATATAGTATAATTTTAAACACACACACACACACAGCTGGAATTCAGCATTTGTCTAGCCCTGGTTCCTTGGGATCCTTGTGCTCTACAGGGCTGAGGTACCTCCTGTTTTGGTCCTTGTTGCTGCAAGCTTTTTAGTTCACCTTTCTGTCCCCTTGCTTACAAGGTCCTAGTAGCCCCTGCTTCTTGCTCACTTGCCCACCTTTCAAGTTGTGAGACAGTGAAAACTTTGGGGCTTGAGGCCTGGGCCAGTGGATCCAGCAGGACAGTCATACTTTGAGAAAAAGGAGATGGGTGACGTGGTTAGAATGCCAGTTTAAGCTTGTGGCATGAAGCAGGGCAAGGCAATAGCAAGAGGGACTGAAGGGACCTTCATTTCACAGTCTTAGGGCAGAGAGGGAAGAAGTGGAGGGAAATGGGGGGCCTCAGATGGGTGGGATGCCTGGGCCTCTGCCTCAGTGACAGAGGCTTGGAAAATTCAGTGAGGCCTCATTCTGCTGGGCTTGCAGCAAGTCCCAGGAGGGGGCTCCAGAAGTCCTGTACTTTCACTCAAGCAAGGGTTTGTTCCCTGCACTCGTGGGACCAGAGTCCAACTTCAGAGATTCAAGAGCTCTTGGATATGTACTCAAAGCTTTTGGATGGAGGGGAGTATATTTTTCTGGAGAGAAAACCTACGCCTTCAGCAAAGGGATCTATGACTCAAAAAATTGGTTAAAAACCATTTCTCATCATGTAAAATGATTTTTAAAAATTTATTTTTGAGCTGATGGTGTTGGAGGAGAGGTAAGATAGGGTGTGAAAACACTAATAGGTGGGACTCGGGAATGCTGAGAGAAGCAGAGGGAGAAGCAGTCTTCCATCTCCTCTCTGCTTGTTCTTCTGTTCATCTATTTTAAATTAAAAGCAGGGGAAAACTAAAAGGAAAAGTAAATGTCAGCCATTAAACAGAATCAGGAACAAGATTAAGATGACTGTAAAACCCTGTTCACTTGCTGAAGATAGGTCACAAATTCAGCTCTAACCAACACCAGAAACTTGGTTAGTTAAGAATGCCATAGGGTCCGTAAGAAAAGATAGAGCAATTGCTTTGGAAAAGTTCTGTCCTTGGTGCTAAGACCAGACAGGACTCTCTCCCAAGAATCTTGATGAAGGAGACTCTGCAGTGTAACAATATCTTCACCATCTCCTAACTGTGGACCACTGTTGAATCCCACAGAGTTGGCTACTTGGCAAGTTGCCATTTGGCTGGGTCAGTAATAGAGCCAACTCTGTGCCTCTATAATGGGCCAATACTGTGGGGGTCCAACGACCCAGTTCTCCGCTGCTCTTGCTTGCACAACGGGCAGTAGATTTTCTAGCATATGGAGAGTATATGGAGAAAGGGTAAACATCTTCTTAGGAAAACTGAGGAGTCTTTGTTAGAACATATGCCAGAACAGAAAGCTACCCCGCTGCTACTAAGAGGGATCCAAGAGAGATTTACTCTTTGTGTCATCATAAGCAAGTTCCTCAACTTCTCTATGCTTCAGTTTTTTAATATGTTAGATCGAGGTATTAGAGCTACCTGTATAGTAAGTGAGTGAAATAAAATATAGAACACTGGACAGCTGTTAGTTATCATTTAGTATTTAATTGATCACAAGAAAAGAGCTGGACACAGTTTAACAGAGGTACTGGTCCAAATCTTGAAGAGCTTAATAATCTTTGTGGTAGGTGATACAAAATATATACTGCTAAATACAGAGCAAGTCAGTAGTTTGTAATTAAATGGTCAAATATATGGAGTAAACAGTAGAGGAAGTCAGAAAGGGCAAATCTCTGTCAGACTGACAGGGAATGCTCCGTGGAAGGTGTGGTGTATGAAATTGGAAGAGGGAAAGGCTCAAGTGGAGAGAGCAAGATGGAGAAGCAGTCTGATAGTTGGTAGGTAGGGCATAGCAATGTAGAGGTGGGAAACCTTCCCCACCTTTGGGGGGTGAACTTAACTAACCTTTGTTTATACGGCTTTCTAGACAGGACAAAACAAATCATGTTTAAGGATTAAGGAAGATGACAAAGTCCCATCACACTGCAAAGGCAGCTTGCTAGTAGCCATGCCATTGACTGAATCCCCACATATGGAGACCCCAACACTGAACAAGGTGTTGAAAGTAGATGATAGATAGGAAGCTGCCCCTGCCCTTTGAGGAGCTCAGTTTTTAGGGAGAGAGATAGACTTGTAATAGGTAATTGCCCTGCAGAGTGAGGAAACAGGAAGTGAATGTTGTGGGCAGCTGCACCAAGTGGCCAAAGGGGATGGGGGAGAGCAGTGAGGGTTCAGCAAAGTGACCAGCCAATCAAACAAGCCAGTCAATCACTTGGTTAATATAGGCAAACGACATGGGTTTGAGTAAATGTTTCACTAAATTGACTGGTTGCTTGAGTGCTCCAACATAATCAAGTGTTTGCTGGCATCATATAGACACAGCCTTAACAATGCAAATATTGTTATAAGCCCTTGCCTTTGAAATGATCTGATGGGACTTCCCAGGGAATCTGAGCTCCTAGAGTTGTCGAGCCTTGTTTTGACTTTATGCCCCATGGTGAGCAGAGAATTGTATTTTATGAAATATCATTCACTGTCTAAAATACAGCTCTGCAAATATTTCCAGCATTGACATTCTTTCTATGATTTAAAAAGATATATTTGAAGTCCCTTTTCAAAGGCTAAAGTTCTTTGCCTGGCCGTTCACTGGGAGCTGATCTAAACCAAGCTACTTTAGTTTATGACCATAACCACTTTCCCAGGTTCTGCTTTTAAAACTCTGCAGATATTTTTTTTTCCATGCCCACCCTAACCAAACACTTTTAAAATGATGTGAGTGAAAGTTCAGAGTTTTAAGGACTGTCCTACAGTAGTGCTATTTTTAGGATGGAAAGCAGGATGTTCAGTTCTGTTCTTTTCCAAAAAACTGATTTTGTCTCCATGATCCACTCTACAGCAGTGTTCAAGGTTATTCGAGGGATAGAGTGAGTGCAATTTTGTTTTTATCTCCTGGAGCTTGTACCATACACCACACGATGAAAGCACCGGACTTGTGGAAGGTCAGGGATGTACCTCTGTGACGTAGATTGTGTAACCAACTTTGTAATCTGACTCCGCAGCCTCCTGGTCTGAGTTTCAGTCAACAACAAGCACAACTATAAACCTTGCCATTTAGAGATGGGAATGAAGAAGGAAAGAAGGTGCGGAGAGAAGAGGAGTGGGGATAGCAGAGTGACTGTTGGTTGATTGTACGGTGGGTTAGTGGCTTTACCTCTTAAGTTCATTTTAAGGGCAATGTGCCTGTAGTAGCCTCAGATTATAAGGTCTCTAATATGGGCTTCTGTCTCACTGTCTTCACAAACACATGATCTATTCAGGGACCATAGAATCAAATGCCTGTAGAGGGAGGGCCAGGTTATATAAATGTATCCTATAAGGTCAGGTATAATACAACAGGGAATAGTATTGCCTGTGGCAAACTGGAGAATGTACACTCATTTGTGTAGAACAATTAAGGCTTTTCTTCAGGCTGATTTTGGCCGCTGAGCATTACCAGTTTGCAACTCCTGAATTAAAGTGCATGAGAGGAAAATATGTTTGTATGTAATTGATGAAGAAATGTGCAAATTAATTATGCAGTAGTGTCTCTGTGTAGTTTGCCTTCTGTGTCCATCTCCAATTTGATTAATGGAATAAGGAAATGGTGGATAGGGACATTCCATCTTGGAAATTCAGAATTTTTATTCTCTTAGGAAACTATTCCATTAGACCATGGCAATGAATCTTCAAAGCTTTAAGTTTTGTGGTGTGTCTTCTAGAAAGCATAATTTGTGGTGCACAGTTAGTGCTTATGAGGAAATAATTAAATGGATTAAAAGCAATGTGTTTACACATGTGATTTTAGCTTTCATTATTAATGGAGTCTATTCTTTTTAATGTATGTGTCCAGAATTTGTGTGAGGGAGGATTGTTCTGCGGGTCATCACTACTATACTTCTTAAAACTTACAAGTTATGGTTAAACGTTTAGGAAAGTCCCCTCTAGCTGGAGGTTTGTGGGAGAAATGTGCATAATTTTTTTCATAGTCAATAAAATGCTATGGATATTCACATGACTTTTGGAGACAGAAAACTCAAGTTCCCAGGTTTGAATTCTGGTTCTAGCATTTATGACTTGTACAACCTTGAGCAAACTGCTTAACTTTAATCTTAAATTTCCTCATCTATAAAGTGGAGTTTTTGTAAGGCTTAAATGAAATGGTGCAAGTAAAATAATCAGATAAATCGATGGTCCATAACAGGTACTGGATAAATGTTTAGATATTGCTTTTATTACAATTATAATGAATATTGTTAGATATTCAAGTGTTAAAATCTGATAGAAGGGGGATATTTGGAATAAGTCTCAAGAATGATATAAGACTTAAAATAAAGAACCTTGGGAAAAACTGGAAAAAAAATGTTTAAGATATTTAGGCCAGAGAAGATGAGGCTGATGAAAGAGAATATTGCTTCTCAATCTGATCAAAGCATATATTACTCAGTTCTATAGGTTAAAGGAATTAGAAGTCAATATAGAGGAATATTTTTACAAGTTTTGGATGGAAAGGCATTGTAAAAAACGTGGAAAGACATTGTAAAAAACGTCGAAAGACAAGCAACAGACTAGGAGACAAAAATCACAGCATATACCAAACAGAAGATTTACTATATATAAATTATTTGTACGTTCAATTAAAAAACAACATCTAGATAAAAAACATCAAGATAAAAGTGCAAAAATATGTAGAGAGAATTCATATGTGAAAAAATACTTCACCTCACTATGGTCAAGATAATAGCATTAAAACAATATACTTTATTGGCAAAAATCAAGAACTGAAAGCCCTTAAGGTAATTTCTAGAGACCTTCTGATTAAGGACATTTAGAATGGCCTTTGAGAGAAGTTCTGGATAAAAGCTCTCCAGATTATATAGCAAAAGATCTTTCCCAATTCAGCCTTCAGTAGAAACAAAACAACAACAAAAGCAAAAGCAAAATTTAGAAATAGAAAATTCTTATCCTTCTTATCTTATAGGAAAAACCACAAGCTGTCTTTCTCATCCCCTCTCATACCCAAATCTGGATGCCATCCAGATTAGAAAAAGCAGAATTCTGAGATGGGAATGGATGATTTAAGGGCTAAACGATCTTTTTATATTTTCTTAAATTTCCTATGTTCATACATAGTTAAAGATTTGGGCTATTTATCTCCAGTGGGAATTAAGATTGCTATTGATTTTTTTAAGTACCCCAAATTAAGGCAGTAAATGAACCTTTACAAAGCACAGGGCTTCAATTTTCTTTAAGGGGCATTGCTAGAAAGATGGTAGGGACAGTCTTCTTTGGTGAGAGGCTGAAGAACTCAGGTGTCCCAGAGAGTGTGTCCTGGGTAGATGATAGGCAGAGGTGGAGCACTGTCCTTTCTGAAATGCTGCTACAGGCCAGTCAACCACCAATGAAAATAAGTTGAATGTGACAAGGTTGCAAGGCAGGAATCCAGGGGGAAATAGTGATGCACAATTGGGGGAATGCCAAAGCAGGAGGCGTGAGACCTGTTGGAGTGTGTCTGTGAAGACTGAGTTCCTAGGATGAGCAAAGTGTTGTGAGGAGGGCTCACAAAGGGAATAAACTGTAGCTCTGAAGAATGCTGAGCCATAAAAAGTCTTTTTAAAGATTTAAATTTGGAATAAGAAATGATGAAAGAATAGGTTGACTACTTGGAGGTGATGATATAATAGGATAGATTATGGAGAAAAGAAAGAGAACTCACATCTTAATTTTCTTCTATTTGATCCTTTCCAGCACAGAAAATAATCTTCAAATTGGGAAAGGGCAGGACAGGCAATAATAAATAATATGAACAACTAATTAATTTTTGCTATGGACTGAATTGTGTCCCTTTAAGATCCATAGGTTGAAACCCTAACTCTCAGGGTGATGGTATTTGGAAATGAGACCTTTGGGAGATAATTAGATGAAGTCATGAGGTTGGAGCCCTCATAATGGGATTAGTGCCCTTATAAGAAGAGACACCTGAGGGCTTGCTCTGGCTCTATCTCTCTCTCTCTGCCATGTAAGGAGACAGTGAGACGGCGGCCATGTACATGCTAGGAAGAGAGCTCTCACCAGAACCCAACCATGCTGGAACCCTGATCTGAGACTTCCAGGCTCTAGAGCTCTGAGAAAATAAATTCTGTTGTTTAAGCTAGCCAGTCTGTTGTATTTTGTTTTGGCAGCCTGAGATAGTTAATATAATTCCTAAGATAAATGAGAAGATAATAGAAGAAGGTCCAGCCACTGTCAGGGTTCTAGGCTTAGACATAGAACTTCCCCAAAACTGAAGGAATGTGAAGATTTGGCCCTGCAAGTGGTGAGGTTCTGCAGGCATTTATGGAGCTTAACAGGAGTCTGAAGTAGGATAGATATCTAGATTTTCAAAAAAGGTACAAAGATTTTTGGAAGTTCAGAACAAGGTTGATTTTAATCAGATTAGTTTGTGATAATTTAGAAAATAATTCAATGGTTTCTTTTTTAATGAGGAAAATAAGGTAACTATACATATACCATATTAACTTAAACATGTCTTTGAGGATAAGGTGATCTTATTGATAGACCCTGGCACTCTTGTAGATGTATCATATTTTTAATTCACCAGAGTATTTCTTAAAAGCTCCAGAGTTTTGTTGTAACACACACACACATACACACACACAAAAGGAGACAGAGAGAGAGAGAATGAGAACATGGGCTGTGTACAGGCAACATTAGGCGTTTAGGTGGATTTGCAGTTGGGTGAGCAGCCATATTCAAAAAGTGCCAGTCCAGATGGAGGTCTCTAGACCAACCCAGGGTTCTCTGACTTGGCTCCATTCTCTGCAGATCCCTGAAAAAAAAATTGTGACTTAAATGAAGACAAAGAAAATGTGTTTGTCAAGTTTGCAGAGAATGACAAATTGAGTATCTCAATATGATATCAAGATTTTAAAAACCTCTGGAAACTGGAACAAAAGAACAAAAACAAAAGGAAGAAATGTAATGGCGCTGAATATAAGATTCAGCATTTACATTTGAAAAAGTCACTTAAGCCATTGTATGAGGTGAAAGTCTGACTTGACAGTATTCCATATAAAGAAAATCTGAGGTTTGTTGACCACACATTTAATGTGAGCCACCTATGTGGTTCCTCTGCTAAAAAAATGAACCCACATGACAAATGCCCAAATCCTAATGCAAGTTTAAGCTGCATTAACAGAAAAGGAGTGTCTGGCTCTCAGGAAGTCATAGTCTGACTGCTCTTCACTGGTAGACCACATCTTAAAAGTAGTATTAATGCTTTGAAGAAGGGCGCCTAGGATCGTCAGTGGGTCTGGAAACCCTGTGACATGAAGAGCCTGGAGAAGAAAAGGAATGAGGGTCATGATCTCTATCTGGGAACATTTAGAAGGATGCCATGTAGGAAAAAAATATTCTCTTGTATTGGGCAGAGATGCAGTAAAATGGATGCACATTTTAACTAAATAAAAATAAGATTCTTTGGATTTCAAATCACTAGGGCTGTTCAGCCTGTTATGGGCTTCCTTAGGATGTAGTTATCGTCTTGTTTTAGACGAGTTCAAAACAGGATTCATTTAACAAATTGTGCTGAGCACCTATTATGTGTCAAATACTTTTCTAGGTGCTCAAGGTAGACTGAGATGGTGGAGATTCAGAAAGGAATGAGTTGAGATTGACAGAGTAGACCAATACATGGCAAGAGTATTTTCCCCCTTAGTCCCTGGAATTGAGGCTTTGGCTCAAAGCTGAGGACCTGAAGAACTAAGTGCGCTTCTAAGTTCAAGGTGCTCCCGGTCACTGGATCAACCATCCTGAAGTAATTACTGAGAGGCACCATGTAACAGTGCGCTTTACTTATAAACTCACTCTCCCCAGTCAATATGAGAAGACTGAGAGGGGTGGGGAGTCAGCATTTTGGGGAGTGCATATTCAGAGCCTGGCTGTTCCTTTCCCTCCCCGTGACGGAGAGGTGGAAGATCCTTTCCTCTCCTTGGAGCAAAGTGAGCAGCTTTGAGTGAACCAATATTGGGAGTGTCGCCAGACTGTGGACTAGCATCTCATTCCCTGGCAGAATCTGTAGGGCTTTTTATTTTTTTCCTTGAGGAATATAAGCCCTGAGCTAACATCCATACCCTTCTTCCTCTACTTTACATGTGGGACGCCTCCCACAGCATAGCTTGATAAGCAGTGTGTAGGTCCAAGCCCGGATCTGAACCTGCGAACCCTGGGCTGCCAAAGCGGTGGGCGCGAACTTAACCACTACGCCATTGGGCCGGCCCCTGGGGGACTTTTTTTGATGCTACACTGGAGTAGAGTGGGAGAGGGAAGAGTTTTGGAGGGTGTTCTTGGAGCCTAGCAGTGAGGCTTTGCTGTTCTTTTCCATCCCTGACTCTTCTATGCAGAGAATAAAAAGTGAGCGTTTGATGTGTACCTCTGAAGATTAGGGGAGGTGTGTCTAAAGGTAGACCCTGGAGGTCCCGTGGCAGAACCCAGGACAGGGGTGTGTGGGGTGCCTCAGAAAATGAGGTAGTCCTTTCACCATTCTGGTTTCTGGCAGCCTTCAAAGGGAGGGTGTAAGAGGACTCCAGTGGCTAAGGTGCCTTCACTTTCAGGCATTTGGGGAGTAGCTGAGTTCAGGAGCTGGACCAAGTCTTGAAGCTTTTAAATTGGGGAAAGGCAAAGGTGTCCTGGCTGCTCCCATGGAGAGGTAGGGAGAGGATGCTTCCCTGAGAAAATCCCATTCCTCATCTCAGCAGATTCCTCAGTCAGAACCATCTTGAATAGAATGAGACATGGAAAACGCCACCAATGCGTGTCCAGGCACATAAAAAGAGTCTCTCCTATGATAGTGCGGGAGGTTGTGCATGCGTGGGGGCAGGGGGCCTATGGGAGCTCTCTGTACTTTCCACTCAATTTTGCTGTAAACCTAAAACTGCTCTAAAAAATAAAATCTACTAAAAAAATGATAACTTATCTGACAAGGAGGCTCCCTCTCTCTGAGTTGTCTAGAATTCATATGATTTTAATTGTTGAATTAAAGCAACTATACCTGTTTCTAGCCGAGCTCCTCTGTTTTTCAGAATTATAGAGATTTAGCTAAACGGAGATAATAGAATTTGCTTCTGGCCAGCTATCTTGTAGACTGTCTTTGGAAAGGATATTCACTGTCAGTGAGTTGTACATGACCTGCAAGAGAAAACAGAAGTAAATGTTGGAGATATAGGAGACTCCAAGAAATGTTTGCACATATGCCTGCCACAGCATCTTGCACATACCAAACACCTGATACGTGGTTGCTTCTATGAATGAATGAACAAATGAAGCAGTGAACTAAAAAAGAGGCAGCTCTTGATCCCTAAACTAATGTCTAGTGGAACTAAAACACCACACTTTAGTGGGGAGGAGGCTAGGGGAAAAATACTGTCGTATTCCAAAAGTCAAACAAAATACACACACACAAAAAAGAGAGAGCTGCTTCTTTTGTGCAGCTCTCCTGGGAATGGGGGATGAGACTGAGGTTTTCTGAAAGTCCAGTGTCTGAGGGGAGAAGAGTGAAGATGTTGAAAGAGAGAAAGTAAAGAAGAAGTGTGTAAAAAGAGTGGATTTCCCTCTGTTCTCCACCATAAGACCCTATGGTGTAGCCTGTGATGGGGAAGGGGAAGAGAGTAGCTTTGAATTAACTTTGCAATGGGTATTTGAAAATGAATAGGGCCAAAAAAAAAAATGAATAGGGCCAAGTCTTAAATGCCAAAGTGAGGCTGTTGTCGGCCACAAGTGGCTGTAAAGCTATGATGTTTGGCCAAGACCCATAAGGGACCTGTTTCTTCTTGAGAAAGCAGGGTTGACATGGTACTATTAGGGGTACTGGTTCATTTTTATATGCCAGTATAGTGGAGATTTCTTCATAAATTGGTTTCATAAAAAAAGCCATAGGAGGAAGCACAGGAAATAAAATAGAATGGGTAATAGAGTATGATGGGGAAGCGGGCAGTGGGATGGCAGGACAAAGAAGCTTTCCAGTGACGGATATAGGAGAGGTCCCCCTGAGGAAGCAGGCTTTGAGCTAAAGTCTTCGTGGAAAGAAGGACCCAGCCATGTGAAGACACAAGTGGTGAGCTCTGTACACAAAGGCAACAGCAGGGGCTAAACTCTGAGGTGGGACAGGGTTGGCCAAAGCAAGGATGTAAAAAAGGCCAGGGTGACCAGAAGGAGGGAAGATATGACATGGGATAAGGTCAGGGATTGGTTCCTGGGAGGCCTCGGGGGCCACAGGACAAAGCTGGATTTTACTCTTGGGGTGAAGTTACATCTTTGGAAGATTCAGTCAGGAGAGAGACGTGGTCTGATGTGTCTGTTAGATGATTTTGAGTGCTGTGTGGAGAATGGAGAGCATGGGGGCAAGAGTGGAAACAAGGAGACCAATTCAACAGCAACTGGCTGTATTTTCTCAACCGAAACAGAGAAAAAAAAAATTAAATCTCAATTATCAGTGTCATCATTAATGATGAAGAGAGAAAAGCCGCAGGGAACAGTGGAAACTCCTGCTGGCTAATGCTGCACTGCTCACCTTCTATCTTCCTCAGTTTAATAGCAATTTCAAAATAATTGCAATTAAAATATTAACATCTACCAGGTATGGAGTGTTTCCTATGTGCCACACCCAGTTCAAGGCATGTTCATTAATCTTACTTTATTTAATCCTCACAAGAATATGCACCAGAAATGCTGTAAAAGAGGTAACAGCAGTTAATAACCAAATATAAGACTTGACAAGCTATAGATTTAGTCAAGCAAATGATTAGCCATGCAGTGATTTAAAACTCATTTCATATTTGACTAAATTCCATCTTTTTTAAAAACTACTTTATTTACAGGCCTAGCTTTAGAGAAAAGACATTCATATCAAAAGGAACACTTGAAATATTTTTCTCTAGATGCAGAGATATTTTTGAAGTCACAGGCGTTGTAAGGAATACATCTCAGAAAAATTACCAAATCATTTTCTAAGATGCCCTTCAGATGTTATGGTTTTTAATATTGTGAGATTTTATGGTCTATAGAAAAGCCACATTGGAACCCACTATTTATGGAGGGACTCACTTTAATGAGCAAACAAGATTCCATGGAGCTGTGCAAATATTGAATGAGAGATGACCATGGGTTTAAAATTGGAAAATTTTTGTCAGCCAAGGAGATTCTTTTGGGGATCTGTCTCCATGAATTCAATTTTACAGTTTTTACTTGATGAAATGATCAAAGCCTTTTGCTTCTGAGCTAACATCCCTTTGAAATGTAAAATTAGTAGTTTAAAACGTAAAGGAGAAATAATCATGGTTTTAGGTTTCAGAATATCAGTTGTTGTGAATGTTCAGAGAGAGAAATTTCTCTTTAAAAAGAAGTTTCCAGGTTGAGAAATTAACCTCTGTCTTTTCTGTAAGGCGGGAAGTATTCTCAGCATTTGTCCCTTCTGCATAGATATCGTGTGGTTCTCCGAACAGCATGAGGGTTCTTGGCACTAATTGATAATGAAGACCTAAAAACATGTTTTGCCATAGTAAGAAATGATAAATAATGGATGAATAAACAAAATTCATAAACATTTTAATTTCACTTTAAATAGAGAAAAAAAAATCCATGATAAAAGCAAAGAAAACCTGTTATGAAGGAAATAGTTTGGAAAGCCAAAGTGCTGCTGAAAACATAAAGGAAGAAGTATTTTTTCTGAGAATTGAAAAGAAAAAGTGCCCTTTTAGTAGAAGTGTTCCGTCACACTTATAGACGGGACGCAGGTGGTTTCTAGAAAGTCACTTAATATTTTTATATCTAATATATTATATTACCATAAATTGAGTATCTACTGTGTGGCAAGCTTTTTGCAAGGCGCTTAAAAATATGTTATTATAATATTGTTATTCCCATGTTAGAGATGGGGACACTGAGGCTTAGAGCATTTAAGAGTTAGGTTTTGAACTCAGGTCACTTTAATACACTGCCTTTTAGGTGTTGTAAAAAGCTGTAAAATTTAGGTGATTGGTGAGATAAAGTCTTTAGAAAGGTTTGATATTTTTGCATTAAAATCAATGAAATTTTATTGACTAGTAAAAAAAATTCTCTCTCAGTCACTGATGTCTTTCTTTCCTGGTTCACATGCTTCTTAGAAGAAATGATCTTGGAAACTGTGGGCTGGATCTACTCTTACTTTCCTTTTTGCCACTGGCTAAATCCTTTGCTCTCCCTTCACCCCAGCCCCACCCAATGCCTCACCATCTTTCTACCTGCTGAGAATGGCTTAGGGTAGCCATCTGTGGTACTTTGAGTTGGTAAAGAGTTATAGTAGTCATTTAAGTTTTTAAAAAGTTTTATATTTTATATTAGAAATTGGCATTTGCAGTAGAAACGCTATTATATACTTTAAATATTTCTCCATTGTTTAATAAATTAGAGTTTGGACTAATCCTGCAAACATTGAGAAGATCCTTACAGGCTACAGTGGAACTATACTTGAAGAATTACTGCTTCAAAGATTACTTAGAATTCAGATATTTACCATGCAGTGATATGCAGCCATAATAAAATTTATCTGGAAAAAAAAAGAAACACCATCAGTGTAGAGAAAGATAATAAGTGGTATTACTCTAAGAAGATTCAAACACAGGTTTAACTGTGAGTTACTATCATGTTTGGGCTGTAAGCCAGCTAGTTTCCAGACAGAAAAGTTAGTGCAATTTTAATATTCTTCCCAATTACTGGTAAGTGCAATTTTAATATTCTTGCCAATTACTAATTGCCTACAACCTAGCATTTAGGTTTGGATGATATATCATTTTATCAGAATTTAATTCAATTATAAAGCTGGAATAAAAGGAAACAAAAATTTAAGAAATCCTCCAAAAGCCAGAAAGATAAAAATTGCCCATATCTTTTCATTGTATTTTGTAGTGTTCTTTTGAAACTGAATCTAATCTTGTAATGTATTTACCACCTTCAAAAAATGGTTGAATTTAGTCCTACAGTTAATAACCAGAAATTATTAACTATGTGGCTAAATTCATCTATTTTCTAAAAACATTTTTGTGTGAATTGCCGGGGTCCCTGTGTTAGAATACCAAGACAGGTAGTAGATTTTTTTAGTGACATTATAGATGGATGTTGCCTTTTTCTAAATAAAGTCTACTTGATATTTAATTTAGGTATAATTTCACAGAGTTAGAAGATCTACCACTTTGACTCATTGATTGAACTGTCCAAACAACTGGATTGATTCACTTTTTTCTTTTGTAAAATCGCCTACAGCTGTAGAACTGTATGGACTAAATTGACCAAAAGGCTGTGTGACTTACTGGAAGTTAGTACCACTCAGTTGCCACCTTTATTAGCAAAAAAATAAAAATTACCAAAGAGAGAAAATAATTTAACAGTTTACATTTGGGCTTGTTATATTTCTTAAAAGTTCATTTCAGTTAAAAAAAAAAAATCTGTCTCTGTAGTAGCTCTCTGGTTTGAGGTCCCTGAAGGAAGCAGTTGGTGAGGTGTGTGGCCCCTGAGCTGGTGGTGAGGGCAGAGTTTTGTTGGAAAGCATTCATGGCCATGACACTCTACAGTGTGGAAGATAAGACTTTAGTTTTTCTGTTTCTCTTGCTCACTGGCTCTGTCTCTTTCTTCTTTAAATAATAACTGCTGTATCTGCAATACTTGTAAATGTAAGTGAGTGTAAGTGGCTTTCTCCTGTAGCAGCCTTTTGAAAAATGTGAAGATATTCCTTGTAAGCATTTAGAACTGAAGTTGAAAGACTAGAGAGTGTTGGCAATTGTACATCACACAATTGCTTATCTCTTTTTCGATAATGTACTGTTCAGCACAGTGTACATTCCCTTAGGAAGCTCTGTGGAATTGCCCTTTCTGCCACTTAGAAAGAGAGCTTTAATTTCCTTCCTGTACCTACTCTGAATGGTAATTGGACATTGAAATTCTTGTTTCCTGATTTATGATGATGATTAGGGCAACAGAGGAATAATACAAATTTGGCCACTTTAACATAAAATGAAATGAAACATCCTCTGAATAATTACAAAGAGATAATGATGGTTCCCCTCTGCCCTCCGCCTTCCTAGGAGAGAACCAACAAGGCAACACATTTGTATTAACAAACAAATGGATTGACATTTCTGAGACTGGCCAAGGGAATGCTACCATTCATAGTTCTTGCAAGAAAAAACATTAATTCTCAGTATCCATAAATATTACCCTGTTTTAGGGCTAGGGTCCTACTTATAAATGTTTTGCTGCCACTGTGCCTTGTCAACCAGATTGCCCTAAAAAGAGTGAAATAGAGAGACGACTCATCAGACTCATCAGGGAGGTGATGCTGGGTGAGGGGCTCCCCTCTGCTCTCCCAGGGGAGCTATTTGCTTTCTCTCTGTGCTGGTTCAAGGTAAGGGAGACAGACAGCTGTTGGGCAGACAACTGTGAATCTAAGGGTCCCAGGATGATGAGAGCAGGGGCAATTCTTCAGGAAGCATCCCTCAACCTTAACCCTCTCTGCTCAGGGCTGTGCCCAGGCATATTCCCCCTCACCCCACCCAGTGTCTACAGGACAAGGAGAGTAAGTCTTCAAGATTTTTTCTGTGATTTGTGATTTGTGCTTTGTGATTACACAATAAGAACTTAGCCTTTTGAAAATGAAAATCCTCAAAATATCCTATGGTCTGCATGATGTTCCAGTAATGGGCAAGTTGATTTTTACCACCCTTTGTATGTTTGTAATCTTTGCTTCAGAATTTAAGAAGAAACCCTTTCTTCATGTTGCACTTAATTAGGTTGGGATCTGTTCTGTAGGAACAGATATTGCTAGCTTTTGCTTCTGTTTCCATTAATGAAAATTCCTCAAATGAAGTTCGATATAGGAAACGGGCAAAAGAGAAAGGAAAAAATGTTTGCAGAGAGCCTTCAGTGGTGTAGGCTCTTGTGTTCATTGTGTTTGCTTATAAAGGATCTCATTTAATAGTCACAAAATGTAGGCATTCAGGAAACCAAGGCTCAGACAGGCTGAGTAACTTGCTTTATGTAACACAATTAGCTTGTGATAGGGATAGGATTCCAATCCTAAGGTTTTTGGCTTTAAAGCTGCATCGGACTGGACATATTTTACAGTGAAATTCATGCTACGTTGGACAACATCATAGAATGTGTCAGCCTAATGATTCTTGGTCAAGCTGGCCAGAGCTGACTTTACATACTCCTCAAAATGGGCATGTCGTGACAAATCTATATGTATAATGAGGAAAAGTAAATGTTGGAAACCTATTTATGCTTTATTAACTAAAACAGCACTGATCTCCTGCCAAGTTGACATACATTTTTGGAATCAGAGATCTTAAGATTCTCCTTTTATGCTACTTATGATAAATAATGCCATTTAAATGTCCACCACCTGCTGCAGCACATGGCTGAGTTCTCAGAACACTTCCATTACTTCCTCAGATAGTCTCGATTAATGTACAGCGGTGGAAAAAGGCTTTTTAAAAAAGTTGTTATGATGTGACAACAAGATGTCTTTAACTATACCAATTTTCTGTGGTTTAAAGCTAAACAGCTTCCAGGGGATAACTTTTACAGTTCCAAAACATTATCCTAGATAAGGTAGCACTTATCTCATTGTATAGCTTTTTTATCTCATGTGTTTATGGCAATAACAGTGTCTATCTTGTAAAAAAGGACTGGACATGGTTCTCTATTCCTGTTTCTGTCCATGTCATCTTTACTGTGATTACCTTTAAAAATGATAGCTCATCCCAATCAGAATCCCAAGAACATTCTTCACAGAAATTGAACAAACAATCCTAAAATTCATATGGGGCAACAAAAGACCGCGAATTGCTAAAGCAATCCTGAGCAAGAAAAACAAAGCCGGCGGAATCACAATCCCCGATTTCAAAACATACTCCAAAGCTACAGTGATCAAAACAGCATGGTACTGGTACAAAAACAGGTCCACAGATCAATGGAACAGAATTGAAAGCCCAGAGATAAAACCACACATCTATGGACAGCTAATCTTCGACAAAGGAGCAGAGGGCCTACAATGGAGAAAAGAAAGTCTCTTCAACAAATGGTGCTGGGAAAACTGGACAGCCACATGCAAAAGATTGAAAATTGACCATTCTTTTTCACCACACACCAAAATAAACTCAAAATGGATCAAAGACCTAAAGATTAGGCCTGAGACAATAAATCTTTTAGAAGAGAATATAGGCAGTACACTCTTTGACATCAGTTTCAAAAGAATCTTTTTGGACACTATAACTCCTCAGTTGAGGGAAACAATAGAAAGAATAAACAAATGGGACTTCATCAGACTAAAGAGCTTCTTCAAGGCAAGGGAAAACAGGATTGAAACAAAAAAACAGCTCACTAATTGGGAAAAAATATTTACAAGCCACTTATCCGACAAAGGGTTAATCTCCATAATATACAAAGAACTCACACTGCTTAACAACAAAAAAACAAACAACCCGATCAAAAAATGGGCAGAGGACATGAACAGACATTTCTCAAAAGAAGATATGAATATGGCCAATAGACACATGAAAAGATGTTCATCATCGCTAATCATCAGGGAAATGCAAATCAAAACTACACTAAGATATCACCTTACACCCGTTAGATTGGCAAAAACATCCAAAACCAAGAGCAACAAATGTTGGAGAGGTTGTGGAGAAAAAGGAACCCTCATACACTGTGGGTGGGAATGCAAACTGGTACAGCCACTATGGAAAACAGTATGGAGATTTCTCAAAAAGTTAAAAATAGAAATACCCTATGACCCAGCCATCCCATTACTGGGTATCTATCCTAAGAACCTGATATCAGAAATCTCAAGAGTCCGTTGCACCCCTATGTTCATCGCAGCATTATTTACAATAGCCAAGACGTGGAACCAGCCTACATGCCCAGAAACTGATGATTGGATAAAGAAGATGTGGTATATATACACAATGGAATACTACTCAGCCATAAAAAAAGACAAAATTGGCCCATTCGCAGCAACGTGGATGGACCTCGAGGGTATTATGTTAAGCGAAATAAGCCAGTCAGAGAAAGACAAACTCTATATGACTCCACTCATAGGTGGAAGTTAGTATATTGATAAGGAGATCAGATCGGTGGTTACCAGGGAAAAGGTGGGGTGAGGGGAGGGCACAAAGGGGGAAGTGGTGTACCCACAACATGACTAACAAAAATGTACAACTGAAATCTCACAAGGTTGTAATCTATCATAACATTAATAATAAAAAAAAAATGATAGCTCCCCCTCCCATCCCACTATAACCCTTCATCAATTAGGGATTATATTTGACTACAAGTAACAGAAACTAGTCTACACTGGTTTAACCAAATAGAGTTGGCTTTTCTCACATAGCAAAAAGCCAATAGGTAGAGAGTCTGGAATTGGTGCAGTGACTCCAAGATGTCATCCAAGTTCCAGGTGACCTGTACTTTTCGGTTCTGTCATCCTTAGTAGGTAGTTTTCATTCTTGTGGTTGCCTCACATTACAAGATGGCTGCTTCTCTTCCAGCCTCACAGTGTCCTTCAGGGTAGGAAAAAGAAAACCAGGTGTCATACAGGAAGGAACTGCACTGCTCTCTGGAAAACAAAACTTTCCAGAAATCCCTGGCAGCATTGTGCTTATGTCTTATTGGTCAAAATTGTCATGAAGTCACCCTTTGCTGCAAGGCAGGCTGGCAAAATTAGTATTTTAGCTGGGCTCATTGTAACCCTAAAAAACACAGGGTTCTGTTAGTCAGGCAGAAATGGTGAATAGATATTGGGTAAACAGTCACAAGCATCCGCTCCAATCCCAACCCCAACCCTGAACTGCCTGCTTATGCTGGGCTTTGGGACTAGAGTGGAAAGTGCAGGAGGAAAGAAGAAAAGGAGTTCTCTTAAAGGTTGCCAGGGCCTCTTTAATGCTTTGCACCATGTGTTTTATCTTCCCTTCCTTAGTGTTGTGGTATCTTTGCTCCCTCTGACTTTAGTGATCACTTTCTCTCTCTCTCTCTTCTTTTTTTGCTGCTTTTTTTTCTCCCCAAATCCCCCAGTACATAGTTGTATATTCTAGTCGTGGGTCCTTCTAGTTGTGGCATGTGGGAGGCTGCCTCAGCGTGGCCTGATGAGTGGTGCCATGTCCACTCCCAGGATTCGAACCAGCAAAACCCTGGGCTGCCAAAGTGGAGCATGCAAACTTAACCGCTCAGCCACGGGGCCAGCCCCCTCTCTTTTTTTAATTACTCATTTGCCAGATAATGTCATTTTCTTAGGGTAACCTTCCCTGACACTTTAGGTGAGATTAGGCAGCTCCCCTTTATATATGCCCACAGCACCTGGACTTTATTTTTTGTTTTCTTCTTTTTGGAGCATTTATCACATGATACTTATTTGCCAGGGCAGGAGTGGAACAGTTTTGTTATTGGTCCAATGTCTTTCTCTCTTCTCCACTAGACCTTAAACTCCATGAGGATACAGGCCATATTTATTTTGTACCTGGATATTCTCCTCACTCCAGTGTCTAACATACAGTAGATTCTCAATAAATATTTGTTGAATGAGTTAAAAATGAATGAATATATTTTGAGGCTCTTCTCTCACCTCCTGTTCTTCCTTTTTTTTAATGCATATTTTTTTATCCTTATCTTCTGTTCTAATTTAATTCTTTAAGTAGTCTCATTCGCATTCATCCATTCATTTATGTTTCTTTTTCTCTGTCCCTGCCTTTCTCTCTGGATTATTCTTCCTCTCTCTCACCTGAGTATTATCTTTACTCACAGCTCTACATTTCCACCCTAGTTCTCTTACTCAGCTTTCAGTATACCATGTCCAATTGCCTACTACTTTTTAACTGGAATGCCTCTCCATCGCCCACACTCAACAAGTTCCGAATGATATTTCTCAGCTCTCTACCTCAATTTTCTAGTCTCTGAAAGTGATGACACCTTCTTCTAGTTACTTAAGATTGAAAACTTGGTCTCATTTGTGGCATCATTTATTTATATCGTTAAGTTGCTGTTTACTTGGCAAATATCTCTAGCTGTTCTCCATTCTTGTGGCTGCCACCCAAGTTCACAGTGTGTGGGGTTTATGGGTGCTGGTACATGTGAGACGGCAAGAACAAAGGTGACAAGAGTCAACTGACTGAATGTTCTCCATGAGGCATGGGGCCCAGCAGAGGCTTTGCCAGTTCACATTGCAGTGTGCTCATTTAAACACCGTGTTCTGGTGCTCATGACTCAGACACAATCAGTTTGATAACCTGGCATTACTCTGCAGTAAAATTTCAGAGGATTTAGCTACTTAAAATAGGTGGTACATTTTATGATGGCAGGTATGGACAACTTGTGCAGTATTGATGAAAAGATTATAGTTGCAGCGATAAAGGGTTTTGTAAAGACAGATTAGATGTTCCCACTCAATCAATTTCATAATGCAGAAATTAGTGGAAATTTATTGAAAGTAATATGTATGAAATTTAGAAAAGTTAGCACAATTGCTTCACAGATTATCTCATTAATCAAGATGTGCATTTTTCTTTTACAGAAAAATAGTGTATCATATGAATAGATTGGATGAATAAATGAATATAGCAGGGTCTCTGTGATGCCAAAATCATTGGTTGAAAAATGACAAATTTTGATAAACTTTCTATTTAGCATTTTCATTCTAACACTCTGCTGGTTGTTGGGGAAAAAAAATCAACTAGTTTCGAAAAAACTATGGGCAAACAAAGTCACATTTTAACAGGAAACTTTTGAAAGCATCTTGTGAAAGGATAATTGCTGTGTGGCTTTAGGTTGATTACCCATGCAATATATCAGAAATTTAGTGAAAACCTTCCGCATTATGCTAGTTGTTTCCTACAGACAATGTAAGTTTCTTTAGGATTTCTTTTTCCATTTGGATTGAGAAAGAGCAATGGCTTATGATACAGTTCATTTTTTAGTTCACTGCATTTGTCAGATTGAAATTCATCTCTGTCACCATGTTGTTCTTTAGGATATGTTCTTTTGATACGTAGATGTTTAGATATATGGGGCACGGAGGCGAAGAAGCACAGCTGAGATCAATAACAGGCTCACATCACTCTTAATTTCTCTGATTTTATACCTTTTCCCTTGCTTTGTCATTCAAGTATTCATTTGATTATGGGGATTACATACAGAGAAATGTGACACATATGGGATCCATGAAGCATTTGTTTCCTTTCAAATTTATTTCCACTAATTCTGATCCTTTTTATGTATCTAGCATTGGGATGTAGGAATTAGGCCATGTTTAGATTTCTGCCATAGTCTTACTCTCACAGGAGAAGTAGTGCTGGGAAAGGAGACCAGAGACCAAGATTCTCCTCTCCTTTATTGGCGGATGTATCTCATTTATTACTCTTAGAGGTTCTTCTCCTCTGTACATTTTCATGTTTTTTTCCAACAGGATAAAATAAATATTTATTTGAGTTTTCATCCATCATAATAATAGAAAGCTGCTGTTGTAAAGAGAAACTTGAAGCTTGAGAACTGGGGCAGTGTTAAGTCAAAAATGTAAGCTTGTTTGTATAACAAAAACAGTGAGTAAAAGGCATGCAAGATGTACAAAAAATATGTGCCTAATCTTTTTCTTTGGATCTCATCTTTATGGATGTCTCAAAACAAGTGGTTATAATTTAGTCAATTTGACTAAAATCATTCAAATTGGTTGTCATTATTCAGTAGTAAAACTGTTTCAGTAAGTTCTTCCCTTTTTAGCTGGTTGGGCTGGTGTTTTTTAATATATACAACTAACCTTCTGTACCTTGATAAATGTCACTATAGTGAAATAGGAAAATCAAAAAGTTTGATAACTCTATCAAAAAAAATACAGTAATGACCAATACTGGAGCTAGTAAGATAGTCTGTTTATAAGGAACTTTCTCTTTCTGTACCGTTTTTATGGAGATAGAAATCCAACGGCAAAAATGAATGAGCAGCCAAAATCATGCTTTTAATGTAATATGGTGTTGACCAGAATTATGAGCAAAGTTCAAATAATGTCTGTTGTTGAATGGCCTGTATCTTATGGTTTGAGGTCAACAGATGAGTAAAGAAAATGGTTTTGAAACTATAGGGGACATTTGTATGTTGTCCTCCTACTATCTAGCTCCCTCTTTCCCTCTTCCCTCCCACACCTTTAATTTTTCAAACATCCCAGATCTAGCCAATCAGCATATCCCAACCATCTGGCCAAAGGAATTGGTCTAAGGATGATCATGTGTCTTGATAAGAGGAGACGTGTTGGAGGGTTAGAAAGATTCTTCCTCTCTCTTCCTAGGGTGTGTGTGTATGTCTCTCTCCTTCCTTCCCTCCCATGTTGGATGTGCATGAAGTATTAAGCAGCTTTCTTTCTACTGGTCAATGAAGTTTCAATCACAAGAAGGTCAATTGTAAGATGAAGTTAGTACCTTAGGTGATAGAAAGTAAGCATCCTAACTGATTTAAAATCATCTCATTTAAAGACAGGTGATAAAACTAATTTAATTGCCTACAATTTCTTTACTATTTATTTAAGAAGACTTTTCAAATTTTGAATGTGATGCTTTTAAAATCAACAATAGTAGCAACTATCAGCTGTTGAGTTCTTACTATGTGCTAGGTGTTGTATTAGATAATTTATATGCCTTAGTTTATTTAAAATGCAAAACCACATGATGAGTTAAAAACTTCCATCTCCATTTACAGATGAGGAAACTGAGGCACCAAGAGTTAAATTTACTTGTGCAAGGCACACAGTTAACAAGTGGCAGAGTCAGAACCCAGCCCCAAAGACCATGCTTCTAACCTACTAAGTCATCTGTGGTCAGACCTTGAATTTGGGAAGCCTATTTTGAAGATCATTCAGGTCTTTATCCTGAATATCCTAAAAACAGCCCTTTGAGGATAGTTTTGCAGATACAGCATTTGAGACATTAGATGAGTTAAAGTCTTGGTCATGGTTGTTTAATAACTGAGATGAAGAAGGCAGTGTGGTAGGAAATACTTTGGCTCTGTGAACACAATCCACTCCATTGTCTTTGAGGTCTGTTTGCTGCTCTGTCTTCTCAGTATCCCTAGGCATGCTGCCTTTCCATCTTTGACCTTGTCTTCATCAATTACCATGTTCTGGGAGCCCAGATGTTGCCTTGTCTGATTAGCTTCACTCCACTCTATGAGGAATGATCCTTTACATTTCTGTAGTGGCGTATAACTCACCAAGAGCCTTCTCATCCATGATCTCATTTGGGCCTTTCAACTACCCTATGAGATGGGCTGTTGCACTCATTTTCCTTATATCTTAGGAGCTTAGATGTCACTTTGCGTCTGTAGGTATATTGCCTTAGAAGTGTTTTTTTGTTCTCTCTTACAAATGTTGCTGAACTTGCAGCTGGACTGTAAGCTCCATGAAAAGAAGGATTGGTTGTGAGTTTTATGTGCTGGACTTTCCTTCAACAATGACTCCGCTTGGTACACAGTGGTTTCTCAGAAAACAAAAACAACTCATTAAATTAGTATCTGAAAAAGGAAACATAATAATTCCTTCTAGTGATGTGGATCTGGCACTGGCTTTCCAAAGTTAATTGCTAAATATTCAGAAATTTTGTTAGCCATTTATTAAACTGTTGGTAGTTTGAAATCTATGGTGGGATTATTTATACCATGAAAATTGGCAAAGTCTTCCATCCACTCCTACCCCCAGAGAGCCAGTTTATCAGGATACCCCTGTGCACAACCTTTCCTTTGGTCCACAGGCAACTGCCCTTATTTCTCCTTTGTGGGTTAGCTAATGCCATGGTCTGAGTGTCTACACCGGGGGAGAAGGTGGAGGTGAGGTCACTGTGTCAGTCTTCATGTCTTTGCTGTCCTGAGACTCTGAGCAGAAGACGGTAGTTTACGTTCACTGTAGAAAACCAAACTGCAGAAAACTGTCAGAGAAAACTTAATCAAGAAGCCCAGAATAGGAATCACCAGAAATCTGTCTTCTGCCCTCCTCCCGCTTGTGACTCGCCATCTATCCTTGATTGAACCAGTAAACTGATCAAGCTGTGCTTATAGTGGTCTCAAAGATAGTAACAAGATGCTTTGGGTTGCAGGTAAAAGAATTGCTGATTAAAAGTAGTCTTAACCACAGGGATCCTTATTGTTTACGTAACAGAAAGTCTGGAAATCAGGGGCTGAGTTACTTCACTGTCTTATCAATGGCCTCAATGATCCTGTTTCCTTCTTTGTCACCCTCAGTGTGTGCATAGCATTTCCCCTCTGGCTACAACAAGGCTGCAACAGGTCTAAATAATAGGAAACTAATTCACCACTCAAACCTTCAAGAATATCTTGGACTTGTGATAGAAAGCCCTTTTTTTCTCTTTTTTGTAGTAATGACATTCTTTTACCTTAAATAAAGGGTTTAAGGAATAAGAGGGAAATGGCACCTCTTATGGAATATTAAAAATAGCTTTATGGTAAAAATAATTTTGAAGTATTCATTTCCAATTAGCAGAAAACTCTAGTGATTCTATGTGATGAGAAGTTAATTAAGGAAGCCAGCAAACCAAGACCATCATAGACGCTGTAGTAAGAACTAAAGGAAAAACGTTGTAAGAAGAATAAGCAAAAGCTTTCATTATAACATCCAAGGCAGTAAAATGCTATTTAAGTGGAATTGAAGACCCAAATGGCTGCAATTATGGAATATTACAAAAATTTTCACATTAAGAAAAAAATAACAATATTTTTACTTTTATAGGAAGCAAAATTAGATGAAGCTGCCACAGGAGACAGGATATTTAAAATAGGAGGAATTGTTGAGTACCTCTGCCCTAAGGGACTCACTTGTTCTTTGTTTCCCATCACTAACACAGTACCTGGCACACCATGTGAGTATTGAATGAGAAGAAAAAACACGAAAGGATGCAGATCATAGTACCATGTGGGGATTGGCCGTGGCAGAAAGAGCCTAGGCCCTGGTTATTGGAACCGGGAGATAGGCTTCAGACAGAGATGGGGGTTTGCTACTATTTGGACTGATATTTCCCTCATTTGCTGCAGAGGGAGAAGGATTGGCCCCAGAATCTGGTGTAATGACTGTGAAGGGCAGAGAACTGCAGGGTTGGATCACTACACCCACGTACCCTTATAGGGCCAGCTTTCTGGTTCATCTCTTTGACACCAAATATTACCTCTTTCTCCATTCTGTTGGTTGATACTAAGTAATGGAACAATTAAAGTTGAATCACAGGTGATCAATAGTTGTATTTACTAGCTTGACTGTCTTTTTACAATCCTTTTGGGGAGAGGTGGGCAGTCAATACAAATGCAATGATGGATTTGATGGCAGCCATAGCATTCATGGCAGTTGCATCACGAGCTTAAAATGCATAGGGAAGGCATTCCATGCCAAGATGGTGTAGACTGTCACCCAGAATATAGGGAATGAAGAAAGTCTTGTAATCTTTCTTTAAGATTTTTATTTTTTAAAATGGTGATGTGTGAGTACATATGGTACAAAACTTTTTTTGGAAATCTGCCTTCAGTACATCAGAAATGAAAATATCCTTTAAGCATTGAATATCAAAATCCATTTTCATACTTAAAAGCTAGCACCCTTCCTTAGAGCACAATAGATTTTGTATTTTTTGGTAGAAGACCTCATAGTCTTCAGACACAGAGTAGAGAGGAAGAAAAGAAGAATTTAATTGCAAGTAGTTTAATAAGTATGATATTACAGGATCACAACTCCACTTAAGCAAAATGTACGAATCTAATGAAAATTGGAAGCACCATATTTCTGAAGGATAGCAGCTTCCTTCCAACAATTTTAATTTATGTAATTAAACCTCAAGTCATGCTTCACATGTAGGTTTTCATGTTAAACGCATATGTTCAAGTTAGTACTGTGACATTATTTTACTGAATTTAGCGTCTTTTCCTTTCTGAGCAGTGTCACCTCTTTCACAAAGAATATGTGAAAGGCCAATTCTGCAGAATTTTATAAACACTGCTGTGGGTTTAAGGTTGTGCTGTTCTGTATTCCATGAATTTGTTATTGATTTTCATAGAATCTGACACTCAAAGGAATCGTCTCTTAAATATGACCTCAGACTGAATAATACATTGACTTCTTTTTTAAAAAAAGGCAACATGTGAGAAAATGGAATAATATCTAGAACAATGAGTAAAACTCAAGGACAATAATAAGTAATAATGAACTAGATGTTAATCTCTCTGAGTTTAGGGTCTTTAATAATTACTTCCCTCCCCATCTTCCCCCTCCTCCTGGACCTCTCCCTCCTCCTCTTTCTCCTCTCCCCTCTCCTCCCCTGCCTTCTCTTTCTTCTCTGCATCTTCCTTCTTCTCTTCCCTTAATTAAATCTTATACAGCAAATGGCTTTGAATGTCATAGCTACTCAAAAGATAGCTTTTGAATAATGAGTGGACATAAATATTTTTACCCCTGCCCAAACCTGGCTCACTGTGTCAGACGTACTGACTCATTGATAAGCACTTTTTGAATGATATTTTTGAATTACAGACTTTTTCCTCTAAGGGGTTGCTTCAGTTTTATAACTTTTGCACTTTTGAACAAGAAACTATCAAAATGTTGTTGAATAAAAGTTTTGATGGACCCACATTAATAAATAAAAAGGAATCATTTAGAATTAACTACTATGCAAATAAAGGGAAAGGGATTGAAATTAATTTGTTCACCCAAGTAGATGATTTTCCTCTTATAGTTTTATACATAATTTTTTAATGTATTGGTTTTATATATATTACTTCCCAAATCTAACCGTTTTTACCAATTTCCTGATTTTTAGACATACTTGCTTACCACCTGTATAGTTATTGCTCAATATTTTCTTTAAATTGATTCAACTCTTAATCTAAATTTATTTAAAGAGAAAACTTAATATTAGTACAGTGAATAAAAAACCAGTATCCTCCGCTGAGAACAGAAGGCAACTATAAAAATAAATATAATGTGATGAAAATGACATTATTAAATTTTGGCCAACTTCTGCTGCCTGGAGAAAGACTGTGCCTGAGATAAATTTTCTTAAAAAGAGAGTTTGTCAAATGTTAGAGAAGTGTTAAAGACATGCAAACACTGAACTGATCCTTTGTCTCTGGCCATGTTATAAGGGTTGAAAAAGAATCCAGAGAAACATAACTTCTTTCTACAATGGGCCAAATATAATCTTCAACAAAGAAGAAAATCTAGATTTTTCCAGATTCCAAATTAGGGGCTGTAATTTGTGAGATTTTAGCACTTTGTAATTTTTGTTATAGAGTAAAAATATTCTCTTCATTTTTTATTTTGTTTAAAACTTTTGATTTACCACATACAAAATTAAGAGCATAATTTAGAGTGAAGCTTCCATTTTCCTTCCATGAATTTATTTCCTGACCCATGTGTCATATAAGCAATATTTAGGTTTTCTATGAAGGTACCATATGCTGAATCAGGTTTATATGTTTTGTTTTATTAGTGCTTCATAGGGAATGTCATTTTAGGCACTGCCCATGAAGTTATGATGCATGCGTGAGTAAAATTTTGTTAATAATTTAGTGTCTTATGGAACTAACTCAGCAGAGAATAGGTCTAAATAATGAAAATGCCAAATTAATATAGTCATAGATTATGAGTTTCAGTATGTAAGTTTTGAAATACTTAATTCTTTAGCAATTGCTTTGGGCTAGTTATGTCACCATTGATAAAAAGGGATCATTTCAGGTCATATCAGATATACAATCAGATTGACCCTCTTGCTTGAAAGAAGTGATTTTTGAACAGATAAAGTAATAGTCTGTCAATTCACTCAAATCTCTGGTGGTCAGTCACTTTAATCAAAGTGAAAATGATTTTGTGCAGAGATGGAAAAGAAAATTTGTAAGTTCTGCATCATTGGTTTCCCTTGTCACTTCAAGAAAAGCTATGTGGCTCAAAACTCAGCCTGGGAAATTTAAAAAAGGAAGAAGGTAAACAAAAGATATGATTTAAAAATTTCAGATATGATGGTGACGTGTTATGTAATGCTTTCTAACGAGAGTTTAATAAATGATTTATCCCACTTATGAGGGTAGAAATATATTTGCAAGACTGAAAAGGCAAAGCAGTTGAAAAATCTGCTGATTTTTCAGCAGTTGAAAATTTTTTTGGATAAGCAATGGATAAACCCTTTACTTATGTTACATAGAATGAAACCTACAAATATATGGAAAATACTCTCATGATCAATGATTGATGCTTTAGTATAACTGGAAACAGAAGCTGTTTTTAGAGTGGTCTTGGAATTTTTGAACATTGTTTTTGTACTACTAATTGACTTAAAAATAATAAATTTAAATTAAATCAAGCAGAAATGCTTTTATAAGACAAAAACAAGGCTTAGGTAAATGTTTTACTTTTAATAAATTATCTGAACAAACACTGAGAGATTAAATTTTAACATAAAAGTGTAAATAGTTTTAAATAATTTAGAGAACAGCATACACTTTTCACAAAGACGTTGCAGACAATTTAGTACCTAGATTCTGAGGCATGGGGGAGAATTTTAATCGTGCTGTATTTATAAGCATGAATTTGCTTTAAAATGTAGATGGTTGAAACTTTGGCTTGTTTTTCTTGTTTCTTCATGTCCTTATGTCTAAGTATTTCCAAGATTTTCTAGAAGGAACCTCATTATTTGAATCAGTCAGATGCAAAATGGAACAAGATGAGGCTTACAGTTAAAATTCTTTCTATTAAGTTAATGTTAAAAGGTCATGTTCAACCCTAGCTAGATATTTGGGTCTACATGAGGAATTCCAGAAAGAAGCCATTTATGCTTATAATATAGGCTTATATTATAAACATATATGCTTATAATCAAATACATCTTTAAAACCTTTGCCTGAAAGATAAAAATGGAGACAACTGGTAGGGACTGGACCTGTTACTTTGACTTTCTTTTCTTTCTTTGCTTCATTGTCTTTATTACTTTCAGATCAAATCCAAAGAAACAATTAATCTTGACAAGCAGTGTGAGTTGATCTTCAAAAACTCAGTACTCACTATAAATTTAAAAGAATTTGGTGAAATGACTCCTTCTGGTATAAAAACAATGTTTTATGACAACATAGGAGCCTGGCAATGTTCTGAACATTCTTTGTTAAATCTGCAGAAGCTGCTGGAAATTAGGGACAGCAGCTCTGTTATAATGAATTCTAGATTGGGGAATCTTTGACTTCTGAGTCCTGTAAAATTGGAGTTGCTTAAGTAGTAGCTATGTGTATGGATTTACGTTAAAGAGATACTTGATAACTATTTCAAGACAGTTTCATTTGGTGTCTTTATAAAAACCATGAAAAACCTTTCCCTAACTATGATTATAAGACAATTATCTTGGCCTTGAACTTTCTAAGAATGCAAAAAAGTTATTCTCCTTTATTAAGATGTTAATCTTTACCATATTACCCTATGGTTGTCTGAAAGAATTCACTAGTGATAAAACATTGCTAGAAGTCAAAAGTTAATAGTAAAATTAATGAAAAAAGTTATTAATATAAAGTAAAGCAGAGTGATGGGAAGAATCAAGGATTCTTCCCTAAGGGATAAAATATTTTCTTATGAAAGGATTAACATTTTTTAAGAAATACAGTATAACATGGCACTAGAAACTCTTATATTTTTACCACCCATAATGAGATAAAATCTCTCCTACATTCCTGAGTGATCAATGTATTCTCTATTTTTTAAAAGATGTGATTGGTAATTAAACAAAAATGACAACTCATTCTCATAAGTGAAAATAATTTTATATCCATCATACAAACATACAATTTGTATTGTCTTCATGTAAATAGTTCTGGGATCATTTGGGGAAAATGATGGTCCTGAAAAGAAGGGATGAAGAGTTTGCAGCTGTCCATCTTTGCTGGGGGAGGATTTGGAATTGTTTCTGTCTGAAATTGAATCTTAGGGAAGAATGGGCTCTGCCTTCTACCAAGGATCCCAGTGTCTAACCTACTCTAGTGGACAAACTTAGGCTGACTGAATATAGTGAACTTCTGTTACTAAGAAAGAAAGAAAGAATTGACACTGATGAGGCATCTCCACACTGAGAAAGTTGATTCCAGAGCTCCTTAGGAGGCAAAAACAAAGTTTATTATATTAATGAGGACATTCCAGAGAAAGAGAGTAGAATCTATCCATATCTATGTATCTCTCTATCTGCCTACCTATTTATCTAGAGAGATTTATTATAAAGAATTGGCTCACACAATGATTATGAAGTCTGATTAGTTCCCAGATCTGCAGTCTGAAGGACTGAGATGCATGAGAGTCTATGTGTAAGTTCCAGTTTGAGTATGACGGCCTGAGAACCAGGAGAGCTGACGGTGTAAATCAGTCTGGGTCTGAAGGCAGGAGGAGACTCATCCCAGCTCAAGATTGTCAGACAGAGAGAACAAGTTTTCTCTTGCTCAGACTTTTGTTCTATTCAGGCTTTCAAGGCATTGGATGAGGCCCAGTCATACTGGGGAGGTCAATCTGCTTTACTCAGTCTGTCAATGCAAATGTTAGTCTCATTCAGAAACACCTTCATAGTCAAACCCAGAATAATGTTTAAATATCTGGGCACCCAGTGATCCAGTCAAATTGACACATAAAATTAATCACAGTTATGCTTTAACATTTATTGAAAACTATCATGAAGATTTTTAGGACCCATAAGTTGCTGGAACTCTCTGTCAAAGGGGAAGGGGGGGAGGGTTGGGGGAGACTGAACTGATAGGGCAGAGAAGCAGGTACATTTTGGGCATTTTTGCATCTTCCATTGTGTGATTGCAATATGCTTGATCTCATGGAGGAAGTGCTCTAGAGGTAACCGAGGCTCCGGTGAGGGTCATGTATACACATAGACAGCCTCCAGGCAGCATGAACATGCTCAGTGCTGTCAGTGAGGGATAAGGGACATTAGAAAATAGGAAAGTGGTTCAAAAATTGCCAGGTTGAGCATAGCCTCCGTTGAAATTTCATCTGGTTTATGTTGTCACTACATAGAAGGCAGAGTAGTTGTCATTTAATACTTTCAAAAACCTGCCCTTCTTGGGCCAACAATGAGCTGAATCAGTGAGGTTTTTCAGCAAGCAAAGGACTCCTTCATTCATTTATTCAGGAAGTATCTCCTGAGCACTTTCTCTGGGGCTGATACTAGTTTTAGGAGGCATGGGGAGCCAGCAGAAAATACAGCAGAGTCCCTACCTGAAGGGGTTACATTCTAGTGGAGAAGACAACTGATAAGCAGATAAAGAGTCAAATAACTAAGTGTATAAGTTTCAGACATTGTAGAGTGTTATGAAGAAAAGAACACAGAATAAAGGAACAGAGAGTGATAAGAAGATGAAGTGGGAAATGTTTTACGGAGGCTGGTCAGACAAGCCCTCTTTGTAACAGTGATGTTGGAGAAGATATTTGAATGATGTAAGGGGTCCATTTATGTGAAGATATTAGGGGAAAGAATTCCAGAAAACAGCATGAGTAAATAACCTGAGAGAGATGGAAATTTTGTGTGTTTGAGGAGGCAAGAAGGTGGGTGTGGCTGGAATGGAGTGAGCAGGAGATGAAGTCGAAGTGGGAGGTAAAGGCGGATTGTGTGGAACCCAGTGGACCACGTAAGGAGTTAAATTCTATCAACAGTCAGTGGACACCTATTATAGTTTTCAGCAGGAGAATGATACAATCTAATCTATGTTTTCAAAAGTTCCATTTGATTGTTTAATGGAGAATAGATTATCGGGAGGCAAGAACGGAAGCAGGGAGACTGGTTATTACTATTGCAGCTGTTGATGTGAGGGATGATGTAGTCTGGACTAAGGTAATAGCACTGGAAGTGATGATAAATGTCTGATTTGCAATATTTTGAAGGTAAAGTCCACAGGATTTGTTCATGGTTTGGATCGGGGTTGAGGAAAAGGGATAATTAAAATTATTTCATAATCAAAATTATAAGTAATCAGAAATTACGCTTAGATGTTGGGTTTGAAAAATAGTAAATGGTGGTGTTGGTAACTGAGGTGGGGGTGATCGAGGGGGCTACAAATTTGATGAAGATAGAAATGAAGAGTTTTTGTTTGGCTGTTAGTTCAAGAGATCTATTAGACATCCTAGTGGAGATATTAAGTAGGCAGTAGTATGATATCAAGAATTGTGAGTTTAGGGCACAGGTGAGAGCCTGGAAATAGAAGACAAAGATTAGAATATGGAATATAGAGACTATATAATATCTATATGGTTTGGGAATAATCAATGTGCTGGTAATTATATAATACCATGGGACTAGAAGAGATTATCTGGGACAAAATAAAAGTAAAGAAGAGAAGAGAGCCAAGGGCTGAACTCAGGAGAATGCTAACATTGAGAAGAGGAGGAACCAGCAATGGAAACTGAGGAAAAATGCTAAAGAATTAAGAGGAAAATCAGTAAAGGTTCTTCACTGGAAGCAAGTGAAGTGAGTATTTTAAGAACAAAGCTGTTATCCATTAAGTTAACACTTTTGAGATGTTGAGTAATTTGGAGACAGATGTGGCAAGAAGGGAGTTTTTAACGACCTTGATTTGAGCAGCTCCATGGGAGTGGTGGAGACTAAGCATGATTGGCGTCAACGAAAGAGTGAATGGGAGCAAGTAGAGATGCTCTTTCCCAAAGGAGAAGCAGAGAACTGGGCAGAAGCTGGAAGGGTAAATAGGATCAAGGAAGTTTGTTTTGTTCATTTGTTTGCTTTTTAAGGTGAGAGACCTTTAATAGCATGTTTACATGCTAGTGGAAATGATCCAGTACAGAGAGGAAATCTGAGGAAGGGGCAGAAAACGAAGGGAAGAACTCCAGTAGCAGAATTCTGAGTAAGTGAGAAGGGATGGAATCCAATGCACTGTGGAGGGTTGGTTTAAATGGAACAATGGGAGGTCATCCATGTTTTCAGGAGGAAAGACAGAGCAGATGAGTCAGATGCAGTTAGGTTAGAAGATTTGGTGATGGGAAAATGAGGGAGATTTTTCTGATTGCTTTTAGGTCTTTTTTTTTTTTTGAGGAAGATTAGCCCTGAGCTAACTGCTGCCCATCCTCCTCTTTTTTCTGAGGAAGCCTGGCCCTGAGCTAACATCCATGCCCATCTTCCTCTACTTTATATGTGGGACGCCTACCACAACATGGTGTGCCAAGCAGTGCCATCCCCGCACCTGGGATCCGAACCAGCGAACCCCGGGTCGCCAAAGCGGAATGTGCGAACTTAACTGCTGCGCCACCAGGCCAGCCCCTGCTTTTAGTTTTTCAGTGAAATAGAAATCAAGGTCATTAGCTCGGAGTGAGAGGTAGAGGGAGGGGGGAGTATCCAGGGTTTGAGGTGAGAGGAAAATATATAAAATAAATTTTCGGAAGATTGGGAATGAATTTACTATGGAAGCATAGAAGGATTCTGGGTGATGAGGTGTTTCTTGAGATTTGTGGTCATAAGTTTACTTTAAGAAAAAGAAGAATTTTGAAAAAATTCTTTCTTAAAAGTTTGTATGAGGTCAGGTAACTCAAGTGAGTGTTTTTCTCTAGCCACTTTCAGCTGCTAGGTACAAGTCGGGAGTAGATAGCTAGTTGGGTTTTAAGAGAGTCTGTGTTTTGCTAGGTGAGCACAATGGAGAAAAAAAAAGAACGAGGAATATTTGCACTAGTAAAAATAGAGCCTGGCGTAGTGGCAGAGAGGTTTACAGTGAGCCGGTTGCTAAAACCCTAAATGAAATGCAAGGGAGTAATTGGGAGGATAGTAGATAATTGTAAGAGACTCATTGCAAATAGAATTGTGCTTGGCAAATTCACTCAGTCTGCAACTTAGTGGAGATTACGTCTGGTTAAGATGGTTCACAGCCTGGCCTTAGGGGTTTGAAACAATATCATCATCACAACAATCAATTAGCTTACAATTTTATTTTTTATTTTTAGTACTTCCACCATTCAAAGCCACACATTATCTGTAACAAAGAGAAAGCACAGCCTACATCTTCAGGGAATTGACGTTCTACCAGAGATCTGGTGGAAAAGAGAATCAGATGTAGAAAAGAGCCACAGTTGTTTTGTTGAGTAGAGTCTGTTTAAGTGGGAAAGCAACAGACACATTAAGTTGTTTCTCTGCTCTTGTAGAGCAGAATGTAAATATTTATGGAATGAGACCTCTTGTAATCAGTAGCACAGTTGGGCCTCTGCAAATACGGAGTTCTCTTTCAGATGCTTCAAATTAGAAACAAATATCAGGCAAAATCACTGAGTAAAATTTTAATATGTCAGGTATAAGCAGATATTCCTAAGAATCCACATATATGATTTATGATCAACACAAAATGAATGATGATTTTTCTCTCTTTTCCTTCTCTACCTCCTCTTCCTACTTTTTTTGTAATGATTAGGTAACCAGGAAAGTGATAAAATAGTATCTTGGCAAATCTGTAGTCTTCCTTCCCTCCTTCCTTCCTTCCTTCCTTCATACTAACAATAAATGTATTGCTTTTGTAAAAGTAACACATGTTCATTATAAATATACGAGCAATGAGGAAAGTACATAGAACAATGTGATAACCCACCTCGAATGCCACCTCCCAGAAATAATCATTCCAATTTTGGTGATTATCATTCTAGAAATCTCTCTATGCTTATGTGTGTAGATAGAGGAATAGATAGCAAGAACTGATAACTAAGTTTTTCTTCACCCTTGAAGTTGAGGGGAGAAAGTTTAAACAAAGCTCTTTCTTGCAGATGATCATTGTTTATCAATTTTTCTTGGAATTGCATGTGCCCTTTCAATATCCAGATTTATTTTTTCCTTTCATACCAGAGAAGTTTAGTTGTGCTGTATCTTTGGATAGTTTTTCTGTTGCATTTATTGTATTATGTACCTTTTCTGCCTTCTATATATGTTACTTTTCTTATAATTGCTTCAGTTTTTGCATTTTTTCTCTGCATTCACTGTGACTTTCTCAAATGTTCCATCTAGTGAGTAAGTCAATTTTCAACCTTGTCTATTCAGTTCTTTGATCTTACTAATTTATTTGTTACTTTATTAATGGTGTTCTTTTGGCCCTCGCTTTGTTTCCTTACTTCTGCAATCTTTCTTTCTCATTTTCTCGTTCCGTCATCTGGTTCTTAGTCAAATAATTTACTTTATAGAATAAAGCACTCACAGTGAATTTTCTTAACAATTTTTCTTAAAAATTAAGAGCCACTAATAAAAGAAGATGCTCATAATTGCAGTTGTGGGTTGGGTTCAACTAGTTTGAATGCCTTTTCTTAATAATGCAAATGGTTATAAAGTCTTTAAAAGGATTTACTGAGAATGGGAGGCCACATAGTCTTTCCCTGCAAAATAAACTGTTTAAACCAAACTAGTTAATTAACTTAGATGCATATATAAAGAAAGATCTACAAATAAATTACATACAGATATAACTACACATTGTTCTGGGGTTTACCATCAACTCTACTCATTAAGGCATCAGTGAAACTCCAACCCTGAGAGGCTGAGAGTGTCTCTGGCTGCTTGTGGTGGATCGTCTCCTGTTAGCAGCCCAGTTGCCTTCCATTTACTGATCCTCTTCTGCATCACATGCTGACCCATGCAGGCTCATGTGAATTGGGCATTTTAAAGACCAAAACCAGATTTAATTGTGGAAATTTTTCAGTCTGTCTACCTTTGCTCAAAGTTTAGACTTTGACATATTACTTCTCCATCAACTCAATTTCTGTCGTCTAGTTATCTGTTCTAGTTGACACTACACAGTTACACATAATATGGATTGCTCCCAAAAGTTGCAGTACGCTTCCAATGCACAAGCTGTAAAATTTATTGGCACAAAATCTCTCCCCTTTCTTCTCCTGTTGTGGAAGAGGTTTTATAGACTTTCTTCATGTGGGTGGGAAAGGACTAATTCCCCATCTGGATGCCACCTGTAAGAGTTCACACCTTTTCTCAGAAGAAATTGAATCTGTAGCAGCAAGCTATTTCATGTTCTTTTAAGCAATTCATGTCACCATTCTCTGGAGGTTAAGAGTAGAGATTCTTTATGGGTTGTTTTCCTAGGATGTTGCTGTTCATAGAATCAGTGCAATTTGTGTTTAAAATTTGTTTAACAGAAGCAAGGTCAACAATCAGTTATATATTGCCCCATGCAAAAATAATCACGCCATATATGCATGAGGGACAGTTTAAAGAAAGGATATAGTGACTAAATTGACTTTGATTATGTATTTGATTATTATCTAGCCTGTCTGTCAATTCACTCCAACCTAACTGGAGTGAATTTATGGAATGAGACCTCTTGTAATCAGTAGCACAGTTGGGCCTCTACGAATACAGAGTTTTGACTAAAAAGTTAAGTGTCTCTGGTAAAGCAATGAAACAGAGAATCCGCTAGACTGGCGTTTCTCATAGTATGCTTGAAGGCTGTCTGCCCTAGAATCACCAGGGAGCTGTTAAAATGTATATCCTTCGACCCTAATTCCAGGCCCATCATAGACCTCTGAGGATTTCTGTTAAGATCATGAAGTGTTTGAAAACCATAGTGTTAGTATTAATATTAGTATTATAAGTTGCCTGTAAGATCATCAGAGAAAATGAACTAATATTATTAGGAAATTTAGAAAATTTACAAGATGAATTTTTCTCTACACAAAGAAGAATATATAAACCACCACTTCAGTTATGCTTTCAATGTTTTAAAATCATTTCTTGTTGAAACGTAGGGTTTTTGAGCAAATTCCTGAAGGACTATCTTGAAGATGAGAGATTGAGAATTAGTGGGGTGTCCTGGTCAGGGAAGCAGTGGAGTCCGGAGTCCTGTCTCAAGTCCCCACTGTCAAGAGCAGTTGTCTTCTAGGAGCAAGATGCCACATAGTCTTTCTCCTGGCTCTCGAGCTGTTTACCTGGGATATGTTCATTGCTGGTGGAAAAGAATATGGACATTTCCCAGCTGGGCATGAGGGAGAGATTGCCCCTGGTGCTGCCGGTGACTCAAGATTCTGTTTATCCTCAAACTGAATTTACACCCGCACTTCAGCTTACCTGTGGCTGTATTGCTTTAACAATCCATTCTGTGACAGCTTCAGCAAGTACATGATGTGGACTCAGTAATGGGTGTAGGTATTTAATTCCACTTTTCAAAACTGTGTTGAGGTATGATTTACATTTAATACAATACACTCACTCCAAGTATAGAGTTTGATGAGTTTTGACAAATGCGTACATCTATGTAACCACCACCACATTCGAGATATAGAACATTACCATCACCCAAAAAAGTTCCCTCATATGACTTTGCAGTCCCTCTCTCTCCTACCAGCTACAACCCTGGGCAACCACTGACCTGTTTTCTTTCATTACAGATTAGTTTTGCTTGTTTTAGAATTCCATGTAAATAGAATGATACAGTATGCATGTCTTCTTTGCATAGTAAAATGTTTTTGAAATTTATCCATGTCATTGCATATAACAACAGTAAAATAGTCTATTTCTTTTTATTGTTGAGTCTGTTGAATGGAGATATCATGATTTGGTTATCCATTCACTTATTGATGGATAGTTGGGTTGTTTTCCGTTTTTTTGGCTATTGTGAGTAAATCTGCTATGGGTATTCTTGTAGGGCAGGCGTATGACTATTCTTGGGATTGTTGGGTCATGTGACAAATATATGTTTAATTTTATAAGAATCCACCAAACTGTTTTACCAAGTAGTTGCAGCATTTTACTTTCCCACCAGCATTGTATGAGACTTCCACTTGCTCTAGTCTTTTTATTTTTAGTCATTCTAATGGGTTTCTAATGGTATCTTAATATGGTTTAAATTTGCATATTCCTGTTGACTAATACAGTTGTGCATTTTTTGATGTACTTAGTAGCCATTTGTTTGTATATCTTCTTTTATAAAACATCTGTTCAAATCTTTTGACAACTTTTTAAATGGGTTTTTGTCTTATTATTAAGCTATAGGTTATTAAGTTCTGGATACAAGTCCTTTGTCAGATGTGCATGCACACACACATATCAATTCATATCTACATATGAATTCATATATATATATATACATACATTCATAATATACATTCATATATGTATACACATATCAATTTATATCACAATTTATATCAATGTGTATATATATATATATATACATATGTATTTGTATATATATAAAACATTTCATCCCAGTTTGTGGCTCATCTTTTTCATTTTCTTTTTTTTTTTTTAAGATTGGCACTTCAGCTAACAACTGTTACCAATCTTCTTTTTTTCCCCCTGCTTTTTCTCCCCAAATCCCCCCAGTACATAGTTGTATATTTTAGTTGTCAGTCCTTCTAGTTATGGCATGTGGGATGCTGACTCAGCATGGCCTAATGAGCGGTGCGTATCTGCGCCCAGGATCCAAACCAGTGAAACCGTGGGCCGCCGAAGCAGAGCGTGCGAACTTAACCTCTCCTCGGCCACAGGGCCAACCCCTCTTTTTTGTTTTCTTAATTGAGTTTGTGAAGATGAGATTTTAATTTTGGTGAAATTCAATTTATTACTTTTGACTTTTTGCAAAGTTTTATCTTTTAAGAAATTTATAGTTTTAGTTTTTACATTTAGGTCTATGACCTATTTTGAATTAATTTTGTGTATGATCTGAGGAAAGGTCAAAGTTCATTTATTCATGAGCATATCCAGATGTTCTACACTATTCATTGAAAAGACTCCTCTCCCTATTGAATTATCTTGGCACTTTATTGAAAATGAATTGATCGTCTATGAATCTATTTCTGAATACTCTTTCTCTTCCATTGATCTGTGTATCTACCCTTACACCAATACTACACTGTCTTGATTATTGTAGTATTCTGATGAGTCTTCAGATCAGGTAACGTTAAGTCTTCCAACTTAGTTCTTCTTTTCAAAATGATTTTGACTATTTTAGGTCGTTTACATTTTCATGGATCTTTTACAATCAATTTGTAGATGTCTATGAGAAAGCTTCTTGGGTTTTTCTGTAAATAGTTTTCTTTATTGTAGTAAATTATATATATAAAATAAAGTTTGCCATTTTAACCATTTTTAAATATATGTTAATTACATTTGCAATGTGGTGCAACCATCAACACTATTTCCAAAATTTTCATTACTCAAAACAGAATCTCTGTACCCATTAAGCAGTAACACCCAATACTTCCCAGCCCCTGTAATCTCTAATCTACTTTCTGTCTATGAATTTGCCTATTCTAGATATTTCATATAAATAGAATCATGCATTATTTGTTCTTTTGTGTCTAGCTTATTTCACTTAGCATACTGTTTTAAAGATTCGTTCATGTTGTAACATGTATCAGAACTTCATTCCTTTTTATGGCCGAATAATATTCAATCGTGTGTATATACCACATCTTGTTTATCCATTCATTTGTTGATGGGACACTTGGGCTGTTTCTACCTTTGGCTATTGATAATAATGCTGCAGCAAACATTGGCATACAAGTATCTGTCTGAGTCCCTATTTTCAATTTTTTGGGGTATATATCTAGGAATGGAATTGCTGGGCCATGTGGACCTGCTGGGGTTTTAATTGAGATTGTACTGAATTTGAAGAACAATTTGGAATGGATTGATATCTTAACAATATTGAGTCTTCTGATCCATGAACCTGGTATATCTTTGTCTTAGCTTGGGCTGCCATAACAAAATACCACAGACTGGGTGGCTTAAAAAACAGAAATTTAGTTTCTCACGGTTCTGGAAGGTGGGAAGTTCAAATAAATGTGCCCACAAAGTAGATTTCATGTGGCGGCTTCTTCTTTCTTGACTTGTAGGCAGCCGTCATCTTGCTGTGTGCTCACATGACCTCTTCTTTGTGTGTGTGCAGAGAGAGAGAAACAAGCTCTCTTGTGTCTCTTCTTATAAGGCCACTAATCTCATCATGAGGGCACCACTCTCATGATCTCATCTAAACCTAATTGCCTCTCAAAGGTCCCATCTCCAAATTCTGTCACATTGGGAGTTAGGGCTTCAACATATGAATTTTAGCAGGGCACGATTTGTCTTCAGCAATCTCCTTATATAAGTCTTATTTAATTTTTCTCAGTAATATTTTGTAGTGTTAAGTTTACTACCCATGCAGACATTTTGTTAAATTTATTCCTTAGTATTTCATGGCTTTTTGATTCTATTGTAAATGTATTTTTTTGTTTCATTTCTGATACTTTTTGTCTATTGATCTCATCTCCTGTAACATTGCTCAATTAACTTATTAATTCTAGTAGCTTTTTTGGGTAGATTCTTAAGATTTTCTACATAACCAATCAGGTTGTTTGTCTAAAAATAGTTTTGCTTCTTCCTTTCCTATCTGTATGCCTTGTATTTCTTTTCTCCCCTTGCTTTGTTGCACTGGCTGGGACCTCCCATACAATGCTGAATGGAACTTGTGTGAGTAGACATCCTTGCCTTCTCCCCAATATTATAGAGAGAGCATACAATCTTTTACCACTAAGTATGATATTAGCTCTAGGACATTTTATTTGCATTTTTATATTTATAACTAACATGATCAGTTTATTGGCCACATAGGCCTTTTCCTTACACAGATTCTGTAATCAGTGATTATGGTAGCTTTAGGCTCTTTAACTCTGTTTCAATTAGAGAAGTTCTTATTTATCTCTTATATATATTGAGCTGCTGCATAATATTTTATTTTCCAGGTTCCATGGCTAAAAATAATTTAAGAATTACTGGCATAATCTTATGCTATTGATTTTTATTGAAGTTCAAAGCAGCCACTGAACCTCACTGATGAAAATACTGTGTATTATGAAACTCAATTTTCCTTGAAGAAGGGCCCATAAGATAAATTCCTGCTGGAATTTAGTACCAAGACCGCACTTAGAATTAGTATACAAAAGTATTACAGAGCTTCTCTATAAAGTAATGAGAATTGCTTAATTAGTTATATTTTCATTTTTGCCTTAGTCTGATGGAAGCTCAGAGCTAAATTTTGTCCATAATCATAGCAATGACTTTTATATTTACATCATCTTTTCTGGTGCTTTGATATGTTTTGATTTATTTTAACAATCTTAATCTATGTCTTTTGTTGTAGACCGACTCAAATCCTATTAGAAAGGGTTTAGAAGTATAAATAATTATCTCTTTTTGAATTAATATAAAAGCTATTTCATAAAAGGACCTATCTTTTAAATATTTAATTGGAATAAATACCTACCTTTAAGAGGCTTAATGGAAAACTATAAATGGAAAGTCTCTAGGCTTAGGAACACAATCTTTTATTGGCCTTGCAAGATAAGCTTCTAAAGAGAAACATTTGGAATGATGATCTTGTTGAAGTGAAGCTAGAATGCTTATGACTGAAATAAAATAAAACAAAAAACAGAGACCTGCTGTTTTCTTCAATGATCCAAGAGAAATAGTTGAATGCTCTGAAAATAACCTAATAATGAAACACTGAAGATTCACAGGGCCTCGGATCTCAGGGTGAGGTAGTGGGTGAAAGTTGTAGGGTTATTGCAAGCCATTATTTAGTCTATCCTTGTACTTGAGGAAGTAGTTTATTTTTCTATAAAAATAATTCTAAGAATATAAAAATTTAAATTATAGTAATTATTAGTTGATAATTTAATCACACCTGAGTGTATTTGTGCATTTTAATGCTAATTGTAGATGTTTAGACCTAAAAGATGTAGAATTGAAAATTATTTTATAAAGAATTGTATTCTCCACAATCTTAAATATTTAATTTTTTAATATGCAATTATTTAAGGGGGAAAGAAGCAACACTTACTTTAAAAACATTCTTAAGTGTTTATATATTAGTATTAAAGTGTGTCTTTAATGTTTGATAGTAACACTACATGCCAAGTTCAATGCCAGTTACTTTGTGGGCATTATAGCATGTTTCTCACTATAGTTCACAACAATCCTATGGTAGCAATTACACCTATGACCATTTTACAGATGAGAAACTGAGCTTAGAGATGTTTAGTAAATTACCCAAGGTCACACAGTTAGTAAAAGGCAGAACCAGGATTTAAACCATAACTGTCTTAGCTAATGTCTCACTTAGAAGGCATTCGGCTGTCACAGTAGCTTAAATAAACAATTTATTGACCTAATTAAATATACGTTAATATCTATTTAGGTCTTCTCTTCTCACATCAAGCTATCTGAAGGTAGGAGATTCCTTGCATTGGTTTAGTTGCTCAGTAATGCTATTTTATTCTTTCTTTCACTGTCCCCAACAAGTTGGCTTTTCAATTTCATACTTTTTGCTACTTGGTTGCAAAATACACAGTGCAGGTCCAGGCATCATAGGTTCAGGACAGAAGAAGGAGGAAGGGGCAATGCCAGCCAGAACTGTATCACATGGGTGCCCCCTGCAAGAGAAGCAGGGAAAGTAAGTATTAGTGCTCCTAACCCCAGAAGCGGGTGACTTGGGCCTGGGAGTGGCTCTTTGGTTGGCCAAACAACAGTGTCTGACGCTATGAATGTTACCTAATGCCGATGCTGTCAGGTTAGCACTAGCAGAATTTGATTATGTATAAATTTTAAAGATGATGACTAAGATAGAAAGAGTGAAGGAGAGTATTTCACTTCTCTTGGAAGTTTTAATGCAATTTTCAAGCAGAGGACTTTGGGATACTTTTCTCTGCCTCCTATCCCTCACTTTTCAGTCCTGTATTATCTTTCCCAACATGCCGCTGGAGTGGACACAGTAGTGCTGATCCTGTCAGCGTGTGAGGACGGCAATAAAGAGGGACGGCGGCATGCACTGCTCCAGCTTACGGTTTAGTTGCGAGATGACGCAAACATGTGTTAGAGTAGAAAGGTACAGACAGCATGACTGCAGGTGCAGAGTTCATAGTATAATATTATCAAAGCTGTAAGAAGGAGTTAAGCTTGGATAATCATGCATTGTTAATAGAATTTAAGCTGGTAACCAAGAAGCAGAGTTACAATTTGTTATTCTGCTAACCTCTAACTTAATAATCAAAATAGCCTAAAAGATAACGGGAAAGTAAAAAGCAAAACAAAGCAGAATCAGTGATGGGAAGTTAAGAGAATTAAGGAAATCTCACTGAAGTGAGCAACAGCCTTTAGTAAAGTTACATATGGCTTGGTTAATCTGGTTAGTTTTAAGTTATTTTGCCTTAAAAGCCTTAATATGATCTCTGCATTTAGGAAGGGTTAATATTATAAGAGCAATGGCCATCTTCGTGTATGGTACCTCTGGCAATTTTTATTTTTTTATTTTTATTTTTTGAGGAAGATTAGCCCTGAGCTAACTGCTGCCAATCCTCCTCTTTTTTCTGAGGAAGACTGGCCCTGAGTTAACATCCATGCCCATCTTCCTCTCCTTTATATATGGGATGCCTACCACAGCATGGCTTTTGCCAAGCGGTGCCATGTCCACACCCAAGATCCGAACCGGCAAACCCCGGCTGCCGAGAAGACGAACGTGCGAACTTAACTGCTGCGCCACCAGGCCGGCCCCTCTGGCAATTTTTATAAATGGGATATAGCTTTATGTGTTTCAGAGAGTATACGTGAGATCATTCATTTATTCAAGCAATCACATATTGCTGCACAGTCTATGCTAGGAAATACGTCCATCCCCAGAGCTACAGAAGTCATGGTTCTTATCCTCAGGACCTTGTGGTCGAGGAGGGAGTTAGTCTTCCAATGCCCATTCAGCTTTCTCATTTATGGAGCTGTGGCTGGCCCTATATAAATGCCAAAGGCAGTTGGACTATTTTAGTGAAATTACTGGCCAAATTAAGCAAAAATACAAAATGAACCATTAATCAGAACACTCAAACTACATGTATAAGCTGACACAAACCTACTTATGTTCCTGCCATGCAAGATAAAATATAGAATTATTTATCTCAAGTAAAATTCTGATCTTCCTTTCCACGCATACTAGGAACTCACTAACTAGTGCTGTTAAATTTGACCAAAAAAAAAAAATCTTGGAATTACTAACCCAATTAAAAAATAATGGTTTTATTGCCAGAAAAGTGATTCATATAAGTACACTCGAGTACCCAGCACATAATAGGTACATAATTAACAATTCAACGAGTGAATATTACTGAATGAAAGCAAATAAATCACCATTTCTTTGTAGAACTATGTTTTCCAAGAGTTAGTAGGACTTTTCTAACAAATTCTTCTACTTATAAAGAAGTAGACATTTTAGAAAAGTTATAGTTTGTGTTGGTTAGTAAGTCTAGTTAGGTTCAGATTATTCTGCCTTAAGAGCTTCTATAGCAATTTTCCTGGAAATGCTAAAAGTGGTAACTGAAAGGCTTCTCATGCTGTATCTAAATCCTCTGTTAAACTGACAAATTGTTTTGATGTCCTTTGGACAAAATGACATAATGTCATTTCTCATGGAGAGCAATGTGCTAGCTGGCAATTTTTTGCTTGCTGCGAGGTTTTGATGAAAGTGTTCTGTTGTAGTAGTTTGGTGTATATTCCCTGACATTTAGCTTGAAATGCTCTGTGCAGCTGTACTGGTACTTTTTCAAATAAGGGACTTTAGTGTCTTTAAGTTCAAAACTCCCTAAATTTTGAAAGCTCTATACCAAGATGAAGAGTGAACCATCCATTAACTTATTTTTCTGCAGTATCATTTCCTTCAAATCATAGGTCTATTTCCACATGCTTGGTAATTTAAAAATTGGAATGGGTGCCTACTCCTATGGGTAAAGGGAAGAAATCTATTTATTACGGGTGTCATAATTTGATAAGAAATTAATTTAATTCTTTGGCTGTTGTATGACTTATAACAATGCTTTATCTGCCCAAGGTACAACGTGTTGGAGATGCAACTGTAATCAAGGCATACTCCCTGCCCTTAACGAAGTTAGTATTTAATATGCAGAAATCATGGTAGGTGCTGCCCTAGGAGAAGGCACAGAGTTGGATTGTACTCAGCAGGAGGGCACCTGAGCCAATGGGGTGGGGATCAGGGAGACCTTGAGTGTCTGTGTGGGAGCACCCACAAGATGATCTCAGATATCAAGGGGGAAAAGTTTTTTTTTATGTAGTTAAAAGCTATAACATTCTTATATTGAAACTAGATTTCAAATATGGAAAGAATTTTGAATAATGAGAGGCAGCCTAGCAGAGTGCTTAAAAGACTCTGGAGCCAGACTTCTAGGTTCAAATTCTGAATTCACCATTTACTAGCTCTATGGACTTGGGCGAGACACTTAACCTCTCCCATGCTGCAGTTTCCCTGTTCATAAGATGGGTATAAGGATATGACCTACCTCACAAGGTTCTTATGAGGATTAAATGAATTAACATTTACAAAAGGCTTAGAACAGTGCAGTGCTATGTACGTGTTTGTTAAATAAATATTGTCATACAGATACAGAAGCATTTGAGCACAATTAAATATTTGCTGTATGTCTTCTGTATTTTTCAGATATAACTTATGTCTTCTGTACTTTTCCAAGTCAACGAAAATAATTCTAGTGACCTGAAGCTCCTGTGAAATGGTATTAATAAATGAGTTCAACATTGAGTGTGAGCTAGTCTCTTGCAGGGAAATTATTAATGTCTATTATATTATGTATATTAATAATTTTGAACATTTTTCAAGGGATCTGAATAACAAATATAAAGGTCTACATAGTTTCTCAGAGTCTAGTACATTTATTATAATTGAAAGAGTAATTATTGTGAATAAAAAAGTACAAAAATTTGGGGCTTTAGTAACTTTAAGCACCAGTTAACTTGTATAGTTATATTAGGGGCATATTATAACTAGAAGAATTAGTTCAACTGCAATAAAATATGACAGAAAGATAAGAAAATCTTCCTTCCCTTTATTGCTAGAGCAGGTTATGATAATAATAAATGAGACTTATATTTTCCTTTGTACATTTAATCCTCACGAAAAAGGAAATAGATATCTATGAAAAGGTAACTAGAAGATTCTAATAAGGAATCTTTCGTTAGTTCTGCTTCAATTACTAATAAACTCAAGTTTCAATTTTGCTTTTTGGACATTTAAAATATTTAGAAGATAAATATTTAGTTTGTGATCACAACAGAGTAATGAGTTTGCTCTTTTTTATTTTTTATGAAAAGGTAACTAGAAGATTCTAATAAGGAATCTTTCGTTAGTTCTGCTTCAATTACTAATAAACTCAAATTTCAATTTTGCTTTTTGGACATTTAAAATATTTAGGAGATAAATATTTAGTTTGTGATCACAATAGAGTAATGAGTTTGCTCTTTGTATTTTTTATCATCCTAGCCAGTGATGAAATTATTAATCACCACTAGATGCTCTGGTCAAAGGCTTAGCTGATTTTACTTTGGGATGTTGATCCAAAAGTTGTCCGCAGAAAGTCATTTTGTGACTAACTCTAGGTGTTGAGCTTGGGACCTTGTGGAAAAAGTCATAGCCCAGCTTCATGTGGGTGGCAAGGAAATGGGAAGGTACATAAAATTAGCCAAAATAATGCTGAAATAGTTTGCTTGTGTTTCTTAAAGCTCCCATTTGTGTCAGTGAACTCAGTCAATTCAAAAAACACCCTTGTTTTTCCTTTTTTTTGTTTTGTGTGTGCGTGTGCATGTGTGTTGTGGAAGAAAAGTTGGGTGGAAACTGCAGGAGGAAGAAGGTTTGAAAAGTGTTAACTAGAAAAATGAGGAGACATATGCAGGTACATAGTATGTCATAGGAGCCAAGTGGTACACCATCCTGAAAAATCTAAATCATTTTCAGAGACCAAACAGGTTATAATTCTTACTCCTAGGTGAAATAATCGCTTTAATAACAGAATTTTTCAGTTTTAGACTTATCTTTTCAATAAGTTCATGAAAAAGAAACCTCATTCTAGACTAATAGGGAGCTACGGTGGATTCTTGGGCAGGATAATGACAGGCTATATTTTTTCTTATTCATGCAGCGTTTATTTGTCTTCTTTCTGTCAAACTCTGAGCTAGCCACTTTTCCCAGGCTGCTTGGGGAGTTTTAGGGAAAGGAACACTTAGGACAGAAGATACGTGAAAGAAAGAACCATGGGAGGTGGAAATGGCTCCTTCACATGGTGAACAAGATGAGAAAGGTCACCATCGGGCAGAAGACCTTCATGGTCTCCAAGAAGGCAAAGCCCAGAATGGCACAGAAGAGCTGCTGCTTCAGAGAAGGCTTCCTGGCATCGTCCCATACACAGCCTCAACCCCAGCCCCAGAGCCAGCCACTCCACTGTGGCACCCCCAACGTCAATGAACTTTGCTGCTGTGTCAGTGTCCCTTAAAATGGTGCTGATTTGGAAGCTGCTACTAGGGATGATGAGGTCAGAGGACATGGGGCTGCCAAGCTGCTGAGGCACTCATCTGTCAGTGTCGGTTGTTTCAGTACCACTGCAGAGAGTGGTCAGCTCAGCAGCTGAGAGGTGATTCTGACCAGGGACAGGATGGAGATGAACTTGGTGCGGGCATACGTTTTCAGGGAGTGGGGAACTGTGGCAAGAGAGCTGCTCCCAGTGCAGAGAAGACAGAGAGGGACAATGACAGACTATTTTAAGATAAACCATGATTTGGTGTGCGTGATCAGTTTCAAGGAAGAGAAATTGAGACATGAAACCTTTTCAGGAGGTTGTTTTAGTAATTCGGGTATGAGTAATGGCAGTCTAGATTGTATGGCCCACTGGGAATAGAAGAAAGTTATTAGTTCAAGATCTGAAGATCTAATGGGAAGGTTAAGAAGCTGGGGGTGGGGTCTTCCAAGAGGGAATGTTTAGTAGTCTGTTGTATAGTTTGGGAGTATAAAGAGTTAAGAGTAGTCACACCTAAAAATGTGATAATTGAAACTATAAAGCCTGGAGAACCCTTATGAGGGAATCAAGGACATAGGTAGGAATTAAACTATGGGTAGAAATTTTAAAGAAAAGAAGGCTGAGAAAAACCACTAGGCTCAAGTAAATCCTAAAACCATCAGTGTTTGCCATCTGAAGAAAGTCAAGAGAAAGTAGGCTGACAACTGAGGATGGGCTCATTTGAATGAAACAAAAACACCTTGTTACTATGAGGCTAAAAGGGAGATACACTAACCTTGAAATTCATAACTGAATTATCCTTTTCCCTTAGCTATTTACCTATTTATTGTTGATTTTCCCACTAGAACATAAGCTCTATAAGAGCAGTTAATATGTCTGTTTTGTTCATGGTTATATATCCAGCAGCTAGAAAAGGGATTGATAAATATTTGTTGAGTGAATAAATGAGTAAACAGTTGCACACTCTGATCTTTAGGGGGAGATAAAGTCTGCCCAACTCCAAGAACAAGGTTTGCCCAAGTCTAGAACAAAATGGGACACTAAAGCTGCACTATCTGATAGAGCCAGATGAAAATGTTCTATGCACTGGCCACTGGCTACAGGTGGCTGTTGAGCACTTGAGATGTGGCTAGTAAAACTGAGGAACTGAATTTCAAATTTTCTTTAACTTTAATTAACAAACAAATTTAAAGAACCACATGTGGGTAGTGGCTACTGTGTTGGACAGCACAGGTGTATACAGAGTCTTCACCAGTTAGGAAAACCCACCTCCTCTGGGCAGATGTAACCTGTGCCAGAGCAGTGGCTTTGTCAGAGGCTAGAATCCGAGTGGGATTTGGGAAAGGAATCAAGGATTAGCTGCTGGGGTTGTTTTTATTAATCCTTAGCCCACAGGACAGGAGAAATCTATCAAGCTCACGTGAAGTCCAGGTGACTTCACCAGAGAAGGAGACCAGAAAGGAATTTGGAGCCAAAGCCCTAGTTAGTATAAAATTGTGTTAACTCTGAGCATCTTTATGAACAGATCAGTTAGGGAACTAGCTATGCCTGGTAGAGGCTTCTGTAGATGACCAGGAAGAATTCAAGGTTTAGGGATTTTGGTCACCTTTCTTTGTACCGTGATGAACAATAACTGCAATTGATCCTAAAAGATGAGCTAGGCATATACACTAAACTCATAATGAACACTCAGACACCTATGGACCTACCATATGGAAAAGCAACATCTTTGAATATTAAACTATGGCAGATAGTGAAAATACTTATATATTTAAAAATATTTATTAAATTAAAGAAATATTTATCTAATTTATATTAGATTTTGGAATGCTCTGCTGTGGTTTTTGATTTAACAGATTTACCTGGTTGGTTATAGCTTGCTTAGGCAAATATTAGAATTATTCTGATTTCCTCGAACGTCCTGTGACTGGGCCATGGGAGGAGGGGGGAGTTGTTCCGGAGTGTTTTAAAGTGGCCTCATATTCAGAATTCACCCAGCAATAACACATATCAATATCGTGTATTGAATTGAGTGTAAGAGCAGATGTTCGGCATGTTTCAGGCTGCTTTTGGGAATAGTCTCTATTGAAGAAAGGAAAGTATGCTTCAGATCCATTCACATAATTTATGAAAGTGAATAGGGATTTCTCACAAAGGAAGAATGCTGGACAGACTATTATATTTGCAGTATAAAGTGTGCTGTGTGCAAATTCCCAGAGTTGGCTGGCATAGCAGCGGACAAAGAGATCTTAATATATTCCTGGGAAAGGAGATTAGTTCTCTAAAGAGCAAACACAAGAAAATAGGAGATTCTCTTAGGGGTTCCTGAAGACTTGGTTCACTTCCCCTAGGCTAACCATTTGTTATCATTGTTTTTATAAGAGAAAATCTTTTGCAAGAACCTAATTTGCACCACAGGAAAATGTTTGAATATTAGAATCTTGAGGTTGGAAGGGACTTTCAAAGATTATTTAGTCCTACCCCATATCTTATGCTTGAATTAATTTTGCAAAAGCCTTGCCAAGGATCTCCCAGTCAGGGCTCCAACATCTCCTGGAGAGAGTGGTCAGAAGCTCCGTCCTTGGAGAACTGAGCCATTCCATCCGTGGAGAACTTTGACACAGAGATACTCTTATTGAATCTAATTCTGCTGTTTTGTGCCTCCCATTCATTTGTCCTACTTGTAACTGTTGGGGCCAAACAACACCACCTTCAATTCTTTTTGCTATTAAAGTTCTTAGGATGTTTGAACATGATTATCAGCTCTCCAAGGCTAAATATGCCTGATTCCTTCAAGAATGTCTTGGATGTTATTGACTTGACTGTACATCTCGGGTGGTTCCTGAATGTGCCCAGTTTGCCCATGTTTATACTGCAGCAGTTTAGGGGTGGTCTGGGCTGCACAGAGACAGGTTGGGCTTTTGCTTCCTTTTGTACAGATTCTTTCCTCTCCCTCTTCTCCTCCTCCTGTTTCTCCTACTCTCTGCTCGCTCTTCTCCTTTTCCCTCCACTTCCCTCCTTTCCTCTCCTCTCTTGCTGATTCTATCTACCTTTGTTCATTGATTCAACAATCATTCCATTTGCTGTTGATTCATATTAACCTTTCTATAGATTAAAATCTCTAAGCTTTAGTTGCATGGATTGCTACTAAGCTATTGCTACTATCCATTCTGTACAAAAAACCTGTCCTTTTGGACTTAATCGCCTTATTTTAAATTTATTTTTACTACTTTTCATCTTACTAGATTTAGCTCTTTTTTCTAACCTGTCAGCTTCTTTTTCAATCCTGATTCAGTCATCCAATATGGTCACTCTCCCTCGTACAAATTTTATGATGTCCTCTCTATATTCTCATCCAAGACATTGAGTTAGGGGCCGGCCCCGTGGCCGAGTGGTTAATTTCACACGCTCCGCTTCCTGGCCCGGGGCTTCGCTGGGTTGGATCCTGGGCGCCGACATGGTACCGCTCATCAAGCCATTCTGAGGCGACATCCCTCAAAGAAGGAGCCACAACTAAAAATGCACAACTGTGTACCGGGGGGCTTTCGGGAGAGAAAGGAAAAATAAAATCTTTATAAAGAAAAAGACATTGAGTAAAATGTAAAAACAAATGCAACCCAGGAAAAAATCCTTCTATGATCTTGGAAACCTAGAACCAGATTGATGTTGCTCCATTAATTGACATCCTCTGGGCAAAGCTGTTGAAACTGTTTGTTACTAATCTACCTTACTATTCATGTACTCAGCTTCTACTTACTCCATTTTGTCCACAAGGATAAGTTGAAAGATCTTCTAAAGGTCTCTCTGAAGGTGATGTGAGCTGGGTCTCTACATTTCCTATAATCTTAGGAATTATACCAAAGAAGGAAAGGGCATTTGATTGTTACGCTTTCATCCTAAAATTGTTGTGTCATCCTCTCTGTAGCATATTTCTTCTTAGGCGAGCAACATCCTTTGATTCCCTAACAGACATGTAAGGCTGAGAGAAGAATATTGGAAAAAGCTGAACATTCAGAGAATTTTTAGAAATGGGAATGTCATTTTATGAGAGTGCAAAACAGAATATGAAATACTTTGACATATCAAGTGAGATCCTCTACTTTCTAATCAGCAGAGGACTTGAAATAATTGATGTTTTTGTTAAATCAGAATCTCCAAATTGCTGCTAATGCTCTTTCTTAAGGTTTTTCTTATGTCTTCCAACGAACTGAAAATGTTTAAAATCATCAAATACACTGATGTCATGGAACTTCAAGAAATTTATACATGTTTTGGTCAAAACAGATAAGGTGCTCAAAGAATCCTTCAATAAAGATAAACTCATGTGGAAGATGTATGCAAATGAGTCAGTTGAATATTACAGTGGTGGACAGAATTGAAGAATTTCAAGACTGGTCTTTGTCTTTATCTGGAAAATAAGAGTTGCGTTCATTGTACGACTAAACCTGTAAGACAGAATCAGTTAAAAAATACTGTCCTCTATATCATAATGAAACAGGAACAAATTTCCCATAAAGCTATTGCTGCTTCCTCCTCACTTAAGTTGACAGATATTCTCTATGACCAGAGTGACTGTGTTTAAGATGCCATTACTCAGGTGACTGAGTTTTATGTTAAATTATGTTCCACATGTGCAGTCCTTTAAATTATGTAGATACTTTTGTTGGATTTCATGATATCTTGTATTTCCTGTTCTGTAATTAGAAACATGAAGATTTAAGAACATCCCAGTTTTAAAAAATTATCATGGTAAATCTTTAACCTGTAATTATAGAAAGGAATTTAATATGAACCAGGACCAAAAGAGGTTTCCAAGGTACAAAAAAATCCTTTTGGAAGTATAGATTTCATTGATTGTGTGTGTGTGTGGTTCCAAAACAGTGAGAAAATCATCCAGACTCATGTATTTTTCAATTTTATTTGTTGTGGTTTGTCACATTTGGACTTTTAAAAAATGTCCTTACTACTCCCTGACTTACACATCTGACGTTTGTTTGCCCATCTGGATTGAGTCCTAATTAGAAAACAAATCACTGTTAGTGATCTCATTCATTAACGGAGAGACTGGGTAGTCACAAGATAGGAAAGAGTTAAAATAAAATTTTCATAGTTGGAAATTTGCAAGTACTGCTATGATTTTATTTCAACATTTCATTAGAGATTTACATTCTTAGAATTTCCAGAAGCTAAAATGAGTATTGTTTTATTTTCCGGTTATAATTAGCCCATGTGCATGGAGACTCTCAGAGACCATTTACTGAAGTTAGTAGAAATTCTGAGCTCCCAAATAAAAATGTCAAAAGATATTTCCCCGGTCTATGTTGCGTTAGGAAATGAATGATTTCCTATGGGTAAGAGCATTAGGATAAAGTTGAGGGAGATTATATGCTCCTCCTGCCTTCATCCAAGCTCCCTGGAGTAAAGGGAAGTTGCAATTACCACAAACTTGATAAAATAATCAGATTATACAAAATCAGCTCTTTTTCCTTTCTTTTTATTTATTTTTTTTTTTGTAAGACTTTACAAACTGAAATTTAAAAATCAAGATGGAAAATAAAAACCTACTAAGGCAAGTCCTGGTAATATATGGGACCTCCACCATCCTCCCTTCTCCCCCAAATGTAAATCATGTTTTGTCTCCCTTAAACGTCTCCCCCAGTACTCCTCAAATCTCAGGATTGGAATTCATGTTTTTAAAGAAAAAACTGTCTTGGCCTGATACCTTCCTGCTGACCTCACCATTTTCTCTTCTAATCTCGTTGACTCTATCAATGGACTGATGTTTTCTCATCTCATGGTGACTGATATTCAGTGGGAGGAGGCCTCTTCCAGGTTTAGAGAGTGGTGCTATCAAACCAAGTGGAACTATTTTGGTTTCATTAACAGCCTGTGGAATTGTATGGTGGATTATGATATTGGGATATATTATAGTTTTGAGGATGGGCCATCCAACCTGCGGGCTCTTTCAGCCTTGATGCATCTGTACTTTGAATCCCTCTTCAGCTATCACATTGACTAGGTTAGTATTTTTTAACCAGAATTGCATATCACAATAATCTGGGAAGCAGGCCCAAATTTACATCCATAACTACCCTATTTTATCAATTCCAGAATGCATTTTTTTTTCACATTTTCTCACTTCTGAAATCTGGATGTACTTTCCATTAGTTTAATTATGGTGTAATTGCAGAATTTTCTTTCTTAGTGGTATGTAAAATAATGGTGCATCTTACAATCAATGAAATGGCATCTTAGAGTCAATGAAATGTGGACTGTATCAGAATCTCTTAGGGAGAGAGTAGCTCATGGTATGAATCTTACAAACTCTCCAGGTAAGTCTGATGTACACTACTGGCTGTAAATACTTTGAACTAGCTCTGGGAATATTTCTCCAATTAACAATACTAATAAACTAATCACTGCCATGCATTTATTTTTCCCCTGCCAGGCACTGGCATAAGCAATTTCTGTATTTTTATCTCATTTAATTCTCACAACTAACCTATTGGATGGGTATTATTATCCCCACTAAATGGATTAAGAAACTAAGGTTTAGAGAGATGAAGTAACCTGCCCAAGGACATAGAGATATTAGTGGAAGGGCCAGGATATGAACCTGGGTGAGTTTGACTCCACAGCTCTAACCACTACATTATATAGCAGTGGTTCTGTTTAAAGTGTGGTCTGCAGACCAGAAGCCTCAGCATCCCCTAGGAACATATTAGAAGTGCAAATTTTAGGGGCTTGCTCCAGACCTAAAGAATGAGAAACTCCAGGAGCAGGGCTCAGTAGTGTGTTTTAACAAGCCCTCCAGGTTATTCTGATGCATCCTAAAGTTTCAGGACCACTGTCATATAGCATAGACATCTCTCACAATAGGATTAGGAGGCATCCTAATAAAGATAGGACCTAATAAAGTTTATTGGATAGCTGGCTGGCTCATATTATAATTCTAAAATAATGTCATGTTTGCAAGGTTGACTGAGCTTTTAGTTGCTTAATAACAAATAAAATTGCATTTGCTCGAATATGCTTTAATTGTAGTTCCCAGTAGACAGAACTATGGTAACAAAATAACTAGGCTCTAATGTTTTTTTGCATAATGAGCATAGTCAAAGCATTTAGTGCGAATGGATTACAATTCCCCATATAAGATGGGAAAGCTCTTAAAGGACCACATGTCTTTCTTTGGTCTGACATCCTCTTGTCCTCAATCTTAGTCTAATCCTATTATTTCCTTTTTTCAAAAGTGCAGAATACAGTATCTTTGTTCCTAAGAGGAAAGGACGAACTGACAAGATCCTTCCTTGTATTATCTTGGGTTGATAGATTAGTTGAATCTAGCATTTGTAATGCAGATAGAAACAGTTTCTGAACAAAAGCTGATTAAAGAATTTCATTGAAAAAACAAAGAACTTGCTTGCTTAGTGAAAAAAAATTGATTGACATTAAGGAATTAAGCATCCCAAAAGGATAAATAAATTTGGTTCCAAGAAGAAAAGGCAGTTTAAAAAAATAAAATAATATACCAACGCAACAAAATGTAGAGATGCCTGGTGAATATGATTATGTCTACCCCAAATCAGTACAACTATTTGAAAAGCACAACTCAAATAGTAATTTTTTTGCTCTGCATGATGCAAAATAAGCAATTTGATTTTTCTTTTTCCACTAAATTGACTGGTTCTTGAATGCATTATTTGACCCGCAGTACTGTATTATCCATGGCATTTCCCAGATGACTGAGCTAAGTAGATGTCTTATTGTTGTTTTTGTCTAATAGACATGTATGGGGATGAAGATAGTGATAATTGGAAAAGAGGAAAGCGTAGCATTTGGAATTCGGGAGTGGAGATTTTAGAAGCATGAGTGGTCCTGAGCCCAGAAGACCTGATGTTCGGCTATACTGACCTGCAGGCCCTGTCTCCGCCTCCATGAGCTTGTACATACTTATTAGCACAGATTGGTGCCTTATAAATAGGCAAAAGGGTCTAGAGCCTTATTTCAAATCCTGAAATGCTCCCTTTTTGATATCTGTTTCTAACTTTTCTCTAATATGTGATTTTAATCTCAAAATAGGCTCTGATTTATACCGAAGAGCTGTTTCCTCCTGTGTCTTTCTGCCTTAAATGAATCTCTAGGCTCCTATCCTATGTACCCTGATGATCTTTTGGCTCCCTGTGCCCCTGTCCAGCTTGGATCTCAGCACTGGGAGCCAAGATCACCTGTCCAAGCCTTAAATTTTGCCTACAACCTCAAGTTTGGCTAGCCTCTTGGAAATTAGCCCTCTTCATAGACATATGGGGGATAGGGAGCAATGTAGTGTACTGGTTAAGTTCATCTGCTAAGGATGGCCTGTAATTGAGGCCCCCATCAGCAATTCGGTAACTGTGACATCTGGAGAAACTCCTCTCTGGGCCTCATCTACTTTATATCCAATGGTGGTGTTACATGCCGTCAAGTTGGCTCTCACTCCTGGAGACCCTACGAAAGAGTGATGTCCACAATGGATGTCCAGTGGTGTGTGTGTATATATATGTAGATATATATTCATACATGTGTATGTATATGTATATTTGAATGAATGAATGCTGATGAAAATAATGTAGGATGATATGTTTAAGACACATAGCAAAGTCTAACACATAGATTGTGTTCAACATGTTTCCCATTATTATTATGGCTTTTTCCCCCTACACTTGGTTATTTGTTTGTTTTTAGCATTGTTACCACCCACTCCTTGTTTATATGAACTGGTCCCTGGCCATTATCTCTATCCTGTTGACTAGTCTTCAATACCTCCATTCCACAACCTTCTACAACCTGCCATCGACAAGGCCAACACAAATTTAGCATGAATCAAATAATTTATTTAGAGAAGTTTATTGTTGTTAACTAAGGCTCATCAGCATTGAGCCATTGAATCAAATGGTTTCCTCAACCTGTGCAATCAGAAAAACATTTTAGGAGATTTTTTCCTAAAATTCTTTGAGAACTTTTGTGGGTGAAATGGCAACACAGTACAAGTGTTTAATTCCATATTTCTGGCTTCCTAGGTTTAGTAAATAGTAGAACTCAGGGAGTACTAAAGCTTAACCACTTAATGTGTAGCCTTGCCTGCTTGTTAATTTGGGCAACTCTATAGATTTAATCATTGGTTTGGGTTTCAAAGCTTGGCTTTTACTTGCTCTTGCAATAGCAGTCAGCCAGTTTAAGCAATTTGTCATTCATATAACAAGGAGGCTGAGGAAGACTCAAAGGTGGTAACTGAGTATGGAAATCACTGCAGCTAAAACTTGATGGAGTTGGAGGATTAGATTATGACAGACACAGAAATGTTTTCTTGACTGTAATTTATGGCCTCACAATTTTCTTTTCATTTCTAGAGCATTTACATACTTCTGAGTTGTCTAATAGATAAATCTTAGGCAATGGCTTTATACCATTATGATGACCCAGTGGTAAACTTATATATTACATCTGATGGGCATCAAAGTGGTAGTTTGTCCAAGACCAACATATCTCTATAGACATTTTCATAAGCTGAAGTCATCAAACACATTTACGTCTGCCTATGGATCCTGTGCATTCACAGGTGCACATTTAATGATGCACGAATATTTACATATTCACACACGTGAATTAGGATTTATTCTGAGAGCTGAAAATGGGATTGTAAAGTCGTGGAGGTTTAAGGCAATTTCCTCAAGACCTGCTTATGCTTGATTATGATTTATTTGTTTAAACTTAACCAATTGTATATTAATAGTACTGTTCTCTTTGAAGAGAGAACTATTATTTCAAAACTTATTAAGGCTATATATGAATTTGGGGCCTATTTAAGACTTGAAAAATCAGATTAAAGAAATAGTATATGAAATATTGTAAGTTTCTAAACATGAAGCTGCCTTTGGTTTTTTGATTGAAGATGCTTTCAGGCATTTTTAGGAACGCATTTGTATTTGGAGGCAAAAATAAGAGATGATTTTCTAAGTAAAGACAAAAATGAAGAAGCAATCCACATATAATCCATCTGAGATTGCTGTATTTTTTTTTTTCCAAGGAGGGTAAATTTAAGAGGTTTGCCGATAGCTTTAGGTTGTGAAGTTCTTATTCTGGTATAGATTACTGTTATCCATTGAATTTACAGAATTATCTGGGTTGTTTTTATTTATATATATATACTTTATATATGTATATATATTTTGAGCATTGTGAATAAATGAGGCAGTGCCAATAACTACCAGAAACCCATCTGACCCGTGGCCCCAGTGTAAGGTATTCTGATGGACCCGTGATTCCGTGTCTCAGAATGAGCGATGTAGAGTGAGTCTCATGGAGCTCTGCTCTATAAGTCCCTATTTTTTTCTATCATGGGGAGAATGAGGTGGTAGAATTGGGCCCTAGAAGTGACATTAAAACATTCCAATAGACACTCAGCAACCTCAGCTTGTGAACGATGGGTGCTTCACCCCTCTCCCCTTCCCTTGTCTCTGCCCCGTGACCCTTGTCCTTCAGAGCAGGCCAGAGCCACATTGGTCCATCTCTGTCAAAGGCAATTCTATTTCTAGATAGATCTGAGGAGAGTCTTGGGCAGCACATTATTATTTGTATTGGCCCAATTAGCTTTGTTTTACTTAGGAAGACAAGTTTAGTAAGTCGAAAGTTTTCTGGCTGGGTCATGCTGACCAGTATAACAGTATCTCCAATTATTTTGCTATTAGGACAAAGCACATTCACTCCCTAAGTCCTCAGTGTAGAAATCATGATATATATGTTTCTCTCTTTCAAGGGGAGGTAATCATAATGTTATTTTGTAGGAAAATTTCCAGTGTACAAGCTGACGCCTGCTGTCCTTTCCTTTTAAGGTGAAATAATCACAAACAATTTAAAGAAATCTCTGTACGTTGTTAGTGCATAAATCTTTTCTTTTATTCTTGTGAAAATATATTTCAGCTCTTACTTTGGTTCCACAAAGTGCTATTTTCTCTGTTTTACTCTAACTTGAACAATATCTTTGAGTGCTTACGATGTGCCACATGTTGTGCTGGGGACTGGAGATAGGAAGATGAAAAGACATGAAGCTGTCCTCACGCAGCTCACAGCATTGTAAGAAAAATGTCACACTGTTTTGTGCTTATTGGTTTACATGCCTAAGTGTAAGGAGAAGCTTGTCCACAGTATACCGGGTGACACAGTGGGAGGGGCCACTGGGGAGAGTCAGGAAGGGCTTCGTGAAGGCATGAAGGAGCACACTGAGCTCATTTTAAAGCAAATAAGGGAATAAGGATATATTAGGAAAAAAAACTTAATGGCTGGCCCCGTGGCCGTGTGGTTAAGTTCGCGCTCTCCGCTGCAGGCGGCCCAGTGTTTCGTTGGTTTGAATCCTGGGCGCCGACATGGCACTGCTCATCAAACCACGCTGAGGCAGCGTCCCACATGCCACAACTAGAAGGACCCACAACGAAGAATATACAACTATGTACCGGGGGGCTTTGGGGAGAAAAAGGAAAAAAATAAAATCTTAAAAAAATAAAAAATAAAAAAAAACAAGGTAGGGAGGGTGAAGGAGGCATATTCTTATTTTACAACTGTAGTAGATATAGGGTAGAAAACTTCCTCAAAAATTCATCATACTAAGAAGCGTATTTGACGGTGGAAGAACAGATTCAAGAGCATTTGTGCTATCACAGTAAGCCGTAAATTTGGAATAAATCTGAATTACTGTGCTTTTCTTTAAAAATAGAATTGAATGGGGGCCGGCCCGGTGGTGCAGCGGTTAAGTTCGCACGTTCCGCTTCTCGGCGGCCCGGGGTTCGCTGGTTCGGATCCCGGGTGCGGACATGGCACTGCTTGGCAGCCATGCTGTGGTAGGCGTCCCACGTATAAACTAGAGGAAGATGGGCACGGATGTTAGCTCAGAGCCAGGCTTCCTCAGCAAAAAGAGGAGGACTGGCAGTAGTTAGCTGAGGGCTAATCTTCCTCCAAAAAACAAACAAACAAACAAACAAAAAATAGAATTGAATGAATTTGAGAATTTGATAACGTTTTAATGCATACAGTGCAGTAAACTAACAGGTTAAGAGAGCTTCACTTGTGAATATGTCAACTATTTTTATTTATTTAGATAATGTATTGAGAATTTTAAATTTTCTGTTAAAATCTTTTTTTCTTAGCAAAACTTTTTTTCTCGCATTTATAGGGCAAAAGAAAATTCTGACCCAGATTCTATCAGAAATTATGAAGTCTGAATTAGTTTAGGTTCTGATTAATGATGTTTTTTGATATCAACTAAAATACTTTTGCTTAGGTCACTGCAAACCTCCTAATTGCCCCATTCAAAAGATATTCTCCAAAGATCTGATGGCATTTAACAATCTCTACCAACCTGCACACAAGTAGTAGCCCTTTATCAGGCATCCTTGCTCTTTCTCTTTCTGCTATCCTTTTGTGTTTTGTTCACATTTCTATTTGAGTGGTTATCACAGCATTGCAAATATTCATTGTACTGTCTCTCTCTCTCTCATAAAAGTTACGAGCTCCTTGATGTTATTCACCGTTGCATCCCCTGACATTTAAATGAACAAATGATGACATTCATGTGTTTGTTAATAGTCTCCATACTATTTTTGTTAAGTGGTTGTCAATTTTGGCTGCTCATTGAGATCACCTGGGAGCTTTAACAAATGATTGATGTTTGGATTTTACTTTCAGAGATTCTGAGTTAATTGATCTAGGGGTTGGCCTGAGCGTCAAGATTTTTAAAAACTCCCCAGGTGACTCCAATGTGCAGTAAGATTGAGAGCCACTGATCTGGCCCCGTGTTGTCCAACACAGTAGCTGCTAGCCATGTGTGGCATTGAGCACTTGAAGTGTGGCTAGTCTGAATTGAGAGTAAGTGTAAATATATACACCTGATTTTGAAGTTTCAATACAAAAAATGGTAAAATATCTCAATAGTTTTTATATGATTGCATATTGAAATGATAGTATTTCAGATATGTTGGGTTAAATAAAATGCTTTTCATTTATATTAAAAGTTTAATTAGGGGCTGGCCCCATGGCATAGTGGTTAAGTTCAGCATGTTCTGCTTTGGCAGCCTGGGTTCACAGGTTCAGATCCTGAGCATGGACCTACACCATTCATCAGCCGTGCTGTGGTGCTGACCCACGTATACAAACTAGAGGAAGATTGGCACAGCACAGATGTTAGCTCAGGGCTAATCTTCCTCAGCAAAAAAACAAAACAAAACAAAACAAAACAAAAACCCACAAAACTTTAATTAATAATAAAATTAATTTCACCTGTTTCTTTTTACCTTTTTAAATGTGGCTACTAGAAAATTTAAAATTACATATGTGACTTGCATCATATTTTTATTGAGCAGTGCTGATCTAGATGATAACTTTCTAAATGGAAGGGACAGAGATGTTTAATTAACAAATACACGCTTAATGAATGCTTTCTGTCAGATTAACTGAGAGTGTTCATGTTTTGTACAATCCTTGGTACAAATAGTTCCTCTTCCCAGCTATCTATATTTAAAATAATTCAGATTCAATTAATATTTATTGATTGCATGAGTTGTGGAAATTATTGTTCTAAGAAGAGAAATAATGCTTGTGATGGAAACAGAAAGAAACCAGTGACTCTATGGTTTCAGATATATAAAAATGAAATAGAACTATTGAAAATGAAATGGTAAGTTGAAACTGATCAAACTAAGGGGGAAATTGAGAATATAGAGTGCTATTTTTGTCATTATAATTGCATTATAGGGCAAATAAAAATGTTCTTCTTAAACTAGAGTCTTAAAAAAACCCAAAACAAAAAGCCTGAGTGAATGATTTGGTTTGCATGCAGAAGAGATGGATGAATTATGGACATAAACATATGTAAACATGTGTATACATGTTTACAAAGATTGGAAAATGATACACGTATAGGAAGAGAAGTTAAGGTCGAAGACATCTAAGGTTTCACAAATGGAGAGATGACTATGGAATTGAAGACATTAGACAACATAACCATCTTGAATCCTGAGCATGAAACTCAGTTTTAGGGGAGAGAACACAGGAACAGCTTGACCTATAGGGCAAACCACTGGGCAGAGCAAATATGTGGGTGGTAGGAGTAAAACATTTACTGCAGGCTCAGCTGATTGGGTTATCGTGGTGGGCAACATTTGCTCGAACCACAGGTATTCAAAGAAAACTATGTTAAGTGTTTTGAGCAAGCTCTTATTGAAGGGGATTGGTTAAAATTGGAAATTGCTAACTGTGAGTTATTAAGAGACCCAGTATCCATAAATCAATTAAGGTGCATTATATTCTATTCCATTGCCAGCATTCATTTAAACACAAACTACTGTATGCTCTACTCACAGTAGTAGAAACCAAAAGTTTAGGCTACTTTAAGTTTTTCTACAGTGTTTGTCTTTTGTTGAAAAATAATGAAATAATTATTTCAGTTTGGTTTCTGATAAGCTTGAAGGGAAACAAATTTGTATTCAACAAATTCCTGGGGCTATAATCTTATTTTTGCTTTGCTTCTCACATCTTGACCTTAAGAAGCAGTGTGGGAGCGTTTTGAAAAGCTGGGCTTTGGCTTCCAAACAGAGCTGGTTTGAATATTGTCTCTATCACTCACTCTTTGACCTTGGCCAAGTCACTTAACATAGCCAAGCCTCAGTTTGCTTGGCCCTAATACCTACCTTGCAGGGCCATTTAGAGGAGGAAATGTAAAATGCATTGCTTAGCACATGGTAAGTCTTTATAAATATTATTGTTATTGTTATTATTGCAAGGTTGAAAAACATTCTGAGCGGGATAGTTTTTGTGTAAGCAAAAATTATAATTAAAATTAGTATTTTGTATGTGAACACTATTATTACTGCTACTAGCCCCCAGAGTTTGGAAGGAGAGGAGAGAAGTAGAGAAGAGTTGAAGAAGGGAGAAAGGCGGCACATGGCATCAGCAAGAACGCTTCCCCATTTATAGTTGGAGCCACTGGGGAGTTGACAGAGGAATAATTAAGACCAGAACAGGTGTGTGAGGAGGCGTAGCAGAGCTGGGTGGTCCTCCTTTGATAGGGAAGCAGGGCTCAGCTGTGACTGACCAGCAGCTGTCCAAGCAAAAAGGACATGTACAAGGAAGCACTTCTTCCCCTCCTACAAGCCTGGGGACAATGCTTTCCCTCAGGCTCCTGGGGCTCTGTTAATGTGCTGCTTGATAGACGGTTTGTGAGCAGAACATTACAAAGCATCCATCCTCAGGATCTGGAGTCTGAGTTATGTCAGGAAGCACCTGCTGTGTGGTGTTCAGATGCAAGGGTAGAGCCAGCACCAGCCTGCTTCACCAGAGCCTGGCACATAGTAGGGATGCCATAAGTATTGATGGGATCCAAATGAATGCACACATCTTACACTTTACAGCCCCCCATGAATATCTGGTGTGTGAAAAAATCAAACTAAATTCTAGACAAATGAGAATCTGGTTATATTCCTTTACACATGGTGATGGTATAAGAGAGGAAAAGAGAATGGAAATCAATGGTAAATTAAGCAAAGGGAATTAACTTACAAAAGACAAGCCCTTTAAATGCCTCTCAAAATTCTGCATTTGCTTGTTTTACAAAATGCTTTGATCAATGAAATGCAGCAGTAGGTGAGGAGTTTCACACTTAGCGATTCCTTTTTCCGAGGCCTATTTAGAACAAACCCGAAAATCTTTCACTTTTTTTTCTAGCTTAACCTTTTTACATAGAGAAAGGATTTCTGTTATCTTCATTTAAAGTAAGACTTAGATAACTAAGATCAGTTGAGTTTTGAGAGCTATATGCTCTGCCCTTTAGCTATGATAATATAGTCAGAACTTTATGAAAATGAGGTAAGAGAATTGTTTGATTTGTGAATATTTGCAAGAGAAGAACTGGCTCCAATTCATGGCATCACATTTGTTTACATGTCAGTCATCCATAATGATGAAGGAGAGGTATCTCCTGGAGGTGGGAGTGTTCTTTCCTGAATTTTAAGCATTGCTAAACCATTTACAGGAGGATTTGGAATATCACTCAGTTCACATGGAAAGTGGGAGTAGCAGGAAAAGAACAAAATTAAATGGCACTGTTTTCAAAATAGGAATAGTTTGGATTTTACAATTTATCTGCTTGGAAGTGACATAGTCCAACTCACATATTTCAGTTCACTTCTTTAAAATGTGTATCTGGGAAATATCATGTACAAGTAATTTTTCTGGGTCTAGAACAAAGCCAAATCTAGGTCCTAGTCTAAGGTGCCAACATTTCCTTGGGTCTGCCTAAAATATATCAAAGTGATTGCCCCTACTTCTCCCCTCATAGCCATCTTCTCTGAATATATAATGTCATAAGCTATAAAATAATTTAATTTTTAATTCTAAATCAACTTTCTAAGAGCAGTGTTGTGTTTGGCCCAGAATAATGTTATTAATTAGCTTGTTAATTTTTTCATTCTTATTCTAATAAAACGTTGTCTACTTTTTGATAACTAAAGCTATATTTTCGGCATTTCTTCAAAAGCCAAGACATTGCAATTGTTTTTTGGAAGGATATTTTTGATTTATTTATATTTTTGCTTGAGTCTTTGATGAAGGCTGAATGAAATAGCATTATATTAGTAGAGTTGGCTTCTTTTGTAAAGACTCTGCTAACTCTGACATCATCTGATTCTGTTTTGTTAACAAAGATGATGCATCTTTGCAGCAGATTTTTTTTTTCTCACCACCAGGTGCCAGGATTTTGTCAGTGTATAAAAATTGGAAGATTGATTGGTGTCCTTTTCCTGTTCATTGATTTACTTGGGTTTCTGGCTGGCTGATGTGTGTGTAGCATCAGGTACCATGGATTATGTGTATGAGAAGAAAAAATAAAGAGCTCAGTAAGAAAAATAATAAGGACTACAATTTGTTAAATGCTTGCAATTTGCTAAGCACTGTGGTAAGTACTTTACACACATTATCCTCTTAATCTTCTCAACAATTGGATCTTATAGATGAGAAAGCTGAGTTTAGAGAGGATAATTAATTTATCCAATGTCACACAGCTAATAAATGATGAAGCTGATTTCAACCTAGGTTTATCTGACTTCAGAACTCAGACCAGATGGCTTCTGATCAAATTATGATTTATGATCAAATTAAATTCAAGATATTTGAGCCAGGCATTTTACTAGGCATCATGGAGGATGAAAAGCCCACAAGAAGTTTAGAGTCCCTTAAAGGAAAAAGATATGTACACAAATAATGAAGTAATAATTTTAAGCAGTTTTACCGGTGAACTTTAGGTTTTCCCCTTTTTCTAGAAATCGCTGTCTCTTTCAACCCCAGAAAGTATACCCTTATCCTTCAAAATTTGGGTCCCATGTTCGTTGGTTCAAGTAGGATATAATGAAGATATGTTTCTATGACTTTTCACCCAATCCCAGGACAATGTTGTCATCTCTCAAATAAGGAATCAAAAAGAGTCTTTAACTAAATGATTTCTTTTATACTTCCAGTTTACTTTTGTCAAATTTTGCCCCCAAAGGCCCCCTCGTTCCCTCCCTTCTAGGCCTCTGGCGTAGCTTTAGCTCAGGGACTTTCCATCTCTGGCTTGGTCAGTTGTAGTTTTCCTTCTTCCAGCATCTGGCACCATTCTCTGTAGTCTGTCCTTGCCTCTTATCATTGTAGCATTTTTCTCTCAATTAAAGATCACGCCAAGCCAGTCCTTAAAGCTCTGTGGATTCACAAGACTCAGTGAATTAGGGCTAACAGCCTTCACTCTCCTTCAGTCTTTTCCCAGGGTTACTCTGACAAGCTTGCTAACCTCCTCTCCTTTCATCTTCCAGCTTTTTCCTATCATCTGCCCGCATTAAATTTCGCTGTGTTTCGGAAGCTTGCTAAAGTCAATAGAGTAAATTTTAAGTCTAAGTGTATTCTCCATACAAGACTCTCCCTCACAGTTTTGATGACATTGACAACTTTACTGAATGTACTTCTGCATGAAATAAACTGGGTTGTGTGTTGACTATTTGGTATTTCAGTACACGGGGTTGAGGGTAGGGGCAGATAGAGAAAACTCTTAATGCAAGGGACATAGCTTTTTTCCATGTAAATTTTTCTTTGAGGATAGAGATCCTGTGGTGATCTACTTCCTTCGGGGAAGTGGAAGGGACTCTTCTGTTACAGGTTTTCTACTTTTTTTCAGCTAACTTGTTTTAGTGCTTACTGATTTTGTTCAGCTGAGAGCTTTCTTACTTCCAGGCACAAGCTCTCTCTATGTCAATGCAGTGTTCTCACCCTGGTCAGGCGCCAGAATCATCTGTGGAACCTTTAAAAAGCGTTCACACAATGGCCCCACCCTTGTGCTTCTGATTCTGTGATTTGTTAACCAGGATTGAGAGAGATAGACATATTCATTAGAAGATCTTCCATTGCATAGATTATTTTTCTTTTTCCAGATCTATCTTCATGATTCATTTTCAGAGTAATAGCTCTGCCTTGGGTGAAGAATTCCATTATGAGAGAGACTAAAAGATAAACTTTGCTAGTTTAATTAGGCCTAAGAATAAACTTTGCTCCTCGTGTATTCTATGGTGAATTCTGACAAGATTCATTTCTCCTCATCATAAGTCATTGATCTCTTCCTATTATGTGTTTGTTGTTTTTCTCTGTTCCTGTTCCTGCCAGGTTAATAAAGAAAATGTTAGGAAGCAAAAAAGAAGTCAAGTTGTGGGTTTTCATTTATATTTTCATTTTAAAAGGGATGCTGAAGAAAGGCATAATGGGAATTAGCATTATTGAACACCTACTAACATCAGACACTATTCTTGGTGGTGTTATATACACTATTATGTTAAACCAAACAACAGACTCTGAGGTAGGCATTGTTATTTGTCTTTTATAGATGAAACTGAGGCTCAGAGAGATAAAATCATAGTAAGTAATACAGTAGAGTCCTTCTAACTCTCTAATGCATTGTCTTTTCTCTCATCATATTTACTCTTCAGAGACTTTCAAACCTTGTAGTGGCTATCTATGTGTCTTTCTCTCCTTTCTTCTCAAAATAAAACTGATAATACTCTAATTTTATAGTAATAAACTTAGATTTTATAAAGTATTTTCACGTGTACAGGTTTGTTCCCATAGCTTTAAAGTACCGTTTATTTTTAGGTAGCTGGTAATATACCCAAATTGACTGAACTTGGTCATCTCCGCTGAGTGGGTCACACATACATGTGTAAAGGCTGCCGTTTAATTTACTCAGTTCTCAACTTGACCACCTCAAGTTCCTTTTTAAAATTACTATTAAAAATGAGAATATGATGACTGGTACAGAGTTCGTATAATTATTGAAAAAATCCCCCACAGCAAACATCAGTGTGTACTTGTGGAATTGATGAAGTTATCAGACTGGTCTCTTACTAAGGAAATTAGGGGGGGAAACCTTCTAGAGAGCTGCATGTTTTCTAGAGGCAGCACAGCAGCACAGTTAAGCAGCAAGGTAAGGCAGAAAAAAAATTTCCTTAAAATGTTGGAATCTGGAGTTCATCTGACTGAGTAGGGAAAGAGACCCCCTAGGATTCGTTAACAGGGAGACAGACTTGCACTGACAGGAATAATTAATCTCTTGAGGTCAGATAAAGAAATAGAACTCATTTGAGCCTGTGGAATACCTTCAAATACCTATGAATACCAGTTATAAAGAAAATGAGTCATTTATGTTGCTGCTGGCTCCCGGGAAAGAGGGAAGGGTCTTTGGAAACTGCTGGTGTAGCTGGAGAATTAGAGTCCCTTTTATTTTTTTATTTTTTACCCCTCTAGTCAGCAGAAAGAATGATTTGATAGTGATTCAAACAATTTTCATGGAGAACCTTTCTGCCGTTCTGGTTTTTGCATCCAGCCAAGAGGAAAATGTTATTTTACAGCCTTTGTATTGGCGTTGATGGGTTCTTAGGAGACTTCTTGAGGAAATGAAGGTGGAAAAGGCAGATAGGACCCTTCTAAGAGAAAGGCTTCAGTACTGGCTGGTATCCAGGCATAGGTAATCTTGGAACGGATTGATTGTAAACCAGCCTCCAGATAGAAATATTTTACTAGAGGTCACTGACAATTCTGTTTTTTAAAGGCTAGTAATAAATGTGCTCTTAATTTACATATATACCTTTTCCTCATTTTTGTTTGGGCTTATCTCAGTGTTTCACTCCAATTCTTTTGCCTTTTATTCTGAATTGAAATGAAAAATGAAATGTATAAAACATTGCAAGAAAATTCTGTAAGCGTTCCTCATTCTGAGGCCTGACAGTAATAATTATTGAGGGATTACAGGAAAATCTTACAGTGTAATTTAGGGATTTTCAACTTATTCACAGACTCTTCTTCTCCCTATATCTTGCTTAACAGAGACATTTTCTATCTTTCTGATAAAATCTAAGCTTTGCTTATTGACTTGTTTGCTCTTCCAACAATATTTCATTCAATGCAAAGAGTAATAATAAAGTAATGACAATAATAAGAATGATCACTTATTGGATGCATAGCACTGTGCTAAGCACTGTATAGATTGTTTGATTTACTCCTCACCACAACTGGAGGACGTCATTATTATTATTATCCCATTTCACAGATGAGGAAATAGAGTTAGATACGTTAAAGAAATTGCTTGAGCACCACAGTGAGGAAGTGGTGGATCTATAGAAAAATTCAGGCCTGGACGTTAAATTATAGCACTGCATATCCACTTTTCAAATGGGGAGGAGAGTTGCCAGATAAAATACAGGACACCCAGTTAAATTTGAATTCCAGATAAAGAATGAACAATTTTTAGGGTAAGTATGTCCCAAATATTGCATGGAACATGGACATCCTATATTTATATTTGTAGATTCTGGCAACATAAGGAACACCTGACTGTTTGCAGAATCCTTTTTGAGCTGGAAAGTTCATGCAAGGCTGACTAGCTCCAATATCTTAGTATACAGGTGAGGAAAGGCTCAGGAGTCTTAAGAGTTTCACATTCCCATGATGGGAAACAAAGCAAAGTTTCAGACTTTGCCATGCTGCCTCTCTTAATTCCTCAGCAGTTTTTCAATTGACTACCATGTGATACTTCCTCTGTTATTTCTAAGGGTATTTATCTCGTGACAATTTTCTGAATTGTCTGGAAAGCAAATCTTTGCAAGCACTTTACCAATAACAACATGAGGAAAAGTGGAGGCAGGGAAGGAGCAAGCAGCAGGTAATAGTTACTGGCTCTTTGCTTGAGCCAGCAACACACAACATTCTTTCCATATGGCATCTCCTTTGGTAGAAACAAGAGACATGAGTAGAATGGCATATATTAAATATCTACTTGTGCTAGTCAAGTTTCTTTTAAGACCTTGGCCGGGGGGTCTAATTTGAATGACTACTAGTGTTATCAGAGAATGAATAAATAGGAATGCATTTTATAAAGTAGTCATCCTTTTAGCAGATAGTAAATTAAAACGTTGTATAATCCAGTGGAGTTCAATATTGGGTCATTTTCTTCAAAGAAGAGAGAGGTATTAATTAGTCTGTTGCTTGGAGGCTTCGTTCTATATGCTTCATTCCCTTTGCTGTTGTAACAAACAGTTCCTGGGCGCTTGGGCCCTGACTGATTAACTTGCAGAGCTGCCTCTTGATAGTGCTCCCTCTGACAGACACTGTTAAACAGGGGAGAATGGGATAGAAGAGAAGAAAGAAAAAAACACAGCCTGCTCTTTTCATGATGTGAGAAAGCAAATAAATGCAACACCTCAGCAGACAAAAGTGAAATAAACTGCCTGAGTTGTCCATCTTAGCCATAGGGTTCCTTTAGGCTGAAAATCAAATGTACCAGAGGCTTTTGCAGTTGGAGTTGTAAACAGCTCAGAGATAACAGAAAGCTTCTTGCGGTCCCCATCTTTGGGAGAGGGAGAGACGCCTCTACTGAAGCTAGGAAAATAAGATTGATTATTGTTGAGGGATAAAAACTCATGAATGTGTTGAATACATGGGACAGAATTGTTGATACAAATTCTTAAGTCATAACTGTCGAAAAGTGGGAGTTTTTAGCCAAATGTAGTTTCCCTGGTGTTATTTTCACAGCAGAGTGCTTTTTTCCCCCAAAATATGCTCTTTCCCCTGGAAAGACATTTGCTTCTTCAAAAGCATTTTCGATTCGGTTGGAGTAAAGACAATACCTTTTCTTTTAACTTTGACTTCAAACTGCTTTTAGACTTAGGATAGTTGCAAAACTACCACAGGGACTTTCCATATATCCCTGCCCTAGCCTCCCCCAATGTTAAAACTGTACTTAACGATAGTGCAATTATGAAGAAATTAACCAAGAATTTAACCAAGAAATTAACATTGGTATTATACCAATAACTAAAGTCAAGACCTTATTCAGATTTCACCAGCTTTTTCATTAATACTGTTGTTCTTTTTCTGGGATTCCATTTAGGATCCCATACTGCATTTTGTTATTTCTCCTTAGTGTCCTGAAATCTGTAACAGTTCTTTATCTTTCCTTAGCCATTTTTGAAGAATATGGGTCAGTTATTTTGCCAAATGTTCCTCAGTTTGGATTTGTCTGATGTTTTCCCATGATTGGATTGAGGTTATGTATTTTTGGCAAGAATACTTCAGGAATGATGTTGTGTCCTTCTCAGTGCATCATATCATGGGTTCATGATGTCAATATGTTTTATTACTAGTATCGTTGAACTTGATCACTTGCTTAAGATAATTTCTGCTGGATATCTTCACTTTACAGTTGTTATCTTTTCCCTTGTTAACATGTATCTTGGGAAATGCTTTGAGACTATACAAATCCTGTTTCTCTTCAAACTTTCACCCACTGATTTTAGCACACATCAGTGAATCTCAGTTCTGTAGCAATTGTTACTGTGGTGTTTGCTTAATGGTGACTTTCTATTTCTCTCAACATTTAGTAATGAGAATTATATAGAAAGGGAGAGCTATCTTTTTCCTCCCATCTATCTAGATCATCAATTATTTATATCCATGAGTATGGACTTATGGATATTTATTTGATTCTTTGGGTCATAATCCAATATTAACATTATTTCATTTGTTGCTCAACTTGTTCCAGCTTTGGCTATTAGGAGCTGCTTCAGATTGGTGACTGTGCTTTCTTGATAAGACCTTATCTATTTTTTTTTGCTCTTCTTTCCTTGTTTGCTTCACACTATATTCCAGGCTCAGTTTTATTTTCCCTGCCCTAGCCCTGGAGTCAACCACTTCTCCAAGTTTTCTTTGTTGGAGAATGGTGTTCAGAAGCTGAGGTCTTGGTGCTACATGTACTTATCACTGCTGAGGTGTCATTGCTCTAGGCCCTCTCGCGGACAGAGCTAGGAAATGTATGCATGTGTATCAACCTGCACATAAACACACATCAATATTTCCATATCTAACTACCTTTATATTTAAAGCCAGAGGAGGGAGGAAGGCCAACTATATATTTTTGCAAATGTAGCATTTCTCAAGGACTTACCTAGAAAAGATATAGTTAAATTCAGGGAATCAATCCCTTGCTTTTTAAACTTTCATTTGTGGTGTTCATTTTAGCGGTATTAGAAAGTGACAGAATTAACCTCAACCTCAAACCCACGTCTTTGATCTAAAATGCTGGACAGAAGCATCCAGGCTTCCTCTAAGGCTGCAGTTCTAAAGGAAGCACTTCCAACGTGACTATGGTTTGTAAAAGTTGTAATTAAGTTTCAGAGTTTCCAAGAATTCTTTAGGCGAAAGTCCCACCAGAGGTCTTTCTCCTCCCTTCCTCCCTTCTCTGGCTCAGTTATGCAAGAAGGATTGCTGGTCTCTTAATATTGCCAACATTTTCGCTGGTGCTGAGACTTATGAAAATTTCCAGCAATGTAGAAGATTTAGCTTTATTTTCATTTTTTAACTCATGAAGGCAAGAAGTGAGTGGATGAAAATTCAGCAAAGTTTACATTTAAAGGGACATTCTTAACCTTAACTTTTAGTTCACAAGACTACCATGAGGTAGGAGGCATAGAGGTAGGCATACTGCTTTTTCCATATGAGGTAAAAGCCTGTAATATATATTTTGATTCTGGTACTCTTTGCACTCTTTGAAAGAGGATCTACTCTGGTAGAAGGAAGAGAATAATTTTAAAAAGTTTTATTGGCTACTCCAAGAGGAGATCTGATGCTTTATTGAGCTTAGCCTAAATATGCTTCATAAGAATGTAAGAAACGCTGCTCTGGAGCAGAGGAGAGGCCCTTTAAATGTAATATATTTTGTGTCTGAGGTCTCTGGAGGGGAAGAATGGGGGTGAGATGCTGAGGAGAGTGCTTCTAGGACCATCTGTCAGGTTCCAAACTTCTCTAGGAATAGGCAAGGTACTTGATTGCATGACACTACTAAAGGATAACAATCATAATTGTGGATTACTGAGTGCTTACCATGTGCCAGATCTGTGTTGAGTGCCTCACACGCATCGTTCATTTAGTACATCCGTGATATGAGGCAGGTGTTAGTGTTGTCTCCCTCTTACACATGAGGACCTTGAGTCTTAGAGAAGTGAAATAACCTCGTTAAAGTCACACAGCTGTTAAGTTAGTAAACCGCCTGCTGAGATTTAACTCAGGGCTGTTGGACTCCTACTTCAGTGCCTCCTGTGATTGAGTCTTGTGGGTATCTGGATTCCTTGGAGCCACGTTTCTCTTAGGTCCAGGGCAGCCTTTACTCATTGATCCAGCTATGAGCAGCAGTTGGTTCTGGTCTTAGACCCAGGCCCTCTGAGAATCCTGAGCATCTCTAAAGCCTTCCCCATAGGGTTGGGTGTTGAATGGTGAATGACACTTTTAGGCTGGGAGGAAATGATATCGAGCAGAGACTAGTGGAAAGACCCGTAGATACATATTAGCCTCCCAGTGCTCTTATTCCTGCTCTGATTAATTTTTTCTCTAAATCATTAGCTGGGTTTTCTTCTCTCTTCTTTAGGAGCATGCTCTTTGCCGAAAGCAAGGATAACCATGTCCTTTACCTGTTTTTGGTCTTTTAGTGGCTCATTCCTCACCTCCCCAGGCAAAAGTCAAAGCTCCTTTCTTTGGCATTGTCTAGTCTTGTCTATTTCTTTTTTTGTGTCTTCTAACATTCCCAACCTGCATCCTAGGTTCAAGCTTATCAAGCTTCTTTCAGTCTCCCAAACACACCTGTGTGTTTGTGTGTGTGTGTGTGTGTGTGTGTGTGTTTTAAATGCCTTTGAACATGCTGTGTTCTCTGCCCTTTCCTCCCATGCCTGTATGCCTGACAAACTTCTTATTTTTCAAAATGCAACTCAATTACCTCCTCCTCCATGAAGCTTTCCATGTATCTTTAAGCAGAGTGAGGTAGTCCAAAGTATCCCCAAATACCTCGGCGTTAGCGTGTGTGATGGGGTTTGATAACTGTTCTCTTGTCCTTCACTTCCACCAGACTGTGAGCTCCATAAGGGCAATGAGTTTGTCTTAGTACTCGTTGTGTCCTTAGTGCCCACCATAGTGTCTGGTAAATGTTCAATAAATCTTGCTTGAATGGATGGACTAGGAATCAAAAAAATAAAATTAGAACTTCCCCTGCCCACCAGAATGCTGTATGGCTTTTGGTAAATTACAGGACCTTTCAGGGCCTTAGTTTCCTTATATGTGAGATGAAAATGTTGACCATAATCTCCAATGTCTCTTCCTTGGAGGACATCTACCGTTTAGCCAGTTTAATGATCTGATGGCGAGTGTGTTTCAGCTTGTTTTTGGCTAAAATATTCATTTCATTCCAAGTTTTTCAAACAAATGATTGGGATGGAGAGAAAGGACACCAAAATCTATGGAGACTAAATTGGAATGAAAAGGTTGCTTTTGTGATAGGAAGGCCTCGGGGCTTGTTTCACTGTCACAAGATCATGGAATGTTCAAATTGGGAGAGGCCTAAAAGATAAGTCATCCAACCTCTTTATTTCATTAAAAACAAAAAAGACCTAGGGAGTTTAAGTAATTTGCTCGAAGTCACAGCATGAGTTTGCAGCAGAATGCTGTCTCTGGATTCTCAGGTTGTACTCTTCTGCCACACCAATCACTTGATCTATATAATTAAATCAAGATGTGGAATAATAGAATGATATTGTCTGCTAAGATGTGCTTCTGTGTCACAGTTGACTCAGTTTGGAGCAGACTTAAAGACACAATTTCTTTATGTTTGTATTGGCTTGGACTCTTCTGCCAAATATACCAAATTTGTTGTTTGTTTTCTTTTTTTCAGCATCAGTTAGAGAAACCTCCTGAGGGGTAAATGAAGGCACATGACACACCATGCTAGAAGATATGATAGGATTCTACTTGAGTCTAGGTTAGTGGAGCTCCAGCTTCAAGGAAGATGAAGCAAAACATCTAAATTAAGATGCTAGACAGTTGTAGGCAAAGTAGAGCAAGTTCTGCTGTCAGACCTTAGTGATGACCTTAATAACAGAAGCATGGAGTTGTTACATGTTGTGTCTAGGTATGAATCAGCAGGTCACCTTTGCTAGAATGGATGGACTTTTTCTTCACTCTTAAAAATCTCATATATGTTGAATGCATGTATTAGCTATTTAGGCATAACAAAACCAGTCCAAAATTCAGAGGCTTAAAACAATAAGCATTTGTTATTGTTCATGAGTTTATGGGTCAGCTGGCCATTTCTTCCGGTCTCAGCTAGGCTTCTGGAGTCACTGAGGGTCAGGTAGGCAGATTTGCTGGTTTTGACCGGGTGCTCTTGTATGGTTGAGGGTTAACTGTCTGTAGGCAGGGGTGGAATGGCTTTGGCTAGGATAACTAGACTCTCCTCCACCTGGTTTATCATCCTCCAGCAGGCTAATTAAGGTTATTTTCCCTAAGAATGTAAGCCCAAGTGTACAAGAGAGGAATCAAGGAGAAGCACACTAGGCTCTTTAGATCTAATCTTGTACTCAGCACATCATCATTCCATGTGAATTCTTTAGGCCAAAGCAAGTCACGAGGCCAGCCAAAGTCAGGTGGAAGGAGCCTGCAGAGTGACAGGGTAAAGGCTGTGGATAGAATGGTCATATTGGGATCTCAATACAAGCAATATCCTACAACATGTGAATACATGTTCATAAACATGTGAACAATGCAGAAATAGGTAGAGTAAAAGGGAAAAATCCCCTCTTGACTCTCTTCTTCTATTCTACTTTCTTCCCAAGGTTAACACTATTAATAATTCTCTACTCTTCTAGGCCTATACATAAGTATGTATAATGTGTATATATATATATATATGTATGTATATACACATGTATATGTATATACACACTATATGTATATATACATATATATACACACTATGTCTATGCATTATATATATATATATCCTACACAAAATAATTAATAGTATAAACATTTTTTATGTAACTAACTTGTTTGTCATATGCTTACCTATGTCTTAGGGTATGTATCCTCCCTTAACAATATGTGTAGCTCTGGATAAACTTTATAATGTTAAATATAAAATACTTCAAAAGTACAGAAAACAGAAAAATACAAATAAAAGCCTATATACCTATCTTCCTAATTGAGCAATATAATATTTATAATGTGATCACATCAGATCTTTTCTCCTAAATGAGAGGAAATAAAATAGTATAGATAGAATGTACCATCACTTATTAATTCGTCCTGTTTATGAACACGTATATATTTTATTATTTTTACAGTTGCAAACATTTCTACAGGGAGACATCCTAGGATGTCTCCCTGTACATGTGTCAGAGTTTCTCTCAGGTAAACACCTAGATGTGCAATTGCTGAGTTTCAGGACATGTGCATCTTCACCTTTAGTAGATGTCGCCAATTTGCTCCCCAAAATGTTAGTACTAACTTTCCCTTCCACCAGCAGTGTAGCAAAGTTCCCCTGTAACTTAACCCACAGTTGGTATCAGACTTTTCAATATTTGTCACCCTGATAGACATACATAATGCATCATGTATTAGCCATTTTACCTTTTTCTGAATATTATTGAAGTGGAGCAACTTCTCATATATTTATTGGAATTTGGGGGTCTTAGTTTTGGTGAAATGTCAATACATATCTTTTTTTCATTTTTCCATGGAATCTTATTGATTTTTATATTCTTTTGTATTTTCTTGATACTAATTTTGCATCTTACATGCATTCACTTATTTTTCAGTCTTTGGTTTGTATTTTAGCTTTGTTAATGTTACTTTTGGGTATCAAGGTCATAAAAAGTTTGGCTAATTTTTTTTCTTATTTCTTGGAACAGTTTGAATGTAAGATGGTATTGGCAAATATCACTTCTAAATTTCTTTTCACTGCTGTTTTAATATCTTTAATAATCTAAGTGTATTTAGAGTATAAACTAAGCTTTATTTCAGCCTCCTTGGGCAAGGGTGAAGTTTTTCCTATCTTCTCTTCAAGGCCTGGGCAGCCCTTGTGAGCCAGGTGCTCAGTTCTAGTTCTCTGCTGGGCCAAAGTTCGAGGCCAGGATTCCAGCCCCATATTCTGATAATACATTTGGGTTACCGCAGCCCCAGCTCCAGCTCACATCCTTGACTTTGGCCTCCCTATTCATTTCTGACTCCTGAGAATCTTCTGTCTTTCCTTAAAGCTCAGGTTACATTATGATATTTATTTTGCTTATGTTTGATCCAACTTTCCATGTCCTTGTAGTCAGAAGAAGGTCAGCTTACTCTGTCGTGTTGCTCGTGTTCTCTGGAGAGGCTTCACAGCTGCATTCATGATTCTGAAGGGGACTCTTAGCATCTCTTGGGTACAATACTAACCTAAAGACCTCCGTTTTATTTGTATGCTAATCGTATTTAGTCCAGGAAGGGGGTCGGCTGAACTATCTGGATAGATACAGAAAGTATTAATGTACATTTTCAGCTTGGACATTTAGTATTTAAACTTTCATCAAACTCACTAGTGAAATGAGTCCTTTATTAAGAAAAATATTAGGGCTCTGTCTTCCTTAGACAAGGAAAAAGTTCTTTTGGCAAATATTTGACAAATGTCTAAATCAATCCATATATGAATGTAAATTTGTCTATTTACTCTCTATTGAGCTCACACGGCTGACTCACCCTTATTTGTAGCACTTCTGTGAACATGACTCTATGAGCCTAATTTCAGCTGCCTCACCACCTTTTACATACGAGACCTCAACTAGAGAGAGGGAAAAATGTATAAGATTTCACCTTAAATTACCCCAAGAGCTATTCCACCCTGTTAAAGTCAAACAGAGTCTGAGGCAATGATTTAATGTATTTGAGATGGAGAACACTGCCCACATGGCCCCAAACATCCACACATTTTTGTGTAAAATGATCTCTAAGCCTTGTGCCAACCTTTGCCTAATAGCTGTGCAATTCTGATCTCAGCCTTACAGCAAGGATCTGAGATTTCAGTACCTTTTACTTCCTTGCCTCCCAACCACTTCCAGCCTCTTGCCAGCACCACCACGACTGTCTCTTTAGCATCAGCTGCAGTGAATTCTCTCTGCCCGTGCCCTTAGATCAGGCCCCTGCCAGGCGTCCCACAGTCCTTGGCTGCCTGCTCTGGGAAGTGGAGATGGAGGAGCGCCTGACTCAGAGCTCTTAACACTGGTTGAGACTTACTTCTGACCTATCCTTCTACGTAATTGTGAGTGGTCTGACTTCTGCATTCCTGAAATCTTGGGGACCCTGACCACTAGTACTTGTCAGTTTCTTCAAAACTTTCCCATCTGTCTGGACTCCCGAGGTCCAGGATTCCTATGCAAATGCCAATCTGAGAAACTCTTGAATCTCACTACTTAAAGTGAAGGCCAAGAACCCAGCAGCCTTGGCATCACTTGCAAGTTTATTACAAATATAAAATCTCAGGTCCCACCCCAGACCTACTGAATCAGAAATTGTGTTTTAATCAGATCCCAAAGTGATTCATATGCACTGTTCCACTTGACTGAATTTCAATTCAGTATTGGGTATTACTATCCGCTAGAGTCCTTTTTTCAAAATACGTATCCCACAGAATGATGGGAATAGCCCCTTCACCTGCCCACTGAGTGTGTACTCTCTGATGATCAGTGCTCGTGAGTCTGTGTTCCTGATGGAAGAGTGGCTCCCCCATGGATGTGTTAGAAAAAGAAACAGGTGAGAACCAATGAATCCTATCTTCACTGTGCCTGCTTCTGACCTTGACCACAACCTGATTCTTCTTGGTTTACCAATGTTTGATTGTACCTCCCCAATCCTGGTTGTGTTGGAGACTGGAACCAGGACGTTCACATGCTCCTCGTGGTCTGCATTTCCCGGCCCTGCTACCTCAGTGGGTGAGCTACAGCACAGACCAAGGCATTTGGCTTATTGTCATAGAGCAGAGCAAACGTCCACCATGTCAGGTCCAGGACCTTGGCCTTATTAGCACTGACCTACAAACTGAGCTTGTTATTGTGATGTTCCTTGTCAGGTAATGAGTGCTTAAGCACCTACTGCTTCCAATTATAGTGAACTATTGGCAATATGGTCTCAGCCCTCAAGCAACTTTTGCAGTTTGAAATGGGGAGATGATATAAGGACAGAAGGACAAAACACATGCAGAATGAAAAAAATAACAGCACACAGGTCTGCAAGGTTGTTATCTTGACCACATGGTGACTACTTCATTATCAGGAAATTTTGGACTTTTGAAAATAGACACATTGTCACTGTAGTAGTGACAGACCTCCGTATTATTATTTTTAGTTGCGAAGTTGGGAATGTGGACGTTTGAAGATTTGTTTGCTCATGTAATCAAGCTATCCAGAAAATAGTTTTCCAACTTAAAAATTTTAAAAAGTTTAGAGAAATCACCTCAATTTTGCTAGCTAGAAAACAATTCATAGGTTAATAGGCTTTACTAATTCTCTCAAATTTTTGCTCCAACCCAGATGAGGAAAAATATTGCAGGAAGATATGCCAAAGTGCATTTTAATTATAAATCAAATTTCAGTTTTTAAAGAAAGAATTTTTGCTTATCCTATATATTTAAAGGAAAATATCTATATTCTATCTGGTGTAAGAGTGGAGGGACTTGCCAACAGAGTTTTTTTAAAGAAATGTTTCTAGGCAGATGTGATTTTTGTTTTTACTATTTGTAAAATTAAAAATTTTTAATCTTTAATTTAAATTTAAAATTAAAAATATTAAAAATGGTAATTATTTGTAAGTCTAACAAACTTTGGAGTTTATAGCTCTGCCACCACTGTTGCATTTGAATGTTATCTTGTTCACTATTTTGCTGGAAGTAAAAGTTAACTATTTCAAAAATCATATGAATTTGTCCTGCTAATAGTACAGATTCAAATAACTGTAAATGAAGGCCATTCCTAGGAAGGGCTTTATTTGCTCGCTTTAGTTAGAGCAAAGTTCTGTTTCAGAAAGTGAAGAATTATAATTGCTCCTGCTCATGCTGCAGAGACCCACTGGATACATTGTGTGTCCTTTGGCCCAGTCTTTCCTGAGCGTGTGGCAAAGGCAGGGCAGGGCGCTGGGAAGGCTCTATGGGTGAAGTGAGCATGAAGACTATTCTCAAAGAGCCTGTGAATGAGTAGGGGAGACAACAATGAGGTGAACCATTTTAATAGGTGGTTGGAAATAAATGTCGTGGGAGATAGAAGGAGAAGTGCTATGGCTGTTCAGAGAAGGAAACAGGAGTAAAGGGATGAGGGAAGGCTCAGTGGAGCAGGGACAAGTGGGCAGGTAGAATATGAATGTGGATCACATTCCTGTACAAAAACCTGCTGTGGAGATGATGAACTAAAATGCGTAAAACTCTGTGCCTCATTATCATTACCTTTGTTCCAAGGTAGGTGCAAAGAGATAGTCTGAGAACTGGCCAAATAAGCAAATAATGATATACGAAGCCCCTTTCAATCACATAATCTGCAATGATTACATAGTGGATACTGGCTGTAGCGTGGTCTCTTAGCTGGGACAATCAGCCAAGCAGCAAACAATCCAACTGGACAAAGTCAAAAATATCCTCAAAGAAAGAGAAAGGATGACAAAAAAAAAAAAGACAATTATAGAAGACAGCCAAGACTTTACAAGGGGATATTATAGTGTAGCCAGGAGTCCTGGAATAAGACTGTAACTACATGAGGCCACCCAGTAGAACACTTCAATTCGAGTTCTTCTTTAATTTGTTTTCGATTTACAGAGGTTCAAAGGCTCTTAGCTACATGGTGACAACAAAGATGATGGAGCCTGGTCTTAGTCCTGCCACCACTAAGCAGTGTGACCCGGGCCTACATACTCCCTTGGGGCCTGAGTGAGGAAGGGCAACAGTATTGACCATTTCATGAAGTACCCAGAAATGCCCAGCAGATGCAGCCAAGATGGGTCCAGGGAGTGTGGCATTAGGGAATGGAAGCAGATGAACTGTGAAGGCACGCAGCAAGCAGCTCCGCAGCTGAGAAAAATCAGCTTAGAAAATTGGGTCAGACTAGGGTGGTGACTATAATCAGAAACCTGCAAGAGGAAACACTATAAACATATTTGCCTGGGCAAAATTGATTGTTTTAAAAATAAAGATGAAACAATGGATTTAAAGATCTAATGCTAAATATCTACTGCCCTAATAGAAATGGGATGAAGAATTGAAATTGTAGGTAGGGGAGGAAACATTCTATTTTAGTCCATAAAAGAAAAGGCTTATTTTCCCTTCAATTTCAAGCATGGTTTTTTAGCTTCAGGCTCACCTCCACATTATGGGTGAAAGAGAAAGAGCCTGCTATACCCCGAATGTTGGTTTCACCAGTGACACTAGTTGTCCCAACCAGCTCCCTGAAGGCTAAGAGGGCATTTTCTTTGCAAATTTAATTTTAGTTTTGTGAAATTATTAAGCCTTGGAGGATGTTGGGTGACACACACTGCTGTAATTATTACTTAGCCAAGCCTGGAGTGGTCAGCTTAGTTAGATAGAATGTGGCACTAACACGAAACAACATTGTGGGTACAATCTCGTGTGAGGCAATTAGCTTCACAGAGGGGAGAATCTCTGTTTCATGAATACATCACATCCCTGGACAACAGCCTTACAAAAATAGTGTTTTGGCATTGATGGAGATTGGGAGAGAACGTGCTTGAGTAGTAAGTGTGATGCTTTAGTGTGATGAGGGAAATAGCACAAAATGTGTGTCCAACAACCAGTGGGTCTCAAACTCATGTGAGGGTGTCATTGTCTTATGATATGGACAGTATGTTACTATTTTTTGTAGCAATAACTACACCAATAAGAAATTTTCCGTTGTCCATTATCTGAATGCTTCCTGTTTGCTATGCATTGTAGTAAACATCTTATGTATATTATCTCACTTAATGCTCATAACAGTCCATGAGTTAGATATTATTGTCTCCATGTTACAGATGAGGAAACCTAGTCTCAAGGATGTCTAAGGATTTGCTCACTATCACACAGTTAGGAAACGATCATTCAAAAACCTGGTATTCCTTATTGAGGTAGGCACAGCATGGGGAAATGGGAGCTGACTTCTGAAACCTGGAAGTTGTTTTTAAGAAAATCTGTGAATCTGATTTTTTATCAATATATTTATCTTATTACATTAATCATGCATTTCATGCTAAGGTATGAACGCACTGGGTAAATAAATTCCCTGATTGAATTGCTACCTTTCCTTGAAATGCAAGGCATTCAACATTTTCAGGCTTGCCAACCTGAGAAAGAAGTTAGTCTCATGGAAGACAAGTTAAGATGCCTGGCTTCTAATAGTGACCCTTTCACAGTCAGGTGGTGATGATTTTAGACAGTATTCATTGAAATCTTACTATGAACTGATTTTTCCCCAAGTGCTTTGTGCATTGTCTCATCTAATCTACAGGGAACGGAAACACAGGCAGGTGAGGCTTAGAGAGTCTAGAGAAGAGTTCAAGTTCAGACAGCTAGGAACTAGGGAGTTAGGATGCATAACTGGTCCATCTATCTTCAGGATCAGAGCTCTTAGCCACTAAGGTTTACTGCCTCTCTACTATGTGATTTTCTTTTCTGATGTTTGGCACTAAATATGGAGCATGTGGCCATTCATTTTTCAAGTGAGTTACCCTTTCTTTATAGGATTTCTTCATGAATTAAACTATTGACATAAAAGATAAGTGACTGCATCTTATAATTCATTTTATTTTTTAAAAAATAGAGTGTTTTCAAACTGAATGTAGTTTCACTTATTCATGTGAATTTCCTTAGCTGTGCTTTGATGAGGGCTACTGGATTTCAATGCACTCGTACTTCATCTTATGGCCTTGTCTTGTTTTTAAAGTGGCAGAGTTTCTATTTCCTCACTTTTAGCTCTTGTGTATAGATATACAATACATACTTTGTACTCAAATCACTTTGATTCTCAATTTTCCTCTGTAACAATTAGGGTACAGTTTTAGCTGCTATAAAAATGAGACTGCCAAATACAGTGCCTCAAACAACATACGTGTTGTTTAGGAAGGCAGTTCATGGCGAGTAGACGGCTTGGCTCCAGGAGGCCACCCAGAAACCCAGGTTCCTTCTGTCTTGTTGCTCTGCACCCCTAGGACACTGTTCGCATCTGTGTGAACAATGGTGGCACACACCATCACATCTGCATTCTAGGTCATGGGAAGGGGGAAGAGAAAGAGAAAGCTGAGGACAAGCAATTTCTCTTATAAACATGTACTCCATTGGTCAAAATTTACACCCCATTGGCCAAAATCTAGTCATGCGGCCATGCCTAGTCAGCTCCAAGAAAGGCAGGGAGTTTAGTCTTGGGCTAGGGGAGTTCACAGCTCTCTAGGAGTTACTGACCTATAAAGGAAGAGGAGAACAGACACGGGAGGTAATTAACAGTCTCTCCCGCAGTTTGCCCCTCTAGCATCCAAGCATCCCTTCTCATGCTTCATCCCCATGGAGGACATACTTACTTTCTTCCCAGAGGAGACAAACCAAAGTCTGTCCAATTGCTGTACCCAGCTGAGAGTCCAGGGTCTCTGGGAGGGATTCAGCCTGTCTGTCAGGTCAGACGTGGCTCCTGTGACCTCTGCACTAAAAGATGAGTTATCTGCTACAAAATCCTCAGTTGGAAAGGGGTGGAATGGGAAGCACCCAGCTGAGTCTAGTGAGTAGCAGTGATCACGTTTTGCTGGGCAGGAACTGCTTGGCAGTCCTTGGTAGGCCTTCTTGGCCACCCCAGACCTGCCCTCTGGGAATAATGTCTGTCCATTCTTCTGTGGCCCTGTCTTTTGTGGCCACACCTGTGGTGAGTGTTGGAGAGTGTTCCCTCATTGGGAACTGCCCTCCTTTTACAGCATGTTTTCTACTGGTGCAGGTTTGGGCACCTGAGATTTGGTTTAGTGATTGAACAATCACTGGCTTCATCAGCTAGGCTATTGTTTTCTTTGGCAATGCAATTTCCTCAGAAATTCCAGTCTATTTGCTTCGAGTGTGTTCCATACGAAAGTAACCTTTGGCAATAGTTCTTAAGCTTGCAGATTCCACCTTTTTATTTATTGGCTTCAGTGCATGGCATGTTCCTCTCTCCCTCAGTTTAAGGGCTTCTACTTTAAAGTCATCTGAAGCGATGGACTTGAATGGGAAAGCTACACTACATCATCTGAATCTTTGCCGTTGGGCTGGTTCACATTGTGTAGCACTGGAGAACGTCCCATAGGAAATTCTTGAAGCAGGCTCTGAATGACAATCTTATCTTCTGCTTGGAGAAGAGAAGCAGTTGGCTTTATTAGCAGGTGTTGCTAGCTTTGCAGCCTGCAATATCTGTGTCCTCACACTTGCCTCTTGATTACTAAGCCACGGCCACATATTTTGGGTTTTGGCATGGCAATACCCTGCGTCTAGGTAGCAACTCTATGTTAGGATACAGGCTAGGGTGCTATAACAAAGAGACCCAAAATATACTGGCTTAAACAAGATAAGAATTTATTTCTTTTTCACCTAATGGTCTGGAGGTAGGCAGGTAGTCCAGGATGAGTCAGCACTTCTGCCTCCAGCATTGACTAGGGACCAGGTTCCTTCTGTTTGTTAGTTTGCCTGGTCCCAAGGTGTTGCCCTCCGCTAAAGCACTGGTGCTGGCACACACCATCGTGTCGACATTCCAGACTGTAGGAGGTGGGAGAATGGGAGACAAAGTGGAGGGTGAATAATGTCCTTATGAAAACATGAACTGGAAGTTACACGCATCTTTCCCAGTTACACTTCATTGGCCAAAAACTTAGTCCTGTAGCCACACCTAGATGCAAAGGAGGCTGGGGGCAGGGAGGGTGGGTTAATAGTCTCTAGTGGGGCAGCCACTATTTTTTTTTCTGGCTTTTTTTAAGGATTATGCCTCCTTGAATACATATACATGCCGTGTATAAAATAAAATATACTTTAAAAAATGTTTAGCTTTATTGTGGTATAATTGACATAAAATTCTAAGATATTTGAAGTGTACATCACGATGATTTGCTGTACATATACATGGTGAAAGGATTCCTCCCATCCAGTTAATTAACACATCCATCAGCTCACACATTTCAATCTCTCTTTTTTTTTTGTGAGAACATTTAAGTTCTACTGTCAGCAAATTTCAATCATGGAACACAGTGCTATCAACTACATGAAATGAAATATACTTTAAGTCCCTCTTTTGGTTCCGTGGCCAGAGGTAAAGCTCTCCTCCTTTATGTGAGGTAAATTGAGATTTCTTTTTTGTTTTAAAAGCCTGCCTCCAGGGTATGTAAAAATAGGAGAGGAGTTGGAAACCTGGGGTTAATGGGGGTGGGAACAAGATCTCTCTAAATAAAATTCAGGGTATTCTACAATTAGAAGGTAAAGGCAAGAGTGGATTCCAGGGAGTCAGAGAGTCTGGACCACAATCCTGCTGACTAATTATAAAACGAGGTTAAAATGTGACTGGACTTCTGGCCTGCTCTTAGAAACTTTCTTCTTTGTAAGAAGCCTATGCATCATGGAAAATGATAGGAAAGAAAAATGTCTTCCTGGTCTAGTTGCTCATTCAGCTCTCTCCCTGTGTTCTTTACAAATACAATGTGAATTGAGTTTTAAGAAAAAATGCCCTAGGACAAGTGATCAACTGTTTTTAGTTCAAATATCCATCATTTGTTGAGGTCCTTTCAGCCAACCACATTGCAATTTCATCACAAAACTTATTTGTGTGTCTGGAAAGATGCGATGATAACTAATTCCAAGCAGCGTGATTTAGATGGTTTTTATCTTTTCTTAATGCTGACATTGTTGCCAGCCCAGATGGAGTAATTCAGACTTGGTAGTAGTCATGTATGTGTGAAAGCAAGCATGCTTTTATATTCTGCTGTGTGAAGATAGAAAAATAACGAGCTGGGTGGTCAGCTTTCTCAGTCTGAATATCTGTTGCCCCTGAAAACACTGAACCTGTAGATAAAATCACTTTCCAAGTTTATTTTGGGGAACAAGATTTATTTAAGATGGGAGGAAAAGGAAAACACAGAAGAGGTATAGTACCTGGGAAAGTTAGTACGTCGGGGAATACAGTTTGGAAGTTATACACGTTTTGTTCTCTCATGTGGTAAGTTCATCTGGACACCTGTAAGCAATTTCCTCTTTATCCTGATTGAACTCTGTTTTCATCCCCTACACACGCAATTGTCAGAACTCATTTCTGAGTCTGTGAGTGTACGTACGTATGTGTGCCTTTGCTTCTCTCTATATTTGCTGACTCAACAAGTAATTGCAGTTCTGATGCTCTGACCCTTGTCCCACCCCAACCTTGAAATTGTTCTCCTCTCCCTTCCCACACAGCATCTCCTTGGCTCTGATGATATACTTAGCTAATGTTTTGTCAGTGTTAGTTGCTGCTTTTCTGCATGGGTCTTGGAGATTCCTGGTTCTGTATGTCTGGGTTTCCCAGTCTCCCTTGCTCCTGAGCAGTGCTGGGTCTCAGCCAAATTATGAATTTTGCCTTTATGCTTACTCTTCCTTTCCTTCTTCTTTCTGAATCTTTTCCAGTGAAGTCTCCCTCTTCAGCACAAACCCCTGAGTAGTTTAAAATGATCTATTACAAGCATGATGCTTCTTTGTAGTTTCATGTTTTGTTTTCAAAAAGGCATGCAAATCTTGCATTCTACAACAAATTTATCCATTTGTTTAAATAAACAAGTGATTTAAATTATTACCGGTTAAAATATGCATCTCTTTCCACCTCAAATCTTCAAGTAAAACTTAATTTGCAGAAAAACAAGCCATATTTGTCCTGTGACTTTGCACAATCTTTTGGCACAGGGCTCCAAACCTCCATGGATTCAAAGTATTCAGTTTGAGAAACACATATTTTCTTAGTCAAAGACATTAAGCTCTAAATGTGGGATTTGAGTTAGGGTTTTTTTGGTTTATCATCCTCTTGATTTACTTTATTTTTTATTTTTCCAGCTTTATTGAGGAATAATTGACAAAAATTAAATGTAAAAATAGTATACATTTAGGGTGAACAACTTGATGTTTTGATATATATATATACACAGTGAAACAATTCCCACAGTCAAGCTAATTCACGTATCCATCACCTCACATGGTTATCATTTTTTTTCTTTCTTCTCTTTTTTTGTATGGTGAGAACACTTAAGATCTCTCCTTTTAGCAAATTTCAAGTATAAAATACAATATTGTTAACTCCAGTCACATTGCTGTAGATTAGATCTCCAGAACTTATTTATCTTGCGTAACTGAGACTTTGTACCCTTTGACCAACAGTTACCCGTTTCTCCCTCCCCCCAGCTCCTGGCAACCACTGTTCTACTCTCTGTTTTTATGAGTTTGACTATTTTAGATTCCACACATAAGTGAGATCAAGCAATATTTGTCTTTCTGTGACTGGCTTATTTCACCTAGCATAATGACCTGGAGGTCCATCCATGTTGTTGCAAATGGCAGATTTCCTTCTTTTATAAGGTTTAATAATATCCCACTGTGAGTGCGTGTGTGTATCTTTATTCATTCAATCATTGACTAATATTTAGGTTGTTTCTATATCTTATTGTGAAGGGCAAGTCTCTCTCAGAAGCCTAGGAATCATACAGAAAAGATGACTCATAAGTCCAGTTCAACCAACAGTTTGAGTCTCTTGTTTGACCCATGTAAGGGCAGTTGCCTCCCTTCTGACCCTAACTGCAGGCACAAAGGACCTGTGATTTCTATCCCTGACCCTTGAGATAACCTCATACTATTTAGTGATCTGTTGACTTTAATATCTCCAGTCATTTGAAGATGTATTTTATTTATTTACCTTTTAGATTTCTTTTGTATTGCTACTTTCTCTGGCCTAGAAATTACCAGTGTGTTCTTTTTTAACTTTGTGGCTTAACCTCTGTGTATATCATTATTAAAATCAATTTTTAAAAGTCACAAGCATCCTGTGGAGACCCATCACTAAACATTTTTATGAATGATTTAGAGTGGGGCTAAATAATTACATTTTGTGGCTAAAAGACTCTCAGCTGATGTTAGAGGGATTGAAAATGTGTTTGTCTTTCTTAGATATACACTAGAATTATGAATTTTTCTGTACATTTATAATGGAAAAGCATTTTGATAGCATAGTTGAGAACTCTGGGGGATTTTGCCTCTACCCACATTTCTCTAAATTTGGCTTCTTAAGTATTGGGAAAGTGCCTGGTTAAGTTTAAGTATGATCATCATGAGCAGTTGTACAGGGCATATAAAAGGAATAATGTCTTGCTCCTAGTGCTTTGAGAATAAGGGGACAGAATGAACAGGTATTGACATTTATATCAGAAAGAACATGTGTTGACATATATATCAAGGGCTTAATGAGTAACAAAGCATGGAGTGATTATTCATTCCCTCCACATATGTTCATTAACCTCCTCCTGTGTCCCAAACACTGCCCTATGTCCCAGAGAGGTAGTAGTGGATGAAACAGACAAGGTCCCTGCTTTCATGGATCCAGTGGGGGTGACTGAAGAGTTATTACATGCCAGACATTGTTCTGCCACCTTACATGAATTAACTCACAATTTTTAAAGTATTATGAGATGTGGAATATATTTATCTACAACTAGTAAATGCTGGAACCAAGATTTGAACCCTAGCAATGGTCTCCATAGAACAGAGTCTTGGCTTCCACACTGTCCTTTTACATAATCAACTGATACATACAGGTCTTTCAACCTGTAATCTGTGACAGCTGCTAAGAAAGAAGAGTAAAGGATGATAATTGGGAGCAGTAAGGGATGAAGGTTTAGAGAAGAATGCATGAAGAATGGTTAAACATCGCACGCTGAAAATAGAAGAGACACTGGGCCAAGTGAACTTGATATGTTCAGCTATGCTTTTATCTGGCTGGAGTAAATTTTCAGATAACCTCAATTCAATCAATAATCTCTATGCTCTTAACTATTTTCAGGATGTACTATTTTCCTGCTTTGCATTTAACATCTATATGATTGTGTGCAATTTAATCGAACCCTTTACTTTCATTTAAAAGCTTTTGAAGACTGTCCTTTTTACAATGTTGTCTTGAGAAGAGGCAGCAAAGAGTCTTTCCTAATTGCATCCTGCCGGGGGGCTAATCCATGTTGCAGCTGTCCTTGGTGTTCCAGTGTGATTCTGAGGGCTTCATCCTTGCAACAACGAGCGGATAGTTCTTTCTAAGAGGTCACAGGACACAGTTCCTTAGGGAAAGAATCCTGGACTTTTCATAATTAGAATCATCCTCATCCTGGTTCTAAGCATCTTCTGGATAGAAAAAGGAGTTCCCAGAGCCCTGCCAGATCTCTTAACTTAGTGGTTTTTGATATTGTACCACTGCAAAACCTGGACTCTTTCCCTACTGCATTTCATAGCAAATCTAGTCTTAATTAAACATCTGAGGGATCCATCTCCACCTCTCATTCTTGCCTCCCCAATCTGAATTGTACAAACTCATTTTTGATAGTGCTTTTGAATTTTTCTTCATTATGTGACCTGATAATATTCATTCCTTCCTGGACACAGAACACTCTCATTTTTTTTTTTTTAAATCTATTCTAATTTGTAAGAACTATTCCTCTTTAAGAAAGTCTTCTTTAATTAACTCAATTCATTAAACTTTATTCCAAGTCTCCAGGCATTTTTGTATGCTATTTACACGATAGCCTTTGAACGCAATAATATCCCCTTATACGCGTGCCTGTTTACGTTCCTTAGTGTGATTGTGTGAGTGTTCTTCCAGAGAGTCCTGTGTGTTGACCAAGTGTGGATTCTCAAAAAGTTTTCCCAAATAGCAAATACCGTGTTAACACTTTATTAGTTGTCTGTGATTTGATCAGTGTGGTACCAACTTTGACTTTAGTTTGTCAGCTAAAAATGCATCCTTTATTTGGTATTAACTAAGGATGAAGAATTTGTTCATTGATTGGCTTTCTCACTTTCCAATCTGTAGCGCTGGCATTGAGGAGTGTTAGCCTCTACATACTTTGCATTTCCACTGCCTTAAAACAAAGTCCAGATGCTGAAGTGAACATAGCAGAGTCTTAAGGGAAGGCCCACAAGAAAGTCAAAATGAACAAAGTAGCCTACCCAGCAACGGACAAACAAAACAATGGTTCAGACATGCTTAGGAAAATTGAAAAATCATTTGTAGCCATCTGTAGGAGACACTAGAGAGGTTCCTACATTGGGGAGTTGACCCTAGATAACCCTGAAGTTTCTTTCCGACTAAGATGCTATTTTAAAATTTAGAGGAGAAATTAAAGAAGAGGATTAAAAGGAATGTTAGCCAAGTGAGTATAAAAATGAGGTATTTGAAATCTGTTGTGAGAAGGTCAATAGTTATTTTCTGTTGAGTTAGATGCTAAGTGCTGTGTGATGCTTTCAATGCAACCATGATAAATTATTAAGTATTTGTAATTTATTACACACAGCAGGGAATAATATATTGCAATGTGAGCTGATGTCACTAAACAATGCTGGCTGAAGCATTTGTCTAGATATTGCACAAGATTGTCTGAAAAGTAGCGGACTCATTAGTAACTCAGATTGTTGCAGGAGACTGTGTTTTCTTTCTTAGGAGCTTTTCCATTTTAAACTAGAAAATGAAGAATTATTAAGACATATTTACATTATTCAAGTGTCCTAGTGAGACTTCTGCCCTCTAAAATTACTGGGATAATCATCAGTGTTTTCCAAGTGTAAAAACGGAAGGATAGAACATGGCTCCTTCTACTTAAAACAAATGTTTTATGAATTCTTGATAAATATATGTTTGGGCTTTTGACTCTTCAGTTATCGATGGCTGACATGAAATGCTATTCATCTATTGTTTGTTAACCTAGTTACAAGCTACCTTTTCTATTCTCATTTTAATTTTATAAAGAACGATTCACACTAAGCATGCAAAAGCATGCCTAAGGTAAGGATTAATTCATAAAGCCCCTAGAGATGATCGTTTTTCATAGCATCTTCACAACCTGAGTGTTTTCTTCTACTGATTCAGAGCACATCAATGAATTTGCTATTTGGAGAAGAATAAAAAATATTCTTGCATTTTCCTTCCTAGCAATTATAGGAGCCCTTGTCATATGCTATGGCTTGTTAGCTCTGTAACACCTTGAAAATCTTTAATTTATTTCACGTCACTCCTGAAAATTATTTTTTTTATCATTCTCTATTTTAACTAATGATTTTCTTCTTAGGTATTTTAAATTTCACCTCTACTCTAATGTGTTCAACACCAGCTCTACTTACAGACAAATTATTTCACTGCTCTTGAGAGCTTTCCATAAAACTTTAAAAGCTTCTATCCACCTGCGTCAAGCAGTGAGCTGGCTGGAGAGAGGAGGGAGGAGAGGAGAGGGGTGTATGCGTGACGGATGGAAGAGGACGGTGGAGGCTTGGAAAAGTAAAGAATGTTCAGAAAATGGCCAGGGTGTAACCAAGAACAAGATGATGAATACAAAGAACACCCAGTTGCAAGTTGAAAAATAGGGGACTTCAAAAATTCTGACTATGAGTATCATTTACAAATCTATGTTGTCATGAAAATATTTAATAATTGATAGGAATCATCGGCTCATAATCTTAGCGACAGTTTGTAACCTGTTGGAAGTTGGAAGGAAAAGTGTCCACGCAAACAAAATAGAATAACAATTAGGCTGATATGGTGATGAGATTGGATTATTAGGAGGAAGTGAAAAGTTGGTTGAAAACTCTCTATTATCATTTCTTTAATATTGTGCTTTCTCTTGCCTGGGACCTTGTCTGAGACATCATCTGACATTCATGAGGCAAAGACCTATCACAGTGAAAAGAAGGACAAGTCAAGACCAGAGTTGTGTGTCCTTCCAAAAAAGGTTTCTCAGTGTATTTGTGGGACTGCTGATTCCTTGGTTAATTGCTAACTCATTATGAGCAATTTACTCTGTATGCCAGGCACTGTTTTAAGTGTTTTGTATGTGTTAACTTGTATCAATCCTGTGAAGTCAGTACTACTACTGTTCCCATTAAGATGAGGAGGAAAATGAGACACAGAAAAGTTAAGTGATTTGACTAAGGTCACATAGCTAGTAAATCAGCACTGGGTTTGAGCACAGGCAGTCTGGCTCCAGAGTCTGTATTCCTGATCACTACTGCCCCACGCCTGTCTAACATGGTTCAGTAAGGTCTTTGCACCACAGGAGCCACATTCTAATTAAGTGAGGACACACGGCCCTGATTTTTCTCTTATAGCCTCTGTCAATGGAGACTCCACATTTCACCTTCAGCTTCTATACTCTTGTTAAATAAAATACATGAGAGTACGTTATAAATTGCAGTGACCAAAGAAAGTATTATTTCATTAACTCCTATACAGGTAAAGCAGCCCCGTAAGTCCTCTTCCTCCTTAAATTCCCAAGTTTTCTTAATTTTTAAAGCTCGTAGGGGTATAGAATTCTGCACTGCCCAAAAGGGCACTAGCCACCTGGGGCTATTTAAATTTAAATTAAAATGAAATGCAATGAAAAGCACAGTTCCTCAGTCACACTAGGTACAATTCATCAGCTTTATAGCCACATGTTGCTAGTGGCTACTCTATTGGACAGTGTAGCCATAGGACATGCCCATCATTGCACTAGATGCTGCATTGGGCAGCACTAGACAGATTACAAAAGGTACTATTCCCTTTCAAATGAGACAACATAGTAATTACATCACTTTCGTATTGGACCATCTTATTTTTTAACCATTGTCGTCATGCTTATAGAATAAACAGGACAAGATGTCTCTTCTCCTCATGGCTCCTGTTTACTTACTTCTTCCTTTACTTTAAACAAATACACTTAGTCATGTCCCTTTTTTTCTCCCTTTCTTTTGCTTCAACTCATGCTTCCATACTGACTACGTGTGAAAGCAGCTGCCAGAGCCCATTAAATGCGTCAACACCTTTGCCTCTGGGCAGCCTCCTTCCAGACTGCTTCCTTCAGACAGCCTTTCCTGACCTGCAGGAGGATGCTCTGAGACAGCCAGATTGAACCCGAGGCTCTGTATTATCCTGGAATTCAATTTTTCCTTAAAGATACTCACACTATTTTATTTTTTATTTTTTTGCAGTTTTTCCTGCTATGTATTTGTCTATTATTAGGGTTGACCTCACATTTAATGCACGTCAAAGATAGTATCCAGTATTCTATTTGGTAAATCACTCAAGATAACCAATTTCATGGGTCTTTCAGTCCACCAAATAGTTTAGCAGTGCCTTGCACATTTCAACAGACCATTTACCCAGCCATAGATAGCAGAAATTTAATAGTAGCTCTCTAGTTTTCAAAGGTCAAAACAAACAGGATGGACTGTTTGTTAGGTTTATCACTGGAAGACATTGAGCAGAGACTGGACCATTCATTCATTTATTTATTAGTCCAACAGACATTTATTCACCACCACTAAGAGCTGACTCTTTGCAGAGCACTAAGGATACAGTTTAAGGCACATCTTTCATCTTAAGGAGCTCATAGGCTAGTTGGGAAGATCAGCAGCTAAATAGGCAACCACAATATAGTAGAATAAATGCTCTAATTAGAATTTCTCTGAAATCTCTCTTGATGGAATTGTGAATGACCAACGCTGGGAGGATGTGGAGTTAGGAAAGTCTTCTAGAGGAGCGGACCCCTGAGATGAGTCTTGCAGGGCAATAGTCATCTAGGCGAAGGCTTGTAAGAGTATGACCTCTGAGGGTGTTGAATGGGTATGGGTTTAATGGTGGAAGATGAGACTAAAGGCTGAGCTAGATTATGAAGAGCCGTGTATGCTCTGCCACAAATTTCAGATTTTGTCCTAAAAAAAAAGGCATGTTATCAACGTAGTAAAGCAAAAGAGTAACATTCACTGTAAGATTAATGTTTTAGACTACACACAATGCCAACCACTGAACTAGAGGCAGAAACACTGGAGAAGAGGTTATTGTAGCAATCCAGGTGAGGACTAAGGAGGGCTTGAATGAAGAGAAGCGGGGGCAGACTTAAGAGGGATTTTTGGTTTGAAATAGCAGGACTCAGTAACACGTCGAATGAGGGCAATTAAGCACAGTGAGGAGTCTAGGATAATTGCCAGCATTCCATCAAAGATATTGCTGCAAAAATCTCTCCATGGGTGAAAGACTAGGTTAAATTATATCTATAGTCCTTTTAGGACTATGGGTCATAATTTAAAATTTTATTAACTTTCAGGACTCTAGGCAGCTGCCACTAATTATCATAAAATATAATGAAGCTGACACTTAACATCTACGAAGTATAGTGGGATATCCTTTTTCAGATATTACATTAGCAAAACATTAAACATATAATATTCAATATTGGCAAGGCTGCCTTACAATCATAAATTGCTTGTAACAGTATAAGTTGATATAAATCTTTTGGAAACAATTTGGTAGTATGTACCACAAGTTATAAAGCACGTATAAATATATTCTCTTTGCCATGAAGTTATATCAAGGATATTCTTCAAAAGAAGAAAAGAGGTATATTAAGGAAGTATGCATTGCAGTGGTTTTTAGACCTGTGAAATATTGGTCATGACCTAAATGTTCAAGAACAAGGAGAAGACTGAGTAAAATTGGTTATGTCAATTCCTTGGAAGGTTGGCTAGCTAAGGAAATGGTGACTGTCAGTACTGTACCAGGAACTAACGTGTGCTAAGACTTAAACCACATCTTTTTGCTTGAAACCTGGTGTTCTTTCAGCTGCTTCTCTTGCAACAGCATGGAAGAATACTAACAATACAATGCTCAGTAGAAAACCAAACACAAAAAGCATAAGCACATTAATAAAAACTGATGATTCTGGGTTTGTGTGGATAAAGACTGAAACAAATCCTGGTATTTTTTAATCCTAGGATGGTAAGGTGCTGGGCAATATTCTTTTCCATTTTTTTTTTAGACTTTTTTACATTTTTGTGCTATGATGCCACAAGTGATATTTTAACAATTATAAAAATAAAAAATAAAAAAACAGTTTTATTTTGGTTTCCAGATTTGTATTGTTTAGGTCTTCAGCTTTTCCACAAGATTGCTTGTTATTATCCTTCCCAATTTAGAAGAGTTAGATATTTAATAATAGAACACATATGCAGCAATTCTAGTACTGCATTCTGCTTCCTCAAAATTCATTCAGCACCAATTTCACAGAAGCCCACCTACACTTTTTGAGCTATTTAATTTTTCACAGTTTTGTGCCTGTGTTGTGCTATAGCACCCATGCAAAAATATATTGAATGCTAACCATTCTGCAGGAAAATAGATGAAATGTATGCTATGAGCTCTAAAAATGATGAACCAAATGTTATTTTGGATATTTTTCACACTTAATAATAATAAATGGAAAACAGGAGGAAAATGTTCCTGTATTTGAGGTCTTGCTGTTCTCTTATGTCACATACCACCCGAAGTTAAGAACCATCTTCATTTCCTCCAAATGCTGTAGCCTCTTCTCCTCTTAACCTACTTTTCTCCTTTTCTCACATAAATTGTGATTATGTGATTTGCCTACCTGACTCCCACAGACATTTGCTGGAGACCTATTTTCCTGGAGTACTGTGAAGTAGCATTTATTTGGCTATGGATTTGGTCCTCATAAAAGGCATTGACCTCTTTTTCTGTCTTTTTCCTCATTAAAGTTCTCACATAAATTGTAAGCTCTGAGAGGCCCCCATGTCCATTAATTTCCTTTGCACAATGCTATGTCCAATTAGAACCTGATAAGAACCTGGTCCTTATTGACACCATCAATGTCTAAGAAGATTAGTGAATTTTTTTTCTAAAAAAAGAAAAAAAGATAAATCACACAGATGTCATTTCAATGGGACAAAAAAACAAGGAGAGAAAGGTAATATCATCCTTGTGAGGATTGTGGATATGAGTTGGTAGAGGGTGAGAAAAACTTGTTACTGGAAAACAATCTAACAACCTGATTTCACATAAATCACTATATCTGGGACACCCATGAAACCCAGAGGGATTATGCAGTATAATCCCTGTTGTACAGTGACATAATGCAGGAAAAGAATTTAGCACTTTTTGAGTTACACGACTGTTGCCAATTTTATGCCCAAGTAATGTTAGAAAATCCATGAGATTTAAAATGAATATTTATTATTTGGTATTAAAATGAAGGAATGACTTATGAATCCAATACCTTTTATTTCTTTCACCCCTTGGATCCCCAAATCTCTGAAAATCAGGATCTGGTCTCTCATCCCCCAATGCCTGGGGTACAGTGCTCAGCATGAAGCATTTCTCCCCATGGCTGCTGTTTGATTCTCCTTCATCCTGTGTAACTGCTGAGGGCGAGGGGCCTCTTGTTCACCACGTGGTCTAAAGGCAGGCAGCCCATTCGTTATTGGAAAGGAAATCACTGCAAATCTTTTCTGGAGAACTGTGAGGTACAAATTAATTCCCAGTGCTTCAATGTACGACATATATTAAAGAACGCATGTAGATGTATTCGCATCACAGATTATTGAAATCTGTGATTTATTTCCCACATGGGATTCATCAAGGTTCATTTCTGGATGGATTAGCTCAAATTTTGCCAGTAAGCTTCTTCATCCCTTCTCATATCTTCCTGAAAGCACCCTTGCCAGGACTTCAAACTCTATCTGGAGGGGTTCAGATGACAGCCACTGGTATATTTCCCACTCCCGCCCTCTCCTGTGATACACTATTGAACACCTACCAAAGTTACCATAAACTCAGGTATCTGATATCCGGAATACTAGAGTAACCTCCACCAATGCCCACAGCTGCAAAGCCCCACCTCTGGGTCCTCCTGTGTTCCCCTCTACCCTGCAGCCATTTTGCCCATAGGGCTTCATTCCTTTGCAGTCCTTGAAATGCTCAAATACAATTACCTAATTATGTTCTTATGTGAGAGAACTCTTATTTTCTTTATTGTAACAATGAACATTATATTAAATTTCAGGCAGTATCCTGATAAAGTGTCAATTGTGATTTTGTTTAAGTGATAGTTCTTTTGTGTCATTAAAACCAATTACTGATATATCTGAGAAGAATCTTTAGAGTTTGGATATGAAACAACTTACGGACAGGTTAGCTTTGACTGAGATGAAAGTTGATGATTTGAACTCTGACAAGGTGGGTTGCCATGTTGTTCTTATTAACTATTATTTTTGTCAATATACATTATCATCTGGGTTTTGTTCCCAAGAAGATTAAACAAGCATCTTTTATGCCACCAAAGAACAAAGAAAATAAACAAAACCCCGATTAGATAAGATAGTACAAGCACAGGCGTAAAGATGCAGAAACATTTTTAAGAGAACCCAGTTACAGAAGATGCTTCCCTTAATAGATATGATTAAAATCATCTTGCCATCTTTAAATTCTTTTGTTCTTCCTACTTGATGACTTTAAAAAGCAGAGCCCCAAGCATGTATTTTACCTAAGTGATATTGTATATAGTTCAACTAGTCTTAAAAAACAGCAACCACCACCCCCTCCTCCTACTTTTGAATCTTGATCCTCTAGACTGTTTGTTTTCGACTCCTTTCGTTGTTTTTCTGGTATTTGTCTCCATATTTCCACATAACATGTTTATGCTGCTATCTTGCTTTTTCAGCTTTCATCTTTGTTGTCTTTCTACTAAGGAAGATAATGATTTAACTCCCCACCATACACAAATTGCACATGTATGTGCATTTAGACACGCATACACTTCTCCTCCATCCTTCCAGTAGGATTGTGTCACAATTTTGGTCCAATTAGTATTCAGTGTTTGTATTATCATGACGGTGCACATGATGTCACAATTGATCTAGATAGGGTAATAAAATAACATTTCTTTTTATACACATTTTGTTTTTCCTGGAATCACTAATTCCTTGCTTTGTCATAAACTTGGTTTCCTTATATCAATTATGAATTCATCCTCAAATTCTGGCTGAACTGTTCATATTCCTTGAGTACATCCAAACACATCAAACAGGCCATAAATTCTGTTTCTTTTTTCTTGGAGATACTTCTGGAGTCTCCCATCTTCCTGCTCTAATCTGGACTGAATGATCGGTAGACCAGTAGCATGGCTGTCAATTCTGGCCTGCCTTCATCATCACTTTGAAAAATCCCTTTACCTTCCGTGTGTTAGAGTACCTGTTCCCTGGATTCGGAGTCTTCCTCTTTCTTGTTTCCTTCCTTGTTTGGATGGTGTACATCCTTCAGAAACTTCCTAAAAAGGGTGCATGGGAGGTAAATATTTGTTTTGAGATTTTTTGGTGTCCAAAATAGACTTATTTTACCCACACACTTGATTTACACTTTGGCTGGTTTTATGCTGGTCTAGAATAAAACTCATCGTTCCTCATCATTTTGAAGGTGTCGTTCTGTTTTCTTCTTGCTAGCAGTACAGCCATGGAGAATCCTGAGGCCTTTCTGAGACCTAATCCTTTTTCTGTAATCTCTTGTTACTCTCAAATGTTTTAAAATTTTGTGCTAGTGTTCCCTCATGTGGGTCTTTCTCCCTCCTCTTCTTTCCCTTTTCTTTTTGCTAGGCATTTGCTAGGCATTTTTGATTAAAAAACTCATGTTCTTCAGTTCTCAGAAATATTCTTTAATTCCTTTGGCAATGGCCTTCCTTTATTTTCTTTTTGAGACTTCAGAATTTGAATGGTGAACCTCCTGAATGAACTCTCTAATTTCATGAGGATTTTTCATTTGTTTTACTTTCTAAAATGTTTCTTCAACTTTCTCTCATATCTTATGTATTGAGGTATTTCTATCTCGCTTATCGTTTTTAATTTCCAGGAACTTTCTTTTTCTCTGAATGTTCCTCTTTTTATAGCCTCCTGTTCTTTTTGTGTGGACATAATGTCTTCTCTCTGAGAATATTAATATTCTTGAAGTCACCTACTTATGTCTTGTTTCTGTGTCCTCTGAGTCTATCGCTTCTGTTTGGTGTGAAGTTAAGAGTGTGGTGCTGACGTTCTGTTTGGAAGCTTGGGAAGGTGGCAAGGTTCCCTGACTGGTGGCTTTACTTGGACGTGAGCAGATAGACTTGGTTATTTAGTTGGGAGACATTCATATAGGAGTATCATTATGTCATTATCCTTTGGCCAATTTCTCCAAAGAAGACTCTTCCAATTGCCTGCCTGGGAGATGAAATTTAGGCTGCTGAAGTCTAGGTGCTAAGCAGGGAAGGGGGACCAGGGACTCCCCGTTCAGCTTGTAGGCTTTTGCTTTATAGACACTTGTTCAGTCTTCAGCTGTGTCTGGTGTCCTTGAGTTCATCCTCTACAGAAAGTGACAGTGATCTTCTGTGCAGAGGGACTGGCATTGGAGGAAGAGACTTAAAAAGATTTTCACACAATTCTGTTTTCAACCCCATCTTCTAGAGTTTCTGGAGGCTTCATTTCCAGGGCCTTCGTGGTGTCGGGTGGAGTGACTGCTTTGTTTCTGTTGGCATCAGCCCCATCCCCATCCCTTGTGGGCTTCTACTTCAATTTTTTCTCCTCTGGTAAGTCAGTTACAACTTGGTCATCATCTGCTTTTAAGCTTTCAAAATGCTGATAAGATTTCTTTCCTGTTTTCCCCATTTTATACTCAACAATTTAGTTGAATATTGGTAGGAAGGGGAGATAAACAAAGGTGTTCTATTTTCTGTGCTTACCCCGACTCCAGGCCACACAACAGTTCTTTTTCGTTGCTACTGTCTTGTTAGTGTTATGTTAACAACTGGACAGAAGTAATTGGAAGGGTGCTGCATCAGGTGACCTGTCATCACTTTCTGGTTTTCGAAAGGGAGAGGGTGCAGTAAGAGAAGAGAAAAGGAAAGGAAGAAAAGGAAAGTGGAGTAGGATAAAGAAATAAGAGAGGGAAATTCAAAGATGAAAGGAGAAGGGAGACTATTATTGAAAAGTGAAATAAAACTCTTAATGGACAAATCAGCATGGAGATATCTCCCTCTTCTTCCTGACTCTGCCTACCCCTCGCTGGCATTTCATTTTTATTGAACTGACAAGAAATGACCGTGCTTTGACAAACTGGTCTCCAGACCCCGAGCACCTGACTGAGGCTCTGATGCTCTTATAAAAATTAGTTTTTAAGTTACCCAGTCATGCTCTGACTCATGAAGCCAGGCTTCATAATTTTGAATTGGATAAGTTTTCTTGTGTATCCTCTAGTTCTTCTCTTGTAGACTTAAAAAAAAAAAAGATTTATTGTATTTTACATGATGTTCTATTCTCATATTAGAACTTACATAATTCACAGTACTCTTGGGAGGCAGCATATGTGGTATATTCATAGAAACATAAAACGTTGGAATTCAAAAGAATCTTGAGATCATCCTGTCAAGCACTCTTCTTTTTACAAATGAGGAAACTAATGGCCACAGAGGCCAAGTGACCGCCCAGGGTCATCCAGAGGGAACATGTGTATGATCCAATGTAAGGAAGAGAAAATTATATCAAGTCACGAGTGAATTTGTTGTTATGAAGATAGAACTAGTGCTTCTGTCATACTATTCATATTTCAGGATTTTTTTTCACAAGCCAAACTGCTTTTCATTTTATAGATATTCACATGCTATTAATGGTTAAGGTATAATGCATTTGTAAAGAGAATGAGTTTTATCTGGAAGTCACTGCATGAACAGAAATTATATCACAGAAATTTATGAGGTAACAAATTGTTATCCTTTTGGCATTTGCAGTTCTGATCCGTTTTCATTTTTGTGCTTGGATGATGTTGAGATTATTGAAGGCTTAAGGGTTTTTCTAAGAACCCTCCTTAGGTATACGATATCATTTAGCGCAAAATGTTATAACACACCTGCCAAATTTCCTATAAACTGAGGATGTAGAACTTTCTTGGTTTCAGTGAAAGAGTGTTTGATAGTGAATCTCTAAATGATGCAATCTTGCCCTGGCATGTACATCTTCACAGTTTGCAAAAATAGGACTAAATTTTTTTAAAACTAGTCTCACAAGTTCTGGCATGTAACAATGAAATAAATAACTTCATGTATATAGCTGGTTGATTAGTTGTGATTAAAATTTATTGAACCCAACTGAAATCCTTGGTTCTTTGGAATGAGGGTTTGCTATTTCTCCTTCCAGTGGCCATTTTAATGGTTATTTAAATTTTTTTCTCTGTGTTCTCTTTACCCCAAGAAGTCATCTGTTTCTTATTGTGAAAAAATGAAAAATTAAATCATCTTTCGTAAATAAATGCAGGGTGTTTATTACATCATATTTAAGTTACTAATGATGATCACCTTTTCACGGGAAATACCAAACTTGTCTGCTGACTGGTAGTACCCATTAGAAAAAGATTTTGCTGGTTTCTGGCTAAATCAATCATGAGCTTGCTTCTGAAATATTTTCTGACTTGTTGATCCTGGTGTATATCAACGTACCCCACTTTTTATGCTTTTCATGCTTCTCTGACCATGTATTCCCATGGTCACTGGCAGGAGCCAGTGAATTGTATTCATAGTTACTCAACTCCATTCTCTTGGTCCCATGTTCCTAGGCTACCTTGTATTATAGCATTTCTCACACCAAATTGTAATATTTGTTTACATATTGTGTTTTTTACTGTGAGTTTCTCAAGACCAGGGACTGTGTCTTCTTATTCATTTTTGTAACTCTAGATTCCAACAAAGCTATCAGCATGTCATAAGAGCTCAGTTAATGCTCTGTGAATGATGGTGGGCATGCCTGGGTTTATGGGGAATAGAAGAGTACAGGACACTCTTTTGAGAGGATGTTAATGAATAAAATTCCTTCCCAACCTGAACTAAACCAAAAAGCATTTTTCTAAATTATTCAGTCCTGATAGTATAAAACTTTGGAGTTCATGTTTTGATTATACTACCTTACTGTTGATGCTGTGTTTAATTATGTGTATCGGGGAGATTTAATGACCAAGGAGACAATTATTGAGATGTAATAGCAATGTGCAATGAGTATACTTGGCTTTTAGGATTAAGTTCACAAGGTCTGCACTTGACTACTTCCTACCTGTGTGATCTTGGGGAGAGTTTCTTCAATATAAAAAGTTTATAATGTTTACCATACATATCCAATAGAACTGGGATATTATGAGGGTAAAAAGAGACATTAAAGCATGGTGAACTAGCGTTCAATATGTCATTATTTTTATTATTTTCTTTGTTCTAAAATTGATTTTTCGTTAAGGAAAAGGTAACAGAGCTAATTTCTTTTGTGTATGAGGGGTTTCTTGTATCTCAAGTTACCAATCGTCCTCTAATTTTGAGTAAAATCTAGTCCAAAATTTATTTTAATGAGTCGTTTAAATACCTACAACTGAACAGCAAGAAAACAAATAACCCAATTTAAAAATGGTCTAAGTACTTGAGTAGATATTCCTCCCAAGAAAACAAACAAATGGCTACTATGTATGTGAAAAGGTACTCAACATCACTAATCACCAGGGAACTGCATGTCAAAACTGTAATGAGATATCACTTCACACCTTTTAGGATGGCAATTACCAAAAACAAACAAACAAACAAAAAACAAACAAACAGAACAAGTATTGGCAAGGATGTAGAGAAATTGGAACCTTGTACCCTGTTAGTGGGAATATAAAATGGTACAGCCATTATGGAAAACACTGTGGAGATTCCTCAAAAAAATTAAAAATGGAACTAACATGTAATCCAGCAATCTCACTTCTGTGTACTTATACAAAAAACCTGAAATCTGAATCTTGAAGAGATATCTATATGCCCATGTTCACTGCAGCAGTATTCACAATAGTCAAGATATGCAAACAACCCAAATATCCATTGACAGATGAAGGGATAATGTGGAATATAGATACAATGGAATGTTATTCAGCCTTAACAAAGAAGGAAATCCTACTATTTGTGACAACATGGACTAACCTGGAGAACGTTATGCTAAGTGAAATAAGCCAGTCTAAGAAGGACAAATGGTGTATGATTCTACTTATATGAGATATCTAAAAATAGCTAAATTCATAGAAGCAGAGAATAGAATTTTGGTTGCCAGGGGCTAGAGGGAGGGGCAAATGGGGAGTTGTTGTTCAATGGGTATAAAGTTTCAGTTATGCGAAGTGACATCACACTATTACATACTTAAAATTTTGTTGAGAGGGTAGATACCATGTTAAGTGTTCTTACCATACACACACACACACACAAAATGGGCACAAGGAAACTTTTGGAGATGATAGATACATTTATTACCTTGATTTTTGTGATAGTATTATAGGTATATATGTATGTCCAGACTCATCAAATTGTATCCATTAAATAAATACAGTTCTTTTGTATATCAATTACACTTCAATAAAGCTGTTAAAAATTTTTTTAAAAAAGAGTTTTTTAAATGATTTAAATGTAAGATGGCTTGTTATCAAAAACATGTCTATTCACTCTCCTCCCTTTTTAGTTCTATTTGAATCCAAGAAGTTAAATATATAACTGTATTTTTAACCTTTTTACATCTCAAACACATAGATCAAATCCTGCTGTGGAAAATGATCTTGCATTACCTAGAGAAACACTACAAGTACTTGCATTTGCCTGAAGACTGAGTTTTTAAGTGCTTTTCGTGCTTAGTTTTGTTCTCTGAAGTCCATTTCCTAGTTTAGTTACTACTAGTACATTGGTTGTGGTGCAATGCTTGCTCTAAAGAGTTATCTCCCTAAAATAATAATGATCTTTTAGCTTCAGTTCCTTCCTCCTTAAATCCAGAATGTCAGCCCTCTCTGAGTACCTGTTGAAAGTGCTGCTTTGAGTAAAGACCACTGGTTGAAAGCCAAAATATAGCAGAATTCAGGTAATGCTGATAAGTAGAATAAGACGTTACTTGGATGCTGGATAGAAGAATGCTCATGGTTTGCAAACTCTGCTAACTGCAGTTGGGATACTGTTAAGAGTGTCCTATTTGCAGAAGGTATTTGGAAATGACTTTTACGTTATATATGTATAGATACGTATTTAGGTAGATAAAAGATGCTTTGCCTTTTTCTGAATGATGGTATTTTTAATACATGGATAGGCTTATTATCTCTTTATTAGATCATTCTACTATATCATGAAATAGGAGCTTCTTATTCATTCACTTATTCATCACACACACATCCAATGAGTGCCCACAGATATCAACTTCACTAGACTTTAAGGATATACTGGGATGTGAGCTCTGCGAAGTCTGGGGCCCTCTCTATATTGTTCACAAGCTATCTGCTTGTATCTAAAAAGCATCTGTCATGTAGTAGGTTCTCAATAAATATGTATTAGAAGATTGAAGAAGGGTAGATGCCACGAATGTCCTCCCTCCCCCTCACTAATTTAATGGATGTAATTCTGTAATGAATTCCTAATCTGTAAATGAATTACTAATTTCTAATCTGTAACTATAATGGGCTTAATTCAAAGTCCAATACTAATTTCTTTTCTAGTCCAGAATAGGTAAGAAATTTAAACAATGCTCACTTTGATTCCAATAGTCTTTGGCATAATGGTTTTCCTGGGCAATGGGCTGGAAAATATGAAATTTCTCTTGTCTCAGAGAGTCTGTTCATATTGGGCATTTGAGCATTTACAGGGAGTTAGTTTTATCTTTTGAAACCTTCCTGTCATGTTGTTGGCCTCAGTATCTGGGCAGCTACTTTGAAATGGCAAAAACAAACAGACAGACAAAGCACAATCAAAATCCCAAAACACTGCAAAAATAGTACTCATAAAATAATCCAAATAAATACAAATACAGACAACACATTAGTAAAACTTACTTAAACCCAGTCAAGTGCTCCTTCTCCAACCATTCCTAACCCCACATTAGCTTTCTTGACCCTGCAGAGAATCCATTTTTTGCCCAACTCCAAAGATCCTTCTGGTTTCAATGGTTGGCTCTCTAGTTTCTGCTCTTGTTCCTGTCCTCTTCTCTTTATTCCCCCACATCATTTCTCTTCCCACTCTCTCCTCTTCCTGGTTTCCTTCTTTTATTTTCTTGCTTTCTTTCTTTCCCTGAATCTTCCCCACCTATTGTATCCACGTTTCCCCAGACATTTCCAGTTTTCAGGAGTGCGAAGAGACAACACCTCAGAAGTTTAGTTCTGGCCTGAGGTGGGCACAAGTTTCTCTTCAAACTATAGAATCTTCTGCAGTTAACATTCCCATTGACTGGACTCTTACTAAGAGTTATTATCCTGTGCACATTTGGGGAATGAAATTTGAATGTCTAGAAATAATAGTATGGGTGAATATTGTTGGTGAAAGTGGGTTACCATTTCTGTTTGGGGTTTGTCAATTTTGATTTTAAACAATTTACAACTAACATGTATTTTCTGAGGAATAAATTAATCTGTTGAGTGCTTATTTAATCCCTTCTCAATAACCCATTTGGAAGATACTAACATCCCCTCAATCTTCAGATGAGGGGCAGAGGCACAGAAAAGTCACATAACTTACCCAGCATCACATAACTATTAAGGGCCAGGATCTGAAGCTAGGAAGTCTAGCTCCAGAGACAACATTTGTAACCACCATACCACTCTGTTCCTCTGAGCAGATGTTTGGATCTGTGATGACTTGTGGCAGAGCTAGAATGCCTAGTATGTATGGACGCTGACCCTGTGAACCTACCCCAGCCCAATCTATCTCCAGAGCATCAGCATCTGATGATGCCGATCATCAGATCAGGGGTGGGAGAGGGGCTTTCTATGCTAGTCCTTTTCATACTGGATTGTCCCTATTGCCACTTTTCAGGGGACACATAGGGGAATAGCATTTGGCTCCATGCCTCTTCTGTACCAGGAGTTTCACTCCCTCATTTTATTGCTTTTCAGAGTCCCTTTAAGAGTCCACATGGCATTTGATAGAGGAAAAAGCATAAAACGTTTGGGGTGGGGGAGAATGAGCACAGGTTTAAGTGCAATTTTGCTGTTAATCCATGTTGTTAAAGATAACACTTTTTCTTTACTGTGATGTGCGAGATAAATCTTCTCTTTCACAAAGTGCACTTTAAGCTGACAAATGTACACAGTTTCATCATGTTGTTCACTTTTTGCTAAGTCCCAGTTGTACACCACATAAGGAGGTGAAAATACTGTTACAAGAGGCGTGATTACACTTATTTGAACCTTAGAACAAATTTTACTCAACTACCACTAAAGGACCAATTACATCAGGCCAAATTGTTATTTTACTTATGTTTCCCGAAAGATGGAAAGAAATGATGCCAAGGGTAATTAGGGTGGAGAGTTGTCATTTATAATAAGAAATATATTTTTGATCTTTTTCCCCCATTTCTGGCACAGAGTTCCTAAAACCCTTGGAATTTCCAAAGTGGTGAAAGAGATTTAGGTGTCTTTTGTTATGTTAATGAGGTGCCTTTGGGAAAGCCCTTAGGTAACCTAAGGTGGGGAGCTGGTTGCCAGGAGAACCAACTAGTGATTAGAGGGTCAGAACTTTCAATCCCACATCCCAACCTCTGGGGAGGGGAGGGAGGCTGGAGATTGAGTTCAATCATCAATGGCCAATGTAATCAATCAGGCCTATGTAGGGAAGCTTCCACAAAAACCCAAAAGGACAGAGTTGGGAGAGCTTCCAGGCTAGTGAACACATGGAGATTTGGAGAGAGTATTGCACTTGGAGATGACATGGAAGTTCTGTGCCCATTCCCCATATCTTGCCTTATACATCTCTTCCATCTGGCTGTTCTTGAGTTATATTCTTTTATAATAAGCCACTAATCTAGTAAGTAAATGAGTTTGCCTGAGTTCTGTGAGCTGCTCTAGCAAATTAATCAAACCTAAGGAGGAGGTCTTGGGAACCTCTGACTTACAGCCAGTTGGTCAGAAGTACAGGTAACAACCTGGGCATGTGACTGGCAGCTGTCCACGGTGAGGGGGGAGCGGCCAGTCTCATAGGACTGAGGCCTTAACCTGTGGAATCTGACACTGTCTCTGGGTAGATAGTGTCAGAATTGAGTTGAATTGTAGGACACCCAGTTGGTATCCAGAGAACTTCTGGATGGTGAGGAGGAAAGCTCTCCCCCACAGGAATTGGAATTGGGATCTGGACACTTTTTAGAGTTTGTGTGTTTCTATTTTCTTTAAGGAAAAACAAAAACTGGTTATTTGGTTTTGCTCATTGCTATTATCTGAAGGTGCATACATGAAAAATAAGCAATGGTTGACTGACTAGATTACATTTTTATTAGGTCAAAAATGGTCAATTATAGGCAATTTCTTATGATCAACCAAGAATTTTGACCAACCGTTTTTACCAATAGTCTAGTCATTCTCCTTAACAATTGATAAAAATGGTAATTTTGTTGATTTTTTATGCACCAAAACCAAAGTCTGTCATGCAGATGTAACAAGTTATACAAACAAAAATTTGATCTGATTTACTTAGAACTTAACTTGAAATTGTGAACTAACTTGAGACGTTGTTAATAATCATATTGTTTAAAACAATCATATTTAATATTCTATACATAGCTTTGTACATAATTTCATTCCTAATAATTTAATCCTCCTCTATTTCCATCACAGTTGGAACTTGGTCCTGTGACACCGTTTCTTGATTTATTTTTCTCCTTCTACATTATTAATAGAGATTTTATTCTTAAAAATAAGCAACAACCAACAACACCGTTCTTTATCTTTTCAGATTGCTTTCACAAAACTTCTCTATTGAAATACCAGGGAGTTTTATGATCTTAGTTCTCTTATTGAGCTGGCTACAATTCCCATTTTGTACTGTTTGTATAGATTGCCTTTCTTTGTGCAATAGTCCCCTCTGAAGAGGAGTTTTGAATTTAAACAATAAAATTTTATTAATTATTTGACTGTACTATCATTTCAGAGATATAATATCTTTGTTCTCTATAAATTTTAGTTTGTATATATGATGAGTCTTCCTTCAGATCCCCATTCAGTGAAGGACCTGTTGCCTTTGCCTTGAAGGGTTGCCTTGAAGTCTGCAGAGTGCTGCCTTGCCAATGTCTCTTCCCCTCTTACCAGGATGGCCCACATCCAATGACTGATTGATGTAGGGGTATAATAGCGTGGGCTTCTTGAACTAAATCAGAACACCTCTGGAGACCATTCTAGTCTCAATGCTCCCTGGGGTGTTGGGAATTTGTCACTGGGCCACAGCCAGCTGGACTTCTCCTCTGCCCAGCCTTGCTTCCTTCTTTGGCTCTCTATAGGGTGGAGGCCAAGGGTGAATATGATGCGTCTCAAACTCTTTCTGGGGGTCTGCTTCCTGGGGAGCCCAACCTGCAACAGTATTGTCTCAGGCTTTAGAGTCCAGCCTGTTAATAATCAATAGGCAAATGTTTAAATGAAACAGAACATGTGGTTGTTTCCACAACAACTTTTGCTTCTTAATAGTTGACACCATTAATAGTTTAATAATTTTTACCATACTATTATTCTTTTAAAGAATTAAATTCTAATTTTCAACTCAGATTTTTGAAATTCTTATGGATTCCCTTTGAAAGGAGACTTGGGTACTTAGGGTAGGAATTGAGGGGGTCGGGGCGGAGAATGTAAGTAACTTTTCCCATTCTCTCATATTGAAATCTCTCATATTCTCTCATATTGAAATTGCCCCAGTCACATCATGATGGCTAATAATAGGTGAAAAGTGAACTCTAGTCATTTAGTGGCATAGACATGTGGGCAAGTAGCACTTCTTATTATTTAGGATGTTTGATAGTATTATACAAAGAATGCACAAGGGTTCAAGAATATGATCTGTTAACAATCCCACGTTGTAGATGTGAATATCAACTATCTCTCCTCTCAGGCTTGGTGATGAGGCTTCTCTGGTCATGATTGTTATACTATTAACAATAATAATGTACCACGTTTGTATAGACCTTTATCATTTTACTCTTTTTAATTTAATTCTCTTCACGCCCTTGGGAGATAGTTACTATGAACCTTGTCACAGAGATACGGACACTGAGAGCTGGGAGACTTGTTCAAGGTCATACAGGACCCACTCTCAGGTCTTCTGACACCAAGTCTGTTTTCTTTCTCACTCCAACATCTTTCTGCACTAGCAAACCAACGCATACGAATAAACTTTTCATCTCTCAGACCGGAGACCTCAGGCTACTCATCCATGAGTCTTGGCTTTCTAAAGAGATAAAAATTATGAGTGGAATTGTTTACAAATTTGCTCTGGTATCAATAAAAGTCAATTATTGTGCCACACTACAGATGAATAAAGTAAGGCCAAGGTGATATTCTGTTTCATAGTACTCTGATAAAAACCATTTTGGAAGGCAGAGCCCATTTCAGTGGCAACTTCCTCTGAGTTGTCATGGTCCAAATTTTTTTACTTCTTTTATGCCATTTATTTTTAAACATTTATTTACATGCATCGTTCTGTTTCCTTACTTGACTGAGAGGTGTTTGAAGGCAAGACTGTCTCATTTCTTTTCTCTATACCACCAATACCTCTTACAGGTCTTGAATTTTTTCATCCAACAAATATTTGTTCAAGTTTCTGTGTATCAAGCACAGTGCTAGGTGATGGTGCTATGATGGTAAATGTGAAAGACAAGATTCAGTAGTCATGGAGCTTATAGTCTATGGTGAGAAAAAAAAAAAGATAAAATTAAAAAAATACAATTATTGTGGTTGCTACAGTGCAAAGGTGAAGTGGAGCACTAGAGACCTCAGGAAAGTCTTCCTGAGGACATAATTTACAGGGACAATTGTAACGTTTTTTGTTGTTGCTGTTTTGTTTTATAGGAGGCTTTAAAAAAAAGTCTATATATTTTTATTTTTTTGGCATTATAATTTTTAACAAACTTTACTGAGGTATAATTAATTTTGTTATATTTTTTAATTGATTTTTAAATTTATTCATTTTTTTAATTTATAAAGTGATAAAAGCAATTGGAAAGTTTTGAGGGTAGACTGGTTATATACTGAAGAAGTTTGTCAGTTCTATAATCTGCAGGAGTTCTAAGTATCTTAATTAAGTTCTTAATACTCAGTAGAAGTACTGTATTTGTGTAGCTATCCATTAGATTTATAAGGGGCAACCTGCTGGGTTTTTTAAATGGGTCTTTAAATTTGCTTTATCCTATTTGTCAATCATTTTTATCCGCTAAACCATTAAGCAACAGGTATAGTCAATTATGGACGGGCAGGATGATGGAAGATGTCTACACTTGGAGTCAGATGGATCTAGCTTTGAATCTGGGTTCCAGGCTCTTGCTAGCTGTTGATACCCCTGTTTCTCAGTTTCCGCATCAGAAATATGGTGCTAATACCAACCTTAGAGTACTGCCAGTAGGACCAGTGAGGTATCATAGAGCGAATGAGACTGCCCAGGAGTGATCGTGTGTGTTGTAGAGTATATTTAAAGTGTTCAGTTTAACAAATGATCTTTTAATTATCGTTAAATAAGAGAAACCTACACAGGCAAAGAAATCAGATGGGAAATTTTAGAAAGCAGCCAATTATAAATTCCTGCATACAACATTCTTTTCCTAAGCACGAAGCTTTAAAAATTACTTCTTGCAGACCTGGGCACACCTGCAGAATAGGAAAGTAAGTGTCCCTTGACTTATACACCGTAAGTACTCTTTCAGAGTGAGATATGGAAAAATAGATGCAATATCATCTTCTTTGATGGAGGGCAGCTCCTCTTCCTCCTACCTACCCCAGGAGTCTAAATCAAATCAGAGAGTCTCCTTAAAAATTAAAACAATAGATAACAAGTATTGTAGGAAAAAATATCTTTGATTAAGCCTGAATGTTTGACTAAATTTCACTGGTGTTTTAACCACTCTCTAAGAGTATATGATGACTTCTTCTTCTTATGAAGTCATAGGACTGTTTTGGGGGATGACGCCATTTATTACTGCATTTTGATACATCTTATGCTGTTATCTTTCAACCTTAGATAACTTTACATCCTTATCTGGTTTTTCTTGTGTGTACATCTTGTCATTCACTTATAAGACTGCTGAGAACAGGCAATCTTTGAATGTCTGTAGCTCCTGAAACATAGTAGACTTGAGTGCTTATGAATGGATTAACTGTCTGACTTTTTGACTGATGTGAAGAAAAGAAGTGTGAATGAGTTTCAGGGCTAAGAAAAGAATCCTAATCTTCTAAATCCAATCATTTGAGAAGTAATACAGTCCATGAATGAATAAAATATCCATAAGGCATCAAACAGCAAAATGCCATGCAGAGCAGTTTCTCTGTGTGTTCAGCTGGAATAAATTAATTGTGCAGTCCCTCTTTCAAGGAAAATACAAATTGACTAGGCTGACAGATATAAGGTGAGGTAGAGGAATAAAAAAATATGAAATGGATTGAGGTTATGTAAAAGTCCAACCTAACTAACAGCTTTGTACAAACAAAATATTCAATAGATCCTTAGGGAATGAATAAATCAGTGAATTCAGACTAAACCATATGTCTGGATTGCCTGTTTGCCTCATCTGTAATGGTCCTAATAAAATTTTTCTAGCCTTCATTTCTTCTGGCTATGGAGTCAGTAGTAATCCCAGAATGATCCTTAGGCTATGGCATGACTTTAATGGGATGCTTAGGTAATCATAGCAATTTAATTAAAAGGGCTGTCATATTTTGAAACAGCTATTGTTCCCTAGAGAGTGTTACAGTTTTCGTCTGACATTTCTACAGTTACCTAAAGCCTCCACTCACCATAGTTTTTTGTTTGTTTGTTTGATTTTTAAAGACATTATGCATAGTCTTCAACTCGCCTCTAGACTTTATCTCAAAAGTTTTCTCCTCAAAATAGGTGATCACTCCTTTCCAGTCTCATTCACTAGCCTCTTCTGCAAAGCTAGTGGTTTTTCAGAGCTCTATCATTCACCTTTTCCTATTCTTGATTTAAACACTCCCTCTGAGTGATTGCTTCACTCCCAACACTTCACCTACTTGTCACGTGTCAGCACCTGACAAAACTGATTACATTTCCCTTCCCTCTCCTTAGCTCCAGACCCACTTTTGTAGTTAGATGTTCCCTGGATACTTCAAACACAACCTGTCCTGAATCAGAACCATTCTTTTCTCCCCCACAAACCTGCTCACCCTCCTGCTTTTCCCACTTGTTAAATGGGGGCATTACATAAACTGATCACGAAGGCCAAAACCTTAGAGTCATGCTTAGTAGTTTCCCACTACCTCACTACTTAGAGCAAGTCAGTACAACCTAAATGTATACAATTTGTGCTTGCCAATCATATGTCAGTCAACTACAGAAAAAACAGTACAAAGCCCCATTGATTCTAACGCAGACCTTCTAACAGCTCCATCTGCTTCCCTCCGGATAGTAACATTGTCTTACTCATCACCTCCCATTGCCTGACCCAGTAACTGCCTAACTGGGCTCATTGCCTCCTGTTCTTTCCATTCCAGGTTGCCCTGTACCTCAGCGATCCTCATCCATTGTTTTCCATGAAATGCAACGTTCATAGGCGAGACATACACCTCTGGGCTACCAAAAGATTGAAGAAAGGGAAATACTTAGTGAGGAGGCTAAGTTTAATTATTCATAATCTTTCACAGGCCCTGTACAGTCAGGCCTGACCTGGCCTCTGTCTACCTCTCATCTTTGTACACGCTTCTCTCCCCCTCATTTGTTAACTCCGCTGGCTCTTTCTTGCTTTCTCTTATACTATTATCTCCCTTTCTTCTTCTTTCTGACCTCAGCTAAGTGACACCATTTTAGGGAGGTTTTTCCTGAACACACCTCAATCTAAATTAAATACCCGTGCTCTTCCTCTTAGGACTTGTCATAATTTATAATTGCATGGTTATCATTTTATTTTGTTTTGCATTAAGCCTGTTTCACCTACAATGTTCCTGAACTCTGTGAAGGCAGAGATCATGTCTATTTTATTCACCATTGCATTCACAGCCCCCACACAGAGTCTGGAAGACAGTGGACACTCAATATATATTTACTGAAAGAATGAATCGATCAATGGCACATCAGTAGGGCAGCTAACTACAGGCTCAGGCTGTGGATTATGGGCAATTCCCACTCCTGAAGAGCGTATGGTAAGGTAGTAAGAGTGTTGTTATTTCAGGGATAACTTTGACAGTACTCTAAGTTAAATGAAAATTAAGCCTTCAATACTCTGTCTAGCACTTGTTAGTCATACATTATTGCTACACATATTAAGTCTGTTAACAACACACTGGATACCCATTGTATGGCTACTAGATGTTTCTTCTTTTTTTGTCTACTTGAGGTTTCTTCCTAAAGTATAAAGCTCATCACGTAATTCTCCTGCTTATGAATTTTCAATGAGTTCCCATTGTTTAAAGATCAAGTCCATATTATCTGGCATGTCTAACAAAGTCCTCCTCAAGCTGAGCCTTGCTGTTCTTTCTAACCTTAACCCCAGCTGGTCTTTACCATGGGCCATGATCAAGCAACCTTCTTTCATACCTTGGCCTCTACCAGAAGTGTCCCACTTTTGTCCCTATATGGATGTATATTTGCCCTTTCAAATTTAGCTTTCTCAATCACTTTAGTTCCTTCTTCTGTGCTGCCATTACATGGTATACCCTCTTAATTCAAAAATTTATTACATGTTCTATGATAGTTTATTGGAATGCCTATCTCCCAGACTAGACGGTAACTTCTGGATTAGACTGTGCATTCCCAGTGTCCAGCCCAATGTGTAGCGTATAATGGCACCCAGAAACATTTGGGTGACTGAATGCATTGCCAATTGTTTGGAAGTAAAAATGCCTTTGCCTACTGAAGCAAAGCTATAAATGGTGATTTAATTCTCAACTGACTCAAAAAAGCCTGTTTAAATCAGAATGGTACTGAAACATATTGCTAATATTGCTTTTTCTTCCAGTATTAGAATATGTTATCTCTCTCCTCCACTGCAAGTGAGGAAACCTCTTGCTTCTCTTTCTGTCCCAGCCAAATGGCAAAGATCTTTTATAAACTTTTCTTATTGATCTCTCATTGCTTTAGAAGAAGCCAAAAGAAGAGTTCTTTCTTTCTTTACTGTGATAGTGGGATGGGATTTCGACCATTTTGATTTTCATATGTCGACTCAGGGTTGCATCTTTGGGACTTGCCTGTGTCTCAAAGAGTCTTGAAGACCACTTGTCTCATAACATATTATGCTGATACATAAGAATCTTGCTGCAATACTATGAGCTATAAAATGAAATTAATTTTAAAGGAGGTCTACTAATAAAAGTAGCTAAAGTACCTTCCTGTTTAATAGGTAGTCTCACCTACATGAGATATTCATCATTTTTTTTAATCCAGGCACTTGTCCTTTGACTTATGTTAAATGAATCAAAACAGCCCTTTTTTTTTTTTTTTAAAGATTATTTCTTTTCCTTTTTCTCCCCAAAGTCCCCCGGTACCTAGTTGTATATTCTTTGTTGTGGGTCCTTCTAGTTGTGGCATGTCAGCGTGGTTTGATGAGCAGTGCCATGTCTGCGCCCAGGATTCGAACTGACGAAGCACTGGGCCGCCTGCAGCGGAGTGCGCGAACTTAACTACTCGGCCACGGGGCCAGCCCCAAAAACAGCCCTTTTTCCTACCCCTTGACTCTCATCACACAGTTTGCACTCTTTAGTTTTCTTATAGACATCCACAAAAATAGTGTTTAAACTTGGAGAGAAAAACCAATCCTGATGTATGATTAAGTAATTGATGTAATTTATTTGATATATATATTATAATGCAAATAAATATGGTTGCTTTAGGTGAGAATGACAGATGTTTTGAGGAACAATATCCTGTCCTGAATCATGTGTTTTTATACAGTAGCTAACTTAATTAAGTTGGTTAATTAAACAAATGCCCTTTCTGAATCCCTCTCTCTCTCTCTCTTTTTTAATAGGTGGTGTTTGCATTGCTCAATCACAGAAAATCCCACGTGAACCAAGACCTGGGGAATTTGAAAAGATCATCAAACGCCTGCTAGAAACACCTAATGCTCGGGCAGTGATTATGTTTGCCAATGAAGATGACATCAGGTTCTGATTACTTTTCTTCCTTATGTGGGATCAGATTTGCAGCCCACATCCTTTTTCTAGCATATTTCATGTTCAATGTAAAATCTTGTGAGATTTCACAGGAATTGCAATATTCTCATGCAATTATAGCCTACCTTCTGCTGCACGAGGCACAACAGCCTTCTCGTTTCTCAGTCTGAAATGCCTATATGGGAAAACCTAGGGACTGAAAGAAGTGAGACAAATAAGGATGATAGACAGAATGACGTGAATGAGGTGAAGGATGAGGCTAATTAACAGGTGCTGGAGTTAAAGTCTCCAATACGTTTCCTTAGGAGATGATAAGACTCGGGCGATTAGAATGACTGACTAATTGCTTAACAGTGACCTACTGAGTATAAATAACTTGATATCGCCAGTCTTGTAAGATTAATAAGTGTAGTGTTTCTTGATAAATGTAGTATGTTTTATTTCTTTTTATTCCTATAGGAGGATATTGGAAGCAGCGAAAAAATTAAACCAAAGTGGGCATTTTCTCTGGATTGGCTCAGATAGTTGGGGATCTAAAATAGCACCCGTTTATCAACAGGAGGAGATTGCAGAAGGGGCTGTGACGATTTTGCCCAAAAGAACATCAATTGATGGTAAGGATGCACCATAGGGAATTTGTTTCATTCCAGCTGAATCAAAACTCAAAGGCAAAACCAGAGTAGCAGCGTATGATGAAATGCACCTATTATTGTTGACTCTGGATTGAATTTTTAGCTCTGATGGCAGAATTGCCATAACAGTAACTATTTAACCCAACATATATATTTTTTTATTAAGAAAGAGTATCTATTAGTATTTTTTTAAGAAAGAGAATTATAGTTGGCCTTAAATATTTCTATGATGTTGCCCTCTAAGTTTGCATATTTCCATGGGCATATATGATGATTACAGCATTGTTGGAGGGAGAGTGTTTGCTTTATAGAAAATGAAGACATGATGCTAGGCTGACCCTATGGATAAATAAATACAACAGCAAAAATGTGGAGCATCTCTGAAAGGCAATCTGTCTCCCAAATATCTTTTCCAATGGTCTTGACAGTAACTGAAATTCCTACCTTTCCTATTATCCTTTGGAGTAAGGCATTATTTCTAGGTGGTCTCTGTTCAATGAGGTGGTTACCTGAGCAGGCTGACACTTTAGCTCATTGTCCATGACTTCATAAGGTTAAATTAGTACTGATTAGTTTATTGAATTAGCTGAAAATGGAACATACAGGACGGATAAATTTTGAGGCAGGTAGAAGCATAGAAACCAGGAATATGGACCTCTACTAGGAGAAAAAGAGAAGAATAAGAAAAGTCTGAACTGGGGGCTGGCCCCATGGTGCAGCGGTTAAGTTTGCACATTCTGCTTCGGTGGCCTGGGGTTCTCTGGTTCGGATCCTGGGTGTGGACATGACACTGCATGGCAAGCCATGCTAAGACGGTGTCCCACATATAAAGTAGAGGAAGATGGGCATGGATGTTAGCTCAGGACCAGTCTTCCTCAGCAAAAAGAGGAGGATTGGCAGCAGATGTTACCTCAGGGCTAATCTTCCTCAAAAAAAAAAAAAAGAAAAAAGAAAAGTCTGAGCTGGCTCTGAATATTCAACATGAGGTCACTGGTCACTGCTGCCGAAAGATGAAGAGGAGAGGGAGAGGTTGTGAGGACAACACTAACAACAGGCTTTCCAGTGATGCTCATCCCCAGACCCAGGTGCCTGAATGGTGAATGGTGGGGTGGAGATATTGTCCACTGATTGTCCTTGGCTTTTGTGATAAGAGAAGCCTTATTTCTGGGCTATTGGCTCTCCCTCATTTGTTAATATGGTTTGGGTTTTTTTTTTTCTGCTTTATCTCCCCAAACCACCCCATACATAGTTGTATATCTTAGTTGTGGGTCCTTCTAGTTGTGACATGTAGGATGCCGCCTCAATGTGACCTGACGAGCAGTGCCATGTCCGCGCCTAGGATCCGAACCCTGGGCTGCTGCAGCAGAGCGCGCCAACTTAACCACTTGGCCACGGGGCCAGCCCCTGGTTTGGGTTTTTTTTCATGCAATGATCACAACATAGCATAACATCCATTCAAAAGCTCTGACAGTATTCAGTTTTGATTTTGAACGAATATTAAAATCATACCATTCTTCTTTAAAATAGGGTTTGATCGATACTTCAGAAGCCGAACTCTTGCCAATAATCGAAGAAATGTGTGGTTTGCAGAATTTTGGGAGGAGAATTTTGGATGCAAGTTAGGATCACATGGAAAAAGGAACAGTCATATAAAGAAATGCACAGGTAGCCACTTAAATGTTTCCTTGGTGCATTTGTTTTATTACCACCTGAGAAATGAAGTTTTTCTATGTGGATAATGATGAGAGTATCTCTATTTCCTTCTGTCTCTTGTTATAGTTTCTCAGCAGAGCTGAGAGTACACTGATCATTCAGCAAACTTAGGTGTACTTATTGGTTCTTACAGTCAACCAACAAGTATTTATTGAACACATGCCATGTGTCCACCACTGGGATATTTCAATTCTATTTTAAAAACATTTATTGAATTTCTACTTTGGGCAAGGCACTTTATTAGGTTTGGTGGGATATAGACAAACAAGCAAGACATGATATTGCTCTGCAGAAGCTCAAAATGTAGTGAGGGTGATGGATCATGATAAATTGTTCTAAGCCAGTGCTGTGTTCGCTATTTCAACCCATGTCCCCTGTAAAACTCTTGTCCCCTATATCCTGGGTAACTCTAGCACCTATGACTTTTTTGATGCTTTACTTTATATATCTTGTGTTTAAAAATAATAGTGATATTGTGCATTTTTTTAATGTAAGAATGAAACTTTTTTATTTCCAGATAACATGATTGTGTACATAGAAACGCTAATGGATTTTAAAAATTGCTTTAAAACCAAGTGGTAAATTTAGCAAGGCCACAGATACAAGGTCAATATAAATACTCATTTTTTAATCCATTTTTAAATATATATGTATTATATAACATATATTACTAACTAACACATGGAAAGTGAAATTTAAAGAATACTCTTTATAGCATGAACAAAAAGCCATAAAACTTAGAGATAATTTTAAGGTGCATAAATCTTCTACTCAGAATACTATAAAACTTGAGTGAGAATTTTATAATCATATGCTTCATCCCCTCACCTGCATATTTTGTTGTCCTCCTTTCCTTCTACTCACTTCCTTTGGAAATAGATGTTCAAATAAAAGATGTAATATGACAAATGTTGGAGCAGATATATAAACAGAGTGAGGATGGGGATGTGAAAATAGGCGCTAGCTGTGGATGGATCTAACTTCAGGCTTCCTGCGTGCCAGGTATTGTTCCAGGAGCTGGGGTGAGTGAAAGGGGACAAGGTCTGTGCTTGTGGAAGCTTACATTCCTGTGTGAGGAGACAGACACTAAATAAGTAAACACATTAATGAACAGAGACTTCCAGATGCTGAAACATACTTATGGGAAATACAACAGAGTAAATGTGACAGGGTGACCAGGTGGTATTGGCAGGAAGAGCAGCAATTAGATTGTGCAGTCAGAGGATGCTTCGCCAAAGAGGTGACATTTGAGATGAGACCTCAACAGCAAGAAGTTGTTGCCATGTGAAGATATGATGGCAGCCCATTCTAGAATTTAGGACAAACCTCCTTTGTTCAACATAGAGAAAAAAAAAAATTCCAGGGAGGCTAGAGTGAGTGAGAGTGAGGATAGTGAGTAAGAGGGAGAGTGATGGCAGATGAGGCTAAAGCGATGATCTGGTGCCAGTCATGCAAGGTCTTGAAGTTCTTTCTAGAAGTTCCAGAGCTGAGGAGTTTGGGCTTTATCCTACTGTAGGGTAGAATTACTTGAGGCTTTTCATCTAGGGCATTGCTCAGATACCTGTTTCAAGAAGATTCCTCTCGTAGAAGTGTAAGGATTGGAGATTAGGGGAGAGAAAGGAGAAAGGTCAGTCAGGACCCATCCAGTACAGACAGGCAATGACAGCCTAAACAAGGAGGTGAAAGTTAGGGCACAATCCAGAGGATAGGAGTCCTAGTAGGTAGTATTTATAGTACAGGGTGAGTGATTAATGCTGGAGGTGGTGCTAAGTGATGGAAGTTCTGAATGTTAAATCTCTACCAGCTAGGTCTAGGAAAATGGTGATGTAATTAGTTAACAGAGAAGACAGAATGAATTGTAGATTTACAGGGACTAATTTGAATTTGGTTCTGAGATAGCCCCATGGAACTGCCCAGCAGGTGGCAGCATAAGGTCTGGGACCCCACAGAGAGTTCAGCACTGAAAATACAGAGGGAGCAGGAGATGAAGACCTGGAAGTTAAAGATAAGAGCAGAGAAGCAGTTGCCATAGGAGATTGAGCAGAGATGAGAGATGACAACTGAAGACTCTAGGGGAGGAGCCAGGAAGGGAAACTGAATGTCGCAGGTTTGGGGAAGGAGATGAACTGAGAGTCCATGCTGTCTCAGTCTCCAGGAGAGAAGATGGGGTGCACGCAGCTTCAGTGCTGCAGAAAGGTGTGGCTGAGGGATAAGAAATGGGATAGAGACTCAGATTGGGAGAGTTTGAGGCAGACCCAGAATAGAGGAAGTAGAAGGAAGAATGCTTTTCCAAGAAGTTTGGTAGAGGAAGAAAGTAGATATGGTGGGAGAACTTGAGAAAGAAGCAAGTTTGCCGAAATTTTCTTTAGGATGGGGCACATTTAAGAGTGTTTCCAGAAATATATAATATTCACAAGGAATGACTAGAGAAAAAGAAATTAAATGTGGAGCGGGGTCTTGAGAAAAACTTTAGGGAGAGGCATTAAGAGGAAGGTGTCACCTTTAAATAATGTTATTTAGTTGGGGAAAAATACACTTACATAGCAGAGGGAAACAATCCCATAATTAAAGGCTAAATTTGGACGTAGATATTAAGGAAGTTCAGAACGTGTATGACTATAAGTTCAAGTTGTAAAATTCATCCAAGATGAGGGAAAAGGTGGGTTGGCAGGGCAAAAGCGTCGAGTATGATATGGCACGGAGATGAGTGAAGGACATTTGGGAGGTCCAGCTTATTGGAGAGGAGGGAGCATGTTAAGGAATAATGGGCTTGAAAGGAGGGTTTACTTACAAGTACTTTCTGTGCTTTTCATTCCCATATATTTTACACTGTGCTTAATTCTGAATTCCATTGTTATTCGATCATCTTCACATTCATAGCCTATTATTGTTTAGACCATATTAATGAAAATCTACCAGTTAATGAAAGGTGTGAACTCAGTTCTTTTTAATATGTATAATAAAATTGGTATGAAATTAGTTATTAACTAATCACACAACTTTTTAACAGACTGTTTTCAGAATAACCAGTTTCTCTAAACTCATATTTTCCAAAAACGTTGGTATATGTAGATGTCCTTTTAGCATCTGTAGATGGTATATACTGGACACTTCTTTCAGGCATAAATACTGCACTGGTTTGTGGTAGAATCCAGATTTGGTGGCATGTCTGCTTCAGATTCCTTTGATTTATTTGGGTGTTGCTAAAATTGTGACAATCTGTCCAATTAGAACTATTTCTAGTGCAATGAAAATGATGTTTACTCCAAGTGCTAGGGCAAGGGCACCCTTAGGGAACAGGGTCAGTAAACAGATTTTCACGCAAATTCCATTGTGGGTGATACTGAAATAACTTGTCTCTGGGTAGAAAATAAATAATGCAATGTTCTAATTTAATTTTTTTTTTTTTAAAAAGTAACACATGAATGTTTCCAGATGGTGAGAAAAGATATTTGTGCCTCAAATTACTGTCAACACTCAGTTTTCATCTCTGGTTTTGGGGAGGAAAGAAGATGATTTAGCACGTTAGTGGTCAAATGTACTTAAGAGGAAAAAAACTACAGGATAATCATGAGTAGAGGTGTCCAGGGTTTGAAAAATTATTTATATTTCCCTATTGTCCAACTTCATCTAATTCATAAGTGAATGTATACAGATGTGATGTTTCAAAATTTGGCCTTATGAGGTTCACATTTTAACCATCCACAATGAGTCAAAAAGTTGGGGAACTCTGTGGAAGTGGGATATCTACAGGGCCCTTTTTGCTGCATTAAAACATCATTTGTGCGTTATGTTTTGAGTAAAATTTTATATTAGGTGATAGTACTCTGTGAATGTAATTATTTGCTTCCCTTGTGGATGATACTGGCGATGTATTTACATGGATAAGAGAGTGCTTCCCAGCAGGATGGGGCTTTTGTCTTATCAATTTTCAGGAGATGGAATGTCTTCAAGTAGTGAGGAGCATTCTCTTCCTAAAATTAACTCGGTGCAGTTTTCTGAGATGAGTTTTCCCCCTGGAATCTCAGGAAAGCTTTCAAAAAGATGCGATGTTACTGTTAACTTTGATATGCTGGCCAAATTCCAAAGTGAAGTAATTCCTACCATCCACTTAGCTATTTATGTAGTTATTATTGCTTCTGAGAGCTGCTGAGTTCTGAAAGCTACTACTACTTAATCCTACTTAAAATTCCCTTTGTCTTTCTCAAGAAGAAAAAAGGATTCTTTTATACTTGTTATCAGTGGTGATGGGTGTTATTTTATAGACATTTATCTGACCTCTCCCTCTCTCCCTCCCTCCCTTGATCTCCTCTCAGCCTTAATGCCTTTCCAGTCCTCACAACCCAGACACCCACAGCCTCCCTTGAAAATAGTGGGTCTTCCTCGCATCTCGCTGTTTTGGCACATTTTTCACACACCTATTTCCCCCCTCAGGCTTCTGGCTGAACTCCTGTTCCACTCTTCCTCACCACCTCATTTTTTCCCTATCTTTTCTTTATCATTCCCTTCCTGACGTTGTTTTGTTCAGCAAGACTCTTACTGGCAGTGGAGAATTTTTTCTTTTGAGGTCTTGCCTGATTTTCTTAACGCTGTCATTCTGATTTCTTGTCTTCCATAGGTGGTCTGATGGTGAATATTGTGGGGACCTGGCTCTGTGCTGTTGAGCTACTCACCAACGGCAGGCTCCCTCTCAACTCGCACTATGTCTTGGCCTTCATTTCTCCCTCATGAATTGTAGATAACTGCACTTATCAAAACAACATCCTCTGACCCAGCCAAGAAATCCAGCTGGTTCCATATATCATCTTAAAACCTTCTTTTGCCTTATTCCTCCGTCCATCCATTCAGTCATCCTTCATTCACTGGTTTATTCATTTTGGATAGCCCAGCTTGTGCCAGACAGTGTGCTACAGATACAGAGACAAGGAATGGACCACTCTTGCCCTCGAGTTGCTCACACAGACATATACACTGTCTTATTGAATCCGAAGTGCTTTCCTGTCTGTTGGGTTTTGCTCCTCAGCCTGGAGTTTGGGGCACTGCTGCTTAGTCTGCATACAGCTGACACTCAGATGCTAAATGGTGGTGAGCATATGCTACTTGAAATGGCCTATTGATTCTTATTTATGATGATAGAAATAGCGGTAGTGGAAAAAGCAATGCACAAATATTTTTCTTCCCACAAACAAGCAATTTCTGTCAGTGAACCAAAGAGCAGGCTCGATAATTAGCCCACTGAAAGACCTGTCAGTTTACTTTATACTGCCAGAGTAACTAGGTAACTTTTCAGGTGTAACTACCTCTCAACCATCCTCTGTTTGTTTTGGGAGGCTGTGAAAGGTGGAAACTCTCAACTGTGCACTCAGGACTCGTGGAAACCATGAGCATTAATTGGGTAGTTAGCAAGGGGTATGGATTTACACAATTTGATTTGGTGATTCAGAATGAAAGGAAACCAAGATAACTTTTCCTGCATCAAAATGTGTTCTGTCATCCCCATTTGTGCCTTGCCTAGAGAAAAATTCTTTTGGGGACAATGTCTTTACATTAGCACCATGAGGTGGTCATTAGCCCATATGCTCCTGTTCTTAGTGAGTAAAATAGCAGACACCTCAGAATGACTTATTTATGCTACTTCTGAGATTCCATACTAAAGTTCAATAGATGCATCTGAGATGACAAAACAGGCATTGATTTCAGACATATTGGATTTAAGAATTTTAAAGCTGGGATGTAAAATCAAGATCATCCCCTCGTTTTCTAGGTGAAGAAATTGGAACCCAGAGAAGTTAAGTGAACTGTTGAAAAATCACAGTTTTAGAGCTGCAACTAGAATCTGCGTCTGTTTTATTTGAATTTGTTTGAATTTTATATCCTCAGCTTATTTTATTATTTATTTATTTCAGAATTTTTACCACATAGTTGAAATGTATTTTTTCTCTTTATGATAATTTATATATGACAGCAATGCTTTGTGGAATTTGAAAATCAGGAGCTATAAAGTGAAAGAAAAATAATATATTGGTTGGTACCTAATCCTATAAAAAACAGTAAAGATTTTAATATTCTTCACTTTGATTTTCAATGATATATGTAGTATTTGTGAGTGGGTCTTAGAATAACCCTTTTCCTCCAGTTCCCTGGCCCCTTGCCGTTTATACGAGCAGACCTAGTACTATATTTAAAAAGAAATTAGAGAAACTATCAACTGTAAGCTTCTATAACTCTAAGTTTGGTGGCACTGAATTATAGCAATTCACTTTGCTAAATGACAGTTAGTTTGCTCATTTAGTCATTCCGTTATAGGAAAAAAACCCCACCTATTTTAAAGCAGTACAGGAAGCACTATAATGTCTAATAGCACTTCTAGAACTTTAGTACGCCAACAAATCACCTGAGCACCTGGTTAAAATGCAGATGTTGATTTCATAGACCTGGGGTGAGGCATTTTGCATTTCTGACCAGTCCCAGGTGATGCGGATATCAATGGGCCCTGGGCCACACTTTGAGTAAGGGGTGGGGGGGGGGGGGTCTTAGAGTTAGTTAATAGAGATAACAACAGCACCTGATGTTTAATTAGCAGAATAGATATTCAACTGTGCTATAGATCACTGATAAACTCAAGATGTCCTACAGAAGATCATCTAAATAAGACTTAAAATTTTCGAATGCAAAAATTTACAATCACTAGACTGTGTTAGATACACTCTCTGCAGTAAGTATTTAGATCAGTAAAGGATAAAGATACAGTAATGTGTGTATGTATTTCTCTCCTCATTAGGAAATTTTAAAGTGGGAAACTTAATTACTGAATTTAAAGAAATGTACACAGATACACCTGTATCTCCACAATCTGCAAAGTAGATTGCAAAGTTTGCCATGTCAGGATCCAAAAATATTCTAAAAATTTAAAAAACTGCACTGTCAGTCGTAAAGACACATACAAGAATGGAGCTGGAAAGGTCCATAGAGATCATTTTGTAGAAAAGGAAATTGAGGCCCATCTGGCCTAAGTGAATTGTTTATAGTCCTGTAGCTACCTGAAGGTGGTGGTAGGACTGAACTCTGATTGGACACTTGATTCTTTCCTCAATCCCTTCCTCAGCCCAGTGAGGGGCTGAGTTGCACTGACCCTTCCGTTGTTTTTTCCTGGTATAATGGCCTGAATGTTTTCCTAATGGCCATCTAAGTTTAAGTATTCCCTCTCTGTGAAGCTCCCTAACTACTAAAGGGGGTCAAATTGATGCTCTTGGTCTGAGAAACACTAATACTGCTGCAATTGTGGAAGCATAAGAAAGTACCGTGAACTTCAAGGGTTCATAAACTCTCACATTTCTCAGGCAATAACTTAAAACAGAGGAACACCCATTCTACAGAGCCAAATGAATTTAAGAGTCTAGGAATCTCTGGCAAAGAATATAATGGACTCAGCATGAACTTGATTGATTAGGAGTCACACGTATCTGGATGAACATGTTGTCTGGAATATTACACTGAAGGATGCAGAAATGGAAAAGGGACTATAGACAATATAATTAAGCAGTTTTGAGAACCAATTATTTGAAAACTTATAGTAAAATGTGGGCCACTGAGGATGAGGGAGGGATTAGGAAAGTTCAGAAACATTCGAAGAAATTGTCTTTCTCTCAATGCTTATTAAACTTCAGTTGGAACCAACTCATTAAAACAAAACAAAACAAAGAAAGAAAGAATATACAGATGTCTCAACACTAAGAAAATTTGATATCCCTCTGTCTAGATAGACACAGGAGACTAATTATTTACATTACAAAAGGAATATTTATTTTCTAAGAAGTTTTACCTTGAGATTCCTTTAAATCTCTGTGGGATCTGAGGGAATCCCATGGCTATTATGACTTGATGAAATAAAAGAGATTTACCACAAACTCTTAGGAACAAACAAAAAGAACTATCTAGCTGAACAAAGAATTGGATACATTAGGGCAAAGGAGGCTTCAAATGAAGCGTCATCCAGAATTTACTAAGGCTAATTGAGAAAACCTCCTGGAGAGTCTTATGTTTTGGTTACTTGTGGCTTTTGTTAAAACTCTATAACATGATAAACTTCTTCAGTCCCTCTCCTCAAGGAGTTTATATGTTATGATAAAGACAGTAATTAGAAAAATGAAGTGATTAATCTGTAAGTTTCTAGTAGGCAGGGCCTGTATCCTCAGGACTTAGCATGTGCTTAGCATTATGTTTGTTGAATTAGTTCATTGGTCAAAAATGATGGCCAAATTGTCCTTTTGCTTTCCATTCTGATCATGTAGATATGATGGGCAGGGCTTAGTTTGGCTTGCGTTTGACAAATATTTTAATTGTTGGAATGGTATTGTTAATGAGAGAAAAAGCTCAATACAAATGGCTATATTAAAAGGGCCTTTACTATGATTTAAGAATAAAATTAACTCTTCTGGTAGTTCGTCTGTCCTTAAATTCCTGACTGCACTGCTAATATAGAGATGAGAATATGATTCTAGAATCACATATGGGCCTGTGTCCATCAGTCAAACTCTAACTGGAGTATTTGGCTTCCTGATTATAAATACCAGGACTCTGTAGTGTTGTATTTAAAAAATTACATTTATGCTATCTGGGAAGAAAGTACTGTATAGCCATACTACCTCTAATGAGGTAACAGAATGAGAAGAAGACAACTTGGAAAATATGATAGGAAATATCAGTTAAGAATGTGTTCATTCATTCAACTTAAGTGTGTTTATTTGTTTGTTAGTCTACTGTTGATTTCTTTTCCCCATAAGAACACACGCTTCATGAGGGCATGGACTTTGTTTTGTTCTCTGCTGCATCCCAGTGCCTAGGATGGCATTTAGCACAAATAGGCTTCCTTAAAATACTTGTTGAATGAATGAATGAATTGAATTCAGCTTATTTATAATCTACTTCTTGTCAGGCACTATTAGATGTCAGGGGCATGTTGGTGAACAAAACAGAAATGGTACTTGCTCTTATGGGGCAAGTCTATATGGGAAGATGAATAATTGAGTCATGTTCTTGCAATGAAATGTGCTATGGCTGGTGAATGAGAGCATATATCAGGGAAACCTAATGTAGCACAGGGGAGAAGAGTGATGCCATTTGAGCTGAGACTAAAACATGAGCAGAACTTAGATAAGATGAAGAGGTGATCAGTAGGATTATTATTTCATGCAGAGGGAAGCACAAAGGCCAGTAGACAAGAGAGAGGATAGCAGTTTGAGGAACTGAACAAGTTCACCATGGCTGTGGTAGGCAGTAGGGTAGGAGAATAGTGAGAAAGAAGGATGGAAACCTCGGAAAAGGACAGATCATGTAAGATAATTATATGCCTCCTGAGGGAGTTGAAATTTGTTTTGAAAGGCAATGAACAGGCACTAAAAGGTTTTAAGTAGATCAGTGACATAATTGGATTTCCATTTTAGAAAGACTGTTCTGGCTGTAGCATGGCACTGACAAGGAATCACACTAGAAGAAGGAGACTAGTTAGGTATTACAGTCCTTCTTCCGGAGATGATAGTGGCCTGAGTTATGAGGATTCTACTGCACCTGGGGTGGAGAGAAGGATAGAAAAGATATTTTAAGAGATATATTTAGGACTTGGCAATTAATTATTTAAGGAGTGGACAAATCGTGGATGACACCTTGATTCTTAGATTGGGAAATTGGGTCATTGGTTGGGAGAGCATTCCTGACATATGTGTGATTGGAGAAAATGGGGGAGATGAATTCTGTTTGGGATATACTGAATTTAAAAAACTTATGAGATACTCAGCTGCAGATGTCTGGGAAGCAGTTAGTTCGTTATGTGAGTCTGAAGCTGAGAAAAGACGTTTTGCCGTGAAGAGAGAGGTGTGAGTCAATAGGCTATGAGTGCATGAGATAGAACCAGAAAGTGTGTGGACAGTGAATTGCAGAGGGCCTGAGTCAGAGCTTGAGGGACTCAGCCTTTAGGAAATATGTTGAAGGAGAGGACCCTGGATTTCCATTTTCTCTAGGAATTGTTTTCAATATCCATGGGTGGACCCCATAAGCTCATGTCTCTGATCTACAACCCTAATTCACTCCCTAATGTCTCTGCAGCTACAACTGACTAGTTTAAGGCTGGGTGCTTAATCCAAGCTGGACCATCAGAGTCCCTCCAAGGGATGTTTAAAACTGGAACTAGGGGCTGGCCCCGTGGCTGAGTGGTTAAGTTCGCGCGCTCTGCTGCAGGTGGCCCAGTGTTTCGTTGGTTTGAATCCTGGGTGTGGACATGGCACTGCTCATCAAACCACACTGAGGCAGCGTCCCACATGCCACAACTAGAAGGACCCACAATGAAGAATATACAACTATGTACCGGGGGGCTTGGGGAGAAAAAGGAAAAAAATAAAATCTTTAAAAAAAAAAAAAACTGGAACTAAAGAAGGAAGCTCACTCCCCCTTGTCGGGGGTCGGCGGTGAGGCTGTGAGAGGTGAGGCTGTGAGATTGTCAAGTTCCTCTCTGTCATGAAAAATTTGGCCTGAAAGAATGATATTGACCTGTGGACAGGAAAGAGACGACAAATAGAAAGAGTTCCCGCTGTGATCAAGACCTTAACCATGCCCTTCCTGGAGAGTTCAAAATCTTTCTAATTAAGTTTTCCCATCCTTATCTAGCACCCTAGTGTCCAGACTAACGTATGATGTTAATACTTAGGAAGATCTGAGGAGATAGGATGCCTGAAGTTTATTGTCTGCTACATGGGGACTACATCCGGTACTGTTGCTTACCTATCCAACAGCAATTCCTTTTCTTCTAGGCCAGCACTGTCCAATAGAACTTTCTGTGATGAGGACAGTTTTCTATATCTGCGTTGTCCAATGGAGTAGCCATTAGCCACATGTGGCTTTTGGTCATTTGAAATGTAGCTAGTGCCACTGAGAAAATGAATTTTAAATTTTACTTAATTTTAATAGTTTACATTTAAATGCAAATAGCCACATGTGGCTAGTGGCTATCATATTAAACAGCAGAGGCCTAGGCTGGCAGACAAACAAAACAGCGGTTTTGTTTTAGTGTACACCCCGTGTAACCTAGTTAATTCTGAGTGGTCTGGTCCACTTATGGTGGTCCTATCCTGCTTGCCAGTGTTTGGTTGAGAGGGTGACTTGTAACACAGTTCTGGTCAATGAGATAGATAGGAAAGTCTTCCAGGACCCTTCAGGGAGTGGGGGATGGGGAGTCTTTTTGTTCTTCTGGTTAGTATTATGTTTGCCATTGGTGGCTGGATCTGCAGCAGGGGAATCATGCTGAGGATAGCATAATGGAAAAGTAGAAGGAAACACGGTCACAGCTGACATCTTTGAACCTCTGAATTGACCAGTCCTGGAATGCCCTTCCATTCTGGTGATACGAGATAATAATAAATCCTGTCAATTTTAAAGCCATTTTGCATTGGATTTTCTGTTATTTGCAGCTGAAAGCATCCTAATACAATGTATTATTAATAAATGGAAATGATTTATTTAACATGACATGAACATGCCTCATTTTAAGAAGATATGAAAAAATTAAAATTCTAAAATAAATCAGGAGGTTAATATTTGCAATACAGACAAATTGTTTATGTTAAGTGGATTCACCGTAGGTTTCTTAAATACTGACTTCCCAGTGAATATAAAATGTGATCTGATTTATTAAAATTAAAATGATACACAGCATTTCAACAGTATTTCACTGAGACATATTTCTATGTAAGTCAGAATTATTAAACCCACGTATTAGAGAAGACTCCTTAATTTATCAAAATAATTCACCTCTAGCTTCCTTTAAACAACATGCCCTGTAGTCTACAATTGTAAAAATATTATTTTACAGATGGTGGTGGTGTGCTACTTACCACCCAGACAGACAGAAATGTAGCTAAGCATTTTTCTTTGCAGTGTAAGTGAAAGCCTGTTCAAAGTGTTTGCGAGTTTATTAGCTAAATCATAAGACCTAAGAGGGACTAGATGTTTCTATTATATTTCCATGTCTAGTAAAATTCTCAGCCTCATTGGTAGAGATTCAAATGCTACATGTTAGCTGTGTGATCTTCGGCAAGTAACTTAATCTCTAAAAATTCTTGCTGAATGTTAGTTTTTCCTGTCTCTAGATTTAGGTGAAGGCGGTGGTGGTTGTTATCTGTGTACCTATCTTTCACAAAGGCCAGTCAAATTGCTGTGGTTCTTCCTTATGTTACCAAAATGCTCCTTGGCTAAAACATTGAGCTTAAATGTAGAACTTGTATTATTTTTCAAAATGGTACTTATTTCTTTATGCATTTCTCCAGTATGTCCCACCAGTGGGCTGAATTGGGATGTGGCTATTTGCTGGGAAAGGAGTTAACGTTCTGACCAACAGATAATGTTGTTCCACCCCTGTATTACTTTCCATTAAACCATTGACCCATATAGAACCCTTTAGCTGCAGGTTTATTTGCTTACGTCACTGTGGTCAAATGGTTAGAATTATAGATTTTCATTTGGGAAAATGATTAACGTCTTTCATTAAAGACGTTAAAATGCTCGTTTGTTTTTCCCCTTTGTTGATGGTTCACGAAATACCAAAGCTTTCCCTGGCCTTGCTGTGGGAGGTGGGAATATGTTCTACATCTGTCTCCTACCTAGCTATCTTTCAGAAAGAATATAGGCAATGTTAGCTACGCTGTTAGATGGGAGCAATACTCAATTTTTTGCCAAGAGAGATCCAAGATTCCAAATATGCCGATTCAGCAGAACGCAGTGAGATTATCTAAAACTGAAGAAGTGCTCAGGAATCCATCAGAATATGTGATAATTTAGATAAAATTCAACTCCCAGTAGCCAACAGAGAATCAGAGGACATCAGAGAAGGAAGGAAACTTAGAGGTCATCTCATTCAGTGTTTTGCTGAGCTTCACCTCTCAGACTGATGTAAAATGAGGACAGGGAAAGCACAGAAATATTTCAGTTTTACTGATTCAGTAGAACTTATGAAGGCTTTTACTGGTGCAAAATGAGGCTTTCTCATTGACTCTAAATAGGCTTATTTGCAGCACACAGAAGGGTTTCCACTGTGATCTTCTCTTTGTCCCTAGTCAGAGTGAAGGCGTAGGTCTGAAGTGAGCTGATAGCCGTGGAAGTGAAAAGTACCAGCCGACTGGAGTGCAAGGAAGGGGCTGGCTGCCAGCTTCGGGTTCAGCACCCTGAGGAGTGTCGTTTGTCTGAGCTACTTTTATGAAACAGGAGCCCTTTCCTGTATTTGTACCTGTGAAAGGGAGCAGTGGTGTAGCTGATCCAGAGCAGCCAAAACCAAATCATTCATATTGCTTTAGAATGCCCACCTACCCCACTTTTTCAGGAGGGTTAGTTTACATTTCAATACATGGCCAACATTCTGGGAATGCTGGCTTGATGCTTCCCAGAGAGGTCTCATTAATTGGTATGAGGGTTTAATTCAGTACAGTCCAGAAAACGGTTTAGCTTTTTCTCCCCTGAACAAGGATGGAAAATGTCCCTGTTACTGATATCTTTGTGGGATCAGTCTGCATCATCCCTGAGACGGACAACAAGCCCGGCTTTGGCGTGCTGTGCTGGCTGCATGACTCATATTCTTCCCCAGAGGGCCGCAGGTTTGATGAAATGTTTAAATGACCTTTTAGGACAGATGTATGAGGCTGGGCAAACAATTTGTTCTTCCAATTCTTAATAACTTTCATGTGTATTTGGGGTAAGTGTAGACACAGTTGGGAAGAGTGTGGCAAGAGTCTTGGGTAATCATTGGAGATGAGGGTGATGATGTTGATGATGATACTGATGATAATTTTGATATAATTAAGCAGAGAGTAAGATTTGCCAAAAGAGGATCAAACTTAACTCAGGTGCTCATCAGCAGCTCCCTCCTCTCTCTCTCAAAGACAGACACACAGAGTGTGTTCTGTCACTGGTGACTTTCTAACCCTCCAGTGCTCCTCAGGGACCACAACCCTGTGACCAGGGAACTTTTCCCCTTGACTGCTCTCTGGGAAGCTCAGTAGTATCTTTAACATGGCAAGAATAATTCAAGATTAGATTTACTTCAACAGAATCTCCAGGAAAATACTGTATGCCTTTGTAAACTACAGACAACCTCATTATTCAATCTGTCCTTATGGAATCTTTTAAGTTGGCTATAGGATTCACTTCCTAGTTCTTAGGTATCTATCTCCAGTTGATTCTTTTTCATCTAACTCTAGTTCTTAAAAAAGTATCCCCTCCTGGTGCGATTTTCAGGTACATCCCATCCTCATTTCAGGTTCTAGATTGAAAAATTCTTTTTTGAGTTGCCCAGATGGACCACATCTTAGTCTACCTGGCTTTTGTCATCCGAATCTCTTGAGTGAGTCTAACTTGTCTGCACACATTTCCAGAATAATGCTTCTCTGCCCTTTCAAAATGCAGCCCTCCCTTCTTTTGGCCCTTTATTCTGCTGTTCTAGTACATTCATTCATTCATTGCCACTCAGAATAAATATTAGATAAACATCTAAGGTTTAACTTCACGTTTTATCTATTTTATTATCTGGAAACTGGCTACATGCAAACTATAGTAACTTAGACATGGGGAATATTACCAAGAAACTCTCCATACACATATATTTTGGATAATGAAATTTTGACTCTGTAAGGTGAATTAACTGTGAATTTTTTTAAGAAAAATATGTATTCAGTGACTTTTTATTATATTGCCATGCTATTAATCTGTTGGCATTAATGAATTCATGCATCCTGCTCAGAAGTTAATGAACCTTGTTTATTCTATGGATTTTCTCATTCACTCCTTCCCTCTCTTCTTATCTTCTTGGCATCACTGTTGACTTGATAAAAGATGTTGCACATCCCACTGCTGTAGCCTTTGCAAGTTTTTTGGTGATTATTGTACATTTAGGGACCTGTATAGTTCTAGATCTCTGGTCAAATTATTTTGAAATTGTCATATAAAATGCACTGGAGAAAACTGAAAATGTGCAGAAGTAGGCAAGCTTTTCTTTATAAAAAATGCAATCTAAATAAACAGTGAGAGGTATAAAATGTGTCTGGAATTTTACTGCTCTGTTTTCTTCATTTGTTGTTTTTCATACTTAGCTGGTTGATCTCAAGATGTGTTAATGGGTATGACAAGGGTATATGTAATTCCTGTCAATAATGTAGGGAAGCTCAAATTTAATTTTTCAGTTTATGTTAGTGTGCCGAATGACCCTATCATCAATGTCTCTGCCTTGTAACAGCTGCCTTGGCTTCATGGTAGAGCACTTATGTTGGAACAAGACAACCTAAGTAAAGCAGAACATCATTGTACTTGCACAGTTACCTGGGTTACTTTGTGGTTATAAAGAGTGGGATTCAAATTACATCATTACAATCACCCCATGCTATTTATAGGATACCTTGACAAAAATTCTACTCTACCAAGTGACACAAAGGATAAGAAAATGCAGCCCCCTGCCCTTTGGGAGCTTATATTTCCAGGGAGAAAAACAAGCTTGCCTTTGGATTCAGATAAGAACCTTTATTATGATTACAAATTGGGTTTCCTCATTTCATTTCAAGAAAGTTATATTTGAAGGTAGAAGATAGTTAGCAATGCCACCCCCTCCTGAGCTCCCCCCACAGGGTTTAAAACCATTCTTGAATTAGTAAAAGTATGCAAAAATTAAAAATTAAATCAGATTTATTATATGAAATCATCTAAATCTGATTTTTCTATTACAGCTATTTTAAGTTCACTCTTTCTTGCGCTGAAATGTCCCATGATTTCCTGTTACAGAAAACAACAACAGATTCCTCTGCTAGTGTGAAAGAACTGGGCTCTTTTTTCAGCTCTCTGTCTGTTCTATCCAGTTCTCAGACATCAAAGACATTCAAGTACTGAGGAAGACAGACGTGGCTAGGGTACTCCTCTGCCTATTCTAAGGGTACAGAGGATGGGAAGGAGTAATCTCGGATTGATGTTGTACGATAGCTGCCTTTTGTTAGGAACTTCTATTTCTAGAAGTTAGGACTTAGTTTGTGGTTGGATGTGTGCTTCTTAACTCTAGGAAGTTCTGAGTGTATCCAGCTCTTCCCTTAACTTATTTACTGAGGCTCTTAAACTACATAGTGTGTCAGCACCTAGGGCTATGCTGGGAGCGGGGCAACGTGTCCCATCAGGGTCCCTGCAAAGCCAACCATTGTGCTGCAACCATCACTCATGGATAAGGACCAAGGCTGACCCGCTTTGGTTTGAAGATGTTAAATAATGTGGTGTTTGTGTTGGTTCATCTCTCATGATGGGTTGAGCTTGCTCTCAGTGAGGCCAGTTGAAAAGGAGATTTGGCTTTGGATTCAGAGGTATATAGTCAGTGGCTGCCCACAGGTGTCCATTGTGGGTAGACATAAGGACATTCTATTTTTGGAAATACTTCTCTCATCTGTTTGCTGATGAGTGAGACTCCAGGAATAGGATGGATACACAGCCCCCAACTGGTCTTCCCTCCCTGACTAGGTTAGATCTCCTTGTTATATGCCCATAGAGTACTATACTCACTTTTACAAAATCACTTAATTGTACATTTATTTGTGGGATTGTTTGATTGGTGTTTATCCACTATTAAATTGTAAGCTCCATGAAAACAAGGAGCATGTTTTTGTTGCTCACTGTTGTGTCCACTGTGCCTGCCACTTGGAAGACACTGGATAAATATTTGTTAAATGAGTAACTGTACCTAAAAATACTTCTGAGGTAGGTGATGCATTCATTAAGTTTATACTACAGTGAGAGACACTTATCCTCAATAGAATATGATCTTTTCTCTCCTATGTCATTTTTAGTTGATAACTTGACTTTGAGGTTGAGAGATTGGGTTATGACTCAATATGTGCATAAACTCTTCAACAAATAATGTGCTACTCTTGTTTTGGAGTCATAGGATAAGGAGAAAAAAGACCAAGAAAAAAGTGAAAGATTTATTAAGCCAATGATATCCAGTTGTTGGTTGAAAATATATTTGGCTTGTTTTCATTTTGTTTATTCATAAAATTCCTATATAAACATTTTTATCTTTGTTAAGGTTTATGCAATCAATCTGGCTGCTCAATTTTTTTCTTTGATTTTCTTTATTTAATCCACTGGTGAATGGCAGTTTTTGGTTGTGGAAAACATTCCCGTGTCTCCATATTTTAAGGAAATGTTCCTATGTAGCTCAGTCATTTTGAATACATTTTTTTGTGTTTTGTTTTTAATTTATAGCATCCGTAAATGATTTACATCATACTATTAGCTAGTGCTCATGAGAATGATGATTTTTAACTAAATTCTAGGGAGCTAAGAGGAAAAATTACAGCTTATTTTATTACTGTGTAGGTTCTTATGACACATGTATTTGAATACTATTAATCACCCTTGATCTTTTCTTGCTAAACTATCTGTATTATCTCGTTTTCTTTTTATTTTTTTATTGGATATATGTATTTTTATACAACTGTTTTTTAAGAAAATATGGTTGAAAAGTGTTTGAGTATCTCTCTCTCTCTCTGTTTATCTATCCCTAAAACAAATTTTTTGATACATATCCAACAAGTGAATAGGAATATATCAACAATGTAATTTCAGATAAGAAGTACTCTTGGTTAAAGAGTTTATTCTGTCTCTATGACTTGGGTTCTTCAACTTTGCATGATTCTGACTGAGTCCTCTTAATCTGGTGTTAGAGAATTTTTAAATACACATTTGGCTGCTTCGGATACACCTGAAATGCAGCCTTATTGGAACATAGGTCTACAATTCATAAAATTATCTGTTTATCCTTTTTGGTACATAAAACAATAGCTTTTTTGTAGAGTTGGAAGAAATATTAGAGATTATTTTTCCTGCATCCTTTTTTACAGATTAGAAAACTGGAATCTGTTGGAATAAGCATCTTGTCCAAGGGCCAAAGAAAGGAACCAGGACCAGAAATCCCACATATCTCCTTATCTTACAGTGAATTGCTGTTAATGTGATCTACTAATCTGAATGATTTATGCACGCCATTCTATTTGTTTTTCTGGCATCAAAATAAAAGAAGGCTCAATTTGTTTTACGTTCTTTTTTCTTTTGGTTGCACAGTTGAAGTAAGACTCAATATACTATTGTAAATTCAGAATGTTTATCTAGTCTAGAAAAATCAAGCCTAAGAAGGTGAAGGGGACTTTGAGTCATCTACTGAATCCAAATACCTAAATTAGCTGTGTAATTATTTGTCTGTGAAGCTTCTTGAGTTTTGTTGTGGTGTTCTGGATGGAGGCCAATCAGAAATGACCCTTGGGTTCTGATTCTATCTGGTCAGTCTCTCCTTGACCAAGGAGAACATTTGGGTATGAACCATAGTTTTTATTGTCCTGTGACTGACTCCCTATTAGAAATAGCTACCTGAAGCCAGCCTTCAGTTCCATTTTAATCTAATTAGCTTATAGACACAGCCTTTAGGGTTCTCTTTGACCTTTGGAGACTGCCGCAGGGCATAGGGGAGTTAGGAATACCATCAAGGTTGGATATATCTTGGTAACTGTAATGAGGATACTATTTTGAATATTTATAGGTGATGTTTATTCTCTGTGAGATGCCTGAGTAGGAAACTTTTATGGTCCCAAATGTAGCCACAATATTCAAACATCAGGAGAATTTCTTATTATAGAAATTCCCTTGAAATTGAACTCAAGAGGATGAAACTGTTACCAGAGCAGATACTTGGCCTTATTTATTTCTTTATTCATTCATTCATTTAGTTTTTCTCTTATAGAGATCAGTGTAGAATCTCATTCCTTGCCAGTGAACATGACATATAATTTTTATAAACGTTCTTCTCTCAGCTTTAAAGTTCCTTTTTCTAGTTGAGTCAAATTGCCCACAGATTTTTATAGGCTATCCCTAGTATTCTTGTTTCTTCTTATTTAAAATATTCAAATGTTAACATCTTGTAATAAGAGGAAACTCAAAAAGAGCAGAGTGCCCTCTTCCTAACCTCCTTAGTGATAGAGAAATGACAGCTAGAATTCTTTTCACATTTTATTTGGCCTTTTTTTTTTTTAAATCAAGGAAGTTGAATTAGAGACATAAAGCAAAATAAGCAAAAACCCAGAGCTATAAATGTCTGGGTTAATCCAAATACATAAAGCGTTAAAAAAAAATCAGATAGAAAGCTAGATGCAAACTGACAGGGAGAAAAAAAGTCTATTTGTGTACTTCAAGCCCCAAACCAAAAGCAAAATTAAAATTTGTGCTGACCCTTCTCCCTTGGGGCTGCAGATGTCACTGCTGTCCAGGGCACCGTCTGTTACGGAGTGGAAGGAAGAGAAATGGCATCCAAGTCACTAGTGTAAAATAAAATAGCCTGCCTGCCAAGTCCTGAAGATGTCCTGCCATGTTTTTTAAGGCAAGGGAATGGAGGGTAGAGGTGAGCTTCAAAGGTGACCACTAACACTCGTTGATTCTTATCTTTGATGGCTCATTCTTTCTATTATGTTTTATAAGAGGGTATATATATATGTGTAATTTTCATTTAGTAACAGTAGTTATCATTTGTTTAATGCTTATTGTGCTACACATTTTATATATACATTTTTTCATTACATGTTCAGAATAATTCTATGAACAGTATTATTCTTATATTAAAGGTAAAGAAACTGAACCTCTAACTAAATAAATTTGCTCAGAGTGACACATAGCTGCAATTTCAGTGAGGTCTGTAACTGTTTTCTGATGTGGAATGTGGGTGATCTCAGAAATGGCTGCCCTCCAGGAGGCTACATCTCAGCTGGGGACTGTGCAAACTGTTCTCCACTTGCCAGGTCACCCCCCGCCCCTCTGCCCCACTTCATTCTCCACCTTTCTGTGTCCTCCCTGTGCCCTGGGAAGCTGATGCTTGTAGATTGCACAACCAGGACTCTCTTCCCCTCTGTCTTCATCTTGCGCTTGGCCAATGGGAGACACTAGCAGGATATTGGAGGGCGAGAGTAGAAAGAGGTCAGGACATTTCTTCTGTGTGTCCTGCTTTGACCCTGTGCCCTGGCTGTGGTAGTGTCCTTTCAGGCAATCACTCCCTCGGGGATGTCCTCTTCCATGCCTCCAGTTTTAACTGGGGTCCTGGGGAAACGCTACTCCTTCTCCTTGTCTCTTCATCCCTACAACAGTATTGTTGTATCTCCTCACTGTTGCTAGCAGTCTCTGGATGCCTTGCCATCTTGTTTATTCCTTAACTCTGTTTACAATTTGGTAAATAACTCCTTCATGAAAATCTCTTCATTTGAACTATCTGGAATGAATGCTGTTTCCTTCTGGGATCCTGACTGATACAGAGACTGATAATAAACCTATACGAAAATATGTCAAAGATAAATTGCAAAGGAGTTCAAAAGCTCTAAATTAGGATCACTAGCATGCCAAAAAGCACAGATAAGAAAATAAATTTATTTCAGACAGGGCATAGCAGAAGGTTTTTTTTTTTTTTTTTTACTAGTTGAGATTCTGCTTCAGCTCGGAGATATGAGAGAATAGAATGGTGAGAGGTGTAAAGACTTAAACAGCCTGTTATATACCAGGCTTTGGAGAACGGTGCTAGGTTTTGAGTTTGTGATAAAAGCTGTCTTTGGGGAAGATTTTTCTAGCAGCCATTTGTAGGAAAAGTGGAAGTGAGAAGAAAGGTTGATGGCAGGGAGAAGAGTTACAAGGCTTTTAAAATAAGCCACTGGTAAAGTGACTGGAGACAGGTTTCCATAGTGGCTGCAGGTATGGGAAATAAGGAGTGAAATTTGTCGGAAGAAACAGCACTACTGCTTGAGTTTGCATTCTTGCCTGTGTGATGCATTTGCTTTAAATTGGTGTAAGCTCTTCACTTGCGGTGGGCCCATATGCCTTGATGTAGCATTAGGTCAAATTACAGAAGTTAAATTTGGAATTAAGGCAGTATTTGGTTGTAGTGAACATCAGTCCTGTTTCTATCTCTTGGACTTTATGTGGAAACACTTAAAGTCCTAAGAGGCTAATTTCAGTTCAATCTATTTATTTAACAATATTTCAGATCCTTAATTTTCTGTTTCCACATGATCAGACTCCTCAACTTGAAATCCAAGGGCATTACAGACTTCAAGCAAATTGCTGTGCATTAAGACTATTGAACTTGGGAAGAGTAATTCTATTAAAGCCCCATTATTGCTGAAACATTTTCGTAACCATGTATTCCTCCTGAATGTTTATTTGAAAATGTTCTTTTTTCGTGTGGAGGTAAATGAGCTGATGCGTATTGAGTTCCATCCAGCCATTCATTTATTTATTTATTCATCTAACAAATATTTTAGTGAATAGGTATCAGGCACATTTATATGTTACCCAAGAGGCCTTTCATTTACTATTCAGGCATTCAGCTATTTGGTCATTCATTTTGAAAAGGTCATAGGCTTCGGAATGAGGCAGGCCTGGGTTTGAAACTGACCTCTGCCACTTTCTGGCAGGGTTGTCCTGGGCAAATTATTTTTTAGACTCCTTTTCAGATTAGATAAAACAATTTTTATAAAGAATCTGCATCATGACTGAGAAAAGGCACTCTAAATAGGGGAGTTTAATCCTCCTATATCTCACCCCTAATTAACCTTATATATACACAAAAACACGCAAGGCTCCAAGATGGATGTGAAATGAATGGAAGTATAATATTCACTCAAGTGTAATTGTAGTTACAAGAAAAAGTACAAAACTGTTTAAATATATGAGAATTAATATAGTAAAGAAGAAAATACAGACTAACTTTTCTTCTGTTGTTTAACTGGTATAAAATTAATTCCTTGAATCTCACACTTTGTCAACAAATATGAGAATGTATGTTGTGACATATTGTTTTTCCTTGAGGAGGGAAAAATAATTATAGCCATGAAACATTTAAGAAAATTCTGGAAAATAAGGGTAATAGAATTAATTTTTTAAAACATTTCCCAAATGCATTTTAAATGGCTTTCCTGAAGGAGAGAGAGGGAACAAAAAAGAACATGCAGATATAAAGGATAAGACCCATGCATATTATTAGTGGACTTAAAAATAATCGTGCATATTCATAGCTAAATTGCTAATTAACATTCCTAGAATTTTGTTTAATATAAGCAAGTTATTTTGATGGGGTTAGGGCAAAAACAATATGATAAAGATCTAAATATGTGGCTATTTAACCAACACTGACAACTTGACTAAGCTGCCTCTCCCGGCTCCCATAGACATCAACAGTTAAGCCTCATTATCACGTTTTTTAAAGAATACAAAGGGCAACTAGAAAACAGAATATTGAGATATAACACTTTGAGTCTTTGTTGATTATTGATGAATTTTGAACCCTCAGGGGGTCTGAAAGAAAGGCTGGAGCTTGGAGGCAGAGGACATGGGCTGTAGTCCTATTCCTGTCACTAAATAGTGATGTAAACTTCAGGAGGCCTCTGAACTCTCTCAGCCTCTGCCAAATGGAGATAACGTTTCCTGCAGAGCTGCCTCAGAGCTGTTGGGAGAATCATATGGAAATAAATTATGGCTGACAACAAGTTTTATGAACTGTAAATTACCTTATACACATAAGGCATTATTCATCTATTCACTCATTGACCAGTGGAGCTATGCCTAGTATTATGAGGCATATGGGGTGGGCATTAATATGGTGAACGAGATGGAGGGAGCAGTGTGTCCCTGTGATTAAGAGTATGGGCTTTGAAGTTGGACTGACTTGGGGTGATTCAGGGCTCACCACTCTGTGACCCTGGGCAATAACCCCCGTCTCGAAATCTTCATTTGGACAATCACTGCATCATCTTAAATTCATTTCCTTACAGTTAATATGATGAAACTCCATACAGTTCACATGGGAGTCATGAGGATCTGAGAAATATCAAGTACTTAGCTTAGCACGTTGAAAGCACTCAGTGACAGTTGGCAAATATCACCTCTTCAGAGACTTTAATCTATAATCAGAGAAAGCAGACATTCACACCAATAATGGCGAAACAAGCAACATGGGTAAGGGCAGTACAGAACTTTGGGAGTTCATGGTAGAGCTGTGACACTTTCAGCTAGAGTGATCAGTAAAGATTTTGCAGAGAGGTAAATATTTACAATGAATCTTGAAGAAAGGGTCATATTTTGATAGGAAGAGATATGGTTAGTGGACAGCATTCCAGGCAGTGGGGATGGAATGAGCTAAAGTTCAGAGGTGAGAAAGTTGGATAGTCCCACTGTCTAGATTAGTGCTGCCCAATAGAACTTTCTGTCGTGATGACTTTAGCCCATGTCTTCTGCCTCTAAGTTCCAGCCTTTCTTTCAAGCCCCCTGAGGGTTCAAAACTGATCAATAATCAACAAAGACTCAAAGTGTTATATCTCAATATACTGTTTGCTACTTGCCTTTTTTATTCATTAATGGATGGAAATGTTCTACAAATGTGTTATACAATATAGTAGCCACTAGCTGCGTGTGGCTATTGACCAGTTAACATGGGGATAGTGTGACTGATGAATTGAATTTTTAATTTCATTTAATTTTAATTAATGTAAAAACCACATGTGACTATCGCTGGTCTGGACTATAGGATACATGGAGATGAGTTTTTTTTTTTTTTGAGGAAGATTAGCCCTGAGCTAACTGCTGCCAATCCTCCTTCTTTTCCCTGAGGAAGACCGGCCCTGAGCTAACATCCATGCCCATTTCCTCACTTTATATGTGGGACACCTACCACAGCATGGCTTGCCAAGCAGTGCCATGTCCATACCCGGGATCCGGAACCGGTGAACCCTGGGCTGCTGAAGCAGAACGTGACACTTAACCACTGTGCCACCGGGCCAGCCCCTGGAGACGAGTTTTATGTGATAAGACCCGAAAAGCTTGCCAAATTTGAAAGAATTTAAGTGCTAGATGAACAAATTTAAACTTCAAAATGGAATCAAATATATTCAGAAGCAAGAGAAGCAAAAGAATAAATTAGCAAAGGAGACCCAAAAGCAACAGAGAGAGAAGTAGGAAAACCAGGAAGCCAGTGAGGAATGAATGTTGGTGAAAGGCTTTCCCTGCACTGGCAGTTCAGAGGCCAGCAGGTACCAAAAAATATTTGATAGATTTGGCAGTTCAGAGATTATTAATAAGCTTCAAAAAGAAAGTTTCCATCAGGTGGTGGAGGTGAAAAGATTACTGCAAGGATTAAGGAGTTAGGTATATTGAGTAGGCGGCTGCGTGGAGCAGTCTTCTCTCTGAACAAGTCTCTGTTCCTATAGTTAGAGAATCAAATATTACACGCCAAGTTAGCTTCAGCAAGTACTATATAATCACCAGGTAAGTGGAGTTCTTGCAGGCAAACTAGGTAGTTTCAATGCCAGGTGTGAAATTGCAGTGGTTTCGAAAAAATTTTGAAGCAATTCTACAAATAACTACTCCGAGTCATGACATTTTTAGGCCACATTGAAAACACTGGCTGAAAGAATATAAAGAATGCTGAAATCATAACCAAGCCCCTTGCTGAGTTTATATTCTGAGCTAAGGATAGATTATCTTCATGCCCTTATTTTTATGTGATGAAAGACTGTTTGGTTTGTTTTGACTTGTGCAGCACAGATAGGTACCAGGTAAAAGGGGAGGTAAAGGTCCCCATGGATGCCTCAAAGGGAGGTAACCCAAGGATAGAGATTTTTTGTGTGAAGACATAGATTTTCTTATCTCTCATGATTAAATGACTACAGTAATTCTCCTGTTTTCTCATTATCCTCATGAAAATCACTTGGGATATTTGACAACCATGCAAAATTGTTTGCCCTAATCCAAACTGGTCAATATGAATCTCCAAGGGATTAGCTTGGGGAATCTGCATTTTTAACTAGTATCCAAGGGGCTGCCCGGTGGCGCAGCGGTTAACATTGGCACTGCTTGGCAAGCCATGCTGTGGTAGGCGTCCCAGATATAAAGTAGAGGAAGATGGGCATGCATGTTAGCTCAGGGCCAGTTTTCCTCAGCGAAAAGAGGAGGATTGGCAGCAGTTAGCTCAGGGCTAATCTTCCTCAAAAAAAAAAAAAAAAATAGTGTCCAAGGTGTTCTTAAGATCAGGCACTTTTGGGAAATGCTGATCTATGTCATTTATTCACCTTTTTAAAAAACATCAGTTGAGCATTTCCCGTGTTTCAGCCACTTGGCTAGGCACTGGAGACAAAGATGAATAAGATATAGTGTCTGGCCTCAAAAAATTGTTCTGACTGGAGGGAGAGTAAATGCCATTATAGACTAAATGGTTTGGTAGATGTTGCAAAGAGAGCATAGAGGAGGAGGAGCTCAGCCTGGGGAAGGTCATGGAAAGCTTTACTTGGGGTGAATGAATCTTTAGTAGGATGTCAGAGAAGTCGACCAAATGACAGAAGGAAAGAGAAACATTCTACTCAGGGGAAATGTCATATTAAAAGGAGAGAGAGTATGTTGAGTCTGGGAGTAGCACTGAATTCAACATGGCTGGACAACAGGTTTCCCATGAGAGAGTGGCTGCTGTGGTTAGAGACAGAGGTATTGGCTAAAGCACAAAAAAGAGTTTCTAGTTATTCTCAAGAGGATGAGAAAACATTAAAGAGTAATGTGGGGTTGATGAGATTGGAGATAGGGAGACCCCTTAGAAGCTTAATACAATAATTCAGGTGAGAGGCGATGTTGTCTGATCTAAGGCAATATCCACAGAGGAAGAGTGGAAATGACATTTTTGAGAACTTCTTGGTGATTTATTATGCATGACATAACCAGACAGTAGTTTACCTGATTCTTTTATTAAGGCTGTCTTAATGAGATGAATTGGACTGCTGGACAACTGATTGTGTAGATGGCCCACATGATGCATTTTGGCCATGATGGGAGAACATGTAATTGTTTAGAGCTATAGTCACTGCTTAAATTGGACTGCTATTGGATGAGGTTTTTAATATTACCTTGTTGGTTCAGTGTCAACTCAGAGGGTGGTATAGAGGTTTTCACAGTTGCCTCTGTGGATATCTCAAACTTTCTGGTTTTATAGAGGGGAGGAAGTGCATATTGCTTACTACCTATTTAAATTCTTCCTAGTATTCTGGCCGTCTAACATTTTGTACTATTTTTCCCTCTCTGATTACTTATAGTTGTAATATTATCTTAAAATTAATTTTGTATCTCTTCTTGACCCATTCTAAATTTAAATTAATGTACAGAATATGCAGATTGCCAAAATATAAGTGAACTAAATGAATATTTTTGAGATATTTTAACACCCATTAAAATATTTTAATATATCTTGAGTTATGATGAAACTAAGTTTGAAAGGTGTTGATTTATAATGATAATATCCGTGGTGACTCAGAAAAAGAGGCACTGGACATCCTTAATAGAATCCAAACACATGACATCCAATTACTGACAAATAGAATACAAAGCATAATAAAATGCTTGGCTACCTTATGATTTGCAGACATATTTTACAATTTGGAGCCATTTGAGGATTCATAGCATTTGTATAAAATATGTGGTTATCACATTTTAATACGTATATTCTATTGCAGAAAGCCCTGTAACATGATATGTTTACTCTAATGGTTAAAACGGTCAAATATACTTCTATGTTTCTACAATTTGCGTTCATAAGAGGGAAGTGGTTGACACAGAGGAGCAATGGTCTAGAGAAGCTGACTAAAGGCGGGAAACTTGGGGTGAAACATAGTTTGGGATTCTGACTCTTTCAATGCATATAACTGGACAAATGGATTCACCTCCCTGAGCTTCACTTTCCTCATTTGTAATTTGGGATAATAATGCTTACCTTACAGGTTAAGGATTAAATGAGATAATGCAAGTAAAACACTCAGCGTGGTGGCTGGCTCCTAGTATATCTAGTATAAAAATAGCAGCAATTACAAAAAATCAGGATTCAAGATTCTAGTTGTAGCTCAGTGACAAATTCATGTCGATCTCGGACAAGTCACATTTTCTATCAGGGTCTGAGCCTCCTTATCAGTGAAATGAAGTAGGTGGATTGCCTAAGTTCTAAATTTGATGATTGGAGTTAGGATTTGATGACTAACATGAGTCTCATCTGAATTTTTTTGGAAAATGTATCATTTAAAAAGTTTTATTTTACCCTGAGTTGTGCATTCTTATATGAGCATTGAGAATACATTTAATCTAAACAGATTTAGAAGCTTCAAGCATGGTGACATGTTGATTTTGAAAGCGCGCTAGTTATCCAGATAAAGAATTCCATGAGGCAGTTAGAGGTGAAACTCAGGGGTCACAGCTTAAAAAAAGTGGGAATTTAACAACACAAATGATATTTAAGGAATGAAAGTGACTGACACTTCCTTAGAAACAAAAAAGTATATGCTAGCAAATTTCACATTTAAATTTATTTATTTATTTATTTATTTGAGGGAGATTAGCCCTGAGCTAACGTCTGCTACCAATCCTCCTGTTTTTGCTGAGGAAGACTGGCCCTGAGCTAATAGCTAATATCCGTGCCCATCTTCCTCTACTTTATATATGGGACGCCTACCACAGCATGGCTTGCCAAGTGGTGCCATGTCCACACCCAGGGTCTGAACAGGCGAACTCTGGGCCACTGAAGCAGAACGTGCGAACTTAACTGCTGTGCCACTGGACCGGACCCAATTCATTTATTTTTTAATAATCGTATTAGGGGTAAACCATTAAGGAGTCAGTGCTGAAGTACAACAGTTTATTATTAATTGCAATATTTTTACAAAATATTGACATAAAAGGAGTATAAAATTTTGAAAACAATTTGAATTTCCACGTATTTCTATCATGGTAATTAGCAAATATTTGACATATTTGGAATAGGCAAGGCCAATTATTTTTTGAAATCATTGATGGATTTTGTATGTGTCTCTGTTAGGTTGCTTTGTTGAGAGCCTGGATATAGAATACTGCTAAAAACAAAAGACAGCTCTGGAAAAGGCGAGGTCCAGAATGGAAAGATTCATACTTTTGGCTTGTTTACTTGCAGTTACATCCAGTTAATTTGAATTCATGATATTTCTCTGCTTATACTCCTATATGTGTGCTCAATCTTAGAGAGGCTGAAGTGTATAGTACAGTGGGAGGGCATTTGACCTAGGAGCTAGACCTCCTAGGTTCACGTTCTAGCTCTGTGCCTTTGGGAAATTTATTTCACTCTCTGAATGTTAGTTTCCAGGTGGGAAATGGACGTAATAATAGTGCCTCCTTATAATGGTTTGCGGGAGTTAAATAATATATACAAAACCCTTAGGCTAATACCTAATATACAGTTTATAAGCATCTGCTAACTTTTCCTCCTCAGTTATTAAAATAAATTTTGCTTTGATCAAGCCAAAATGAAGAAAAGTTTCTCTATTTTTTTTTTAAAGATTTTATTTTTTTCCTTTTTCTCCCCAAAGCCCCCAGGTACATAGTTGCATATTCTTAGTTGTGGGTCCTTCTAGTTGTGGCATGTGGGACGCTGCCTCAGCGTGGTTTGATGAGCAGTGCCATGTCCGCGCCCAGGATTCGAACAAACGAAACACTGGGCCGCCTGCAGCGGAGCGCGCGAACTTAACCACTCGGCCACGGGGCCAGCCCCAAAAGTTTCTCTATTTTAAAGGAAACTAATATGTTCAGCAGATTTGCTCCTGTACAGAATTTTTAAAAATGCAGTGAATGTGGTTGTCTTTTAATTGAAAAGCCAAATTGCGTACACTGTGCAGACATGATTCTGGCTGAAAGTGCTCTTCAGTGAAAGTTATCAAAGATGAACCAATAGTGATACATGTCAGAAAAGGAAAAATACATCTATAAAACTGTACGTGTGTGCGTGTGTGTACGCATGTGTGTGTGTTTTTAACTATAGTAGAGAGTCTAAATATCTAACATAATACTAGGCACTTGGTAATTACTTGGTAGATTCTTTTCATTAATATAAAATAAATTTTTAAGTTTTTTAAGTAATCAGAGCACTTTGTGTTTAAAGAAAAAAGGAATTTCGCAAAAGTTATCTCAGTTTTCTCACTCTGACACATGCCTGATGGATATAGATTTTCATTTTAAAAATTAAAGAGGGGCTCAAATGAGTTTAGCTATTTTCTTCGATGATGAAATGCTCCCTGGAGGTGGACCAAGAGAAGTGATAAATCTTTGATGCACCTGTGTAATATATGCAGTGCACTGCTGAGAATGTCTGGTTTTGAGGTTTCAGTGGCGGAAAACCAACTGCAGGGAATCTGGATATTCTAGTACACTTCTGACCTTAAATGTTTTATCCACTGAAAAGAATAATGCACAGTTTCAAAAATGTTAAGTTTCCAAAAGAAGATGAAGTTTTCTTTTCTTTCCATATAACGTTGGTTACACTGTACTAAACAGGTTAAACCACTAGTGTCACCTTAGGTTTAAAACAGAGTCCTCTTTAGTTAGAGTCCTGTTACTTGGAGTGACCTAAACAGCATCTTAGCAGTTAAGAGTTAAGGTTCCTAATATTCCTTTTGGTGCTTGCAAATGGCCTCCGTGGGAGACAAAGCAGGCCAGGACTGAAGAAGCAATGGAATGGGAATGGCTTTCTTCCTCCATGATCCTAACTGTCTGATCTCCTGCTTCCCAAACCTCCCTGGCTTTTCAGAATGAAGCGGAAAAAAGGGAAAGAACATGAAAGTAGGAAAGAAGAGTTGGGCAGAACAACCCTTAGAAGAATTTGCTCATCTTCAAAACTAAAGATGGAGTTGACATTCCCCAAGAACAGTAGAGTCCCTTTCCTTCCCTCCATCCTATGCAAACACCAAGACCAGGAACAGAAGTAGGCTGTCATGCCAAGCCACAGGTCAAGCACCCGGTCACTTAAAGACGTACACAAGTTTACTCTACAAGTCTTTGGTGTGAGCCCACAACATTGGCAAATGCTTCATGCAAGGGCTAAAATATAAAGGATAATTTGGATCCATCAACATAAAAATATCATGAATCATATGTATTAGGAATATTTTAATTTATCATGACCAACCACAAAATTACCTCTTCTGTTTAACACTTCCCCTTTTATTTAACACTTCTAGTGTTTACTATGTAGACAAGTATATATGTCTATAATGCTTGGAGATGAATTTAATTTTACTTCTACAAGTCATTTTCAGAAGATAGGCTTTCCTACAAATTTTAACACAGAATGTACAAAATCGTTTACTAACTCCACTTTTGTCCTACACTGGCAATGCCTTTAACATCTAGAAAGACTATATGTTGTAACATTAAGACTCATTTGTCCATTATATACTTAGCACAGTAAAAGAAAGTGCACAGAACATACAGGACAATGGTTAATCTTGCCTTACTGTAAGAAGCGGGGGCATGGAGCCCTTTGCACTCCCTTCTTCTTCCTTGTCCCCTGAACCAGTGCACACACACAATGCGTACTGCTCAAAGAGGTGGTTTGGTCATTCCATTTCCAAAAGACAAATTGAATATAGATTTTAATAAAGGGATATTTATCAAATGTATTATTTTACTATCTCCACTCCAAACATAAATCAGGCACTTCAGAACATCTGGAAAGATTAGCTATTTCAAAAAAGTACTTAGTATTGTTAACTATGGATCCTAAGTATGACCAGTTTGGCATAGGGAATCATCCTATTCCTCTTCATGGCCTTTGGCTCCATTTCTCTAACCAACTGAACAAACACGGACCTGTGTGGCTCCTGGCATCTCTTCTAGAGGTCGTCTAAAAATTCCATTTCCAAAAGTCACTTTCAGAAGACATTTCTTTCCTATGATTTCTTCTTCCTTCTTCTTTGAAAAGTGCATTTTCAAGATGTGGGATTTTCTATCATACACCAGAACTTCTTCCCATCTGGAAGGCTCAGATGTAGCAAAATAAGACTTCAAAAAAAATTTCAGCTTTATGGAGGTATAATTGACCAATAAAATTGTAAGATGTTTAAAGTGTACGTTGTGATGATTTGATATACCTATCCTGTGTAAAAGGATCCCCTTATTGAGTTAATTAACACATCCATTACCTCACATATTTGTCTTTTTTTTTCTTTTTGGTGAGAGCATTTAAGTTCTACTCTCTCAGCAAATTTCAATTATACAATATAGTGTTTTCTTTTAAAACGATAAGGGAAACTTGAAAGGAGCTGTTTCATATTATTTACACAAGTCTTCTATAAATGGTCAGCAAATCTTCCCAAAGGATACGGGGTGCTCCACGTTCGCCAAATGTGGGATGCTGTTTTACCATTTCTCTCTTCCACTGTCAAGGTCTGGTAGAACAGACTGCAAACAACTCTTCTCTCTCTGCTCTCTCTGGGTCCCTTAAGTGGCTGGATGGGGTGTCATCTTGTTCACTAGGGATACGGGACTCACCCCAAGTCCAGGATCTGTGTGACTCCGTGGCCTGAGGCTGAGGTGGCCCATTTTGAGTCCAGACTGAGCATTTTTCAGTTTCTGAGGCCCCGCAAGGCCCACCCAGTGTTCAGGCAGAGGCTTCCATTCTTCTTGGCTCACCATGCCCTCTGCCCAATGGCGCCATTTCCCCCAGGGGCCTAGGGATGCTCAGGGGCTGCCCGCAGAACTGGAGCAGGAGACCTGAGAGGACAGGGACTCTGTAAGGATAAGGTCACAGGCAGGACGGGGTTGCTGCTGCCTTAGGGCCTGGGCCTGGCCTTGCTTCCTTAGGGCCCTCAGCTCCCCCAAGGCCTAGAGGGCTGTACTCCACTCATCACCACGCTGTCTGTCAGAACTCCTTCATTTCCTGTTTCATGTTTTCTCTGGTTAACATTTTAAGATGGATAAGTATCCTGAGGTCCTGGTGATATGATTTTTCTGCTTCTAATTGTTACTAAGATTTGAGATACTTTATAAATACTTTTAGATGTGTTGTTGATTGGTTATTTCTCTTGAATTCCATGTAAGATGATGTCCCTGGTTCAAAAACTGCCTCGCTTTTAATAGAGGTGGATGATAATATATTGTCTCCCTCTGTTTCCTGTCTTTGATTCTCCTTTCACCTCACTTTCCATGTCCTCCCATCTCTGTTTTTCTCTGGCTACCCTCTCTTCTTTTCACTCCTCTCATTTCTCTGTCAGCATTCTTACCGTTCTTTGTTCCCACTGACACTTTTGACAGGGTTTTTTTCCCTCACTTCTCCCTTTAATCTGTTTTTTGAGGAAGATTAGCCCTAAGCTAACATCTGCTGCCAATCCTCCTCTTTTTGCTGAGGAAGACTGGCCCTGAGCTAGCATCCGTGCCCATCTTCCTCTCCTTTATATGTGGGATGCCGACCATAGCATGGCTTGCCAAGTGGTGCCATGTCCGCACCGAGGAACCGAACCAGCGAACCCCGGGCCGCCAAGCAGCGGAATGTGTGCACTTAACAGCCTGCGCTGCCAGGCTGGCCCCCCTTTAATCTCTCTTTTTTTCTGATATTGCAATATAGAGAGAAATGCAGAACACTACTTACTAAAGTTTGCCATATTATAAAGAATTTCTGGTCTTTCTCCTTTGCTAATAATTCATTACTTGAAAATATTGACATTAATTTCCAGAAATTCAAGAATGTCTCCAGTCAATACATCTAAATTTCAAATAAACCCCCAGTGGTTTTGGTAAGAAAGTGCCCAATTTATTACTTTCCTTCATTTCTTGTAAATCACAGCAGTGAGAGTTGGGAACAAGGCTGCGTGAGGACACTATAAGAAATCAGCCTATGTAAATGAGTTTTGTATTTCTTTGGAACACATCAGATTAGTGACTCAAGATGGTTAAAGCTCATTGAACTGTTTAGTTCCTGGTGCTTCCGTACTGCCTCTTTATCTTGTGTCAAAAGTGCAATAATAGTGGCTCATTTTAGTCCTGTTAACCAGAGAAAAACATAGACACCTGGAAGTGTGTAAAAGTATCAATATCTCTGAACTCAGATTTTATAATTCCATTCTTTTTAGAGAGATCAAAATATCAAGGAGGCTGATATATCATCTAATATTACTGTGATAATAATTATGCACAGTGACCCCAAATCATGTCATTTTCTTGTCAGATCTTTAATGCTTAAAGAAGACCTTTCTAGGTGGTAGCCACCTTCAAAAATACTACTGTGCTCACACCGTATAAAAAAGTAATTCAAAATGATCAAAGACTTAAAATGTAAGCTCTAAAACTATGAAACTCTAAAGCAGGGGTTCCAAAAGGAGAGAATAGAAAGAAAGAAGGAGAGACAATAGCCAAATAGAAAATAATAGAGAATAATCTAGATACATAGAATGAAATGAGTCCTCAGACTGAAGGCACAAGCAGGGCCCTTGTACACATCACAATGAAACTATGAATTGCAAAGACAAAAGGAAATCTTCAAAGATGCCGAAGAGAAAAGACGTATTATCCAAGATGGCACAGCAGTGAGACTAATAGCAGAGTTCTAAATAGTCAAATAGATGCCAGAAGACAGCAGAAAAATATTTTTTAAATGTTGAGGGAAAAATAATAATAGTTATGTCTATACTTAACCTATCATTTAAGAATAAAGGGAAATGAAGATATTTTACATCATATAAAGAATTAGAGAGTTTGTCTCTTACCCTCTCTCTGAAGGAACTACTAACTTTAAAAGAAGGAAACTGTAGAAATAAGCAGTAGGACGTAAGAAGCAATGATTTTCAAAAAGTAGCTAGCTCTGGTTTTAGCTAAGGTGGAAATAAAGTTCCTGACAACAACAATATGTCTGAGCGACTGCAATTAAGCCTCCCTGAACTCCTTGCATTGTTCAGAAGAAATATAAAAATATGAACTTATCCTAACACATCATTACATAATTGTGCATGTTAAAAACTTAAGGTTAACAATTGTAAGAATAAAAGTACAACCTAGAGCTTAGAAATTACTAGAATCAAAAAAGAGTGTGCTGTACTGAAAAGTTGATCAATCTGATGGAAGTGAGAAAGGAGAAGAAATAGAAACAACCAAAAGGATGGTAAAAAGGTAATACAAAATGGATTGATATAAATAGATATAAAATGTCAATAACTACAGTAAAACTCAACCATTAAAACAGAAAATCTCAGATTGAGTAAAATGCAAAATCTAGCTGAAAAGCAGTATATTACAAACAGACATACACATATGTGTGTGTGCATATGTATGTATGCATATGTATACATATATATATATCATAAAATTAAAAATGAAAATGATACACCAGGTGAATTTGAACAAAAAGAGAAAAGAAAGGTGGTATAATAAATTAATATCAGAAAAAATAGAATTTATTATAAAGTATTAGTAGAGATAAAGAAAAATATAAATTAATAAAAAATCATCAAAAGATATGACAATCATGAACTGAAATGAACTTAAAAAGCAAAATCACAAAATGACATTAACGAAACTATAATCTAAATGGGAGATCTTAACACATCTCTCAGAAATTAATAAATTAATTAGACCAAAATATTTAGAAAGGATATAGAAGATGTGAATAACTTAGTTAACAGGGTTGAGCTGACAGATGTGTATACAACTGCATACTCAACAAGTGTGAACATGTATTTCTGCAAGCACGCTGAATTCAAGGTGGTCTACTTTGGAGGTTATAAGTGTGGACTCTGGGATTTCACTCTTTGAGACTTAGTACCATGACATACTGGCTGCGCTATGTGGTTGAGTTATTTTATCTTGCTATGATATGACTCAGATTCCTCATTGTAACTTATGGGTAATAATAGTACCTAGGACTACTTTTGTGAGTTCTAACAAGTTAACACATGTAAACTGTTTAGAATAGTGCCTAACACATGGTAAATATTTGACTAGTGCATGTTGGTATTATCATTATGCAAGGCTGCAAGAAAAATAGCACAAAATTCCATGAAATACATTTAATAAAATTAGGCATCAACTATAAAAAATGGCCCAAACTCTCCTGTAGCTGGAAATGGAAAAATAGGCTTCTAAATAATTCACAAGTTAATGAAGAAAGTAAAATAGATAGCATACAATGTATATAATTGAATGACAGTGAATGTAGTACATGTAATAACTCATAGGATGCAGTAATCACTTAAAGGGAAGTTTTTAATTATGAACGGGTGTATTAGAAAATAAGTCATTTAGAAGTAAATGAATGAGGGTTCAACACAAGCAATTAGAAAAGGGGCAGCAGAGAACCTACAAAGAAGTGGGAAGATGGAAGTCATAAAAAAAAGGAGCACAAAGTAGTAAAATAGCAAACACAAACAATAAAGAAGTTACAAAATACAAATGATGCTTTTTTGAAAAGGATGTTAAAATAGACAGGCCCATGGCAAAATTGATCATCAAAAAAAGGGCACACATAAATATATAGGCAATAGGAGGATTAAAAAAGGAATATAATTTCAGATCTAGTGAAGATTTTTAAATCCAGAGAGAATATTTTGAACATATTATGCCAAATAACTTAGTAAGTTGCTATTTTAGATTAACTGAACAATTTTCTAAGAAAATATAAATTTCCAATGTCAACGCAGGAAGAAAGAGAAAATCTGAATATACTAATAACAATTTAAAACATTGAATTGATAGCAAAAATGCTGCCATCTTCCTCAGGGATGCATGCTGTCGGTTATTATTTATTGTAGCTGGGTCATAGCCTATGCAATAAGACAAGGAGCATATAGGAATTAGAATGAAATAGAGCATATAAGCATTAGAAAATAAGTAACAAAATTATTGTTTGCAGAATATGTGTACATGTAAGAAAATCCAAGAGCATTTACTGACAGATTTTAGAGGTAATAATTTTGTTGGCTATAGGAATTATTTAAGAATCTTCTTATACTACAGAAACAAACAGAAATGTCATTACATTTTTTTAAATTCAAAATGCAGTAATACCTATAAGCTGCCTATAAGATGCCTAGTTATTAATTTACTTTTTGTACCTTTATTGCAAAACAGAATACAAATCACAGAAACTGACCATATGGGAAATCAAATGAATGGAATGGGATTAAATATTGGTAAGGAGAGAATAGACTATTAATTGTACTGAAGTAATTTGCTAAATAAATGGAAAGATAAAATAAATTATGTTCCTAACTCACATTTTAAAGCAAGACAGATGTACAGATGTATATGTGGAAAACAAAATTTAAACAAATTTTGTAGGAAATATAGGAGAATATATATATATATATATAATACATATATTATGTATGTATAATATTTTTTTTCCTGCCTTGGGATAGCAAATGATTTATTTAAAGACACACCAAAAAAAGCATAAACCAAAAGGGAGAAGATTGATCAATTTGAGTATATACCAAAATTACTTAAAAACTGCTATGTATTAAAAGAAAAAAGGTAAAAGCCCAGCTACAGACCAAGATATGATAGTTGCATTACGTGTATTTGAATCTTTTTATACCACAAAGAAAAACAAGACAAAAAACAAAAAGATTAGGTTCCAGGCTATATAAATAACTCAAACAAATCAGTGAGAAATGAAAAACAACTCACTGAGTAGAACAAAAACCAAGAATAGAAACAGGCAAGTTACGAAAGTGGATAAGTAAGTGACCAATAAACATGACAATGCTCAAGTTTACCAGTAATCAAGATAATACAAATTTTTTAAAATCAAGAACCTACTTTTATACCCATCAGGTAAGAAAATTTTTTTTTTTAAATATTGGCAATACCAAACACAGGAGAGGTGGTAGGGAATTGGAAACCCTCATACACAAATGGTGGGAGAATACATTGGTAAAACCACATTAGAGGGCAATTTAGCAATATCCAGTAATGTTGAAAAGTTGCATTCTATCCTAGTAATTTCACTTCTAGGCATATACTTCAGAGAAATTCTCATATATGTGCCCTTGGATATTCATTGCTACATTGGTTTTAATAATAAAAAATTGGAAACAATGTAAATGACCATTTATCGAGGAAAGGAGAAATAAATTGTGGTATAATTTTGTAAGACTTAAGATAAATAGAGTAGATCTTCGTGTATCAACACTGGCCAAATCTTGAAAGCATAATGGTGATAGAAGAAATAAAAGTATGGTATGATACTTATATTCTTTATGAATAGATACATATGAGGGGAGATAAAAATATAGATGGGGAAGGATATACAGCTACTTCAATATTGTGGTTATGTCTGGGAAGGAAGGGGATTATAAATGTTTGCTGGTGGGTATGTGAGTATTTTGTATTACCTTCTCTATGTATTTTTGCGTGTTAGAAATACTTCAGATTGACAAAGTGCCAGCCAGCATGGCATCCTTATGAGCTGCTGAGATCAAACAGCAGGAGAATAGCCGGCTGGTATGGAATGAGAGACGTGTCTGAGCATGGCTGAAGGCCACAGAGGAAAATTCACCACTAAAAGATTTATAGTAATTGCTGCAGTCACAAACCATAGGACAATCTTAACATGTTCACCATATCAAATGATTTTTTCATTATTTATGCCTTTTCAGTTATATATTAATATTCACAGGTCATGAGGACTAAAAATGATTTTATTTTCAGAAAAGCAAAAGCATACCAATATATAAAAACATGTATTTTTAAAAAGCAAAAGGACACAGATATATTCTAAAAAGTGCAGTGTTTTCCCAATATTCCCAGCTTAAGATATGTGTTTTGGCCAGTAAATGTGTTAGGTAGAATGGAGTAGAATATTTGAACTCAGTGTGCTTGTAATTTCCATAAATAAATCTGTTGCAGTTTAAAAGAATAGGAATTAATATCTACAAACTGGATAAAATATTAACACATTTTTAATGAGGTTATGTTTATGCTTTTATTATAACACTACTTGTTCTGTAGGCATTTTAATTTGTAATTGTTTCTCTGTAATTGATAATATACTTTAATTTCATAAATATATCTGTATTGTAAATATCTTAGTTGAGGTAATCATCTTATAAATAAAATTTTTACCAAAAAGCATTTCTTAAGAAGGCATAGATTCTTACTTACATATGTAAATAACTATATTTCACAGTAGTACTACTGAGTCTAGTCATTGCTCTCATAGCTGATTTTTGCTCAAGGAACTTAATTTAAGGACTAGCAAGGAAGCCTATGTGGCTTCGATCAAGTGAGCAAAAGTGAAAGTAATAGAAGATAAAGTCAGAGAGTTAAGGGGGGTGTCCAAATCATTAGTTAAATGAAAGAAAGAATGAGCCATTTAAAAATGTGAATATATGGTACAACATAGAGAATGTGAATATATGCTCTGAGTACGAATCTAGGCTCCATCATGGATTTCTTACATGGAATTACTTGACCCCATTTTTCCTGAATTTTCCAATCTGCAAAAATGGGCCTTATTGACCTCACAGAGTTGTTTTGAGAATTAAATGTAGAAATCCATGAAAGGTGTATTCCAGAGTGCTGGACACATATTCTTGCCCAATAAATGTTAATATTCCTCCCTTTCACTCCTTCCCCTAATTTACATATTCTTTCTCTTCAGTGTGTAAGGGCAATGGGGAAGTTCGAATTGCTTAAGGAAGAATTATAAGCAAAACCAATAATTACCCAAGATTTAAAGTGGGAGAAAATGGAATCTTATTATTCGTGTAGAAAATAGAGGAATTACTTATTTAGGACCCACAGTCTTCAGAGTGCGTAATAGATAGACTTCAGGGGGCCCATGGATCACCCAAATTGTATGTAAATTTTTCGTGTATGTGAACTTTTTTCCAGATGTTTCTATCCAAACTTGCATCAGACTCTCAAAGTATACATGACCTTCTAAAATATTAAGATGCACTGGCTCTTAAACGTGAAGAATGTGCTGTTGAGGACAATCTGTGATACCTTTCACATTGGGATAAACCAAGGATTCAACTTCAAAACTTTAATTGCACATACATAAAAAAATCTGTTTCTCTTCCCTTTCCCCATGATTAAAATGTAAGTAGCCTGGGGAAAGTATGACTTATCTTGGTCAATCAATCTTCAGTATGAATTGATTCACTGGGAGTGTGAGGTGGCATGATAAAGGGCTTATGAAGTGGAGCTGGTTTCACTTTGTCAAATTTGGTCAGAACAAGCCCAGGTTTTATTCGTTCATTTGGTACATTTTAATTGAAAACTTTCTATGTGCCAGAATCTGTGGTAGGCACTGCACTTGCTATGGTGAACCAGGAAGAGAAGTAAGAAAACAAACCAAAAAGAAGATTTTGAATCTCAGGGGTGAGGCTTTGGTGGGAGATGGAAATGTGCTGGGAGAGGTGTGTGTATCTTGATGAAAACTGACTGAGCTGCTGTGGGAGAGGCTATTTATGATTTGGTGGCCAGAGAAGGCCTCTGTCTAAGGGGTGACATTAGACTGTCTGCCTTGCAAAGCAGAGGGAAGGGCACCCAAGGCTGAGTAAGTGGGAAAGTGTATGGCATATTCAAAGAACAGAAAGGAGCCAGTGTGGCTTAAGCATCTTGAATGAGAGGGAGACAGGTAAGAGGTAAGGTTGTGGGGCAGGGGAGAGTCGGATTATGCAATTACTTATAGGCCAGGTTTAGGAATTTGGGTTTTGCTGTAAGAGTAATAAGAATGAATTAAAGAATTCTGAGTAAAGAAGTACCTGACTTAAGTTTTCAAACTATGACTTTTAGTGATCTGTAGGAAATGGATTGTTATAGCCAACAGGTGCAGTCAGACCCCCATATCGAAACCACTATGATATCATATAAGGTCCATCACCACCAAATATATAGCAGATTCAGCCTCTTCTTTGGCAGTGGGGGCTGAGGGAAAGGGTAAATTACCAAGTTTTTGGCTTTATTAACTGGGTAAGTGGGAGTATCATTTTCTTTAATAGAAAAAGACTAGAAAGGCTCAGATTTGAGTGTGTGGAGTGTGAGAAATTCTGTTTTGAACTTATTAAGTTGCAGGTACCTACTAAATATCCATGTAGTGATAGAGTTGCATATAGGAATCTAAAGTTCAGAGGAAATGTGTGGTCTGGAGATGAAAATTCAGAATCAACAGTGTACAATGATATTTAAACCATAAAACTAAGAAGGCAGAAAAGCAAAGAGGACCTGGGTAGTACCTCTCACCGATGAGTTTTGCTTTGGAAGGAAAGCATAGAACTAGGTAGAAGTTGGTGTAGAGTCAAGCCTGGGAGTTTTTTTTTTTTTTCTTAAGATGAACTATATTGGAACATTTTTGTATATGAATGGAAATGATCAATTTTTAGGGAGTAAATGATGGTGCTGAAAGAAGATGGCTCATTTCAATGGTCAGAATTGAGGCATTTCCTTTATCAATGAGTCACACATTGCACTTTTTTTTTCTGCTGAATATTTTACAAATTCAACATCTCAACTCCCGTTAGCTGGATAACTAAGTGGAAAATGGTTGCTTATAAAGGCAGCTGCCACCTCTGCCAATAGAATCACAGGCAATAGCACCGTTTGGTTCAGAGGCTTTATAAAGCTTAGACAGACTTCTCTAGGCACTGATGGAAGCAAGACACCATCCCCTGTAGTTATTGTGGTGATAGTCCACAGAATTTTTCCTACTATCTGTATTTCTCCTTTGTCTCTTCCTCTAGGAAAGGCATTGTTTTTCTTTGGTGAGTAATTAAGTAAATTTTCATGATCCTTTGAGTAAAGATCCCCATGCTCCCAGAAAGAAAGTTTCCTTTGCTTTTGCCACAGAGTAAATGTACCATGCAAATACAAAGAACTTGCTTATCATTAAGACCTGTGCATCAGGAAACTAGTCGGAGAGAACTTTCCCAAAGGAGTGGAAGGAAAGCATGCTTATTCCCCAAATACCATAAGACTAGAGCTAATTGACCCATCCAAGAGGACTACAGTCTACAGGGTAGAATGAAAGAAGGAATGAATCTTAGAGTGGCTAGTAGGTCACGTTTGATGGATGTTCCCCATCACAAGAATACACAACAGTGTGGAACTTGGCAACTTCTCCCTGATCAGAGGGCTTCAAAATTTCATCATTGCCTGGCTTAGATGGTGACTGAGCATTGTCGTATATTTGCTCCCATTTCCAAATCCTTGCATAAATAAGTCACCCCCAAATGAGTTAGCTAAAATGTTTCCAGGTTCAGCTACGTCACAAGGCTGGGCATTATGAATTTATTCACTAGTCTTACTGACTTCTAAACTTAGTTGTATAAAGGAAGATATCATCACATAACAGAACTCACCCTTGAAGCTACCCCAGACAAGATTAGCAGAACAGCAAGTAAATACAAATGAAAGCCAAGTGGAAATAGCACTGTTTTCCTTATGAGTTCTAATCACTTGAACTCCAAGTCCATATTTCAACTGCATCCACTCAGATCCTTCAGAACAGATTGCTAAAAAAAAATTGTGGCAATGTTATTTTCGTTATTTGATTTTTTAATTTACAAGCATTCCCTGCAGATATCACAGTGACAGCAAATTTATAGAGTGCTAATAAAAAGGATGTACTGACTGGAAATATTTTAAGATATGATATTTCTTAAAGTAATTACTCAAACCAGTAAGGTCCATAGCTGTAACACTCTGTATTAGCCTGATCTTTCATTAATTGTTTGAGTACAGAAAGAAAAGAAATTGAGGGTGAATTTTCTTTTAAAAAAATTGATTTTTAGCAATACTTGGGAACAAATGAAAAAAGCTGGAGAAAGTTTCTGCTTCTTAATCATTAAGGTCATTTTTATCCTTTAAAGAAAGACTCTTTGTTCTCTTGTCCTGAAATCTTTTAAAGTTCTTGAGCTCAGGGTTTTCATCTTTAATTCCATTAAAACATATTTATTAAATATCTTTGACATGCACTATGGAAGATGCAAATCACTATCATTACTCTTAAGGAATATTCACTTATAAATTAGCTCTAAAGCAAGGTAGGTGACGGTCCAACAGAAATCCAGCTAGCTACAGAAGCCCAGAGGAGAGAGGAGTTATTTTTGGTTTAACAACTAGGGGAGACGTCATATAAGACACAATGCTTCAGCATGAAGTAAAGGTAGCATTTGCATAAGTGTACATGAATAGAAGAGCATTCCTGAGAGATTAAACAGTGGTTCTCGAAATGTGACTCCAGGACCAGCTGTCTCAGCAGCACGTGGGAATTTGCTAGAAATGTTAAATCTTGGGCCCCACCCCAGACCTACTGAATCAGAAACTTTGGGGTTGTTTCCAGTGATCTCTATTTTAACAAGTCTTCCAGATGATTCTGATGCATGCTAACATTAAGAACCACTGGATTAAGCTAATCAAGTGAAAGTAAGAAGGTGGGAAAGATAAAGCCATTTCAGGGATGGAAGATACCTTTATTTTTCTGGACTTTATGGTATAAGGGGATAAGTAGTGAAAGAAAAAGGTAGGTTGGGATAATCTGGATTATGGATTTTCAAGTTATGCTTTGGAATTTTGGCTTTATTCCATTGGTAGAGGGGAGCCATTGGAGGCTGTTGAGTAGGAGAGTGACATCAAACTTGAATTCAGGGATTCTTCTGGCAGCAGAGTATAAGAAAGAGAAGAGGTTACAAATGGAGAGAACATTTAAGAAGGACCCTTTAGAAGATTATTGCAATTGTCTAGGTATAAATTATATGAGAGCTAGTGTGATGACAGGAATGGAAAGAAAGGGGTTCAAGGAGAACCTGTTCTGACTCTTTTCTCAATGAAGAATAAGGAAGAAAGGGAAGTAAAATAGAAATTAAAGACAATAAAGGGAATAGATATGAGTGGATATCATGAATTTGGTTTTGGAAATTTTAAGTTATCTTGCAGATGTTGAGGTAGTGGTGTCCAGGGGTCATTTGAAAATGAGAGTTAAGAGTTGCACTGTCTAGTAATACCACATATGGCTATTGAACACTTGAAATTGGCTGGTTTGAATTGAGATCTGCTATAAGTATGAAATACACATTGGATTTTGAAGATGTAGCACAGAAATGTAAAATTTCTCAATGATTTTTTGAAATGCCAATCTCTTACGTATGTTGGGTTAAATAAAATAGATTATTAAAATGAATTTTATCTTGTGTCTTTTTACTTTCATGAATGTGGCTATAAGAAAATTTAAAGCGACACATTTCTCTCATTATAATTCTATTGGACAGTTGGCATACAGTTTTGGTGAGAGCTTTCCATGAGAGAGTTTGTATTTGGGGGTACTTCACCCTAACGCTATAATATACTTGAAAGTATAGGATTGGATGATATCCCAAAGGAAGAGAATTTAGAGGAGGAAAGAAGGGAAGATGAAGAGAGAACCTAAAGGAACTCTTTCAATTAGAGAGGAGAGGAGTAGGCAGATAAGGGGCAAAAGAGTTCATAGTTTCATCTCCCATATTTACTATTATGATTGTTATGTTTATGTAAATATTTTCTGAAGGAATAAGTACATGGGTAAGTGAATGAATGAATTAATGTTTTACTCACTTCAAGCGGACTCTCCATGCTGCTTAGCAATCATACTTTATTTCCCTAGACCTCCTTTATTTTCGTTCTTCTAGACTACTGTTCCTTCTCCCTCTCTTTAAACCTGTAACCTCCAATCTTTCCCCTCCCAACCTCACTCTAAGCTGTCAGCTGATGATCTTTCTTCTCCTTTCACTGACAACTAGAAGTAATCAGAAGAGAAGGAATCTCTTCCCCAGGCTCCATCCCTACCCACCTCATTTGGTCTGCTTACCTTCGTAGCTATCTCTTTTCCCTTTCCTGAGGATGAACTCTCCATGCTCCTGCTTAGCCAATCCTTCTACTTCAGCAGTGTATCCCAGCCCTATTCACACAAGGACATGGCTCCAGAAGTTCTTTTTTCCTGCATTATAATTTTCCCCTCTCTTCTGGATCATTGCAAGGCAGTATGGAAAAATTGCTACTCCTCTCATCTTAAAAAAACCTTCTCTTGATTTCACTTCATACTCCAGCCCCTTTTTTCTTCTTCCCTTCACATCAAAATATCTTGAAAGAGTTGACTATATATGCTGCTTCCAATTTCTCTTCCTTATTCTCTCTTCAATCTAACAATCATAATTTCTGCCATTCAGCTGTCCTTATCAAGGTCACTAATAACTTCCAAGTGGCCAAATCCAATGGTGAATTCTCAGTCCTCGTTTTACTTGACTGCTCAACAGTACTTGACACAGTTGATCATTCTCATCTCCCCTTGGCTCCCAGGACAGCTCACATTCCTGGTTTACCTTCTCTGCCCCTGGCTGTTCTCCTCAGTGTCCTTGATTGGTCCCCTTTTATTCCCAACCTTTACATGTTGGAATACTCCAGGGTCCAATCCTTAGAGTTCTTCTATTGTTTATGTGTCAATATCTCTAGTCAAATACCACCTGGAACACACCGATAGTTGAACAGTTTCGTTTGTTTATTACATGCTATAGCAGGGAGAACACACACCATGGAGAACTGTGAGGAGTTTCAGTAAAATGGGGTTAGAAAGGATTTATTATAGCGTTTGGGATTTTGTTGGGTCACTTTAGGGAGGGTCCAAGGAAGTAGGAGTTCATTCTGGATTGGCTGCTGTCAGCCAATTGTGTGATTAAGTGTCTTAATAAATCTTATCTATAGAGAAGGCAGACTAAAGCAAGACTAAAGCTGTAATTGGTAAAAAGCAATTCATTCATATTAGACAGACAGGAGGATTTTTGGTCTTTTTTGTGGTTTGAACAAGGATGATGTTTTGTCTATATTCAGACATGATTATGAAATCTTATTTTTATCCTGACCCATCCTAGTCACAGAGTGGCATCATCTTATGTCAGTGTCCTGTGAAATTGTTTGTAGCTAACAAGCAAACACCAAGTTGTAAGTGATAGTATCAGGCTGGCTCCTGGAAGTCAAGGGCTGCTTTTTTCCTTCTTGGATGATCTCATCTAATCTCATGACTAAATTCCATCCTTTGCTGAATATTCTCAAATTTATATTCCTAGTTCTTAATAGCCATGAATAGATACGACAGGCAAAAAGCTTTCATCTAGAAGGCTTTTCATTACTGAACATATCTGAATCTGGGTTCCTGACAGTCTCCTCCAAATCCGCTTTTCACAGTAGACTTCCCCATCTTGGTTTAGACAACTCTATTTTTTCCATTTGCTCAGACCCCAATCCTCTCCTTTCTTTGACTCTTACATAGCTCATCTTTCTCTTATATCCCATATCTGATATTTGGCAAATCCTGTTGGCTGCACTTGCAAAATCTACCCAGAATCTGATGACTTGCCACCTCTCCAGGGTTATCCCTCTGTCTAAGTCACCATCATCTCCCTCCTGGATTTTTGGAATATTCTCCATGCTTCTGTCCTTTTCCACTTTGTCAGTTCTCAACTCAGCGGCCAGAGTGATCCCATTAGAAAATAAGTCTGGTCATGTCACTCATCTGTGGAAAAGCCTTCTATGGCTTCCCATCTCACTCAGAATAAATGCCAAGATCCTTTCAATGACCATATCATCTGGACCTTCTATCTGACCTCATCTCCTGCTACCTCACCCATACTCATTCTGCTTCAGCTACACTGGCCTCCTTGCTGTCCTTTGAACAACTAGAAAATCATCCATTTATTGTCTATGGCTTTTGCATTGTCTCCTCTGCCTGGAATGCTCTTCCCACACCTATCTCTATGTATTATTTCTTCATTTCTCACAGGATTTTACTCCAATGCCATATTAAGGTGTTCCTTCCTAGCCTTTCTATCTAAAATTTTAACTTCCCACACCTGACATTTCTTCTCCACATTTCTGACTTTATTTTCTCTCCTGAGTACTTTTCACTCTCTAATATACTACATACTTTACTTATCTGTTTTTATTTATAGTTCCTTTCCCCACTGGAGTATAAATTCCATATGGGCAGGATTTTTGTTAGTTTTGTTTACTGCTGTAGAGAGTGTTCAATAAGTATTTGTTGCATGAGTGGTGTATTGAGATGCCAGGGACGGTCAACACTGGAGGCAACTGGAAGAACAGACCTGTCCAGCCCTCTACGGGCTGGGCTGGAGGTGTTGATGTTAGATAGTCACAGGTGTGGGGCTGTGGGTAGCACCACCTACTCTTTCTGCTTTCATCCTTGTTTGTGGATGGAGTTGACTACCTCTGGTATATCCTCAGGCCAAGGGAGCGCTAACCTTCTGAGTCACCCCACCCTGCCCTGGAGAGTGGCCTGCTCTGGTCATTCTATGTGCTTCTTTCTGAGCCTCACAGATCCTAGGCAGCAAGCCCAGCATGACCCACAATGCCACTTTTTGAGCTAGACTCAGTGCATGGCATTTTGCTTTTTCTTTGGTAGATATCATTGGGCAGAAGTTTAACTAGGGAAACTGCAGAATGTTTCACTGGACAAAGAACCTAAGGTGGTAGCAGTGCCTCTGTAAGTAGCTTGAGGGGCCACAGTTGATAGGGGCAGGGTGGCATTGAGCAAGTACCACCAATATCGTTTTACTACATTAAATTATCCTAGTTCCTCATTAACAAAAGGAAAAAAATGAAAAGAAGCAGCTTATAGTAAATAGATTTATAGAACCAAACTAGAAAGATTAGACCTTGCTTTTGTACTAAATTGTGACGTTTAATAAACCTGTTTAGAGGTCTAGAAGTGTATTGAGAGTATTTTCTTTAAAAGAATTTTCAATTGTGTCTGCAAAATCTAGTGACATGTGACATCCTTCACACGGTCCAGCTCGTATAACTCATCTTTGAATCAGGGTATTCATGCATTATATACTTGTATATTTATATTACATATTCGTATTTATATATTTACATATTTAAATATTTACATTTATAAAAAGTCCACCTTGTTGAATATTTTTAAGTTTTGGGTTGACTCCAATGTTTGATCAATGTTTTCAGTTTAGCTTTGTTCAAATGACAAAATGTTGCTCCAGACAGTTTAAAAGTAAGCTAATTGACTTTGCTACTATCTGCATTATTTTCAAAATCAAGATATCAGAGAAAACAATTTTCTGACAGATGGAATGTTGTGTAAATATAGGCCTCAAGCCTGGGTTTTTGAAAAAGGCTGAATCCATCTGGAGTAATACTAGTACTCCTTGCCTCCTCTGTTTCTTTCAGCTGTTTTAGATTAACACTGATCTTACTTTGACTGGCCTTAGAGGATGAAAGAATTAGATCACTGGAGACGGTGCATGCTGAATTTGACATCAGCTTTTCTCTTCATCCTCAGCTACCAGGGTTTTGTTTGATCTGTCTGTAATACATAATAACAGATGATGCCTTTTTTTTTTTTTTTTTTTTAACTCTTTGTTCCCTTTGCTTTACCGTGGTAAATTTCTACCTGCTTGATGTGTACTTACTTTAAGAGGTCCCAGGTCACAGGAAGAAAAGATGAGCCTCTGGTGGGCCAGACTTGCAGAGGCCCAGTTTCTAGAGACAGGAAGCCTGTTTCTGACTTGACCTGTGTGTTACTTAGGACTCTTTCTGAACCCAGAAAAACTGATAAAGTGACCGACCCTCTCAGGCATGGTCCATCCTACATAACTAATCTTTGATACAAGATTTAAAGATAAAGATCTTACAATTTTTATCTAAATTGATATCATTCTCCCTTAGTGGGTCTCTAGTAGCTGAAGCAAAAAGAGGGAATTTAGTATAAGAATACAGTGGTGGTATATGGAGTTTAAGGATGGAGCTAGGCCTCAGGAATGGGCAAGAACCAGAGACTGTATGCCTGCAGGTGGCACTCCTGTTCTTTCCTATTCCCTCTTTCACCTGAACTCTGTTATTTGCCTTTTCCTCTTTCCTTTGCTTTCTCCCAATTATAAAATCTTTTTCCCTATTATGATAAAAATGGATGGTTCTTATTGGCTCTGGTTGAGCAGGTACCCATACTTGACCATCAGCTGGGGTTGTGGCTAAGTGGGCAAACAAATACTTGTCAGGGACTCATAACTGTAAAAATGTAGCTGATGTGTGGACATTGGGGTGAGAGGATTGGAGAGGGATGTGTATGTATGCTTCCAAGAGAAGAGAACTGGGAAACCAATTTAACATGTCTGCTATAATTCCCTTCTGGTTCAATGAGTATTTTGGTGGGCAGAAAATGAGAAATTCCCAAGTTTGAAAACCTTTCATGGTGCCTTTGTCCCTGTTCCTGAAGAGTTGCTGGAAGGATATCTGTACAGACTGTAGTTTTCAAAGATGGGCCCACTGATATATCCTATCCCACATGCTCTTTATGCACTGTGAGTGTGACATTTCTCCATGTAGAGGTGGGGCCCGTGTTCTCTCCTTTGAAACTGGGAGAGCTTGTAAACACAATAGAAGAAATGCATAACTTTTGACCTACATCATAAAAAGCGATATGGCTTCCACCTGGCTCTCACTCTTGGACACATGTGCTGAGAGCCCCGAGCCAACGTATAAAAAGTCCAGCTATCCTGAAGCAATTATGCAAGGGAAATCATGTGGAGGGACTACATAGAGATAGAGATGCCCAAGATTCCCCAGCTATTCCAGTCCTGGTTGTTGAGATTTCAGATGATGCCAGCCTTCATACCTCACAGGGCCCCAGCTGATGCCAAATGGAACAGGGATGAGCTATCCCCCTCAAGTCCACCCTGATTGAAGACTCATACACAGAATAAATTTTGCTGTTGCTTTTAACTACTAAGTTTGGGGTGTTTTGTTACACAGCATTAGCTATCTGGAACACTTTTCCTGTCACCTCTCACTTTCAGCCTTTGTATGCCACCAACCTGGCTGACCCTAGGAGGTTCATTGTGGACTTCAGGTGATAAGAATACCTCCTTTACACACACATACAAAAACTGAAGAAAGCCAATGTTGACTAAAGAACTAATTGATTAGCAGTTGCCTATCACCCCATCCTACCTCCTTAATGATGTTGCATAGAGAATGAGGCTTGGGATACATTAGACAAAGCAAGGAAAGGTACTATGAATGCCAAGTGTGAAAGATACTATCACGTTTATATTATTTACTTTAACCAACCTTCCATCATAAATAAAATAATTTAAAAAAATAAAGAATGTAGTTTTATTGTGTAAAGATAATTTTGGAAATAGGTGTAAGACATTCCTTTATTTCTTATGTTTATATTTAATAAATAGAGAATATGGGTTTCTTGCATTTTATACTGTGGTGCAGTAGGAAAAACACGAGAATAGGAATTGTGCTTTTGATGTGTGTTCTGATCCTGACCCTGCCATACTGGGTACATTGAGAGAACAGACTCAGCAATCTGTAGAGCTCTCCCTCGATTTTAGAACTAAACTGCTATGGCCCTTTCTGTTTCTACTCCTTTTTATTTTCTCCTTCCTTCTTTCTTCTTCCTCTCTTCCTTCATTCTTTCTCCATATGGCACATTTATCCTTTTGATATTTTTCATTAATAAATAATTGGGAAGTCAAATGTCATGGTATTAATGTCTGGAAAGTAGGATCTCTTATTTAATTTTTGAATATCAAATATGTAAAAATGGGCCTATTCAACCTCAGGATTACAGAGGTCTATGCTTACCAGAAAACTATTTACAGAAAATCTTTGTTATTTCCTTTGAAGAACACACTTTTCTTCCATTGGGTCATGTCTTTCAGTTACCTTAGTTTTCCTTCTGTAATGTTGCTTAGACACAACCTTTTAGAGATAAGAGGCCATTACACTTAAGTTTACACTATATGATTATTTGGGGGAGGAAATGATTTTGTCACCTCAAGTGAGAAATTGCAGTGAAATATAAGGAGATCACCTTTCCTATATTTGAGTTTATTGGTAAATGTGCTTATCTCTGAGTTACTCCTTGTATAGTTAAATTTTTGGGGGAAGGAACTTCATTTTGAGTTTGAGTTTTAATAGTAGATTTCCAAAGTTTCCTTCACAAATTTCTAGACCTAAGCTATCATGCCCCACTTCCCCATAGTTCACTGGCATTCCTGGTTCCACATTTAAATATCTATGTGACTTGGGCAGTTTAACTGACCTTCCTGAGCATTCAATACAACATTCAATATTTTAATGAAAGGTGTATGTATATATATATATTTCTGTATAATATATGCATATGTAACATATTTCTCTCTATATAATGTATATATATTTAAATCTTGTACAGTGCTGAGCATGTAATAGGAGATAAAATGAATAGTAATTATTTTTATTTTTTCCATTGGAGGCGTAATAGTGTCAGGAGTGATAATCTACCCTCCCCTACGTCTATCCACTGCCCACATTTTCTTCCCAGCTCCTTCCCTACACTATTCTAAGAGCCTTGCTCTCAGCATAACCCTCTCTCCAACACATGTCTACCCATTACGTGACATCTAGACTTGAAACACAAGGACAGGAACCCTATCTTACAAAGAAATTTTGCCTCTTTTCTTTTAATGGAATTCCCTTTTCTCCATTGTCTTATGTGAACAATACATTTTTGTAATTTATGTTTATTATCTTTGAGTATATAAGTATCCCCTCCTCCAATATAAATGTTTCTGAATTCATAAGAAATGATTCTTTAAATACATGCTTTTCTACTTGACCTTGCCTGGCTCTTGGTATGAGATTTCCCAATATATTTTTGTATTTTTTCTTTAAGCTTTATCTGTTTCATCATCAGACTATGGTTGTGTTACAGAAGTTGAGTTGTGAGTGAACAATTTATATGCAGATTGTAAATTAGAAAAATGCCGATAAGTGTACTTTATCTTCACTACTTTGGAATAAGACAAAGTATAAAACAAAGTCCGTCCAGGTTAAGCTAAGGCTGTTAGCATTGAAGGAGAAAATGGATGAGAACTACTTGCAGAGGCAAATGCAACCACCTCAGTCTTTCCCAATACCCTATCTTAAACTGCTGAAAATCCCTGTCTTGAAAGGATTTCTTGTTCTCCAGAAGAACAGATACTTCACCAGTAATAAAGTAGCAGGAATAAAGTATCATAGCCAACAGGTACGATGAGTTTGTCAAAGTTCATTGAAGTAATCTGGATTATAGTAAAGTCATTTCTCAGTTAGTTGAGGACACGTTATTCACCCTAGCTAACCTTCTTGCTCCTGTCACTGAGCGGCCGATCACTATTTCTTGCCAATGGCCCAGAATGGAGGGGGAAAGTGGCAAGGTAGGGTAGAAATTGTGTGGGCTCTCAAGTGAGGCCAATTTGGGTGCAAACTCTGGATCTCACTTACTTGTTGTAATAGGCAAGTGCTACAGACTGAACTGTTTCTCTTTAAAATGCTTATGTTAAATCTGTCAACGAAAATAATCCATAACCAATCTATAAATGAAAATTTGGGTGAGTTTATTCTGAGCTGAAATCTGAGGACCATGGCCCGGGGCCTTTCTTCCCAAAGGAAGAAAGGGCACCAAAGAAGTGAGGTATACAGAGTGGTTATATACCCCCAAACAGGACGTTTCACATATGATTGAAATGTCCCTCCCACAATAGTCACAAGATTGCCCTGTCGGCACAGCACTTGATGGACACAGCAGGTAGTGGGTCTGCTATCTCAGAGGGCTTAGCAGGAGGCAAGTCTATTGTCTGGAGCTGGGCGGTCACAGGTGAGCACAACAATCAGTTTCTAGTCTAAGGAAAGACGCTTAATCCTTAAGGAGATGCCAACGTTGGGAGGGGGAGGGAAGTTTCACCTTTATCTCAAGGGCCTTTGCTCTTGCCATAGGGAATCTCTAAAGCAGATATACAATGCATGCTCAACAGCCACGGTCAGGCCCTTTTGGAAAGACAAGGTCAGGCCGAATTAGGTTTATACCAAATGGCTTCCTCATATTCTCCAATATATCCTATTGCTTGCCATTTTTATTTGTCAAAACCCTAACCCTCAACCTGACTTATTTGGAGATAGGGCTTTTAGGAGATAATTAAGGTTAAATGAGATTATAAGGGTTGGGTCCTAATCTGATAGGATTGGTGGCCTTATAAGAAGAGGAAGAGAGATCTTTCTCTTTCTCCCCAAACACACTGAGGAGAGGCCATATGAGCACACAGTGAGAAGGCAGCTGTCTGTAAACCAGAACCTGAGCCTGCTGGCATCCTAATCTCAGACTCTCAGCCTCCAGCACTGTAAGGAAATAAACTTCTGTTGTTTGGGCCACCTTGTTTATGGTGTTTTGTTACGGCAATCTGAACAGACACATACAGCAAGTAACTTAAGCCTTTGCCTCTTCATCAGGATGGGGATAATAATAATACCTAAATCACAAGATTCTTGTAAGGACTAAAAGAGATCATGTATATAAGGGCTTGGAAATGTAAAGAAAGGAAGAAAGGAGATTGGGCAATAATATCAGTGTCCAGATTTTTATATGATTGCAAAACAAATCTGGTTACATATACCTGATCTATGTACCAGAGTCTCCCAGAAGTCTTGTTAAAAATATAGGTTCCTGGACTCCACATTAGACCTAAAGACTTAGAATCTCTCTGATGGGGCCCAGGAATCCAGAATTCCAGGTGATCTTCTGTACACTAAAATTTAGGGGCACTACCTCAAAGGAATATTATGCTAACTGGTGTCTCAAAATGCTGTTCTACAAATGCTTAATGCCAGAAACTCAGATTAAAGGAATCTATGTCAGCAGATGCCAATTGACAAAGAGAAGATTAACAGAAGTCTTCTTCTGAAAGCTGCTGCCTGAGTCTGCCATGGCTATTGTTAATCTGCGCGTGAAGACTTTAGATGTACCACAAAGGACAGTGGGTGAATGCTGGTCAGAAAATTAATTAATATAACAAGATTACTGTGTAATTTTACAAATTGCTACCCTATTTAAATATCACTTTTTGATCAATAATATATGAGGACATAGTGTGCTCGAGAAAATGAACTGAAGGGAGTTACTGCCCATGATTCTTTATCTGTGCTGTCTTGAATAAATAACTAGTCGCTGAAGTTGACTTTGGTAGGCATGCGTTAACAGCTGAACAGAAGGAAAACATCCATGCTGTTCCCTCCCCAGCTCACAGAAATATTGACTTCTTTTTTAGTGGTACTGAGCCTCATCTAAATGATTAAATCCTTGAAAAGAATGCCAAATACCCAGCAAATGGTAATTACAATACCTAATCCACCTCCTCACATCTTCGTGCAAGACAATATTTACTCTGGGTTATGTGTTTGCCAGAACAATCATAGCCCAGATTTAGCTGGTGGGTGTTCAGCTGTGTCTTTGCCATGCGCTTTTGCAAGATGTTATGAAGACCCAACTGAAACTCAGAAGCTTTGTCAATGGTTAAAAATGTCTCACTAGGAATGTATTAGCATTTTCACTTGGATCTCAATTTGACTTCTATTTTTATTCCAATTAATTTTAGCTCCTTTCTCTCTTCCTTCCTTTACTAACGTCCCCAATCTCACAAGCCATATGTGATAGTGAGTTTTGTTATCTTATAGCCCCATTTAGTTTATAGAATGGATTTATTTCTTATTGAGCTTCTACTATATACCATGCACCGTGCTAGTTACTGAAGTGTAGCTCTGCCAAAATCAACACTAAACAAAACAAGAGGGGGGCTGATATTCCAAACAATACATGGAGCACATTTGTTATGAACCTGACAGGGTTATGTCAAGCATTATGTGTTTCGAACAGTTATCCTCTTTTATAATATATCTGTAATTCTCAGTACGGTTTTTGTCATCCTTGAACACCTGTTTGCAAATTAAATGCTTTATTTTTCTCTTCCAAGTCCTCCATACATTTTTCATAATTGTATTGGTTTCCTATTGCTACTATAACAAATTGCCACAAACTTAGTGCCTTAAAACAACACAAGTGTATTATCTTACAGCTCTCGAGGTCAGAAGTCTGAAACGTATCTCATTGGGCTAAAACCAAGTGTCAGCAGGGCTGCATTCTTTTCTGGAAGTTTCAAGGGAAAAATCTGTTTTCTTGCCTTTTCCAGTTTCTAAAGGCTGCTTGCACTCCTTGGCTCATGGCCCCCATGCATCCTCAGAGCCAGCAATGACCAATCAAGTGTTTCTCATGATGCCATCTGTTATGGACCGAATGTCTGTGTCACCCTAAAATTCATTTGTTGAAGCCCTAGCCTCCAATGTGACTGTATTTGGAGATGGAGCCTCCAAAGAAGTAATTAGGGTTAAATCAGGTCATAAGGGTAGGGCCTTGATCTGATAGGATTAGTCTCCTCATCAGAAAAGACACCAGAGAGCTTGCTTCCTCTCTTTCTCTCTCTACTCACGCTTGCCCCGAGGAAAGCCCATGTGAGCACACAGCAGGAAGGCAGCTGTGTGCAACCCAAGGGGAGAGCTCTCACCAGACATCAGTCCTGCTGGCACCTGGATCTTGGACTTCCAGCATCCAGAACTGTGAGAAAAAAATTTCTGTTGTTGAAACTACCCAGTCTGTGGTATTCTGTTATGGCAGCCTGAGCTGACTAAGACACCATCTCACTGGCTCTGGCTCTTCTGCCTCCCTCCTCCCCACGTAAGGATGCTTGTGATTATATTGGATCTACCCAGACAATCCAGGATAGTCTCCTTTCAAAAATTCAGCTGATTGGCAGTTTTAATTCTGTCTGCAACCTTAATTCCCCCATGTAACATAACATATTCACAGGTTGCAGGGAATGGGGCATGGGCATCTTGGGGGGGGTGGATTATTCTACTTATTGCCACAATATATGGTTACGTTCAGTCTCTCTGCTTTCAGGGGTTAAGTGTTATTTACTAAGTCTTTTTCCTTTCCTTGCTTTGTTTTGGGTGAGAGTGCCTCTTTTTTCCAGCAATTTGTGATTTAGAAGTCATCTACTTCCGTAGCCGGATAAACAGATGATAAAGGCCCATCCTGGTTTTTAGTTATCTATAACCTCTTAGGCATCTTTCTGATGACCCTCATCCTCATTTCTCCTCCTGGTATCCTCCTGTGTCAGACGGTTCTGGTTTTCCTCCTGGCTTGTCTGCTGTGCCTTTGTGGTCTCCTCTTGCCATTGAGAACCTTTGTTCTCTTCAGAATATTCTTTTTTCTATTCCATTTCAATATGGGCAGATAAACTATATTTAAAGTTTTTTTTTCCAAATTATTGTGTTTTCTTTTAAGACTAAATCACAAAATTGTTTAAGGTTAAACAATTTGTTTGTCATATCTACCTTTTTTTCTGTTAATTTAGGTGTGTGAGCTTCCATTTTATGTTAACTATCTTACTTACTCCACCCAGAAACATTTCTTTTTAAACTAAATTCCACACTTCATGCAATTTTTTTTTGGTTTTACCTACTGTTTGTCTTCTGTCCCAGGATCCACATTACATTTACTCATCATGTCCCTTTAGACTCCTCAGGATGGTGACAGTTTCTCAGACTTGCCTTGTTTTTGATGACCTTGACAATGTGATGAGTACTGGTGAGGTATTTTGTAGAGCGCCCTCCAGTTTGGGTTTGCTTGATGTTTCCTCATCATGAGACTGGGGTTATGGTTTTTTGAGAGGGAGACTATGGAGGTTAAGTGCCATTCTCTTCACAGTGTATCAAGGGTGCATGCTATCAACTTGACATCGCTGTGGGTATTAACTTCAATGAGCTGGCTTAGGTGGTGTCTGTCAGGTTTCTCCATAATAAAGTTACTTTCTTTTCCACTTCCCATACTGTACTCTACGGAAGGAATCACTATGCACAGCCCACACTTAAAGATGGGCAGTTGTGCTCCATCTCTGAGGGCAGAGTACTACATAAATTATTTGAAATTCTTCTGTGCAGAAGATTCTTCTATTCTCCCCCATTTATTTGTTTATTCAATCATTTATGTTTATCAGTATTGACTCATGAACATTTATTTTATACTTCAGGTTATAACCCAATACTGTATTATTGATTTTGTCACTCCAGTTTTTCCATCTTTGGCCATGGGAGCTTTTTAAGTTGGCTCCTGTGTCTCTTTGACATACCACTGTTGGCTTTTTGAGCATTTCCTTATTTTCTTGCATGACAAGATATTCAAAGGTCATCTCGTATGCTTCCTATTCCTCATTAGAATCAGTCATTTCTTCAAGGAACTCTGGTTCTTTTCGTTGAAGAATGAAATTAGAAACCAACATCTGGGTGCTAGGCATGCTGATTGCTACTGCTTCTAAACCCTCTCAGCCAGTGGACAGAGCTTGGACATATATGGGTACATACTAACCTAGGTACACACGCATATCTATAATTATTTCCTCTTTATCCATCAGCATCTATAGTAAACTGAGCATGAATTCATATTGGTGTCTCAAAGTCTAATCACCACATGGATCATTCTGGCTTCCTCTTCTTGCTTATCTGTAACCTTCCAATCCAACAATGAGTTCCCACCATCTGCTGTCAATGTACAGCCGTTTCAGAATTGTTAACCTGTACCTCATGGAAAACAACTTTATCAACTAGAATACAGTACTTAGGTACAGTTCCTTTTATCTTCAGTCATTTTCAAAGTTACTTTGATCAGCACCATTTTTCCCCACCCGCTTCAGGGAGGTTATATCATACATTCATGATACGATTATATTCTCTTGTCATCGTCTACATTCCATACTAGGATCTCTTGACCTCCTAATTTTTTTTTTAATCATTCAGTAAGGTTTACTCTTTGTGCTATAAAGTTCTACAAGTTTTTACAAATGAATAGTGTCATGTGTCTACTGCCTTGATATTATACAGAATAATTTCACAGCCCAAAAATATCTCCTGTATTTGGCCTATTTAGCTCTTCCCTCTTCCCAAACCACTGGCAACCACCAATTGCCTTTTCCTTTTATTGTCATATAAATTGAGTCATACCAGATGTAGCCTTTTTAGACTAGCTTCTTTCACTTAGCAATGAGCATTTAAGATTCTTCCATGTTGTGTGGATTAATAATTCATACTTTTTTTAAATCACTGAGTAATATTCCATTGTATGGATGTACCACAGTTTGTTTATCTATTGCATTTGAAGGACATCTTGGCTACATCCAGTTTTTGGTGATTATGAATAAAGCTGCTATAAACATTCACATGTATGTTTTGATGTGTGTGAGTTTTCAAATCATCATAGTAAATCCATCAATTGCTGAGTCATATGATAGGACTATTTTTAATTTTGTAATAAAGTAAACTGTATTCTAAAGTGGTTGTACCACTTTGGAAATGCAAAATGAGAATACCATTTTGCATTCCCACCAGGAATGAATGAGAGTTTCTGTTGCTCCACATCCTTGCCAGCAATTGGTATTGCCAGTTTTTTGGATTTTAGCCATTCTAATAGGTGTGTAGTAGTATCTCATTGTTGCCCTCCCAGCAGCATCCAAAAGATGTGCTAAGGAGCTATAAATGGTTAAAAGAAGAGAAATAAAGAAAAAATGGATGGCGGTGGTTGTTGGTGGTGTATATTCTTTTAATGTGGATGGTTCACTTTGGGATAATCAAACTTTCTAGATTGTATTATCTGTCTGACTTATTTTCCAGGCCTGGACTCAATGAGGGAGTTACATTTAGGAAAGTGAGGCCTCCTTTAAATAATGCTAAGTTGGAGGTTTACTATGTTAAATGTATATGCATATATCTTCCTCTTTCTTTATTTGTCTAGCTACACATCCAACTCTACTTATTTGGTTGGGCAAAGAAAGGCATAAAGATCTAAGTGGTTAGCTGTGGTGGATTAAAGATGGCTACACATGTTTTGCTACTCCTCTCATTGAGAAGTAGAGCCTAATTTCATTCCCTTTGCGTTTGGTCTGGTTTTAGTGGCTTACTTGACCAGTAAATGCAGTGAAAGTGACATTCTGGGACTTGTGAGGCTAAGTCAGAAGAAGCCGTGCACCTTCTGACGGGTACTCTTAGGACATTTTCTCTAGGAACTCTAGGCTGCCAAGTGAGATACTTGACTACTCTGAATCCACCATATTGCAGAGGCCACATGAAGGTGCTGCAGTCAACTGTCTGAGTCCGGCTGAGCCCACTCTTATAGTCATTCCCATCAAGATTCCAGAAATGTAATTGAAGCTGGCTTGGACTCTCTGAAGCAGCCCAGCACCAGCTGATCACCATCTAGTGACTTTGGTCAATGCCTCATGGCACAGAAGAATTGCTCAGATAGGCCTGTCTTGAATTCTTGGCCCATAAAATTATAATAGATGATAAAATAGTTGTTATCGTAAGCCGTGAAATTTTGGAGTAGTTAACCATGTAGCAAGAAACGACCAGAATAGTACCTAATGGCTTTCTGTGTCCGAAAGTGAATCATGCATAACGTGTTAAGGCTCATTCCATGAGATTTTAAAGCAGTCACAGTGCCAATGCATGCATTATTTTATTATGCAAAATAAAGGACTTCATTCTCAGGCACTGCCAGTGCCTTTAATCTTCACATCCACAGATACTTATACAATATGAAATATATCTTCTTTATTAAATTTTCAGATCTTTCTCTGATAGGAGCTGGAGTAATATAACAAATATTGATTATAAAGACAGAAGCTCTGATCTCATCTGTGACATAAAATTAGTGTATACTTTCCACTATTAAAATGAAAGTTTGATGAAAAGTTATAATCTTCCCTTCAAAAACGAATTGCCCTGTATTCTCTTTCATTTATATTAAAAACATACACAGAGCTTTTCTTTTTCTCTGTGGAAATGTATTCACTAGCAAGTCATGATATGATGTGAAATTTGGAAAATTTTTCACAATGAAAAACCATGTGGACAAAAATTCATTTTAAAATAAAGAAGCTCAAAAGCACGAAATGGGTGTCAGTTGGTGCAACATAGGTGTCCCTTTATGCCCCATGGTTACCCCATGACACAATGTAATGAACAAACAATTACACTTCAAATAGCTCTAAATTCTTCTCCAGGAAAAGATGAAAATACTTTCTCATTAAAAAGTTAAAAAAATTAGAGTAGATACTGTGAAAGTCATCTACTAAAATACTCTACTATAAAAGGAAGGAAAAGTAATAGGATGCAGTCAGTTTTTAATGAAAAGACAATAGAACTAAACTTAATTAATTATGATAACTTGAATTGTGGATGACCTGCAGTTTATCTTTCTCTTCTGGGAAACAAAAAGATTTGCTTAGAAAATTTGATAGTGTAAATAAGACGGTAGCAGAAATGCTTAACCAACTTAAGGTTAAAGGAAACTGTTTTCAGGATCAGGTGCTGATTCACAGAAAAATAGCATATTTTGATTACTTCTTAGGCTAAATTCCCTCAAAGCAGATCCAAGATGGACACTTGATTGGTTAATATAGTTTGATTTATTATATATGGTGGAAAAAATAAAATTTCATTTTTAGAAATTTCTCACTCATACAGATATTTCCGTTTGTCAGACTTTCTGAAGTAGTTGGTATCTCTAGAAAGCTAGATATTGGGCTGATTGTCTGATGTAAGAACCTGAAGAATAGGTATGTACATACAGCAAAGGAATGTCTCTGGATTCTTATGCATAGGATATGAGAAAGTTATGCAAAGTCATGCATTGGTTCATGAGAAAGTGATCCTGTGCATAATTCAATCAAGGATTGCTTGAGCTTCCAATAAGGTTATTTGATGTTAGAGACCACTTCAGGTGAATTCGAACAGTTTTAGTAACAGAATCAGCCCTTAGTCCTTCGCCAAAATGTGAAATGGACAAAGTGTGTTTTTAGCCCAATTAGCTTTCCCAGTGGTTCTCTCCTACTCCCCTGCCCAGGGTATCTACTACCTCTGTGACTCCCAGGTCACCCATTTCTCCTCCAAAATGTATAATTCTCAGTATCAGATTTTGTCAGCTAATGAAAAAATCATGCCTAAGTGTAAGTGTACTCAATGTTTTTCAACCTTTAGCTGTAATTGCATCATCAAGAGGGCAGACTATTTTAATATCTGTATTTTTAAGCTGGATTCACCCAAGTTTGAATCTCAATAAATCCATTTACCTAGAGCAGTGCTTCTCAATATTCATATACGTATAAATCACCTGCAAATCTTATTGAAATGCAGATTCTTATTCAGTCATCTGGGGTTGGGCCTGAGATTCTGCTTTTCCAATAAGTTCCTAAGTGATGCTGTAGCTGCTGTTATACGGACCACGGTTTAAGTAACAAAAACTCAGAGCATTTTACCTGCCTCTGTTTCCTCACCAATCAACTGAAAATAATGCCAACCTCGTAAAGTTGTTGCGGGTGTTATATGGGTTGCCTTATGCAAAGTGCCTGGTGCAGTTCCTGGCCAGGAATCATGCAATGTGGTGGTAGTGGTGGTAGTAGTATGATGATAATAAGAGTTTTAACAATGTATTTGAGACTTTCGGGCTGAAGCCCTTGGAAATCATTTTTAGGTATAGAAACTTACTTGGAACCAAAACTGCCTTCAGAGGCAGTTCACCAAACCACCTGCACATCCTGCTTTCCCTGATGGGCAGAGCAACACCTGGATACTGCCTCAGTTGTCTTCGGAAGAGCACAGAGGTTCTGAGAGTCCATGTCTTAGGCTTTGTGGTTCACTCACTGCAAGATACTAGTTATGAGTTAACATTTTCTCTCACAGCCTGACTTAGATGTTTTTTTGCGGAGATGGGGAGGAAGATTAGTCCTGAGCTAACGTCTGCTACCAATCCTCCTCTTTTTGCTGAGGAAGACTGGCCCTGAGCTAACATCTGTGCCCATCTTCCTCTACTTTATAAGTAGGACACCTGCCACAGTATGGCTTGATAAGCAGTGCGTAAGTCCACGCCCAGGATCTGAACCAGCGAACTCTGGGCCACTGAAGTGGAGCGTGGGAACTTAACCACTATGCCACCGGGCGGGCCCCATGACTTAGATGCTTTAAGTAGAGAATTCAGAAGGGGGAGACATAGGAGAGGGTTTTGTTTTCTTTGCTTTTGTTTGTTAGTATCTACAGGTAGGATGACTGCACGTTTCAGGAAAGGGAGAATTCAGGTGCAACATTACAGTGCCTCTTAGGATTAATAAAACTGTACGTGGGAGATAGAAGTACAGTATGATATTCATCTCTCCTTTTCTCTAAAGGTCTCTAAGAACTTAAAATAGGACTGTCTCTTTCCCCTTGGTAAGGGGTAGTGGCTGAGGAAGGGTGTGAACCACTTCTTTAATGTCTTCGGTTGCTTACATTACCCTGTAGTTCCAGAAAACTCTGCATGTAAGTGCAGAAAACTGGAGTTTCAGTACCTCAGTGCTGAACAAGCAGGGCAGAGAAACAAAATAAGAAAGCTGATATTACCAATACTTGGCTGTGTCGCTGGAGTCTTACTGTCCACATTTTATTGGCTGTTTTTTCAGGAAAACACTTTTTTCTCTTAGGTCTTTCTTTTCAAGATGCTGTTTCTAAAAGGTCAGTTATTTGTCGTATCACTAGTACTGCATATTAAAATGCAGAATGCATCACATTATAATAAGCTAAAAAATACTCCAGCAATTTACTCAGTACATATTTTTAATGATATTCTGTTTAAGATTAGTATGTTTAAGGGCACCAGTAGTTTTAACTCTTGAGCATCTATCAAAATTTTCACTTCTGTGGCAATGGTTATCTTTCATAATCCATTTGAAATAGCCTTCACGGTTCCTTTAACTTTAAGAGGATGTGGCTTCCTCCTTGGATTTTTTTAAGGGAAGCACTACAAGTCTTTGATTTTCTGCAGTACTGCTTGAAAGATGAAGATGTCAAGATGGATGACAGCTAATGAACTGAATGCTCAATAGTTCATCACCTTGGTTTTTCCTGAAACCATTTCTTGTCCTTGCTTGGTAAATTGAAATCACTTGACTTTGTTGCAATACCTGACAGGAGTTAAATCCCCAAAATATCCAGACAGGAGTAAATTCTTTCAGCATCACAAATCTTCTGCTGTCCGGGGATGTTAGGCCAGAGGGTTAAGGTATAGACAAGATGAGACTGTGGTCATGTTCTATCTGGCACTTGTTGGCTCCCTCAGTCTGATAAAGAGGGCTCTAGGACCATAGGTCTTCTCACCTTGCCATTCGAAGAGGGAATGAGGTGAGAATTGTGCATAGATCAGCATAAATGAATCTCCACTCTTGGAAAAATAGCTCAGACAGTAAGTCTACTCATGATAGGCCAGTCATGTCATTTTGGTGTATAAAGTATATTTCCAGTTTTCATGTTCATTCAAATAGTTGTTCATGTCAAGACATATTTGAATTTTAAAGTGTCATGTACCCTATATTGTTTTCTAAACTACTGAAATGTTCTATACAAATAGAACAGTTAAATAATACCAATCGATTTCTTTTTATGTGACATCTTGGCGTAAGCTGTATTAAAAGAAATAGTCTTAATCAAGATTTTTATATACTTAATGTGATATCAACTTTATCTGTAAATTCCAAGAAGCATTGTTTGTTATTGATAGTCTATAATATTCCTTAAATACCAAGCTTTATTAATACTAAATGTGAGGCCTTTCTTAATATGTCTATACAGTATTATAGCAACTAAATGAAGATTATAATAGCTAATTAAACAGTTCTTTGGTTTATAATCTTGATGTCACAAAGATAATAGTACCTTAAATTTAAATGGGACTTTCCAACTTCCAAAATATTTTTGTAAATATAAGCCAAATAAAATATAGAGAGATTGTGGGGTTATTGCCTTTATATATAGTTAAGAAAACTGAAGCTCAGAGAAGTTAGGTGACTTGTCTAAAATAACATAATTAATAAGTGTTAGAATGAGATTTCATTAATTTAACATCATTTATTGTGTGTTTATTATATATTAGTCATCATATATAAACTCTCAGAAACTTTATGATCTAGGAAGACAGGAATTAAATAAATACCTCAAATGTATAATCACACATGTTGATAAATATTTCAAAGGAGAAGTAATGCATACTCTGAAAGAGAATGGGTGCCTGATTAAGAACATGGGTTAGGTAAGGACTAAATTTAACTTATATATGGTCTGGGTTACGTGATCGAGGAGGAGACAATGGGTGTTGAGGCTGGGGAGGGTGCTGCACATGTTAGAGATTGGAGAGAGAGGCAATGGATAGCTCATGCAGAGTGTTGTGGGCCATGCCACAGAATTGTAATTTCATTGCAAATTACACAGGAAGTAGGGGGATGCCATCATCAAACTTGAACCAGATCTTCTGCTTCCAAGTTTATTGGCTGTGACCATCGTACACCATCATTCTTCTCGTGGTACCCCCTATGGAATTCTTGTTTTCTCATCTTTCTTTATATGTGTAATGTTTAAATACACTACTTTTAAAATATACGGTCAGTATATGGGAGTTTGATGTCTTGTTGTCATAACTGATGGCTCCTCCATTTTTTAAAAACTTTTACGAGGACATAATTCTGGCCATGAAATTAGTAGAAGGGTCTAGGAAGCCTGCGTTTCATTCTCTGTGAACTTCAGTAATGTGGAATTCAGCTTAGATGTGAACATAATTTCTTCAGTATTTTAAACCAGTGGTTGCATAACGCTTTGAATCAAAATGGAATGAGCTGACCAAAGAAGGGATTTTTTTAAAGTTATGAGGTGATGCGCTTGACTGATTGTCAACTTTTCCTCATGCCTCCACTCTCATTCATCAATCTTGGCAGCCTGTATCTAGATGTTGAACAAATATTCTGGTCTTGAAGATGGCCTAATCCTTTTAGAGGGGAGTTTATATGTGTGTTTTAAAGCAGAGAAGCATATACACTTTGAAGTTGTCTGCTTTAAAACAATTACACTTCTGTCCTTTGAATTAATTTCCAAAAGTTTTAAGGAGACGTTTAGGACATGTAGATGGGATCATTCACATAATTTTTGTTTTCCTGAGGGAGTCTCTTTCTGCACGAAATGGCATTTTGAGACCAGTACTAACAAATCACCTGGGACTAAATCCATAATAAATTGAAATCTTTGGAAAATTTCACATTTTCAAAGAAATTAAATGGGTTTTTAAAAGATATAAGTAGCCAAGTTAATTTCAACAATAGGTAATCATTTCTCATTAAAGCATTTTTATGCTTATCAAACTGCTCTACAACATGCTGGTGATAGTTCCCAGGTCCTTGGAACTTGGCTAATAGATTTTTATAATATTTCCCAATTCTTCTCTTTACCCTGGAACATTTTGTCAGAATCATTGATGGGGCAATTTAAGTTCGTATCAAGGAGTTCCTTCCTTTTAAAGAGGAGTAGGCTGTAGGAATTATACTTCATTTTTTGCTTGCTTTTTCTTTTACTAAATCATAGCTTGAGTAAATCCAATATACAAATAGTTTAATAATAGGCAGCACTATGAAGGCATTCATTTTTCTTTTAGGAGAAACATCAATAGTTTCATATATTCATGTTTGAAGGACAACTTGAAATTTTGTAGGGAAATATGTTACACACTAAAAGTAATTTTAATTTTCTCAGTCTTATAATTCTGTTTCTTTTGGTGCTTCAGTCTTATACTTATGAACAATAACGGTTTTAAAAATCATGATTAAATAGATGTTGCAAAATACTTTGAAGCTATTGTGCTTATGATTTCAGTGTTTTAAAAATTAAGCCCCAGCAGTTAATTCTGTTAAAGCCTTGTCCATGCAGAGTTTATATCTGACCATACTACTTATCTTTAGGACAATTGAATTATCAGTTCTCTTCGTGACTTTTTTCTGAATGTTATTTTTTGTTTGTTTGAACCATTTATGACTATAGATTTCCCTTCATGTTTAGCAGAGAAGATAAAATGAAGCAATACATTTAAAAATATTGTATGTATTTAAATATATCCTCAAAATTTTTTTGTTTTTTTTTTCTCTCTTAAAAGATTTTTCCTTGGTGTCATATTGTCAGGGAGATGTCTTCTTGCTTAGGGTGAGCTCTCTTTGGCCAGACTGACTCCATTGGCCTACATACAGTGATAGCGATATTCCCCCAGTTGGTAGTCAGTTCCCTTCTACTGCCCCTCTTGAAATCCATCTTAAGAATGCATCTTTAGATTGGATATGAGGAAACTATCCAGGTTTTTCCTTTTTTATTTCCCTTCTGTTCAAAAATAGTTTTCCAAAGGTCGTGGAAATGGCAGTGGGGATGGGAACTGGACCGTAAGTACTTGTGCGTTACTCAGGTCGAGCACCATTCTGCTGAGATTTATGTAGATGTGCCTCTGTTGGAACTTCCTGGTTCTGGCTTTGACCATCCATAGGACAGTCTGATCTCTGCACACTTCCTGTCACTCCTCCAGGTATGACAGAGGGACTTGTGAGCAATCCCTTCTGCCCAAAGCTAATCTAGGGCAGATTTCTCACAATGTGGCCAGTGGTGACCAGTATTATGGACTGACTGTGTGTGTCCCCCTGCCAAGTTCTATGTTGTAGCCATAACCCCAATGTGATGGTATTAGGAGGTGGGATATTTGGGAGGTAATGAGGTTTGGATGAGGTTATGAGGTTAGAGCCCCCATAATCGGATTAGTTTCCTTAGGAGAAGACTAGACACCAGAGCTTCCTCTCTCCTCTGTGTGAGGATTCAGTAAGAAGGCAGCTGTCTGCAAGCCAGGAAGAGGGTCCTCATAAGAACTGACCAAGCTGGCACCCTCACCCTGATCTTAGAGTTTCAGCCTCCAGACCTGTGAGAAATAAATGTCATTTGTTTTAAGTCACCCAGTCTGTGGTATTTTGTTAGAGCAGCCCAAGCTGATTAAGATATCCAGTGTCCTAGGGGAAATTCCCTATATCTGGACGCAGAGGTAGCTTTATCCTTTAGGATGAGAATGAAGACTGGGAGTACAAAGAATAATTATTCAGAGATTAGTTCTTGCATATAGTCTCCTTTGCTTTTCTACTGTGGTAACTATTTACTATTATCAGGTGTCTCTCTACCTCTCCTTTATTATCTCTCAAATTACTCTTTCCACCAGCTGCATTTGGTGCACAAAAGTTTTCAAAGCACATCTCAGATGTTGGATTTAAACTCCTAAATGTCCTGATTCCTAATTTGCCCTTGGGTAGCCAAGAGACTGATTGTGTAAGACTCCTTATGTTTCTGCAGAGTTAACTGAATTTGCTTTACCATTAAATTTGAGAATATCATGTGACCTCCCAGTATACATTAAAATTAACAACATCCCTTTAGTCTTCAACATAAAATCATGTCCTTTTTTTTAAGATCCTGCAAAATTTATGAACTGTTATTGAATTTTCTGAAATTAAAACAGCATGTTAACAAATGGCAGTAAATATGATTTATGGTGTGATACAGTCATTTGACATATGCTGTAGCTTTTAATTCTTGGTTATTTCCATTAGCCAGGGAATCACTGCAGAATGCTTGAGAAAAGGAACTAATAGAAGCATGTTTTATATAAAGTGAAATTACCAAAAGTGCATGTTTCTTCCTGAGTTTTTTTGGGGAAGGATGGTTGCATGGTTTATAAATTTCAAAGTCTGCAGCCACTTTCACATCCCTTCTTATAAGGAAGGTTTCATATTGAATAGCTTCTTAATTAATATCATGGCTATATCTCATTACATAACACATAAATCTCAATTAAAAGTGAAAAATGTAGGCAGACAAATTATTTAATTATAACTAAAGAAAAAATAAGTTGCTTAAACTCAGCTTTATAATGTTTGATTGTATATATATGTTTCTTTTTGCTTTAACTGAATGGAGATTGAGTTTCGATAGTGAATATACAAATAAGTTTAAGAATGTCCTAAATAAATTCAAGGAAAAAGAATTCATTACAAATTATTAAGATAAATGGAAGATGTTTGGATGCCTATTCCTAGCTCTGTGAGATTGATATGATGCGACAATCACCCCTTCCAATGTGTACCACTGTCATGACAGAGCATAGACCTAAGTTGTCCAGGGATCTAATCCACTTGCTATGGTATATTTTTAGAAGACAACAGGGTGTGTGTACCAGCTCCTGACAAAAGAGAGGCAATGATCAAGATTCTAGTTGTGACTCTGCCCCAAGCTTGAGGTTCGCTGGGTTTTTGGCACAGCGTAGATACACGACAAATGCTTAAACATGGATTTGTGCAGTTATGCAAGTCTGCACTTACTTATTGAGATGGCTTTCTCACCCGCAAAGAGAGATAGAATATCTATTCTACTAAGTTTCCAGAGATATAAACTCTTAAAATGAAATAGAACATAAGTTCAACTATTCAGATATATAACATGCAAGGGATTATTTTATCTATGGCCATTTCATTCATGTGTAAGAATTTCAGTGTTTTGATTTTTTTTTTTTTGTGAGGACGATTGGCCCCGAGCTAACATCTTTTGCCAGTCTTCCTCTTTTTGCTTGAGGAAGATTGTCACTGAGCTAACATCTAAGCCAGTCTTCCTCTATTTTATGTGGGATGCTGCCACAGCATGGATTGAGGAGCAGTGCTAGGTCCGTGCCTGGGGTCTGAGCCCGTGAACCCCTCACTGCCGAAGCGGAGTGTGCCAACTTAACTATTATGCCACCAGGCCGGCCCCATTGATTTTTAAAATCAATGTTTAGGTTTCCATTTTATAAATTGTCATTTAAAGGTAGAAATTCGGAGTTTGTTCTTGTCATCGTTCTCTTATTTTACCAGGTCCTGTAACAGTAGTTAAGTACACTTCCGAAAGGATAGGTTTGTCACAATCTTCTGAGGCTGTTTTTAGCCAGAACTCTGGACTTCAACTGAGAAATCTGATAATCTGCCACTTATTAGCTGTGTGACCCTGGGCAAGTTAATCAATGTCTCCTAATCTTAGGTTTCCTATTGATTAGAAAATAATAATGCCTTATTAATTCTTGTACATTTTAAACAAAGTTATGTTTGGGTAATTACTTTCTAAACTCTGATGTAGCAACAGACGTGAAGGCTTGCCCAAGTGGTCTTCCCAAGTTCTACTGTTTTAAACTACTCTCTGAGGGAGAAGCACTCTTGGAGAGAGTTCTGTAGTGTACAGCTTTTTTTTTTTAATTTTTTTTAAATTTTTTATTTTTTTAAAGATTTTATTTTTTCCTTTTTCTCCCCAAAGCCCCCCGGTACATAGTTGTGTATTCTTCGTTGTGGGTCCTTCTAGTTGTGGCATGTGGGACGCCGCCTCAGCGTGGCCCGACGAGCAGTGCCATGTCCGTGCCCAGGACTCGAACTAACGAAACACTGGGCCGCCTGCAGCGGAGCGCGCGAACCCAACCACTCGGCCACGGGGCCAGCCCCTGTAGCGTACAGCTTTTTATTACTCTTTGTTCCTAATGCTCATTCAGCTGACTTTGCTGTCTTTAATTTCGCTACATACAGTTTAGGGAGGAAGGATCCATATAATGGGACTGCTAAGAGTTCATGAAGACTGAAATATTTCAAAATATTTCTTAGTCACTAACCAAGGAGGTAAAGGAAATAGTAAAACATTTTATATTCCTATTTTTGCTAAAAAATATACTCCTACTGATATCTCAAGCTATATATCATGAAGAATCTTATACGTTTGGGACAAGTGCCATTAGCAGTCATTATTGGGACATGACCCTTACCTTCGAGTCTGTCAGAGGCTGAGCCACAATCTGTGGCCAGATATACCCCTTTAATGGGATGCATTGGCATGCCAATGAGGATAACCTTTTGTGTGTCGTATCCTTTCCTCCCACTCACAAGGCACCCTTCTCTCAATCAGCAATAAGGGGGAGATGAGAGAGAGACCTGCCATCATTAGACAGTGACGACTTTCTGGGAAGGGGATCAACGAACTTTTAGGGTAGAGTATGTTTTATTGATTGATTTGTTATTTGCTGTTGACTTTGAATTCTTTATTTCCTCATATGCACTTGTGATGCATACGTAAATATATAGTTTCTTTTCACTTGTAACACAGTGCTAAGACAATGATTGAGACAAACTCTGCAACATCCCCTTGCTGTTAATTCACCCAGACCGTCTGCCATTGGAGAACATGAAGCGGTGAGCACTGGATGCCTCAACCTGGGAAATAATGACAATAACAGTGACAATATTTTAATATGAACATTTCTTCAGTCTTGTGTAAAAAAAAATATTTTTAGAAGTCCTATTTTTTATTTGTAACATGCAGTCTGAACAAAAAGGTGTTATTTTATGCAAATATAGATTTAAGACAGGTTCCTTTGTGTATCCCCCACTCCATCCCCCCCGACACACACATACACACAGAATATAAATATATCCTGTGTGTAGAAATCCTGGAGATCTACCAATAAGTAGTGGTAAGAAATCTGGCAAGTCTTGAATAATCTCCACCCTACCATAAGGAGTCATGACAGTGACCCCTTGGTTTAGTCATTATCACACTTCCTTAGGTGAAAGGGGGGGACAGCGTGACATAGAAAACACCATCGAAGAGTTTCTCTGAATTGACTCCTTAACAGGTGGCAGAATAAGCCCAGAAATGTCAGGAAACGTGCTGGAGAGGCTGTGGGGCTAAACAAGCAAGTCTCCAATTCCTCAGCCATTATTATAAGACAGTTTGGAGAACTATGGGTTGGATACAAAGATCAGAAGATTAGTAACTAGTTGAATGACTAATTAGATTGCTAACTAATGGATTACTACAACCAATACGTAAGTCTCCAGTTGTGTGTGGCAGAGCTCTATTCTGTTTTTTCACTGTATTTGGATCCCATGTTTTAGATAAAGATAAAGAAGACACGCTCATCAAATTTATAGAAGGGAAGGATGACAAACTCAGGGCCTGGGATGTGGTTGCTTGTTCAACTCTTGTATTCTTTCGGTTAAGGTTTAAGCTGCTATACCAGAGACTCCAAAATAAATGTAATTGTCTCTTAAGGAAATGAAGTGTAAGTTGCAAGTGTAACTTCCATTCACATTCTGTTGACAAGAACATGGCAGCAGCTTGCAGGGAAATGCAGTCTCTCTGCCTCTAAACTATCCAAGACAGTAGCAATGGCCGTGTGAGGGTATTGAACCCTTGATATGTGGCTGGTCTGAATTGAGATGTGCTCTGAGTGTAACATACACATTAGTTTCAAAAACTTAGAATGAAAAAAGAATACATGCTATCTTGTTAATATGTATATATTAATTGCATGTTGAATTGTTAATATTTTGGATATATTGGGCTAAATAAGATATGTTATTAAAATGCATTTCACTTCTTTCTTTTTACTTCATTTAATGTGGCCACTAAAAAATCTAAAATCACATATGTGGCCTCCGTTATATTTCTGTTGGATAGTGTTGCATCCAGCTGATGGGCAGGAACCCAGATTAAATTGCAATACTATGGAAGCAGAGAAGAGTGGATTGAGGTGACAACCAGAAGTCTGTCCCACTACTATACCTCCAGTCTCTCACAAAATGTTGAGCATTTAGTGCTTGCTCAGTGTATCTCGATTTAACAAATGATTGAATTACTGTGTTCGGATCCCAGAATATATCAGACTTGAGAGATAGGCCAAATACAACGGAGTGACGTAGTGTGTCCTGAATTTTATCTGTACAACTACAAGACTGGGGAAATAGATACAGCCATGTATTTGTTAAAAACACAGGGACTTTTATTTTATAGTCAGCTCAATATGTCGATGATGTGATCTGGCCACCATAAAATCCAACGCCATCTTAGACTGCATTAATAAAAATTTATTTCAAAGAACAGATGACATTCTTGACCTGTTTTCTACTTTGTTGAGTTTATGTCTTTAGTGGTTTAGCAGGTTTTGGGGATCCTCTTGAAAAATAAATTTTATTTCACGAGGCTAAACTTTAGGGCTATGGTAGGATTGGTTGGGGGACGTGTTCGAGGGGCATATGTTTATGATTCCTATAGGATATCCTATGGAGATGTTTGGAATACAGTGTATTTATGGGTATGAAAACTAGGAGAGAGAAATGTGTTGAAGGTATAGTTGTGGGAATTGTCTGTATGTGGGTGGCAGCACCAACACCAGAGATGTAGAGCATAGATGCCTTCTTCCAGGGGGAGTGTGGAGTTAGAGATATGCACTCTGACATTTAGAGGTGGGGATCACAAAAGAGGACTGAGAAAAGCACTCAGAGAGGTTGGTGATAAATCAGGCAAGTGTGGTGTCATTGCAGCTGTGCCTCTGTGTTGAGAAGGAGAGAGTACTCAGCAGTCTTGAGGCTACCATGTGGTCCAGGAGTAAAGGACCAAGAATTTTCTTTTAAATTGAACAACTAGAGAGTTCTTGGTGTCCTTGGGAAGAGCAGTTTCAACAGACTGATGGGAACTGAAGCCAGTGAACAGTGGATTGAGAAGCAAGAGAGAAGATGAAGTGTGATCAGTGAGCGGAGATAATTCTTACAAAAAGTTTTGCTCTGACATATTGATATCATGAATCTCTTGATAAGATGTCCTGAGAAGGACACAATATCATTTTTGTGATATTCTTGCTAAAAATGCAAGAACTTTTTCAAATTGCAACCATGAGAAAATATCAGACAAACCTAAATTGAAGGACGGTCTATAAAATAACTGATTAGTTCTCTTCAACAGTGTAAAGGTCATGACTAGGGAAGACAGAAAGATTGCAGGAGACTCAGGAGAAATAACTATTTTCGATGTGGGCTCCTGGACTGGATCCTGGAACAGGAAAATGACATGCGTGGAAAAACTGCTGAAACTTGTATAAGGTCTGTTGTATAATAGCGTTGCACCTAGTGATTTCCCAGTTTGATCACCGTCCCATGGTTATGCAATGTGTTAACATTAGGGGAAGCTGGGTGAGGGGTATATGGGACTCTACTTTTGCAACTTTTCTGTAAGTCTAAAATCAGTTCACAAAAAATGTTTTAAAAGTTTTGCTCTGAAGGGAAGGTGAGGGATGAGGAATGGCTGGACAGAATATGAGGCTGAGGAGAATTCAAAATGAGCAATAGTAGTGAAAATGATCAATAATATTTTCTAAGAGCTTACCATACACTGCGCACCATGCTAAGTGCTTTGTGGAAATTTTTTCATTCAGTGTTCCTAACTATACTACTGAGGAAGTGTTGCTGTTTTTGTTGTTGTCGTTCCACTTTTACAAATACGGAAGAGGAGACATGAAGAATATAAACATGTTTACACAGCAGCAAGTGGCAGAGCTGGGATTTGCGGCTGATTTCATAGCCACTGTATTATATATTCTCTTCAGAATTGGAGGGAATTAGGTGTGTTTAAATGCTTGAGGGATCGATACTGTTAGATGGGGAGAAATAAAAAAGACAAGAAAAAGAGGGAATAGAAAATAGAGGGTAAAATCCAGAATATGGGTGGAATATAGACTTGGACTCGAGGAGGGTCACTGTCCGTGGTAATATTCTGGGAAACATAAGGAATAAGCAGAAAGGTAGTAAATGTGTAGGTTATACTGGCTGGAGATTGAGAAAGTTCTTCTTGGGTGGTCTTTAATTTCTTTGTGAAGTAGAAGCTGAGACCATCAGCTGGTAGTTAGGTGGGAGGGGTCGGGATTGGAAATTGAGATAGTGGAAAGCTTTTAAGAAGCCAGTGTGGAGAAAAGGGAGGAGAGCTAGTCAAGGGCACATGCAGGATGGCCCGGGGGGTTAAAGGAGGTGGTGAGATCACACATCCATGGTTCCACCATCGCTGCAGGGGTATGGCTTTCTATGGTATGTTCTGTAGTCCATGCTGTGGACTGTTGAATTGATCCAAGACTGAGTTTTTGCCAGGTGGGTGCCACAAAAATAATTGATCAAGGAAGAGAAAGATGCTAAGAAAGAGCAGAATGGATAGACTCGAATCTGATTAATAGGAATGACGTGAAGATGGGATGGAGCTGTTAGGGAGAAGTTAGAGCAGTCAGTCTGTTGTTTCAATATGCATTTCTCCAATAACTAGTGACTGGTGAATGCTTTTCATATATATTTATTGGCCATTTTTATTTCCCCTTTTTGTATATTGTCTATAACTGTCTAATTTTTTTCCACTAGGGAATGGTTTTTACCAATGTGTAAGAGCAATTCCTATTTTAAGAACATGATGTATTTATTCAACCAATAGGTATATTCCACATATTTTCTTTTAATTTTGTGGTTTGTATTTTTATTTTCCTTCTATAGGATTTTATTTGGACCTATAGATTTGTGCTATGCAAAATAGCAGCCATTAGCTATAAATGACTATTAAATTTAAGTGTAATTTGAATTGTATTTAAATTGATTAAAATTAAATTAAAAGTTCTGTAGTTTCTGCAGTTTCACTATCTAAATTTTTAGTGTCCTGTAGCTATGTGTGGCTAGTGGCTACTGTATTGGACAGTGTAGCTCTGGAATATTTCCATCATTGCTAGAAGTTATATTGGACAGCACTACTGTAATTTTTTCTTTTTAAATTGGAAAAGCCAATGCTGCTTTCCTGACTGACATCTGCCTTTGGAGTCACACTTAGAAATGTCTTCTCCATCTCCCAACATAAAAGTTAATTTTTATTTTCTCCCAATATTCCTATAGTTTTGTTAAAAAGCTGTTTACATTGTTAATGTCTGGAATATATATTGTTGTATGAGATAAGGTCTAACTCATATTCTCTTCAAATTTTTGACCACAGATCCTAATAAAGTTAAATGAAGTTGAAATGACCCCTTTATCATTTAATGAATACTTAAATATTCATAGTTTATTTATTAGCTATTATTTTACATCGATTTGTCAGAATCAATTTCACTTCAATGAATATTTATCAAGGAGATTAGTATGATGAACACTATGACATGATTGGTTCCCCTCAAAATTCACAGTTTAACAGGGAGGTAGTAGACCAATAAATATTTATAGTACTATGTGAGTTAATTCATAGGAATATGAAAAAATCCAGTGTAGTTTAAAAGGTTATTAAGGTGGGCTATGTGTTTGGGAAGTTGCGAGGAGATTAGGGTTATGTGATGTGATGTTTGTGTGTGTGTGATTTGAAAGGAAGAGGGTGAGAAAGAGGAGGAGAAGTGAAGGGAGAGAAAAGGACAAAGTGTTGTGAAACTACATTGTGAAATATTTTGTGTGTGACACTCTAGCTTGTTAGCCACTCTAAGATTTGTTCCTAGGAGAAGAGATCTCCTGGTTGTTCACTTAGGATCCATTACTGGATGGGGGACAGGGAGCAGCGAGCCACTTCAGATAGCTACTCCAGTTCTAATTCAAGTGAAAGCTGAGGAGGGCCTGAGCTAAGGCATTAACAGTGGGCTAGATTAGAGAGACTTTTAGAAGGTGGAAGTGACAGGAGTTGATAATAATTGCATGTGGAGGGAATCACAGATTGAATGATATTCTAAGATATACCTGTAGACTACAGTAAAGTGTGCCTCAGGTTCTGCCAAAAATGAACCAGTTTCTTGACATGGGGAAGCTGAATATTAGGCAATATGCCATTCACCTTATTACTATGGTTTCTTTGCCAGAGTTCTCAATAACTAGATGTGATTTCCTTCAATTTGAATATAGTTGGAATTTAGCTTACAAGAGTGAGTACCTTAATGCTGGAGAAAAATTTACTTACCTTGGCTCATCACAGTGCCAAGATGATTTCTGATAGGAGTTGTGAAAATTTACAGCTTTTAAAATTTTAAATGAATGACTCAGAGCATCTTCTCTCTTACAGAATTTATTTGAGGCAGGCAGAATAAGCCAAGAAGAGTAGAATTGTTATGGTTGAAAGATTTGACATTTGATATTTTCCATTGGCACTAAGGGTCTAAAAGTTAGTTTAATGACAGCAAGCAAGAAGAAATTATCTTGCATCCTTCAATTACATCTTCTGGTTTTCCTTCCTGGAAAATATTTAACAGAACAGTTAATGTTATTCACTTAAAGAAGATAAACAAGCCCCAAGTGAATACCACAGAAAATTAAATTTAGATTTAACGGGTTTTAGGACATGTTTACATTAAGGATCTCAAGTTATGTCTCCAAAGATTTTTAGAAAGAAAATATCTCATCTAGAAGCCAATATTATGTTTGACAGCTGAAAATAAGACATTTCTGTTAATGTCACATTTGACTAATATATTTTCTAACAAGAAGTTGAAAATCTCATAGTTTTCTTAGAAGACAGATTCTTCTCTCTTTATCATCCTTCTTTCTTCTAGTTGGAAGAAAATCTCTGAAGAATTTTTCTAATTTCATTTCATTATTGTTGCTATTTCCCAGACAGAGTTAGAGACTACAATTCAGTGAATTACCTCTGATTCTAAGTGTTTTTTTCCATAAGTCTTGCAACGATTTTGGGAAAAAAAAAGCATGTCAAGAGGAACTGAAAGAAAAAGAACATCTAATGAAATAACTATATAGAATGAATCTAAGATATTTTCTCTTTATCCTTTCAAAAGAGCACTTTACTTACCTTGGTGAAATTAAATCTTTTTCATTGAGGTGAGTTATTGACTCATAAAAACAGGAATGCTCAAATGACCTCCCTTTCATCCACTTCCCTCAAATGTTTGCTTCTGAAAATCAATTGCTTAAAACTGATGATGGCAAAAGTGGTCAGGATGTGTTTAGAGAACAATAAATGATAGGGAATGACTTTTCGTAAATATGCAACCTACAGGATATTTTCTCAATTTACGGGTAACTGTACATCGATAATCTTCAGTGGATAACTGAGACTTACAAATGGATCAGCCAAGCAAAACTCATCATCTCTTAGGTAAATTATTTCTGAGGGAACTGGTAAATATTTTGAAAATGTTTAAATGAATATTTATGGCATTAAGTGAATCCTCATACATATTCTTCATGGTATCATTTTGCTGTAATTCCTTTTACTGTATTAAAATGAACTAAATAGTAAATATTACACAGCCTACTCTGGGCTGTTTGGATATTAAAATACCAAGAAATTGTAAAGAAAACTCACCTAAGTTAGTGAAGATAGGTATTAAAAGAGACAAAATTCAGTTCTATTCCAAATCTTCCCTCTTGACAGAAATATAGAAGTTATTCAATTACTAACCATTTATTTTATGAACACCATTTTAAAGAAAAGTAAAAATGAAAAAAAGGAGCTATAAATGTGTGAAAACAATTGAAGTGTGTATAAATCAATGTTGAACTTCTCACCATATTAGGTTCAACGTACAAGTGACCAGTATTGGATAATATTAAGGAAGTCTTAGGAGTGGTAATGGTATTGTGGTTGTATTTTATAAAAGAGTCCTTTTTTTTTTAAAGATACATAATGGAATATTAAAAATGAAATGATGTAATGTTTAGGATTTGCTTCAAATAAAATAAAGTGGGAGGGAGAATTGGGGGACTATGGATGAAAAAGATTGTTCATGAGTTGATAATTGATGAAACTGGGTGATGAATAATGGACTTTCACCATACTATCTGTCTACGTCTGTAAATGCTTGAAATTGCTTGTATACGCATACACATACATATATAAACAAAAAATATATATATATTTATAAAAAAATTATATATATAAAATCCTCCATAGATGGAGTTTCTTAACATCACTGTGAGGTAGCAAATAGCAAGAGATGATTACAATCCAGATTTTAGAACATAACAAGTACAAGAAGCCATCATCTTCATCATCATAGTAACTGCCTGTTGGCCACCTATGTGCCAGACAATAGGATAAAAATGTTCCATGTTTAATGAGGTTTAATCATCATATCACATCTTAGACAATATTATTATGTTCATTTCCCAGATGAGAAAATGGAAACTTAGAGATATTAACTAACTTTTCCCAGAACACACATATCCTGAATGGCAGAAGTAATGATTACTAAGCTGTATTGCCTTTTCTACATTATAAGTGCACTTGCTAAAGTTTAGTTTGCTGGGTTGCCTGTGGACAGTGCACACATGTATGAAAATAAATGAAGACCACCCAAATGAGAACAAACAGAGGCTATTTATTCATAGCTTGTTATAGATCCAGCCACCACCACTTGCATTTGTTATAGATTCAGAAACAGGCAGGAGAATGGGAAAACTTTATACTGGAAAAAAAACAGTGAAGGCTCTAGGTATTGTCTGATTAGACTTTGTTGGCTTGGGGAAGCTTGAGGTAGACTAAGTAGAAGTGGGACAGCTTATGTGATTGGTTCTGGGAGCATATTTGGCATTTTCTGGTTGGCTCTAAGTTGGAAATGAGAACAAAAAGTAGGGGAGCTGGCTGAAACTTGCTACAGAGTTTGTGGTTTGGTTCCTCAGCTGGTTTCTGCCAAGATTGTAGGTCAGAGTTCTCTGGTCCTATATGGTCTAGCCATTGTTCATTTGAATATTCAGTCTCTCAGTTCTCCCTTTGGGTCATTCTCTGACTTGTGGGAAGTTGGTCAATTCATGGAAAGCTAGTGATCCAGATCTTCACCAATTGAGTAACTGTTTGGTCGTCTCTATAGTCATTATATTCCAAGATCTTTTTATTGTTGTATCATCGTGGCTATTATCTGATGAGAGACTGGCTACACAGACGGTTTAAGACTCTAGATAGAATGCAGCAGACCAGCATCATGATCATTCTGACAAAAACAAGAACAGTTAATAATCCTTGTAAGATGCTTTGCAACCAGAAATGCCCAACTTAGCCCACAAGACCAAATTCCGTAGGTCATGAGGATCACATAGCTTGTCCTATGGATCTAGGATCTAGATAGATTTTCTTTAAAGCAAGGTATAGGCTGTTCTACCTTGCCTGCTTCATTGATCCATGTACCACAAGAAGTATCAGCAATGGCACAGAGGCCACCATGATTAGCAAATGAAAAATCTAGAGCAATAAGATTGTCCATTACTACTTCTTCCAATGAGTTGAAACTGATATGTATTCCATCTAGGGCAAAGATGATATTGTTAATAACTTCTGCTAGAGTTGGTGTTAAGTTTCTTACAGTCTTTTCTATTTATATGATTCCTACTGTTGAGAGCACTGCTCTGATTGTTCATATAAACAATGAGTCAGTAATTCTCCTAGGTAGAGTGCCTGAATAATCAAGGGTGGCCTCATTTTGGAGCTTGTGTTTGAATTTAAATTTCCAGCCTTGGTGATTTATAGAATTAGGGTCTCTGTATATGGAAAAATCTTGGAATTTTATTCTTAAAGTATAAGATGTTAGTCTGAGGCAAACAGAACCAGGCATCCTGGTCACAGAGGAAGTAGTATCCAGTAGGGGCACATGGAGAGCCATGAAAAAAAGAATTTTTCATGAGGTGGAGTTGGAATCAAGGCCTTACATTAGCTGGGTTACATATTTGAATCTCTATTATTCTCTTCCAGGTGGCAAGTAATTGGCCCATAATCCAGTGAGGATTATAGAATTCAAATCTAGGGTCTGATCAATAGATGAAATTAATTGATTCTTTTTCTGGGATAGGGGGATAATAACAAAGTCATGGGTTTATTTGTTTAAAGTCACTTGTCCATGGAGATGCAAGTGGAAATGCCATCGTCTATAATTCCTTATGGTCTCATTTGACGAGACCAGGATTGCTCAGAGGTTTTTATCAGGGGATCTGGTTGTGGATTACCTAAACAGTAATCTATAAGACTGAGGGCAGAGGTTACTATTTGGGAGGTTCTAAGAATGGCATTAGAACATATATATTCTGATTTAACAATTATAACAGAGAACAAAAAAGAGAAAAAGAGCCATTATGAGTGGATGACAAACAGGGGTCTATAGAAAGTGAGAAGAGTGGTTATAGACAAGAAGATGAAACAAACAAAACAAGAATTAGACAAGAATCTTGATCTGATGTCTTAGGCCGAAGCTATCTACTATCTGAAGTCATATCTTTTTTTTCTGAAGGTTTTGGGTGAGTTTCCTGAAGACTGACTCCTTCTATAAGATCTCCTAGAATTTTTAGTTTGAAATCCCTTATTGGAATACCCTTCCGATTGTGTGGAATACTGAATTGCTTCTTTAATTGTAAAACACGACCCCAAGGATTGACTCCCTGGAGTTTCACAGCTGTGTTTTTTGTTAAGTGTATCTGATATAGTCTCTTCCAATGAGGATCAGGAGCAGTTTTTTTCTGATATCTATTCCAATAGTCAGAATCCTGGCTGTATATCATTAAACTGCTGTTTAGGAAGATATTGTAGGAAGGCAGCCTTAACTTGTTAGTGATTGTTAGTAGATTGGGTATACTACATGAGTCCCTTGCAATAATTTATCATATTGTTGTGCAGCAGATATAGAGTCTAACATCAGAGGTCCCTATATGAATGGGTCTTCAAGTTACCAGTTCATAAGTGGATAACTGATAAATCCCTGAGGGAGTGGACCATATAGCCATCAACACTAGTGGAAATCACTTTGACTTCCCAAAGGAGGCTCGTGGATTTCTGAAAATTTTGTTAATTTTAATCTAAAGATGCCATTGGTTCTTTTAACCATTCTAGAAGATTGTGGTGAGAAGGGCAGTGCAGTTTTTGAGTAAGGGGGTAATGGTTTACAAATTTCTCTTATAATGGTTCCCATAAAGCCTTGGTCACTTGATAAAGAAGTTGGTATGCCCCAGGTTAGAAACACATAATCAATTTAGGGACCGTAAAGGCTGTAGCTTTCCAGCAAGGAAATGTTTCAACCAATGCTAAAAATAGCCATACATTAAAATATATTCAAATCCATGGAGGATGGAAGCTGAATAAAACCCATCCGAGGGTTTAAGGGTCCTTGAGGCTATGGTTCTTGGCCATGTCCTACCTTTATAGTTTTTCTTACATTATGTTGTTAGTAGGTGATGCATGACCTGAAAATATCCTTGACTGTCTGCATAAATATTCCCCAACAATGTTGATTTAAGATAATACCCAATTTGTGTTGTGATGAGTAGTTTCATAGAGAAATTTAGCTAGTATCCATACGAAATTATGTGCCTCCAAGCATCTTTATTGGGCGTGCCAGAGATGATCTGAGTGAAAGGTACAACCAGATTTTTTTCCCATTCTTCCTTTTCAGGGACTTAACAGTGAAGCTTTGTAATGGCGTCTTTGAATCCCTCAGGGGATTTGTCCTTTGAAGGTTTAATTAGGATCATAACCTTGGTGAAGGTTGCCTGTTTGGTAGAATGACCTGTTATAGCATTTCCTTTAGCTTCCATTTCTCTCTTTTTGCATTGGCCTTAACCTTTATAATAGCCTCCTCTCTAGGAAGCATGTAAAAGCTCCTTAACTTGTCTATTTTTGATGGAAATTCCAGCAGAGATGGGAAACCCCTTTGGTCTAAAGCATTCAAAAGTCATGTATTATTCCAAAAGCATACCTGCTGTCTGCATGTATGTTTATTCTCTGGTCTTTGGTTGATGACAAACTCTAGTAAGCAGAGTAAGTTCTGCCACCTGAGCTAATTTGTGTCAATTAGATGAATATATTCTTAAGGAGAACTGAAATTAGTGATTGCATATCCTGCTTGATAACCTTCAGTTTTCATTTTTAGATATAATCCATCAACAAATAATATTAGATCAGTGTTCTCAATACGAGTCTCTACTAAGTCTGAGTGAGGTGCAGAAGGTTCCCCAACTTAGGTTAGATAATCATAAAGTTTCCCTTCTTGGCAGGGGCAGGAGAATGGCCGGATTTAGAATATTGCAGTGGTGAATAAAAATGTGAGAAAGAAAGGGTAACAGAGTCTCATGGGAAGCTAATTGACTGGCTAAGAAATGTTTGCTCTCAGTCAGTAGTAGTGTCTGTGCGGTGTGAGGAACCAGGAGATCAAGCAGGAAGCCTAGAACTCTCTCAGCAGAAGGACTGACAAGTTTTGCAGCAGCAGCTATTGCCCTGAGACAAGGAAGTGAAGCCTTTGCAACCAGGTCAAGGGTGAGGCTTTTTTTGTTTGTTTGTTTGTTTTTTGTGTGTGTGGTTTTTTTTTTTTGCTGAGGAAGATTTTCCCTGAGCTAACATCTACTGCCAATCTTCCTCTTTTTTTTCTTGAGTAAGATCAGCCTTGTGCTAACATCTGTGCCAGTCTTCCTCTATTTTGTATGTGGGTTGCCACCACAGCCTGGCTGATCAGTGGTGTAGGTCTGGGCTCAGGATCTGAACCCATAAACCCAGACTGCTGAAGCAGAGTGTGCCCAACTTAACCAATACACCATGGGGCTGGCTCCAAGGGTGAGGTTTTTGATGTTCTCATGAAGTTGCGTTAAAAACTCAACTTGTCCAGATTGCTCATGCACAAATAGACAAAAGGGTTTTTGTAGTAAAGGATGCCTACAGAAGGAGACATTTAAAGAGACTTCTTCTGGTTACAGAAGGCTTGTTTGTGTTTGGCTTCTCTGAGGAGAGTCTCTCTTTCTGAGGCCTTAGTCCCTTCATAGAGAGACGTTGCAATCCCAGAAAAGCTCAGCACCTTTTATCTGCAACATCAATTAAACTTAGAAATCCTCTAAATTGTCATTTTGTGAGGGACCTAGGATAAATTTGGATGGCCTTTAGTCTATCAAGAGAGTGTGTTGTCCCCTTCATAGATAACTCATACCCTAAATAATAGACTCTGTTTTGGCAAAAATCTAGTTTATCTTTTGAAATGTTATGTCCTTTTCTGCTAAGGCTGAGAGCAAGTAAAAGGAATCCTTTTTACACTCTTCATTGTCCTCTGAAAAAAAGTAGGAGATCATCCACATACTGATTCATAAGAGGAATTTGGATCTTTGACGTCTTAATAGAGAATCTGGGAAAAATAGGAGGGGACTTCATTTAACCCCCAAAGCATGCCTGTGGAGGTATTTGTTGTCGTCCCCAGGTGAAGGCATAAAGGTATCGACTTTGACTTTGCTGGTCTGGAGGCGCCCTGGCAAAGGTAGAGCAGAGATCCGCCACAGTGCAGCAAATGGCTTCACTAGGAGTTGTTGATAGGAGGGTGTTTGGGTTAGGTACTATTGGGAAGCAAGGAGTAACAATTTTGTGATTGGTCCTGAGGTCTTGAACAAATCAATATCTTCTCTTGTTTTTTTTTTACTGGCAAGATAAGTGTTACAAAGGCTAGTGCAGGATATGAGAAGGCCTTTGGATATAAGACTTTTACCTGTAAACTTGAGGCCTTCCTTTGCTTCTGGCTTCAAGGGTTATTGGGGAAGTTTGGACAGCTGTTTGGTTGGATCTGTCTGAACTTTAACATGTTCTCCTCCAATGATTTTTTCCTATGTCAGTGGAAATTTTAGCTCATAGATTATCAGGTACCAGGTTGTGGTCGGCAGAATAATAGGCCCCAAAGATGGCAACATCCTAGTCTCTGGAACCTGTGAATATGTTAGGCTGTATGGCAGGAGGGAATTAAATTTGCAGGTGGAATTAAGGTTGCTAATCATCTGAGCTTGAGATGGGGAGGTTATTGGAGATGATCCATGTGAGCCAATGTAATCACATTATGAGACCTTATGAAGTAGGAGAAGAAAGTCAGAGTTAGAGATTTGAAGATGCCGCGCTGCTCATTTTGAAGGTGAAGGAAGGGCTGTGAGCCAAGCAGTTTAGGTGGCCTCTCGATGCTGGAAAATGCAAGGCAATGGACTCTCCCCTAGAGCCTCTAGGAGGAATGCAACTCGACCGACACGTTGATTTTAGCCCGGTAAGACCCATTTGGGATTTATGACCTCCAGCACTGTAAAATAATAAATGTAAGTCGTTTTTAGCCACTAAGTTTGTGGTGATAAGTTACAACAGCAATTGGAAATTGAAATAGTCCTTGTGTCAAGACCTTTATCTGAGGTATGCATCAAATATAATGGAGGAGCAAAGATATGTCTAGACAGACACAACTTGATTATGAATAGAGGAGTCCCCTGAAACCTCCAGAAATGGTCCCTCTGGTTTGCATTAATATTACAATTTCATTTTCAAAGTAAGTCCCTCCCTGTTAAATTTGGAGTGGTAGCATCACAGAGGAGGAAGAAGTGTCTTTCATTCAAGGGCCCAAAGGTTCCGGTTAAAGACTGGGAAATAGAGAAAGTTAGTCCATTATTTGAAATACTCATCACCTGTGTGGTGTGTTTACTCTGAGGAAAAGGTTGAGCAAAGGTAGCCGGGTTTAATAAAAGATGTTGTAACTCAGATGAAGGGGTATTTCCCGTTCTAATTTCTGTTTATAAATTGGGTCTCTAATTTCAGGTGTAACTCTATTGACAAAAATTAGATGGAAGGATCGCCATTACATCAGCACCATTTTTAACTCCCAAATGTCGTCAAAGATATTTTCTAGTCTATCTTGAAAGTGTCCTAAAGTTTCATCTTTTCTCTGTTTGCATGATTGAATTATGGCCTAATCAATTTATATTGGAAATGTTCAGGTATGGCTTTTATGAGACTTCACCCTATTTTTTCATCCTTTTTGACTCCCAGGTTTATTGTGGAAAGAGAGATCCCGTTGGTCCCTTTTTGGGTCAGTCCAATCAGATTTTACCATTTAGGCTTTAGCATCTGAGGTTCCGACCAACATGTTTTTAAGTTGATATAGGTCAAGCATCCATGGGTCATATGTACTCTAAAGATTTCTAAATTCTTCTATGAATAATTTCTGGTCTCGTCTGGGTTTAGGGAAATCCTTAATTATAGCTTTTAATTCAGCTCATATCGGAGGTATAAATTCTAGAGTTGTCTGCATCCCTGGCTCTGGAAAGGATAGCTCTTTAGACACAATTGGCACTTTATGATCTTAGGAGAAGCACTGGGAAAGTGTAGGGAGTCTGGACAAGGGGAAGAGGAGGACGAAATAACAGAGGAGTGGGAGGAGAGACAAGAATGGTAAGGGGGAAGAGGGAAAGCTGGGTAGAGGGAGGCAGTGGAGGACAAGGAGGGGATGCCTTTACCAGGGACATGAGTCTAGCTTATTGTTTGTCAACTTGCTCATTAGCCTTGGCCAAAAAACCTTTAAAGAAGCAATTTTTAAATCAATTTAATTTGGAGGCCTCTGCACACCAATCAAGAAATACTGCCCATTGAGCCTGAGAAATCTTATTCCCTTTTTTCCTGAGTAGCTTCTCAAATGACCAACGTTTTTTTCAAGTCCAATGTTCCCTCGAGTGGCCTCTGAAGGCTCAAATAATCCTTGGCGAAGTTATGCCCTTTACAGAAGTATGCCCAAGAATTAGGCTTGTAATGAGAGTACATAGAAGAAGCAGGAGCTTTTCTTGGAGGAGAGGATTTAGACTCGGTGACCCCATGAGACCTGACAACAGCTTGCCGAAAGTGATTCTTGTGTAATTCATGTGTCAGGCCCCCAACCCGTTGGCTGCCTATAGAAGCAGACCTGGCAATCTGTGCCCCCTGGCAGGCAGAAAGGCAGAGAGAACGTTCTCTCTGGATCAAAGCCAAGCTCTCAGGACAAAAAATTGAAATAGAAGCAACACTTCATTCAGTTTTATCAGAGACTCCCAGCACAGTTGGTCCAAAAGGAAGCTCGTCTGATGAAAACCTGCACACTCCCCAGTCTGTGATACTGACTCGAACAACAGGCTTATAGGGCCTAGGCCGGGGTTCTTTTCTGTGATTCTCTTTCACAGTGTTATGTTGTTAAGATAAACAACACTTTTAAACAGCACAACATAAACAGAAGCACAAAAGGAACTGAAAAAGGAGGAGAGGAATTGCCTGCCAGGGGTGTCAAACAAATGGGAACCAATACACAACTTGAGGACCAAACACAATAAATAGCTGAGGAATTCAGTGCAAAGAGAACAGAGTTCAGAGCTTGTGCTGACTTGGTGCATCTGTATGGACTCAACAAGCCATGAAGCATGTTTGGCTTTCTCTGATTGGTCCTGAGTTGGAAGCAGAGCAGGGACAAAAAGTAGGAAACTGGCAGTCATTGACTTGGTCAAGTTCTGAGCCTTCTGGGCCCATTCCTGCAGAGGTTGTGGGTTGGCTTCCCAGGCTGCATACTGTAGGAGTTGTGGGTCAGAGTTCTGTCGTCGTTCATGGTCTGGCCACTCTCTGTGTACTCGGGCTTTCAAATGGAAGGAGAGTATCAGAACAGGTTCACATAGAATATCTAGTGGTGAGAGGAGCACAGTCTGGGCAAAGAAAACCTGCCTGCCTTTTATTTATTTGTTTGTTTGGGCGGGGGTCGGGGGTTCCTTGTAGAATAATTTCTAGCAGAGCAGGATAGAGCTGGTTAAGATTCTGAAAGACCTACAAACTGTTAATAAGCCTTAGCATAGGTAGAATAGATCATTTTTTTTGTTTTGAGGAAGATTAGCTCTGAGCTAACATCCGCTGCCAATCCTCCTCTTTTTGCTGAAGAAGATCGGCCCTGAGCTAGCATCTGTGGCCATCTTCCTCTACTTTATTTGTGGGATGCCTGCCACAGGATGGCTTGAGATGTGGAGCATTGGTCCACACCTGGGATCCAAACTGGTGAACCCTGGACTGCTGAAGCAGAGCACACGAAATTAACCACCGTGCCACCGGGCCAGTCCCCCTAGGTAGGGTAGATCTTGATGGAAATTTAATTCAGTCAATTCTGTCTCCTCCCACTTGTTATAAACACAGAGGCAATTCAGCTACCACAGCCAAGTTGCTGTAACGCAGCCCCAAACAGAGGGTCAGTATTTCTAGTTCAGGCTGCAATGGTTCTGTAAAACAGTACCTTCACAATGAGGATAAAATGCAGGCATCTTTGTTGAATGGATTGTGAAATGGAATTACAGCTAAATTTCCTTTAAGCTGTGACCATTAGATAAAGGGGCAGGGGGAGGTTCTGAGATCAGTAGGTTAATGACGTAACATTTACTTCAGCTGGCTAACTAACCTGGCCAACTATGGCAGGAGAATTAACTGAGGAGAGAAACAATGAAATGGAATAAAGTTGGAGGGGGTTTGTAGAAAATAAAATGCTTGTGTACAGTCATTTCAGTACATCTTAGTCATGTTTGGAATATGTTTGGGAAGATAACTAAAAGAAGTGACCCTCCTAAGTAAGAATTTTGTTAATGTATTAGAAATGGAAGAGGAAAAGAACACAAGCCTGCCAGACAGCTGCAGGGAAAGCCCTGGGGCTGGTGAACCAGGCCAGTGGAAAACAACACTGATAAGAGCCATCACTGCAAAGAGGGCAGATTGAGAGGAGACTTCTAGAGGAGATGGAGATCCCTTGTACAAGGGAGAGTGAGCCCCCATGCTAGTGTGGCAGCCTTGTCCCATGTCCTTTGTGATCAGTGAGGGAATCTGAGGTGGGTCAGCTGCTGCCGTTTTTTCCATCTGAACGTTCAAACAGAGGAGCAGGTGCCCAATCAAGGACTTATCATGAGTAATGGTAAGAGAGAGCATTAATGAGGGCTTATCTGCCAGGCACAGTGCTTTAGATGTAGAACTTTAAATACGTATTCTCTCCTTTAGTCCTATGAGTCAGGCATATTGTTAACTCCATTTTATAGATGAGGACACTGAGACTTAACAAGATTAAATAATCTGCCCCAGTAAATGGTGAACAATATAAACCCATGGCTTTTTGGTGCCAGGGCAATAGCTCTTGACCATAGTGGTCAGCAGCCTCACTTAGGGATAATTAAGGACATCATTTACTTGGTTGTGGGGGTCACAGATGGATACTTAAATCTCAATACCTAGAATGTGCAGGGCTGGAAGAAAGGCAGCTAAGGCTAAGTTTTAGGGTATAGAAGAATATAAATTCTGGTTATGGAATTTACGAAAAAATTTGTTAATAAAATATCAGGTAACTGGGAAACTTTCAAAAATACCTAGACTTTTTTTTCAAACATGAATTTGTACTTGAAAGTGAAACTTCTTATAAACCTTCTATAGCACTTATGCAGATTTATTATTAGGGTTCCCTCCTTTCCTCTAGGTGCTGGAAGCTTCACAAATAATTTTTGTTTAGAAAGAATTAAATTAGACATTTATGGAGACTGTGGGGCTGCCTACAGTCTGTGCCTAGAGACGTGTACCTGCTCCATCACTCAATAGGTCAACATTGCCATCTGCTGGTAGCTTCTCTGAACTGCAGACACAAGGTTCCAAGGTCCTTACTAGTTAGTGGGTACCTCAGGGATGGCATCTTAGAGGGACATGAATCATGAAACCCCCAAAATTCACAAGAAAAGCCAAAATAACTTTGGGCCTCATGGGCACCAAGAAAACCACCAACTTATTCAAAGATTTTCATTTAGTAGCAAGGAACTGACCATTTGGAAACCTGCCTCTATAAATACCTACCTGGATCTCTATTTCAAGGTCAATAAATCCTGCTAAAAACAACCTGAAAATTTATGCCTGATCACCAAGTTCATGGTCCACAGTCTTTGAATTTAATTTTCATGATGTTTCGATTGTGTGAACAAGCACCATTCTTCCTTGCAAGAAAGTAGTTACAGCCACTGTTATATTCGCTGCACATTTTGAACTTTGTGATTTCAAATGATGAAGGTTTTCCTTTTTTAACTTAAAAATTTAATTTTATGATTTTATCCTGGTTTGCAGCACGGCTTCTAGGGATACTGTCATTTCTGCTCAAGCTTTCGAGGAAAATGGGCCCTGATTAGGAGAGGTTGTAGTTGAAGTGGTTAGGATAGGAGTTCGGAGAGCCAGTCTGGGAGGCAAGTGAAGAGATGGGCCAGAGAAATCACAGGGGTGAGGCTCCCTCAAAAGCTCTTCGGACATAACAGGGGAAACTCAGAGCTATCACAGTCCTTTGAAATCTTGTGTAAATACTATATTGACCTGTAGTGCTTACATTAACCAAATAAACCTTTAGGAGACTCTCACTTGCTAGAAATCCATTATTACGCATGTTGACATTTAACTATCTATACTTCCTCAAATAGCTGAGAAATTAGGCCAAGCAGTGGACTCCAAGTCAGGGCAAAGGAGACAATACCACTGTCTGCTGTCTTCCCATGGCAGCTAGTCACTCTGAAAGGCTGGACTCTTTCTCCTTAGCAGCAAGAGAGGGAGCCTCTTCTGAATATTTTGTGTGCTGGCTCCTGCTTTTTCTCCCTCCCCAAATTGTAAATATTTGTTTTAAATTTTAATCAACATGTTTTCTAACAACTAAAACTATTTATTATAGAAAATTATATAATACAAACAAGAAAAATTTTAATTAATAACCCATTAAGTATCACTCAGATATTAATACTAAATATTTTGGTGTCCTGTGTAAACATATGCATATCATTATTTTCACTTACACAAAATAAGTTATAAGAAAAAATATTGTATATTAACCTGCTTTTTTTCTAATCTAGCAATATATCCTGAACCACCGCTAAGTTAATAATTATAGATTTAGATCATAAATGTTCATGGCCACAAAGTATTTCATTATATATATGACCCCTATTGTTGGTTGCTTTAATAAACAACTTCTATCTAAGATATATTTCTACAAGTAGCATTGCTGGGTGAAGCACATGTACATTTTTTAAGTTTTTCTTTTTTTAAATATTGGCAACTTGTCTTCTAGAAAATATGAATCAATTTATGCTACCACTAGCCGTGTATGGGATATTAATAGGTAGCTACTTTAGTGTTCATGTTGCTTTGATTTGTATCTGTTTGACACAAATGAGGTTGAACACTTTTTGTTGCTGTATTGACTGATTGTATTTCTTCTTTTTTGAATATTCTTTTTCTAGCCTTTGCTATTAAAATTTTTTAAATTTGGGGCCAGTCTGGTGGAGCAGTGGTTAAGTTCGCATGTTCTGCTTCGGCAGCCCAGGATTCGCCGGTTTGGATCCCGGGTGCAGACATGACACCGCTTGGCAAGCCATGCTGTGGCAGGCGTCCCACATATAAAGTAGAGGAAGATGGGCATGGATGTTAGCTCAGGGCCAGTCTTCCTCAGCAAAAAGAGGAGGATTGGCAGCAGATGTTAGCTCAGGGCTAATTTTCCTCAAAAAAAAAACAAAACAAAATTTTTTAAAATTTACTTCATATGTTTTTCCTTTTTTCTTATTTATTTTAAACATTTTTTTCCATATACAATGTTATATCTTTAGTTCATCATATGTTATACGTATTTACCCCAGATACTTATTTGCTTTTAAATCTGTGAATAAAATATGGCTTTTTTTGCATGTCACGAGTTTTGTATTTTTATTTAGTTAAATATATCAGTCATTCTCTTCAAGGTTCCTGACTGTGGTCTCATGCTTTAAAAAGTTCTTCCTTAAGTCAAGGTCATATTAGTACTCTTTTATTTTAAACAATTTATTAATTTTTTAAAATTTTAAATCATTAATTCATCTAGAATTCATTCTGATGTACATTTGAGAAAAGTATTTAACCCTTTTCCTCCCTAAATCATTGGCTGGGACCCCACCTAAATGATCCCAGAGGCTGGATATTTTCTAAAGCATCATGCCTTCCAAGTATTGACTGTACTCTAGCAGCAGATTTGGGATGATGTGAACAGCAAACTCAGGGGCCAGTTAAAGAAACAAACTGGCATGCAGTGAGAGAGACAGAAGCATTAACTCAGTATTTAAAGGCCCACATTTCTCTGTCATTAAATATAAGAGGAATTACCATTGATGAACTGGTGCATGGCTACGTTACACTTATAAATATTTAAATAAGAAAAACAGGGAAAAAAATCTACTAAAGGCAGTGATTTAATAACAGAGAAGTGAGAAAGAAGCCTGCCTGGTGTGCAGATGAGGGACTTCTAAGGGGAACCTAGAAGGCATTAGGAAGGACACTGATGAATGATAGAGGCTGCTCTCCTTCCTGGGTCTGTACAAAGCAATGCATTAGGATATGATGAGATTTGTAGAGCTTATGGTTTTTAAGGTACCACAAAGTAATTTGGTACGGTAGAATATTTTCAGCAGCATTAGTCATCATTATCGTCACTGCCTTCTTCAAAAAAAAAAAAAAATCAGAAACAATTTGAAAGTTAGAGCTTGTATGTGAGGATGATCACATCATTGAACTTGAAAAATGAAGATGTCTTTGATTTCTGATTTTGTAACATGAGAACATCTTCCAATTCTAGGTATATCTTTGAAGAGGTGATAGGGCTCATCTGCTCCTTTCTCTGGCTTCTGTTTCCTTGGGTTGAGAAGGAGGGAATGGCTGGATTCTGCCTCTTTGGGCTGGTTTGCCTCAAATCCAGGTCTCTCTCACTCAGATTCTTAAGTCTCAATGAGTTAAGCAAACCCTACCAGTAGGGAGTAGGTTGGAGAGATGAGGATGCACAGCCAAGGTATTAGTAATAAGTGTTTTTATTATAACAACAACAGCAGGCAAATTTACGGAGCGCCTACTATATGCCAGACAATGTTCCTTGTACTCTACATAAACAAGATTCCAGTCACCAGGAGCTGAGTCTCCCACCTGGGGAATCTGCCTCCTGCAGTCCAGAGAAGGAGGAAGAAGAGATAGATGTGCTACCTTTGGAATGAACTTCCTAAGCACAAGGAGGGCTCTTTGATACTGTGTTCATCCTACGTTCTTGTGTGCCAAGACTGGAATGAAAGAGGTAGTTTTCAGGTGGGCTGGCTGACCTTAGTGCGTAGGTATGATCATGTCTACATTATTGTTACTACCTTTTAAATGATTACTGCTTCTTCTTTTACCCTTATATCCATCCTACTCATCTTTATCAGATTAATGTTCCTAAATTACTGCCTGGTATTTGCTGCCTTCTTATTTGTTTGTTGAACGTGGAGATTCCTGAGCTTACTTTGGGCTTTACTACCCAGGTGATTCAGCTAAATACTGGAGCAGTACTTCTCCAACATCATTGTGTACAAGAATCACATGCAGATCTTGTCAAAATGCAGATTCTGACTCGAGAGGTCTGAGGGAGGTCCTGCGATTCTGCCTTTCTGGGGGCTCCCATATGGTGTTGCTGGTCCACAGATCACACTTTGCGTAGGAAAGAACTAGGGTGACTAAACTAGTTATTGTGGATTTTAATCCTTCTGTATAGTTAGCCTGTATATTCTGTATCTTTTCAGTCCTCCAAATGATCCCCCACCTAGTATCTCTGATGCAGACAAACCAGTCTCTGGAATGTTCTCTAATAGGGCTACATAGACTGAACTTTTGCTCCCAGTTGTCATCGTTGTTGTTCTTTCTCATCCCCATTTATCATAAACAGATCCTTCTTGGGGGCCCTTCCAGTCCCACCTCGTGGGCAAGGCTCTTTCCCATAGCGCAGCCCTCCGAAGTCCCCTGACCTTCTGTGCAAATGCCGATTATCTGCCCTTGGTATCGCGCCAGGGGCAACAAGCCCTGCAATTTCACCCTCAGATATATAAGGAGTTCAGTTAAGTGAAACTAGTCTTGTTAAAGTAAACCACTTTATTTTCTCTTGTTCTCTACACAGGTGTGCTACTAGGCAGGAGCCAAGGCTGACATGGAGCCAGCACAGCCCTATTTCCAGAGCCAAATCTCTCTTTACCATCCCTGCTGATGCCCAGGATGCCCATCCCCATAGTTACCTCTGAACTGAACTGATCATTCGAATTAATCCTAGGAATGAGCCTGGGAACACATTGAAGTGACCCCATCCCTATGAGGTGGGCATAACTACATCTGCCTCCCCCTCCCCAAAGTAGAGGAAAATGTTCATATTTTTACCCAGTTTTCCTTTGCCTTACACTTCTAGACTAACTTATCTACATCTCTATTTTCCCCATCAGGACTTTTCTTGCTGTCTTTGTTCTATCTTGGTAAAATGCAGACACCAAAGTCTTTATCCTTAATCCTTAGTTGTATACTGCGAATCTGCCCTTGGCCATTCTCTTTGCAGCTGTGAAGGTGATGAGCACTATACAATGGGAGGAAATGCTCTGAAATATTAATCCCAATATAATGCAAGACAAGTTGAAGACGGTGAATTTGGCACTGTGTAAATCTGGAAAAAATATTCTGAGACATTCTTCAATGCAGGAATTAGAGTATCATGATGTCATTTGGTTCTTCTCATAGAGGCATTTTCTTCTGGTCCTTTTTCTAGGGGTATAAATTTATCCCCAAAGAAGGCAATCCTCAATCTCTTTCAAATGCTATTGGTGCTTAGATATACTTCTGTGTATTAAACAGACTTGCCCAATATTTATTATTTCCTTATTCCTACTTTTAATGTGGACATAAAAATGTATCTTTAGATAGTATCAGGCTTAAGCCAGACAAAAGTTCATGTCAGTATTTAAGGGAGAAGAAAAGGGGCAGCAGATTTTGACTTCCTTTGTTGTTTTACACTATCTTAGTGCTAGTTGTGGATTTTGGAATAATATTTCATGTTCGAGGAGTAGTTTTTATCCAATGATTAGACTTCAATTTCTCAGCACTTTTTTCCTAAATCTCTTAAGGTCAAAAATCATGAATAAATCCATGCTTGATAGACTGAAAGGTTTTAGCTTCAGAGAGTTGTCAGTAGACTTCAGATTGGAGCAGTCTTTCAGTTCTGTTACTTGCGAGTTATTGATAAGTTTGCGCACTGCTGGCTGCAGACCTGATGAATATATTCATGGACCATGGAGCTTTGCTCGGTATTTAGAGGATTCCAAAATGCGACTTTTTAAAAATATTAAGTTGAATTGGGAATGTTATTTATGATTGAATATTTAAAATAAATAATTTTAAACATTAAGAATATGTGCCATTGTACTTTTAATTCCAGATTAAATGTAAAAACTGTAAATAAGTGACAAACCACAGGTGACATTCTTAGGCCGTTCAGTTTAAGCCATCTGACTAAATGCTAATCGCAATACAGATGAAATATTTATAAAAATTAAGAGGTTTAGTGTGATAACTCTGATTCAATTCTAACCTTTACAGTGACAGGAAAGCTAGGAGAATTATGAACTGTGAATACCCGTGAGTTAATGAGCTGCTATTCTGATGAGAACTCATAGGCTGGGGAGAGGGAACTTTCAGGTTTAGTGACCATTTCGGTAGTCTAGAGTTCAGTTTGAACTTTTTCTTTTCCGTAAACAAACTGTAATTTTAAATTGTCCAATTGAACTCTCCCTCTCAAGGGGAGAGAAGAGAGCGCTTCCTTTCCTGATCGTGTGTCTTGATAGTGAGCTCAGAGCAGGACTGAGCCTGAGAATGAGCCCCCAGTGGGCCCTCCAAAAGTATTTCTTGGAATGTTGAAATGAATGTTTGTTTACTGATAATGAATATGATGTCTCTGATAGGGGAGTTGTTCTTTTCGAAGAGTGCTTTAAAAGTAGAATCTTAGCTAGATGATTCTATGCCATGCGTTCACAGAGATCAACAAGCTCGTGCCCTCCTAGACCCAAAATGGAGAAACAGGCTCACGGTGAACTTCAAATGAGGTGACATCTTATATATAGTTTATTTTTAACTTGGAGGAATTCGGTGCGTAAACAATAAGTGAGCAGGTTCCTATAAGCTAGTCTTTTATAATTATTAACGGGAAATAGTTTACCAGAAGCCTTGATACATGATCATCTTAAATACTGCCATCATAAGTACCACCAAATCCTACGAGATATGTAGGTCAGTGTGATGACTGGCTTGTCCAGTGTATCATTATTGTCACAGACCCAACTCAGTGAAGGTCATTTCAGTCGTCTTCTGATCATTTATGTTTCCTTCTTTGGTAAATACCACATTTTGAAGATGTAGATTAATTATTAGCAAATCTGCAACTATACTAATAGATATTGACATAACTTTAAAATTCCGTTTTAAGATTATGGCTGGTAAGTGTTTACAGTACATGTACCTTCTTAGGACAGTTCCATGAAATTTGATATGTGAACAAAGTCTTATAGAGAGACATTATGAGGGAAAAAACCTTAAAATGGACATGTGCCTTTCCCACATTGATGTATTTGTCTGTGCTTTTTCTTTCTTCATTTACAAAGGTACATAACAAAGATACGTTCTCGCTAAAATTTATTTATTAGCCCCTAAAGTCAATTATCAGATTAGAATTCAGCTTTGAGTAAATTTCAATCTTTAAAATCTTAACTCATTCTTGTTTAGAAAACTTGCAAGCTGAAATTCTTTTTAAGATAATGTCATCAGTTTAATGATAAATTACTAATCATTCAATTTTATTTTAAATTGTTGTTATTTGTAGATTAGCTTGATGTTTTAAATTTGGGGTGACTGTAATGAGGGAAATCTACCAATATGGAAATTTTGGGGTTGTTATTTGTCAGTCTTACTTTGTTATTCCAAATTCACCAGCTACAGCCACATATATTCAATAACCTCCTCCCTTGCTGTGTGAACCTGGGGATGATTTTGTACCTGTGTTTGTTCCATCTGTATCCCCATTCATTTGGATAAGTGGGTAATGTCTAAAGGCTCCCAACTTTTTCATGAGAGGAAATGGCATTAATTTTCTGCTTCTTTATAAATGCTCTAGGTGAAGAGTGACTATCGTTGAGAGAGGTGGCTCTTATTAGTGACTTCTCTCCCGCTGGGAATCCTGGGGATTCAGAGAGGGGTTTGTGACTGCAGAAATCAACTCAGCAATGATGAAAGAGTTTAGCTGACCATGGAAACTGACCTTTTAGAGGCCCTCATTTTATTTAGTATTTTCACAGTGTTTTCTAACAGGATATTTCATTTTAAAAAGATAGATTGTTCCATAAGTAAAACGTAAGTCTTATGTTGATGGCTTTCATTTACTGTGTACCTAATTTAAAGTTAGTCAACTCCTATGAAATTTTTTGGGAAAACAAATATGTGTACATGGAATAGTCAAGGTGGGGCAGTCACTTTATTTTCCTGCTTTTGAGCTAGATTATGTCAACTGTGCTCCTATTGCCTGAGTGTTTCTGTAGTTATATATCCCACGTCTTAAGAGCCTGGGCTTAAAATTGGTTGTTTTCAATGTCAACTGCCCAGTTGACTCAAAGAAGGAAGCTTTTGAAAAACTCTTGTGCCCAGGCCCCATATCTCAGATTGCCAGATTTAACAAACAAAAGTACAGGGCTCCCAGTTAAATTTAAATTTCAGACAAACAACAAATAGTTCTTTAGTATAAGTCTGTTAAATAAGCGTATCCTGTATTTTATCTGGCAACCACATTGCCAATAGATTCTGATTTAATTGGTCCAGGCTAAGGTCTGGTAATTGGTGCTTTTATAAATTCCCCAGATGAATGTAATGTGCAGCCAACTTGGAACTACTGACTAAGACTAACAACGTCTCACAAACTGTGGGGTGTATAGGAGTCACCAGCAGTGTTTGTGAAAATGCAACGTCTAAATTCCCCTCCAGTCTAATTCACTAGGATGGAGCTGAGGAACTTTAACAAACATCCTAGTTAATTCTGTTGCAGGTGGTTTGTGGACCACACATTGAGGAACGCTGTTTCAGGGGACATTAGCAAGGATTGATGTTTCTCTGTCTTAAAAAATGTATTGTGTTTTTGTGTTATTTTTTTTTAATCTGAGTAACAAGATTCTAGGGTACAAAATAATACACTGGTTAAGAATGAACACTTTCTGAGCCAGCCCTGATGGTCTGGTGGTTAAAGTTTGGCACTCTCAGCTTTGATGGCCCAGGTTTGCTTCCCAATCTCAGAACCACACCACCCATCTGTCAGTTGCCATGCTGTGGGTGGCAGCTCACAGAGAAGAACTGGAATGACTTACAGCTAGGATATACAACTACGTACTGGGGCTTTGGGGAGAAAAGAAAAAAGAGGAAGATTGGCAACAGATGTTAGCTCAGGGTGAATCTTTCCCTGAAAAAAAAGAATGAACAATTTTTTTTAGTGAGGAAGATTGGCCCTGAGCTAACATCTGTTGCCAATCTTCTTCTTTTTGCTTGAGGAAGATTGTCACTGAGCTAACATCTGTGCCAATCTTCCTCTATTTTATGTGGCTACAACCACAACGTGGCTTGATGAGTGATGCTAGGTTCACACCCTGGATCCAAACCTGCAAACCCTGGCCGCTGCAGAGGAATGCATGAACCCAACCACTACGCCACTGGGCCAGCTCCAAGAATGAACATTTTTTATTTTCATTAAATAAGAAATCTGGATAAGAAAGACGTTTTTCAGAAAAAAAGATCAGTGTGAATTGTGTTCTGTTGTCTGCTGTAATTTCTTATGTAACAAATAAAACATTTATCTTCTGAATTGGAAGACAGGTCTTTGTGATGACAACATGTTAACTTTAAGGACCCTGCTTTGCTAAAGGACTCTAATCTGCGGTAACAGAAGAAAGTGACCTTAGGAGACACTAAACCTGGGGAGTTGACGCTAACAATTTAGGATTTGTTGTAAGCTCATGCTGAGCAAAATGTCTATGAGAATGCACTCCACAAGGTTAATGGGCTGAGTTTTTCAAAATTATATACAAGTGTAGATAATTAACACCGCTAGTGCTGAGGGCTGGGGTATTTCATTTCTTATATGATTTCGGTAATAAAGAGAACGAAGACATTCTGTCTTATTTTAGCCTCTTTCTTTTGGTGATTTCTGAGTTCCAAATCTAAATTTTTTCCCAAGGCTTAAGGAAAAGCCATGGAAGTAAATATTATGCTTTATTTTCAAAGGCAATTTAAATTGATGAAAATCTATAGTGTTGTTAATGATCCAAAGTAATTTCTGACAAATGTGATTTTCCCCCCAGATCTATTAATGCATTATTGATTTACCACAAAGCCTATTTTATATTATAAATATTTCCATATGACTCATTGACCCCAAGTCCCTTTCCATGTTTCTTTTAGGTAGTGTGGTCTTCAGTAGGTTGGCTCCTTTTGTTCCAATTTTCCTCCAAATATGGAAATATCTTAGGGAATATTTTCTAAGTTTCTCCACTTAAAACTGTTTCAGCAAAACTCAAAAATTATTTGCTTTTTATTGCAAACATTTACCAGTTAGTTAATTGGATCAACCTGTCTAAATGGTTTGTGGCATTCTGACTCTATAGATTAAAAGGCCATTGTTATTCTAAGGAGACTTGTGATGACTTTTAAGTGTTATTTCTATTTGTTTTCACTTTGAGTTCAGTAAGCTCTCTCACTGATACTAAGTAACTCAGGTTTATACAGCTCTTTACAGTGTTCACATGACTTCACATACATTTTCAATTTAGTCTTCTCAAGAGTTGCAGGAATATGCAGGGCAGGGGTAATTATTAATCCTGTTTTCCAGATCAAGGGACTATGGCTCAGAGTTTTAAGTCGTGTGTGCTGATATGTCTGTAAGTGCTAGAACTGTGCCTTGAATGGAGACCTTCTGACCTGCAGTGACCTTTCCACTCTGCCGTAACCATCTCTCATTAGAACAGATCAAACCAGGCCAAAGGATACAAAAGTGCAGTGGGAGGGTAGCTGTTAGCAAGGAAACTGTTACATTAATTTTTAAAGTATTGATCAGAAAGGAAATATAAAAAGAGGGCACTTTTTGTCACAAGTAAAAAAAGACAACAAATAATCAAATAAAGATTTGAAGATGAGATGATAGGAAAACGGTCATGCAAAAGCTTCGCATAGCAGCATGATCATGTGCAACACACTCCTTCCAACTCTCTTCTGTTTCTGGGAGGGAAAAGAAGGTACAGAGGATTAGCATGCACGTGAAAGAGTGTTCTGCAGTTCAAACGATATTGCAGGGAAGAATATGATGTAAATTCTATCGAGTGGACCTCAATAGGGAAGAAGATGGGAGAGAGAATGGGGAATGAGGAAAGAACTTGTATCTGCTGTGGCTGAGGGGCAGTGCAGAAGGGGCCAAGGGAAAGTGGACACAGGTGATAGCTGGACATTGTGGTGACACTTGGCAAGTATTGTTCTGTTTCCCTTGGTGGCTGAAATAGCTTAGACAGAGTGAATATGGTATTTGGGGCTGGGATGAAAAAAAGCACCTGATAATTTACATAGAAGGCTTTTTTTTTTTTTTAAACCAGAAAAATGGCTTTATTTTCTAGAACTGTGGATGTGTTTCAGGTTGAAACTGCTTGAAATGTAAGGGCTGTGGTAGTAAAGTCAGGGAGACAACCAGGTTCAGATCAATTAATGATTCAAGCTGACAGTAATGTAGAATAATTACGTCTAATTGCTTATGGTTTAAACCAGTGGCTCTAACTTTATGATGAATCAGAATCACTTTGTTAAAATACAGATTGCTGGGGCCGGCCCAGTGGCACAGCGGTTAAGTGCACATGTTCGGCTTCTCGGTGGCCCCGGGTTCGCCGGTTCAGATTCTGGGTGCAGACATGGCACCGCTTGGCAAGCCATGCTGTGATAGACGTCCCACATATAATGTAGAGGAAGCTGGGCACGGATGTTAGCTCAAGGCCAGTCTTCCTCAGGACAAAAAAAAAAAAAGAGGTGGATTGGTAGCAGTTAACTCAGGGCTAATCTTCCTCAAAAAAAAAAAAAAAAAAATCAGATTTCTGGGCCCCAGCCTAGAGTTTCTGATTCCCTAGAACTGGGGTGAGATCTGAGGATTTACTTTTCTAACAAGTTCCCTGACAGGTGCAGCTGCTGTTGCTGGTCCAGGGACCACACCTTGCGAACCACTGGTTTAAACATTGCTTTGATTACTTTGGGTTTCCAGGAGCAAGGGATATTGATTAAAAGAGAACACAACCATGCACTGTGAGGTCCTTTCAAATTCCCATCAACCAAACAGATCAGACCTGGAAAGGCCACCCAGGACTGGAGCAACCTGAGATTCGCCCTGGCGGCTTCCTCCAGGTCCTTGCTCCTGAGGGGCACGCTGTGGCCATGAAACTGGCCCTCCAGAAGACGATGCTGCTAGATACTGGGAACAATGGCAGCATTTTGCATGTACAACAAGTCTTTTAAATCACCACTCTGGAAACATTTCATTTACAATCTATGAGCTTCCTTTGAAAGAATATTTACAAATACCAGGCACTTCTGTTTTCTGAAGCAAACTCAGCATCAGCAAGCCTGCACCGTGTTGAGAGAATACGGAACACTCAGCTGTCCCTATTCCCTATCTCTGTCTCCATCTCTCCATCTTTCAAAAACACCTGATTCCCTGCAATTACATGTTCAATTTCAGTGTTGTGATTAATAGCCTGATTAAAATTGATGTTTATCTGTTTTAGAGTTCTATTTTTTTTAACGGAATTCAGTTAACCATGTGTATGGTTCTTTTACCCATGAGCTGTGCCCAAGAGGCTGTTTTTCAGCTGATGGCAACAAATAATAATTAAGAGCAAAACACTTTGAAAGATCCTTTAAGGGCTATGCTTTTAAAGACGAATCTGTGAATTGACAGTAAACATTACAAGTCGGTTTCTCCTTCAGAGCTCCAAAGCAAGGGGAAAAGAGAATGTCTTTTCCTTGATTCTATACTTAAATCAAATGTATGCAGAACTCAACGTGTGAGTCACCACCTCGAGTTGGCAGCTTCCCTGGTTATGGCAGGAATTTTAAAAAACTGGTCTGGAAGCTGCCTCACGTGAAACAATACAGACAGTACTCTCCATTAAAAATATGAATATAGTACAGAAGTTAGAAAGATAATAATAACTTGAAAAGAAGGTCTGTGTTGTGAATGCAAATCAAAGTAAATGTAGATAAAGAAACCTGGCAGCAAGTGAAAATATTCAATTATCTAAACATGACATCTTAAATTGTCTTTTTTTAAAAGTAAGAATGTAGTAATGTAGTATTCTTAAGAACTGTGTACTACGCGTGAAGAGATCTCTCTGTCTATCTTTCTCTCTTTAGTGTAATAACTGTATGTACAAGATGTATGAGTCATTATTACTCAGACAATTCTTTGGGTGGGAGTAACACACTACATTAATAAGCTGGGCACTTTAAGATGTATGTTTATTCCAGCAGATGCTTGGGCTCCATTTAGAACACTGGCACTGTCATTTGTCAAATGGCACCCTAGTGGTCTCAAAGAGTTAATGAGATTCTCAGATTTCCTACTTTCTCCCCCACAGGAAAGGCATCTGACTCACATTTTGCCGTCTAGCAAAGCAGTTGGCACCCCCTGACATTCATGTCACGTCATTCTACCAGAGCCCCAGATTCTCACCTACTGAGTCACCAGTCATTCCTGTCTTCCTGTCTGCATCTACCCTTAGGGGGCAGCGCTGCTGCTCTTCCCCATTCACCTTCACCTGTTTGGACTCTGGACCGTTCCTACCATATGGTCCTGCCGCCATTAGTGCAGCCCTGGCTCCAGAGGTGGTTTCTGACTTGGCAAATTTCTCTTCACCCTCTGATCACCTTGGCACAACCATCTGAAAAGGTAGCTGCTTCACCCATTAAATGAATATCAAAATGAATAGTGAATTCCGTACTCCAAACTGCCAGTTAGAAAACAGGGTAGTTATTCCACTCTTTGAAAAAAATTAAAAGAGGATCTTCATCTTTCTCCTTTTCCAAATAAATTGATCTCTGAGTCTGTATGACATAGCCCACATGACAAACTGTCTCTAGAAAGTCACTGTATAGAATATGTAAATGACTGGAGTAGCAGAAGGTAACTCACACTTTCTATTCCACTAAAATGAAATTTTAACAAGTCATGGTATCAGATAACATCCACATACTTTAGAGAGAGCATGTTTCATATTTTTTTAGGCTTATTTGTTAAAATAAGCCACTTTCTCCTGATACTTAGTTTTATTTATATTTTAAACGTGTGTTATTTGTCATTCTCTATGGGGTTTTAACATTTTAAAAAAATAAATTAGCTTCTGTGGAACATTAACCTGTACATCTGGTCTGGATGCTGGTGCTGATGAAAGGAGCAGCCGGCTAAGAACTGCGGAGTCCCCATTGCCTGTCAGGGCAGTGAAGATAAAAAGCTTGAAGATACCATAAATTTATAACATGGAAGCTGACTAGGAGTTTCTTGCTGTTCTTTTTACGTGTTGCCTTGTTTGCAGGGCCATAATTATAAAGTGATTACAGCTAGAGAAAAAATGCTTACATTGTTCTCTCCACTGAATAGTAATTACTATGTTATTGTGTTTCATTGCCACTTTTTGTTGTTGTTGTTAGTTTTTTGAACATTATTAGGTTATCTTGAATTTCAGTATGACTTCTGGCAGGCAGGAGATGCAAAATAAGTGTAAGATATGTAAGATGTTTGTAGTGATTATCTTATTGTATGTTATAAATCATATTGTAGAAAACTAAGTATATTCTGAAACAAAAACATCTTGTTTCCTATCTGTAGTCATTTGTGCCATGTTTGCTGCTGTTCCTCTTCCCTCTTTGCTCTACTTCTCCTCTCTCTTCCTTGATCATCCAGGTAGTTCAGAAAAGGATGTTTCAAAGGTAGAATGCAATATGTTACAAGATTTCAAATATGATCTGGACAATATAAAATCTATTTCTGCGTGAGGAATTGCTTATCTTTCATAAGACTGCATTTACATCAACTGGAAAGCAAAACTATTGACAGCTTTTTTTTTCCTGTTTCTCAGTTGATTTATTTATTTTTTTGTTTTGTTTTAAATTGACTGAATCAACCTGATTACTGTCTCAAAGGCATAATCTGTGAACTCATTTCCTAGAGCCTAGGCCTAATTAGTCTAAATGCTTTCTTGGCTTGCTACTAATTGTATGTTTAACTGTATAGTTATGATAAAGCCCATTTGAAGGGTAAGATGGAAGTCATTCTTCATGTCCTTTAACATAATTGTATTTTATTTTCTTATTGCAATAGATAGGGAAAAATCTATTTTTCCCACATTCTAGGGCATAAGAGATATTTGAGTGACTCTGAAATAGGTGACATATTCAGGAAGATATAGTGTAGATAGAATGGGAAATGTTAAAAAGCACAAATTCTGGAAACAAGGAATAAAATAAATCTAAAGGATACCTAAAGGAGATTTTTGAGTGATAGAATAACTAAATATTTTTCAGATGACCTTTGCGGACCAAAGATTCAGAGGACCAAAGGGTCACTGAAGAAAGGAAACAGAGCAAGTGCATTTTTACGTATGATATTTTCAAATAGAAAGAATTAGGTGGAGATTTCCCCCTCATTTTTAGTCATTTGTATTTTATTTTCAGCTCCATCTTTTGTCTAAGAGAATGAAATTGATCACAAAATAGAAGTTTAAGGAATTTCTCTGAAAATTTAGTGAAGCTACTTAAAGTTATATTTCAGGAGAATTTACCTTACTTGAAGAAGCATCATAATTGGAGTATGATGATCTACCAATATGGAGAAGAAAAGAGATCAAATATCCACAAATAGAACTAAAAAGTTTACCAAACTATTAAAGCACAGAAGTATACACCACAGCAAGTAAAAGCTTGGGAAAATCATGGCGTTAAAAAAGAGCAAAAAGGTAGAAAATAAATTAATTAATAAAGAAGATGAGATACCACTTTGAAAATTGATCAAAGAGAATAGAAAATTATCTTTATCATTTTGTAAACATAATAGGAATAAAAAGATCTTGAAGGGCAGCTTCTTTTAGTGATTGAGAGGAAAAGAGTAATTGATTTGATAATATTTTTCCTTTATTTTTTAATAGTGAACTTTTACTTTTGAAGAAAGGTAGAAATTTTGTTAATAAAATAATACGTAGAGAATATTTTTAAAGTTAAATGTATTTACATATTTTATTTCAAATGACTAGTATCCAATAAAAAAGGAATATTGTAGAATTTGGCTGGAATTATTATTTCTCCCTCCCCTATTTTTGTTGACTGCTGGAATTCTGAGAAAAGAATCATCCCTGGGCTAACAGAAATAAATGACCATCTAAATTCAGTGATTCTTTCCTGCATACAACATGCTGCTGACATACATTCAGAAAGCAAAGGCATGTTAACAAAATACACACAGGGTGGTAACACCCTGACCGTTATCAGCCGTTAATATCTCTTTGTGAAGTAGTTTTTATCTTGCTCGTATTGGGCACTTGTTGGGCAGGGATGAGGGGAAAGGAGGATGGCTATTTAGAAAACAAAAATGATCTAGAACTGCAGAAACAAGAGACAGTGTAGACTGACTTGGTCTTCCTGATAACTTGGTTAGACATAGTCCTCTGGGGGCAGAAAAGAGCCAATCTTGTGAGCAAAATAGCATTTGCAAAATGAAGAGGATACGGTACCGAAAATTACTCTGTGAACTTAACTGAGAAAAAAGTGAAAAACAGTCCTGCAGTTCAAAAACACTTTGTCAGATTAATCTGATCTTCTAAATTAAACCAGCACATCCAGTTGCTCCACAGAAAGTCTATACATGCTAACTATAATAACTTTAGAGAGATTTTGAGTGTTTTGTTTTATCTTATTTATTATTACGCTGGAAGAGTGTGAAATAGAATAATTAGTTTTATTAAGCAACATAATTGGCTATAGGATTACACTTCAGAAATAAAAGACAAGAGATTGTCACAAGAGATGGCCTGTAGAGCTAGGGCCTAAATCTACTTATAACTTTTCATTGCATGGCAGAGGAAAGGATTTTTCGCTGCAGGAAGGACTAGCATGGAAGGATGGGGTAGAGGGCACTAATGTTTACTGAGGTGTTACCATGTGCATAGAAATATAATGATGAATGAAAATAAAATGTGGTCCCTGCCCTTATGGACCATTAATGACATTGTCTTAAAATCAGATAAGTTGCAAAGACGATTTTAGAAACAACTAAAAGGAGAGTGCCTTCAAAGATTTTTTTTCCTTGTTTACTTTCTAAACAGCATTTGGTTTATTTGAAGAAAACCAGACTGTCCGTTAATTCAGTGTGAGTAGGTTAAACTAGTAAAGGGGTACTTGGGCTGAAAGGTATTTTAAACTTAAAGGTATAAAATCTCTAATCCTAATTTCCTTGCATCCTGTGAAAAAGGAGAGAAGAAATCATAGTTTTCATTTGATTGACTACTTATAACAACACTTTGAGGTAGGAGGTTATTTTCCCCTCATTGACCGAGGAGGACAGACCAAGAAAGGTTAGGTCATTTGCCATTGATAGCAAAGCTAGTAAGTAGTGGAACTTCTACTGCAAATTTTATATTTTCCTACTGTTCCATGGTACCTCATAAAGACTGACACAATTAAAAGTCAAAATGTGGTGAGTGGGTTACTGTACTTGGGTATACACACAAAAAAATCATTATCGTGCATCAGTTAGGATTATGTCCAGCTCTAGGCAGTAGAGAGAGAAAATAAACACTTCTTTAAAATAGTTAGAACTTAATTTTTCTGTCTGATTTACACAGGAGACGGTCCAGGATTGTGCAGGGACCACATTTCTAGTTTCCTACTCTCCATCTCTAGGGGGAGGTTCTAATTCCTCCTGGTTCCACAGGGCAGGTGGGGCTCCAGTTATTACTGGAATAATAAATTATTATTATTTAGGTAGCAGCATGGAGGAAGGGCTGAAATATAATAAAGAGGCAAATGGCACATAACCATGTCTTTTAAGGAAGGTTACTAAAAGTTGCCAGACTATACATTTGTGTACATCCTATTGGCAGCTATATTTAGGTACAAAGGAGGTTGGAAATGTAAGTCTTTATTCTGGTCAGCCATGTGCCCTGCTAAAAATCATGAGTTCCAATTCTATGGAAAAAGCAGTGAATTAGTACTGAAGGACAACTAATGGTCTCTGCCCAGGTAGCCTTGATATGTGGTTGGGCTAGAAGTCAAATTGCAAGAGTCAAGATATGAATGGCAATGAGAAAGTGGAAGCAGAAATGCTCTTCTAAGAAGCTTGGCTCTGAAAGAGAGGATGGTTTACCGGATGACTCCCATACCTGGTCTGTCTCATTTCTAAAAGCATTTGAAAGACGATCAGAAAATTCACATATTAAAATTTGCCACTCCATACAGAAGCTGAACACACAAGACTGTCATAGAAAGTCAAAGGCCAAATGTGTACCAGGTGCTTATCGTAGTGGTGCTAAATGAGACAGGTCTATCCAAGGGCCTGGTAACAGGTTTGTATCTCAGTCTAAATCTATTATGTCATATCTGGGCACGTTCTCGATTGTTTAGACCTGTGCTGTAATGAAAAAAGCAAGACAGTTTGAATAGACAGACACAGTTTGGAGTCTTGGCTTTACAGGTTACTATGTCGATGATAATGGGCGAGTCGTTTAACCTATCTGAGACTCAGTTTTGTTACATAAAAACTGGAATAATAAAACTTGCCTCATAAAGTTATTGTGAGGATTCTGTGAGAAATATCCAACTTGTCTAACATGGTGGTTGGCTCATAATAGATCCCAATAAATGTTGTCTCTTCTTCTCAGCTTCTGAAAAGAAGGCTGTTTATGAACATTTGTACACTTGAGCCATTATGTCTAAATGTTTCCTTTATCATATCTCCCTGTTTTCTATCCAAGTCCTTGATGCTAGTAACATAATTTGGGGAGTAAAAATAAACCACTGAGAACAGAATCCAAAAGGCAGATTTGTTAGAAGTAAATTTAAAGTGCATCTCAGGCTATGATTTTCACATTGGTTCTAAATATATCAAATTTCTATTTATAATTTTCTCACAAAATGTGTTTTGATATTCAAAGCATGTGATGAAAGTTTAAAGATGACAATATTTTCAATTCTTTTTTGCGTTTTCATGCATTAAAAGTTTAAAGATGAAAATATTTTCCATTTTTTTTTTGCATTTGCATACAAGGGTAATAATGAGAGATTCCAATGGGTCATGCTTCATCTCTCAAGGTGAAACGAAGGCTTGTTGCCAGAACAGACCCTTGGTGGTTAATTCAGTCCTTGTAGGGCCAGAATTCCATTTTTGTCTTGGCAAGTTTTCTAGATCCAGATAGGACTCACACTAAATCATGAGCTATACTTTAGTTCATGTGTAATGTTGAAGGACATCACAGTTTATATTAATTAGATTTTAAAAAAAGACTTCTCAAACAAATTTACTCTTTTTCCATTGTAAGGTAAGTTTCTAGTCAAAAGCTACAATTTTTGATCTTAGGCAACAGTGTGTGTTGAGTTCTGCTTAATGAATACTGATGTCTTATAGATTGTTTAGGAAGTAAGGAAATACAGCCAAAGGTTCCTGATTTATGAGGGGTTTGAAATGAGAACTTCCCTCGTCTTGGAGCTGTTGTTTCAACACTGTCTAGTGTGGTTAGTCTCAGATGTTCTATTTGCTCTATTATGGAAATTATCCTACCAGTCCGTGTGGAGAGAAACAAAAAATAAAACACCTCTACCAACCTTGCCTTTTATGTACATTTATTTGAACATAAAAATAGAAGGCATAGGTTTAGTTTATTTCACAAAAGTTTTCCCAGCTGTACTTTTTTATATCCTGCAATATTTTCCTAGAGTGTCACTTCAGAGAATATTAAAGCAAAACGAATGCAGGCTTTATGCACGGCTAATTGGGATGATCTTATTGATATGCCTTTCTTTAGAAAAAAACTTGGTTCAGGTTGGTTTAACAAACATTGACATTAACCTAAGACGTGTTTGGGCACCATACTGGGCCCAGTGGGTACTCAGAGAAGGCAGATCTAGCTCCTGCCCTTCATGATGTTTCAGATTATTGTTAGGGAAAATAATATTTAGAAACAAGCTATAAATCAAAGATGGTGACTGAAAGATGAATCCTGCTTATTCATTAAATGCAATCTGCAGCCTCTATGTTTACTGATTCCCGGTGAGGATTCGGAAAGAGTGGACGGTTTGCATCCCTGAAGGTGTCTGATAGAAGCAGAGGCTGATTGAATTAATTGGAAGGCAACAAAAGAGGTCATCTTGTCTGGTCCCTGTCCCTATGAAGGATGGCACAGAAACTCTCCCAGACAGATTGCGACCTGCTTTAATCAGCCACTGGCATTATACCTAAGCCCGTGCTGTGACCCCTAAAATTGGGAAGAAAAGTGAAAGACCCAGTCAGTCACCCAGAGGATTGACCGCATTGTACAGAGGCAGCGATTATTTTCATTTTTCCTCTGGGTGGTCTAGTACCACACTACACCCTAAATTGTCGTTTAAGGGATATGCATCTTATATTTAAAGTACTTCCAGTTTTCTTTTTTAAATTTAAGTTTCTGTTATAAAATCCTTTGCTTTTTACATTTTTGGCATTTTCAACCAAAAAACATGGTTCTTTGAAGATTGTTGGTTTCCACCAATACTCCTTTTAAGTTGGCATGAGAACCTTACCGTAACTCACAGACTTCTTGTTGTTCATTTCTCCCCATAATTCATTTCATTGATTCTTTCAAGGCTTTTAATTCCTCATGGGCAAACTCATTTCCCTCAAGCTTTTTATCCTCAATGGAACTTAAGGGCAAAGGGAGAGAAAATGCAGCTGAAAGGAGGCGATATGATATAAAGGGAAGAGTCATGTAATTAGGTGCTTAGGATTCTTTCTATTCCTGGCTCTGCTTCTTTGTGAGCTGTCAGACATGGAAAGATCCCTCAGTGTTCCTCTACCTCAGTTTCACCATTTGTAAAATAAGAAGATTGGACCAGGTCAGTGAGATTCAAATTTGTTTTGACTGCACTCCAGATTAATAATTTATTGTACACAGCACCCAGTACACACATGCCTTGAAACTGAAATAAAAGTTTTAAGAAACAATACTTCCTCTGACTATATGAGATGCACTTGATTTCTGTTTTATTTATTTTAAAAATATGGTGTTTGTGACTCGCTAGTGGTTTAAGAACCACTAATAAGTCTTGTCATGAAGTTTAAAAACAGCAGATAGGATGATTTTTAAGGTGGTTTTAGCATGAGCATTCTATTTTATTAATTACAAGTTCCAGGGTCTTATCATATGTGTTCTTGCAGTAACATTACTTCATTGTTGACAAAAATCTTTAAAAGAGTGAGAAAGTAGGAGTGTAGGAAGGTGGAACTAGAGAGAATAGAAAAGGAAAATGTTTTGCTTTCCCGTATGTGTATTTAATACAGACATATTTACTGTTTAGCTTTTTGTTCAAAAGAGAATAGCTGAGGGAATACTATTAATAACTTGCAAATAGAATGACTGAAGTCATTACTGAATGATAACACAGTCTTGGAAACAATTTCTGTGCCATCTCTTTCTCCAGTTCCTGGTTGCAATTTACATCCTAGGGAGTTTGTAAGTAGTAATAAAAATAATGAAACCCAGTGTTGGAAGCTTGACCTGAACATATAAATGCTACAAATCAGGGAGAGTTCATTCCCATAGTGCCAAGTAAGTAGATAGAATTTTCAGGATCTGTAGGCTAGTAGCATTTTCCTGGCCTGTCTTAGCAGGTATAAACACACCATGTTGATCACCCATTAGGCAAATATGCAGTTATCTGGTGGTCCAGTGTTTTTCTGGCCTAGACAGTGTTGCTCATCTTATTGGACATCAGGGTCTGCCTAGATGTATAAGCCAGGAAACTGGAAGTCACTCTTGGCAAGACCCTTTGCTTCAGTTCCATCCAAATCCTGTTAATTTTCTCTCCTAATATGTCTCAAGTGCCTTTACATTTCTCCACCTTCATCATCACCTTAGCCCATGCCACCATAGGCTCCTGTTCAAATTATGAAATAAACTCCCAACCAGCCTACCCCATCTACTCTTTCCTCCTTCCTATCTGTTCTTCTGGCCCAGAGCTCTTTTTGAACTGGATACCTGATTACTTCCCCTTTCAATGGCTTCCCGCTGTTGTTAGGAAGAGGACAAATTGACTCCAGGGAGCCTGTGGGGTCCCATAATCTGGCCCCACCCAGCTCTCAGGCCTCACCTCTGCTGCATGCCTGCTCCCTTGGTTCCAACCTCTTTGGCCTTATTTCAGCCCCTCATATGCTTCCACCCCTTCTGTCACTGGGCCTCTGTCATTACTGTCACCCTGCCTCTGTGCTCCCCTCCACTTCCCTTTCTCACCTTATTCACTCTCATTTATCCTTTAGATCTTGGCCCTACTGTTGCTCCATGACAGCAGGGACCATTGTATCCAGTTACTTAATATGTCATACAAGCTTGATGAATGATGATAATAAAGATGACAATAAGACTAATAACATCCCTTTTCAACACACTTTTCAGACTGCTTTATATATAATAACTCATTTAATTATGACAACAACCTTATGAGAGGGAGATACTATTATTATCCTGACTTTACAGAGAAGGAAACTGAGGCATAAGAGATTAAGGGATTTACAGTCCCATCACTAGTAATTGGTGTTGTTAAGATTTGAACCCAGGCAGCAGGGTGGTTGTTCCTAATCATTGAGCTAAACTGCCTTTTAGTTTATTGGATGAGTGTATGAACATATATCCTGGGTTTATATTGTGATTTTTTTGGTTTGTGTAATTGGAAAAGTGTTGCAAATTATAGAAGGTTAAGTATTTTATAGTTCCATATAGCAAGTAATGGCATCCGTTTATTCACTATATAACGTGCCAAATGCCCTACACATTATCTCACTTAATCCTCACAACAACTAGGCAACATAGGTATAAATTCCCATTTTATGAGAAGAGAATAAGAGACTCAGAGGCAGGGTCTCAAATCTTGATCTGTCTGATCTCTGAGCCCAGGCGTTTTTGCATTTTCCTTGTTTTATGGAAGAGATAGGACTTAATCTGGGCCCTCTAGGATGCATACAGTTTAAATAAGGGGAAAGGAAAATGTTGAGCATTAAAAAGGAATTGAAATTTATGAATTATTCCATGAATAACCAGTTTAAAAAAATGAAAAAATTTCTATTCATAAAGCTAGGAAACACAAAATATCAAGGAATTACTTAAAAAGAAATGCATGAGTGACGTGTCTTTATTGAGGATTTCAAGAGAAGATTTGCATAAACAGAGATCCTATGTTCCCAAATGGGAACGCTTAATATTGCAGCTATGTCAACTCTTCTGCAGCTAATTTTAAAAATTGATGCAATTCTAATAAAAGCCCCAATTTTAATTCTAAAGTTTATTTGTGAGAATAGTCAAGAATTATTTAAAATGAGAGTGCTGATGGAATTTGCATGAACAGATGGTACAACTTATTATAAAATTATAATTATTGTAAAAAAGGTGCTGTTGGCATATTGAGAGACAAGTGGCCCAGAGCAGAAATTCCAGATATATATATCCAAGAATATATAAGAGTTTGATATGTGTTAAAAGCAACTTTATATAAATTAATGGGAAAAGGAATATTCATTCAATAAATAGTTTGAGAGAATTGGTTCGCAATTTGGAAAACATAAAGTTAGATCCCTACCTTGCACCAAATATCACATTGAGTATCAGGAAAGAGTTAAATGCAGAAACTTCAATCCATGAAATGAACTTCAATACAAGTATAAAAACCAGGCTTTCCTACAATATAGGGAAAGTCTCACATAGGGGAAGTGAATATAGCATATTGAAAAAAGTATGCACAGAATCATCTTAAATTTTAAAAATAGAGAAAGAGAGAAATGCTGTAAGGCAATCGACCAATATGCAAATGGTGGTTAATATAGCGGGCTAATAGATATTCTTTATTTTCTTCTTTATTCTTTTTTCCTCAAATTTCTACTAAGATTGTGATTTACTTTTTTAAGTTGAAGAGAAATATTTTTTTAAAAAGGTAAATTGTGGCCACGCCATGATTATAACGTATCTTGGGGTCAGTGGGAGCATTAGAAGTCCTATCCATTGAAAGGGGAGTTGTGAAGGGAAAACTTGAATTCTTCATGGAGGAGCTTTAATATGCTTTAAAAGACAGAAACTCCAGCCAGGCCTGATTGCCTAGTGGGTAAAGTTCTGTGCTTTCACCACTTGATGGCCCAGGTTTGCTTCCAGATTGCAGAACCATGCCACCTATTTGTCAGTTGCCATGCTGTGGCAGTGGCTCACATAGAAGAGCTAGAAGGACTTACAACTTGGATATACAACCATGCACTGGGGCTTTGGAGAGGGGAAAAAAAAAGGAATATTGGCAATAGATGAGAGAGAAACTGTACTATTAATTATTGAGCTAATACTAGTATTTATCAACGGTTTTTACACTATTTTGAATCAAAATTTCTCTCACATGTGCATGATCTAAGATGATTATGTAAAAAAATACAACTGTTTGAATTTAATCAAATGCCTTTTCTTTGTTTGGGGACTTAGGGATGTATCTATGAAATAACTTCCTCTTCTGGAAATCTTTCTTTTAAACTGGTTGTTTTGCCTGAAGGTACACTCTTAAATTTACTTGCCACTTACCTTAGGTTTTTCAGTGTTTTGAAAACCCTAGGGCATTGCATAGAAAATTTAACACCTGAAGGGGACACCTGGCACCTGCCTGAAGCACTTTACATTTCCTGGAAGGCACAAAAAGGAGAAAAGGAGACAATATTGTGGGCTGATGTAGCACTCTTCAGCGGTTGATTTACAAGTATCTCCTGATGTCTCCTCAGTCAGCTAAGAGCCTTCAGTTCTTGGAACTGCATTTAAATTACAGAAGAAGATAGAGAGCAAGTGATTTTCAGGAGAGGACCCTTATCTTCTCATTTTCTCTGGCCGTTGTAAATAGATAAGGCTGAGGATCAAAGTAGTTCATTAGTCTAATGCATCTGTTTATGCAGATCCTTGACAAAGTCTGCTGTATAATCCATAAAACAGAACCTTAGGTGCTGGAATTCTCTTTTGAGCTTGATGTTCTTTTCCTAGAGAAATCCTATGGACGTGTAAACACACACACACATACACTCTCACCCTCCAAAGCTAAAGTACTCCTTAATTTTTATGGCTATAACTTTATAAGCTTTATTAATAAGCTTTGGCTTTCACCACAAATATCCAATCATCTTGCTTATGAATTTCAGCCATTTCATGCCAATTTTATCTCAGGTGTATGGCTGAAATTCATGAGCTAGATGAATATTTTGTAACTCAGAAAAATGCTTACAAAGTTGTAGAAATGTATTTCCCTTTTTCAGTACACTTCAATATATTGTCATTTGTTAATATTTACTAGTCAGTATTTCTTTAAAATTATACATTATTTTGTAATATTCTTTAATTCCTGCTCCACTACTGTCTTTAAAGATTCATACACACACACACACAGAATCTCTACTTATTATTTTACTTAGGAGATAAGCTGATCATGGATCTAATGGCTGAAAGTTAAAGGGGAGTTTAGAGAAGTGAAAGCAAAGTCTGAGTTGGAAGAATCGAAGAGAAGTTCACAGAGGAGGAGGAAGTATAGGAGTAAATGGCAGAGGGTTTAAGTCAGACCTGACTTTACCATTTACAGCACAACTGTGTGATCTTGAGTAAGTTATTCAACTTTTGAGTCTTAGTTCCTTGATCTGTAAGAAAAAAAAGGAGAAATAATTTAGGATTAAAGAGATGATATTTGTGAAGTTCCCTGACCATTTTAATTATTTATATCCTTCTTCTTCCCTTTCACTTCTCTGACCTTATTTTCCGTAACTGACTCCTTTAACCATTGGATCAAAATAAAAAGAACTGAAAAATATTCTCCTTTGTGAGGAACCAGTTACAGCATATAGCTCAAGTCTAAGAATAATGAAAATGCAGTGACTCAGTTAACCAGACTGAGAATGCAGGAAAAAAAATCTAGACTGACATTTGATATTTTTGGTTAGTGCAGAATTTCCAGCTCTCAATGGCAGCCCAGTTACTGGATATTCCAAACTGTTCTGAAGAATTGAGTTTAGTGGTATCTGTTTAGTCACACCCTTATGCAATCCTCAAGTGACCTTAGAGAGTGTAAGGAGGAAACAGAAATAAGAGAACACGCCCTAGAATCTAGAATTTTAGAACTTGTGCAGTCCTCTAATTCCTACTGAGAAGTAAACAAATGCCAGAAGGATCATGACTTGACCAAAGACACAAAGTCAGTTGCTCACGGCCTTAGAACTAGATCGCAAGTCTTTGACTTCTCAGATTGTTAGTCTTATGTCAGTGTTGTATAAGGTGGCTTAAATTACTGTAATGTTATTAATAAATAATCATATTACTGTGACATGATTACTCTAAACATCTGGACTTTTTATTCTTTAAATAATTCAACATATCTGTATAAAGTCTATACTATGTTAGAGGATGTACTAAATACTACAGAATATTAAAAATCAATCCTTTTAACTGAGATCTTGATGCAGTTGGGGAACAGTCATAAACTGAACCTTCTTATTCACCTGATTTTCCAAGTTCTGTTAATGGTGCCAATATTCTACTACCTAGCCTCAACTCCTTATTCCAACATTTGTTGGTTGCCTCCAACCCTCGCTCCCATATTTACTCAGGTGCCAAAATACTGTCAATTTGACATCTGAAATATATTTTCTCTCATTCTTTTTCTTTTCCACCGTTTCCACCTGTTTCTTCTCTTTACGTACCCTGCCTCCCAACTTGTATCTCTACCTTCAACATGTTTGCTTCAGGTTACTTTGTACATCATTCCCAGAAATAATTTTAAATGCCAGTCTTGGGGCTCTGTTTCCAGCTGAACAACACTCAGTATTTAAACCTAGCATTTAAGATGCTCTTTGATCTTATCTGGGCTGCTAAATTGGAAAAAATTCATTAAATATCACTACTCCTCCAGCCTAACTTGAGTTGACATGTTACCTGAAGCTTGGAGGTTGAGAAAGAGACATCTGGGAAGGAGTAAAGAAAGTTACAGAGTGAACATCTGAATGAGGGCCTGTGGTTTGTAGATCTCATGTTATTTTCAAGGACCTGAAGGTAGAGCAGAGAGAGGTGGAGTGGTCCCAGCAGAGGAGGCTGGAGACGTGGGGGACCCCATCAAGGAGCCCCCAGTGGGCAATCTTCCTAGTTGAAGGCTCAGGCTTAGTGAGGTTTAGGAAAGTGTCCAAGGTCACACTCCTTCTGAATTGTGCAGCTAGGACCCAAATTCAGGTCTGCCTGACTGGTTGGTCCCCTTCCCCCTGTAGCCAGCTGAATCCATCAGTCACTTTGTCTTTCTGCCTTACTGCAGGACGCATGTTTTCATCCCTCTGCAGTTAGGGAGATACACAAGTTCTGTTTGCATATCCTAGTGCTTAGGAAATATTCTTATATAATTGAACGTGCTTGTGTTTCTTTCCCATCTTCTCACTATTGTATCCTTGGAACCAAATCAGTTTAATCAGTAAAAGGAACTTATGTTTGCTACCTTGATATCGATTACTTTTTAGTGTGTGATGAGATTCTTGCTGTGGTTCTCACTGATTTCAGTCACTCCCTCTGCAGTTACTGCATACGTGTGAGTATTGGGACAGCATGAGGTAGAGCACGACAGTCTTGTCCCTGGTGTATCAAGCAGTGAAGCACACAGAGTTCTTGTGCAATTCAGAATAACTTTTAAATTTGGTCCTATATGCATAAATGTATTTATTCATGGCAGCTCACAGATTCTCTTCTTCCCACTTACCATCCTCTCCAAACAACTGCAAGAAATGATTCAATTATTTAAATAGTTGCTTTGTGCTAGGGGCCAGCCCAATGGTGTAGTAGTAAGCATTGCTTCAGCTGCCCAGGTTTCACAGGTTCGGATCCCAGGCGTGGACCTACACACTGCTCATCAAGCTATGCCATGGCAGCATCCCACATACAAAATAGGTGAAGACTGGCACAGATGTTAGCTCAGTGACAATCTTCCTCAAGCAAAAACGGGAAGATTGGCAATGGACGTTAGCTCAGGGCCAATCTTCCTTACCAAAAAAAAGAAAAAAATAGTTGCTGCATACTTAAGAAAAAGTCAGAGAGGAACTAAATAAATACTTTTAAAACTACAAATTTAAAGGGTGAGATTAGTTCTACTACATGCTAAGGCTGTAGTAAGAAATTCAACCAATTGACATTTGCTTTCCCAGGAATAAAAGGACTGATATGACTTCCTTTTTTTTTCTGCTGAATTGGCCAGCTGTTCATTAGATTATCGCTATATTAACACTAGAAGCTTTATATGCATAATCTCAGGAAAAAGAAAATAACTCCTAACATCTCAATTTACAAAACTAAATTATATCCTGAGAAATGAGAGATTCTTAGAAAGCAAAGCTCAACAACTATGTATCAATCAAAGAGTTTAAAATTCCTATCAGGCTCATCTTAGGAACTCACATTGTAATGTTCACAATGCTTTGCAAACTTGAGCCAATTTGCCTTTTTGCTAAGAAGGAATGAAACCCTGGACGACACACCATGATGTGCAAAGACCTTAACTGAGGTGCACGTGGTATTGCTTGGACCAATAAGGATTTACCGTGTGTTCCAGGAACATGGGATACTGTCAGGAGTTTTAGATTTTGTTAATGAAAACATAAAACAATCTTGCTATCAAATTTATGAGGCTGACTTCATCTCCCACTGTGCACTTTGCTGTATGTTGTTAATTTTAAGCTATACACTAAAACACATCACAACTTTATAATCAGTGTTTTAAACGGATGGCTGACATACAGCCTTTGACAGTATTTAGCACTTTATAGCAATACGTTAACACTAACTTTAGAAACTATAGCATAGTGAAATTTTACGACCAATTAAGTTGATGAGTCATGTCAGCTTCCTAAATTCCTCTTTTAGATGAAGGAGGGAAGCTGATATAGGAAGTGAGCAGCAAACTCCAGCTCATGTAAAATCTTCTGTCATCATGAGGTTGAAGTGTTAGGGAAAAGAAAAGACATGTCTAAGCAGCCTGAAAAGAAATCAAATGATTTCTTCTTAAATTTAGAAATGGTGATAGTTTCAGTATTTTTGTTTGGCATCATGTACTTACATTGATTTATGGAAAAAGTCTTATAGCGTCCATTGACTCATGTGTGACAATAGTCACTAGACAGCCTTCTGAACTTTAAAAGAAAAAAATGTGGGGCTGGCCCGGCGGCTGAGTGGTTAAGTTCGTGCGCTCTGCTTCGGGGGCCCCAGGTTTCATTGGTTCGGATCCTGGGTGTGGACATGGCACTGCTCATCAGGCCATGCTGAGGCGGCATCCAACACAGCACAACCAGAGGGGCCTACAACTAGAATATACAACTATGTACTAGGGGGCTTTGGGGAGAAGAAGCAGGGGAAAAAAATAAGAAGATTGGCAGATGTTAGCTCAGCTGCCAATCTTAAAAAAAAAAATGTACAAAGTTGTATATGTTTAATTTTCACCCAAACCAATAGTCAAAGAGATAAATAGTTTGACTAGTAACAATTTAAATATTTCCCTTTAATAAGACAGTGTGGTATTTGAGAATGAATATAAATCCATAAATTATCTATAAAAAGTTGATTTTTGTTTTTTTTAGGAAAAGCCAAGGAAGAGTGTGTCTATTAAGTTGGGGCATCTCTATTGCAGTTTATCAGGAAAGTGTTATATATAACTTTATTCCAATTACTGAGTGCTCAGAAATATCTTCATAGATTGATAAGAAGGTTGCAGTGGGATTAAAATAAAATCATAATATATTAAATTAACATTTTGGGATAGAGTAAATTTAAAAATATAAAATATTTATACATGTCTAGCTCTTACATATATTCTACAGATGGTGGGCATTTTCCAAATTCCTTAATTTTCTCATGGTTATTACTTTCTTAGAATCAATTTGACTTGGACATTATCTGCCAATTCTGTGCCTGCTGTCCAGACCCCACCCTGTAGCAATGGACACATGGAGATCCTCTGTCTTTTCTTTAAAGCCCACAAAAGAAAACAAAATCAGATAAATAAACAGTAATGTTCACAGAAGAAATGTGTGTGTGTATGTCTGCAGCAGAGGGATTTACGGAGAAGCAATGCAAACAAGTTACCTTAGAATGTTAGTGCAAAAGACTGAATGTTCAGAGGAGATGTGCATTAGTGTGAAGAAATGAAATATTTGCTGAATTTAAAGACTGTTTATTAAAAGTTACTAACTGACGTCCGTGGGAAAATTTCAAATGCTTGCTTTTGGTTTCTCTAAGTGTTACCGAGTGTATAAGGTTTGGAGAGATGTGGAGGTGAGAGGAGATCCTTTTTGGTCTCATTAATAAGCCCTTGATGTTCTTTCTGTAATTTTTTCTTGTATGCCCAACATTCTTGCCATCCACTACATTCTTCTGGGGATTGAGAGAATATTGTGCTTCGAGACTGAGACCGGGGGATGCTTCCCATATCTGCTCTTTGTGCCCTCGGTAAATTTCATCTCCGTGAGTCTCGATTTCCTCATCTGCAAAATAAGAATGTTGGTTTATAATCAATGATACCTCATCTAATTTTAACATTGAATTTACCTTCTATTTTTCATTCTATGCTTCTGTTACATATTAAATGATAATCACCAAGCTAAGAGTAATCCTCAATGTCAATTCTCAGCCCTAGATATGCCTAAACATAGGTACAGTTATTTTGAATGACACTTAATTTTGAGAGCTCTACATCTTTTTAATAGCAAATTAAAATAGAAAATTAATGGGAATCTAATGTACAGCATGGTGACTATAGTTAACAATGCAGTATTGTATACTTGAAAGTTGCTAAGAGGTTAGATCTTAAAAGTTTTCACCGTAAGAAAAAAAATAACTATGTGAGGTGATGGATGTGTTAGCTAACCTTATTGTGGTAATCATTTTGCAATATATACAAATATCAAATCATCACATTGTATACCTTAAACTTACACAATGTATATGGCAATTATATCTCAATAAAACTGGAAACAAATTAAACAATAAAATAAAATATAGGGGCCGACCCGTAGCCAGGTGGTTAAGTTCGTGTGCTCCGCTTCGGTGGCCTGGAGTTTCGCCAGTTTGGATCCCGGGTGCGGGCATGGCACCGCTCGTTAGGCCATGCTGAGGGGGCGTCCCACATAGCACAACCAGAGGCACTCACAATTAGAATATACAACTATGTACTGGGGGGTTTTGGGGAGAAGAAGAAGAAAAAAGAAAGAAGATTGGCAACAGTTGTTAGCCCAGGTGCCAATCTTTAAAAAATAAATAAATAAATAAAACAGAAAATTGAGTTAAAGAAGAAAATAAATTGAATTATTCTTCTAAAGATAGCCAGGTTCACTTCAGGAAATATTGTCGCTTAATATTTACAAAAAGCCTTCCCAAATAGAGCACATTCAAAACAAGAACAGACCTGATGGGAGAAAAAACGACCTTACCTTGGGTTACGAATTAAATGATGCTCCTGGAGCTGAAGTAGATGAAAAGAACAACAGTCTACACACTTTACTTAAAAGATCAAGTCACTACCAAAATGTTATGTAATTACTAGATGTATAATATAAAAGGACTCAATACTGTGGAAATAAAGATAATGAAATTATACATATGTTATTTACTTTATAGCTTTTGTTGCTAATGAAATAGTTCCTGTTCTTTCCAAATGAAAAAATCAATCCCGAGTTTAAAAATCTGACTCAGTAAGTGTAGGACTATAATAATCGGGAGTAAAATCGAATAGTTTTGTCTCATTAAATGTGCCTCAGATGATGGAAATCTTAGCCCTAATGCCATCTTTTAGTGACGTCTAACAACGCCAATTGATGGTTTCCCTTTTTCTTTTGCAGGGCTGGAGCGAATTGCGCGGGATTCATCGTATGAACAGGAAGGCAAGGTCCAATTTGTAATTGATGCAGTGTATTCCATGGCTTATGCGCTGCACAATATGCACAAAGATCTCTGCCCTGGGTACGTTGGCCTTTGCCCACGAATGAGTACCATTGATGGAAAAGAGCTGCTTGGTTATATTCGGGCTGTAAATTTTAACGGTAAGTTACAAATTTTTTTTTTTGTCTCTAAATACTTTAGAAGTGACAGGGCGTGTTTTTTTTCCTCCTATATATAGAAGATCCTCAAGCAGAGTGGAGAATGCAGGATTAGAAGCAGTTCCCCTTTTAATCAGAAGTGTGAGTTTTTCCACCTGCTTTTAAATCTCAAACATATTTTTTGTGCTACCATTAATCTTCTCCTGAAAGAAGCAGAAGTTAAAAATAAGCCTCTATCAATCAAAATATTCTACTTAAATATCACTATTTCAGGAATAACTTTGGCTCCTTTGGAACCATTGACCACAGATTAGATTTCTTTGAAAATGTTTTGTTCATGCCGTTATTAGAGAAGGAATGGTAGACATTTTGTTTTGAAACTGATTTTAAGTTGTTAAAACAGTAAGTTGACTTGAGGGGAGTGGGTGATTTGGCGTTGCTGTGTATTTACATTCTAAGAGTGCTGTGTTAAGCTTCTGTGTCTTCATTTTCCTTCTATTTCTTTCAATGATTTGGGCAGGTTGAAGCTATGAGCTGCATCATGTGAGATAGAACTACATACAATGTAGTGTAGATGAGATCTGCCTACTGCAGAAGCAGAAATGCTGCTTCTGTGAGTGTCATAAGAAATTGACACGGAATATGCTGGACTCCTAGTGTTTGGCTGAGAATACTCAAACTGCCTGTCTGAAGTGATGGAATTATTGAATGCTGCTCTTCTTTTATGAAAGTTGTAATGGTTGCTGCCCATGACTTTGACCATTATTTTCAAATGAAGTGATAGAATGCCCTGAGCTGTCTAATTCTTTCTGTTTGGCTGTAATCCACACAATGGACATGCCTCTGAGCCACGCACAGCGCTGCACTGTCCATCATAATACACTCCAGTGACCTCGGCTGCCAGCCTTTCTCAAAAAAGCACAAGGTCATCTTCAATTTAGAATTCAAGTGGAAACTTCTTCTTTTGCTTTTTCAGGCAACATGAGACAAAATTTGGTTTATATTCAACACAGAGTATCCTCTTTTTCAGCCGAATTTTTGTGAAACATTATCTAACATTAATCCTTTTAAGAATATAAATACTGAGGGGAATTTGAAAATAATTTCTTGCAGTTATCAAATTGAGCAAAAGAGGAGCATTATAATACAAGGTTATTTATCCTAATGTGAGGTTGGGGAATACTTCATTTATCCAAATTGTTAGGAGGTGGGAAGAGGAAAGCAAATGAATATATTTTCTCAATAACTGAAGCTCACCTCTAGAAGATAGGGAAATCTTTTAAAGAAACAGTGGATTAAGGTATTTTAAAGGTAAATTGTCAATTTCTCTCTTATCTTAACCATGGATAAAAAACAAACCCTTCCCTGATGACTTCAGTCATTATACCATGCTGTACTATAATGATGCTATTAAAAACTACTAAAAAATGTCTTAATGTCTAATGATTATTAAGACAATTTGCCTCTAACTTCAATGATTCTGAGTTCTTCTGTCCACTTTTTATAGGTTTGTTTTTTCCTCTTCTATATTACCAGACTGCTGTTGCTGTGATTATTTTTAGGTCTGATCCCTTCCATTATTTACTTCTTTCAATCTGTATCGACGGAGGACCACACATAAAATTTCATTAATTTAGTCATGAGATATTTATTGAATGAGTCAATGTGTTAAGCATTGCGATAGGTGCTAAAGATACATTACTGGTGAAAACAGTCAAAACAGTCAAAACAGTCATGAGATTTAGAGTTTCTTGGGGAATTTAGAGATTAATGAAAAAGACACACAAGGGAAGGTATAATTATGTAATCTGCAATGAGTGCTGAAAAGGGGAGTGTGCTGGACTGAGACCTTGTAATCAAGGAAACTCTAGGGAGTTTGAGTCAGGTAAAGCCTGAAGGAGATGAGTGTCCGAGGTAAGGGTGAAGAGTAGGCAGGGCCAAACAGATCATGTGAGGGCTTATAGGTCATTTTTAAGATTTGTTCTTCATCTTGAAAGCAATAGGAGCGCACTGAAGCATAATAGAACTGTGTCTGATACAAAGGTAAGCGTGCGCCAGATGAGGATCATGTAAAATACATGAATTTTAGTGTATGAACTTAAAAGAGAATCTCTTTGAGCTCTTTGGAGATTTATTTTGCTAATAGCTTGAAACTTGGCTGTGCTTCAGTAGTTGATGATTGAGGGTAAGAGACCTGAGCATAAGCAAATTATCATGGGACATGTAATTCTTTTGATTTTCAGGATGTTCATCATTTTTTAAAATTTCATTATTGGCTTATCTATTAGTGTTCATTCATTATTAATACTTGGCCTGTTTGTGATAAAAAGACACATAGGGCTGTTCAAATAGAAGTACACCATCAAAACCATTGAAGGAGGAAGAAGCAAATGTGGAATGAAGGATTACATTAAGTTCTGAGTTTCCTAAGCAGCCAAAGCGTAAAGGGATGTGCAATGGGATATGTAAGTTTCATTATATAATGGAAGCAAACCTACCTATTTTTTCAGGAGAGAATGAATGTTCTTGGAAATTATTTCTAGAAGAAATGTATCTTATGGGACTTGGACAGCCTAATAAGCAATGTTATTTAACAAAATTTTACAGCAAAAGCAGAATCCTTCTCTTTGGCTGTTTTGCATATGTACCTACAATCAAAGCTAAGAATGTAATGCTTGTAACACTGAAGGATATTTCATTAAAAGAGTTTTCAAGGAGGAAGGAGATAATCTTCCTTGATCTAGATTTATGACTCTTTCGAGCTCTGATGATATGTGGATTACTATACTCTGTTAATAATAAATGAAGAGTATCTCCCTTATACTCTGCTTTTCAAACACTATCTTCAAAGGAATCCTACTCAGAAATCTAACATTTCAATCAGTTAAAATAAGAACTGCTGGGTTGAAGGGGTGGCTATAACCTTGGACACTCCACTTCCTCTAATCCTTCTTGCCAGTCCTACAGGTACCTTGAAAGTTCCCAATAGCTATATAAAGCACACATCAAACCAACAGACTTATATATCCTTGCTCTTTGCAGGGCTTTCATAGAGACTGAAAACAGACATATGAAATTTGTGTTTTCTAACAGCTATTGTATGTTGTTAATTGCATACCAGTTGAGTGGGTTGTGTTGGTGATGACCAGTGTTCTCACCTAGTGAGACAGCCAACCCACTTCCCAAAGGCTGGCAGTGTAAGGGGGCCAGTGGCCAAACCACGGTTTCCTCAGGACAAGTTTTGAATCTGCTGAAGAGTCCAGAATGTGCTTGACGAGACCCAGAGCTACTTACTATGCTCAACAACAAAAAATTATTCTGTATTAAAAGTTTTCTTAGCATAGCTATTGCCAGTAGTCAAAGAATGAACTTCATAAGGCAACTGTCAATTTTGTACAGTGTAGCCTTCCAGGTTTTCTCTCAGGATCAGTGAGCTATAAAATGTACTCTCAAGTAATTAAAAAATTGACCCATTGGATAGAATTATGTAGTAATACCCATTTAAAAGTTGAATTGTGTCTACCCTAAAGTGTAATTTCTCTGTAGATAAAATTGTTATTAAACTGGTTCTTTTTGACATTAATGAGATATCAGGACAAATTGCTTTTTGTGGTCCCTTTTAGTTTTGGATAGTAAAACCATGTCACTGGTGTGGAGGAAGACTCTTCCAGTTTGTAACAGCAGGAGGTGATGCAGCCTGAGCAGCTGGATGCTGCACAGACCACTGGTATATCAAATTCAAGAGACTTGTTTAAAACTCTGTCTTGCTGAGATTGTAACCTTGTGTGTGGTATGCCTAATTAAGCAATGGTTTAAAGATACTTGGTTTAAAAGGTCATGCTTCTTCTAGTTTATTGTTTAATTGACAACATAACGATCATGTTAGAATTAGAATGATGAACGATTAGTATCTCAGGCCAGAATTGTTCTATAACAAAGCAACTAATTAAAGGTGAAATATTTAGCCAGACTGCTAAACTACAAAGTACTATTTGACATCAAAGATGTAAACAACAATGGTGGTTTGATAGCATTCAATCTCTCAAACTGATATTTTCTCATCAATGGAAAAATGTACGTGAACCATTTTCTGCATGTTTATTTTAAGCACATTCTGAGTCATAGCTTATCTGGAATTACTCATGTGTTCCTTACAACTTTTCTCAACCTCTCCTCTCTACTTGGGGAGCCAGAGGGAAACAAAGACCTGCCTTTTAGGATTACTTTTATTGCTACCATTTGAACAAAACACTATTTCTATAAATTTTTTAACTCCAAAGATTTATCAAAAGAAAAACATAAAATAAAGAAGAGGAGTTCTGATTTTTCAGGAACTTAAGCAACCATGTCAATTCCTTGCTCTGGTCTGGCCTATAGGCAATAAAATATTAATACTGTACATCTTGTATAGAATCAAAGATTTTTCTGTTGCCAGGAGAACATTTTTTATCATACAGAAAAAGCGTTGAAGAGAATTCTTGGGATATCTCCTACTTCCTTTCTTTTTGGTTGAGCTCATGTCAGGGGTAGGGCACACACAGCTGCATACTAATCAGGATTGTTTGATTGTAGGTAACAGAAACCAACTAAGCTTATTTAAACTAAATGAAAGAATTTATAACGCTGTGTCAAGAAACCCCATGGCAGAATATAAAAGTGTCTAAGAAAAGAACTGGTTAAAAGGACTAAACACCTGTGAGAAATCCAAACATCGGTCTGCTTTGTTAGGTTCTCTTTATATTGGTTTCCTTTACTTCTAGGTTCACAGGGTAGGTAGCAGAAGGTCGTCGACATTTCTAGAATTTAACTGCTATTTGTTCTGGGCACTTGCTAAAATAACATATATGTATTTTTTAAATCCCAATTCCAATTTCTTGGAAACATGAATCTCATTAGCCAAACTTAGGTTGGGTGTCAGAGCTGTTCCAAATTATCAGTGGCAAGGAGAAAGTAGTACAAACTTGGTTGTCATGGGGTACTCCCTGGGGGTGAAAGGCACATTTAGGTTGTTTCTATAACTGACTTATGGAGAACATTTAACGAAAGTGAGCAGAGAGGTGAAGACTTGAGAGAGACGTGATGCTGTGCTCTCTGAATCTTGTTGCTTCTTTAGGTGGGTGAGTTTTTGTTAGACTAGAGGAGACATAATTAGGAATCACATAGAATCTGTGAGAAGCTGAGAGAGGAATCAGCTTTGGAATTACTTAATGTAAGCCTTCGTATTGTGGTTGAATTTCCTGACACCAAGAGAATGAAGCAGCCTCCCTAAATTGAGCAGTGAGGTAGTGGTCTAACCATTTCGCAGCTCAATATTCTAAGGAAAATATGTAAACACTTGCCTGATCACAGAGACAGATGGAATTTATCAGCATCGTCTTTTCTTTAGAATCCTTATTGATTTCAGGGAATTACTGAAAAATTTCCAAGTAGACAATTTTGAGAGTGTCTGAACACTATACTCTGATTTTGAGGCAAATCTGTTTGCTTAAAACACCTTTAAGCTATTTAAAAGAAACAAGTATGGCTTAATGTTAGGAAATGTACTGTAAATACACTAATAGGTCAAATAAGACAATGATAAATATCTCACAAGGTTCTGTAAAGCCACCTGATTAAAATGTAACCCTCATTTCTGTTACAAGTACAAAAATGTAAACAAACCAGAAATGGAATAAATGTTTGGCATGATAAAGCATATCTCTCTCAGCCTTTAACCAATTATATATTAATAGTTATTCCCATTAAAGAGATGGATTAGTCCTATTACCACTGTTATTAATATTCTATAAATTTTAACCAGTGTGATAGAACATGAAATAAAAATAACAGAGATTACTACTAAAAAGGAAAAAAGTAGTATTATGATTATTTTCAAATGATTTGATCTCAATAAATTGAAAAATATATTAGAAGTACTTAAATGTTAATAAAATTAATATTAAAACATTAAGAGATTTCATACATACTAGGAAGAAATCATTGACTAATATATGGGAAGTGAAACTATTTCCTTTGCAAAGAATATTTAAAATATCTTGGAATAAATTGAACTCAACAATATGAAAGACCCATATGAAGACAACTTTATTGAGAGACATTCTTTGTTTGTAGACAGAAAAACTAATTATAGGAAGAGTGTTAATCTTTTCTGAGTAAATCTGTATTTGGGCTTTGTGTAATTCCTACCAAAATGACAAAGGAGTATCTTCTGGAATTTGTGAGAATAAATAAGTAAAAATAACTAAAATGATTTTGAGGGAAAAGTAGAGGGTAGAAAGAGCCAGAAATACATAATGATAGTATATATAAAATCGGTTTATGTCCATACACACATATGAATCTGTGGTGTGATAAATGTGGAGTTAGAACTCAGTGGGGAAGGGCATTTTATTAATTGATTATTAATTTACAGTAAAATCAAGTAAGACGATTCCTCCACATCAGAGAGTATTTCATTTGGAATCTATTTTAGAGTTAAGTGAAAAAGAAGAAACAAAAGAAAAGAAAAAGAAAATATGGAAGACAGTCTATCAGATTTGAATGGGGAAGCTTAAAATCAGGAAAGGAAATTACAACAGGAAAACAGAATGTTTGATTTAGTAAAATTTTAACACTTTTGAATATTAAAAATTATCACAAAACACAGTGTTAAAATAGAATATAAATAGGGGATAGATTTGGGTTGTTGTACCAAAGGTTACTATCTCAAATATGAAAAGAACCACCCATATTGACATCTTGAAGTTATGATATCTTGAAGAAATCAATTGGCTGAACTTTTAAATGTTAATAAACATTTGAAAAAATGTTAACCCTCACTAACGATCAAAGAAACTTCATTTAATCAACAACAAAATACTGTTTTCCACCTATCAGATTTACAAAGACTTAAAAATTAAGATAGTAATTATTAAAAAGAAATTATATTGGTTCGTCCAAATATGCTTGGTAAGAGTGGATATTGGTGTAATTTTTTCAGAGAGTATTTGCTCAGCATGTATCATTACTTCTAGAAATATCTTCTAAGGAAAATATTGAAATAATTGTATTTACAAAAGTTTATTGAAAAAGCAAGAAAGCACAAATCACAATTTTGTTTTGCCTTTAGTTAAACCCACCAACAATATATCATAGTGGCATAACACCTTGACTGCATCTTGTAATTCTAGACTTTATCCCAGCTCTGCCACTACTTTGCTCTGGGTTAGGAGCCCATCTTGACCTCTTAGCTTCACCTTTGAAATGGAAGGATTATGCTAAAATGACCTAAATCCCTGAGGTCTCTTCCAACTCTGAATTCTCTACATATTCTTTTAAAGATACAAATATATTTTTAAAACATAGATGCCTATCAGTGTTCTGATTGTCTTTTTTAAAAATTGTTTATATTTATTATCTTTTAAGATAATTCTTTTATCCCACATACATTTTATTGGGACTCTTATAAGGTACGTAGTAAAAGGGCTCTGTGTTAGACATCAAGAATACAAAGATTAATGAAATTTGGTTCTATGAGTTGTCAAATGTCATAGCTTAACAAAGGAGGACACTAACATATTGCCAACAGTAATTCAATTTGATAAATGATATGATAGAGGCAGGGACATTTACAAACACGACGTAAGGCTGAGATTAGGAAACTACGTAAGAGGCAGCTCAATGAATACGATGCAGAGAGCAGGTGACATCTGATTTAAATTACAAAGGGAAAGAGACATTTCCTCAGGTGGACGAGATGAGGAAAAAGTATTCGTGGCAGACAAAGCAGTTTAATCATAGCTGGAGGACAGGGAAGAGCATGCATCCTAAAAATGCTGAGCATCCACAGTACCAGAATTCAAGAGCCTTAACATGAGGACAGCCTGAGAAGGAGGTTGGCTAGATGAACTTGGGCCTAGTTAGAAATCCCTGCCAGACTCTGGTGTTTGGATGTGACACAGCAGCAACAGAGAACTGAAGCTTTTTGAGCAGGACAGCAAAGTGCTGGGATTTGTGTTTTAGAAAAATACCCATGGCAGCAATTTGCCGACGGGAGGGAGGGAGATTGAAGACAAGGATGCTAAGTTAAGAGACAGTTCCAACAGTCCCCATGAGACAATAGTGCTCAAACAGGAAAAGGAAAGTATAAATGGAATGGAAAGGAGTGAAAGGGGGAGGAAGGAAACACAGAGCACTTTGAATGCTGGCTCTGCTCTAGGCACTGTGCTTTGACCAGAAACTAAGACGTTTTGAGAAATGTCTTAACTTCCCTAAATGATGTTTCTTTGTAACTTTTTGTGACAACTCCATTACTAGAGTTAATTCAGTATTTTAGTATAAATACCATTGAAGAAATTGGCTTGACACGACTTTATGTTTTATCGGCTTCTATAAGTAGGAAATGAGATATAAAATATGAATAAATGGAAAAGGTGACATAAAATGTCATCTCTAGAAGTTATGATGCATAATTTCCTTGTGATTAAGTATTTCTTATTTAGTAAATGAGATAAAGCAAAGTCAAACATGATGAAGTGATTATCTGTTGATCTTAAATGTAAGTACCCCTTTTGATAATTACTTCATTTGAAATAAGATTGAAAAAATTGTTATTAATAATGAGGAAGTACATTATATAATTTATTCCTGAGGCTAAAGGTTTGCAGGTAGTGAAGAAATTCCTTCAATATTTATACGTTTTTTTAAATATTAGAAGTATGTATATATTTTTAAAAAAGTGAATGGCATATATACGCAATGTTGAATATGTAGAGATAAATAGGCTTATTTGAAACTAGGTAATTTTTCAGTTTCTGATTAAGGAAACTTCGAGCTGGCTATAAAATATTAATCTTACAAATTAAGTCATCATGAAGTTTAAGAGTGTAATTGTACCTGCCTCTGTTTTCTGAGTAATGTGATAAACTGTGAGTTTTTTAAAGTCACATTTCTTTTATAGTCATGAAGGACAAGGTTTATTAATCTCTCATTTCCTCCCTAATATATTAGGAATTAAATGTGGGCAAAGGCAGAGTCAGCATCAAATCGAAGCTGGAGGCAAATCAATGGAGTTGCCTTATTCTTCCTAGGGTCCTACTCGACTTCACCCACTGCACTGCGTTTCCTTTACTCATTCTTTATTCTTCTAATTCCTGAACTTCTTTATCATGTTCTTAAAAATTAGGAATAAATGATAAGTAAATCCTAGAAACAGATGGGGTGCCATGGGCTCAGTAATTGAGGGTTAAGGGCTTGCCTTGGGTCTAAACAGGGGATGGAGAAAGGAGCCTTCAATGAAGGATGAGGAAACAGATGAAGGAGCAGAAAGGATTTGAGGTGGTGGGGAGTTTCTGAAGGAGTTTACATTTAATAGTTTGTATTTTTCATAGTGATCGAAGCACAAGCTTTATGCTCAGATAGAGTTTGAATTCAGTTTCACCACTCACTACTTTGTAATCTTGGTCAAGTAACAAAATCTCTTTAAATCTTTGTTTCCTCATCTATAAAATGGGGATGATAATAGTATATACATTTTAGGGTTCCTGTGAAAGCTAAATGTAAGGTGATAATACATAGAAAGTGCTTAATAGAGAGAGAAATATACTGCGTGAAATACAGAGAAGATTTTGTCAATAGAGATATAATGAAATTAGTACTTGGATCATCTCATAAAGATGATGAGATGGGTGGGTTGAGACTAAGGACATGAGCATCTTTAGAAAGATGCAGAATTAAAAAGCACTGCATACAAGGATCACTAGTAGGATTGAAAACAAAGCAGAAGTTGGAAAGGATGCTTCTTCCATGGCACCAATCAACAAGGTTTTCCCAGAAGTGTCAGCTTCTTAGGTATAAGAACAGAAATGTGAATGTTTTTATAACGTTCTCAAAGTAAATGAAAAAGTACATTACTGCTGATGTGGGCATCTGATGAGTCTAGAGTAGATCAAATCAGGCTCATTCTCTTATTTCTTCTGTTTCCCTCAAAATTATGTAGTTTTTTTTTAAATGAAAAGTATTTAAGGGGATAGCTCCTTTGCTATTCGGGGTAATTATTTTCTAGTTATATTTTGCTTCAGAAAGAATCTACAAGAAATTGTAATGGAGAGTTGATTATTTTTCTCTTTAAGGTTATTAACTCTTATAATTACATTAAAGTTTAATCAAGAAGTTAGTTTGAAAATGAGGGATATGAATGAGAAAATTCTTTTTAATTCAGGTTCCTAATTGTTACACTTTTGGGATTTTGGTTTTCTCAGTCTTTGAATGTGTTCAAAAATCATGACTATAAAATAACTCACCTTTTGAAGCATATAAACACCTTTGTCTGTAGCTAACCTAGGAGAACAATTACCAAATTTTATTTTTTTTTTAAATTTAGGGAGTGTGTATTTATGGCATCTATTTGTATATGTTATGTAAGTCCATTTAACAAACGTTTATCGAATGTCTATTATATTCCTGAACCATGCTCTTTGTGTTTTATCTGTCATCCATTTCTCACTTCTTTTCCTTACTTCATCTTCCTTTATATCTTAAACTTCTTTTCCTCTCCTTTTGTCCTCTTTTCTTCCCAATATTCCTCTATTTACTCTTGTGACCACTCAGTAATCAAGATAGTGGCAAGTGGCTAAGAGCATGAGCTTTTGACATGAGATGAACTCAGGTTCTAGCTCTCCCACTTAGGTTGTGAAGCCTTGGATGAGTCACTTAAGTTTTATAAGCCTCTATATTCTCGTCTTTGGATGGGAATAATATTCATACCCATCTTGTGGTGTTATTGTGGGCATTTAATGTGATAATTCATGTTAAGGGCTTAGTGCAACACCTGACACATTGTGAATAATCAATAAATGGTAATTGTTATTTTTTCCTTCTGCCCTCTGGCAAGAATAAAGCCTCTGTATGTTCACTGAGTTTTAAACATACGCACATAAACAGCCCCCAAATACACACCTGTTCACACACATTCCCCTACATACCTTAGATTTCAAAGCATCTGGTAAGTCTCTTAGAAGCAGGAATACTGTGTTGTCTGAAATTACTTATTTTTTTATTTCTTCAAGGCTTAATTTGTCTATTTTCAAGGTTGATTAAGCTTTTTGGTTAATCTTTTCTCTCTTCTGTTGCAATCACCTTCTGAACTTTCTGTTTCTTATTAGCACCTTAGGGTGAGGTATGGGAATAAGAGGACATAAAGGCCATACTAATCCGTTTTGCCCAGTTAAATAACCTGATAGATAAAGAGGTGGAGGCTTTTGCTTGGAATAGCATTCAGGGAACGTGTACTAGAATACAATACACCTCCTCTGTTAGGAAACTCATCGAAAACTCACTTAGACATAGGCTGCGAAGTAGACACCTACGACCTGTGCAAAGAATTTAGCTCAAGGTCATTGGTCGCACCCAACTCAACTAGAGAAAACTGTTGCCCCAGTGCACAATCCATTCAGTTGTCCACGCCCACAGAACAGAGACGAGTGGACTGCACATGATAGAGCTAGTTAAAAGTCATAAGCCTTATTCATTTTTTAAAGTAATTAAGATAGAAATGAAAATATACACTTTGGCAGATAAAAGGGATGTGGTACAAATCTTTCAGAAAGATACTTATTAATTCCCAATTTGCTCTTAATCCTGCTTACGATAGCTCTAATTTTCCTCAGATCTTCTGTTTTTCTTTCCTGGCTATCTAGTTATATAGATATCCCTATGATTTATATTAGATCATGAGTAACACCAAGAAATTCTAAGCTGTTTAACAATGCATCCCAAAGGCCATTCCTCCCAGCTCCTTTAAGCTCTCTTAACTTCCTTTTCATTCTTCTATGTCCTTATATAAACTACAGGCTTACATAAAAATTTATATACCCTCATCTCAATCCCTTTGCTTCAATCAAAACTTAATGACATGAAGAACCATGTTTAGTGTTTTTTTTTGACTTTTAAAAAAGTAAACATACATACAGAAAAGTACAATAAGTCTATAACTCCATGAATTTTTACAAACTGAAAACACCTAACGCAGTATTCGGAACACCCAATCAAAACCTAAAATCCTCAACTGGTTCCTCAAAACCTTCCTGTGCTCCCTTCTTATTACACATCTCTCCAAGTAGTCACTTTTCTGACTTCTGACAGCATTGACTAGAGTTGCCTGCTTTTGTACTCATGTAAATGAAATTACATAATCTGTACTCTTTTATGCCTGGCTTCATTTCACTGCAATTTTTGATAAAGATGAAGTAAAGCACATTCCCACCATTTTCTCTCTCTATTAACACTAGATCCAATTATTTAAATTTACTTTGTTAGGTATTCAGAATTTAATTTTTAAAGCCCAATGAATTATTTTATAGAATAACATATCTATTAATGTGGTTTAAAATATATGAAAAATTAAAAGTTCTATATGGTACCTACAATTTCTTAGAAAGTGGTAACAAAAATATTACTTTCAAGAAGCTTCTCATCTTGGTCATGTTCCCATCATTTTTTAAAATAATAGACTTTATTTTTTAGAGTGTTTTAAGTTCACAGCAAAGTAAAGTGGAAAGTACAGAGTTCCCACAGACCCTCTGCCCTAACACACATGCAGCCTCTCCCACTGTCAACCTTCTGAACCAGAGTGGTACATTTGTTACAGTCAATGGACTTACAGTGACACATCATTATCATCCAAAGTCCACAGTTTACATTAGGGTTCATCCTTGATGTGCATTCTAAGGGTTTTGACAAAAGTATAATCACATGTATCCACCAATATGATATCTTACAGAATAGTTTCACTGCCCTAAAAATCCTCTGTGCTCTGCCTCTTCATCCCACCCTCCCCACTAACCCATGGCAGACACTGATCTTTGTACTATCTCCAAGTTTTGCCTTTTCCAGAATGTCATATAATTGAACTTATAGAGTATGTCGGCTTCCCTGGTTGCCTTCTGTCACTTAGTAACAAGCATTTAAGCTTCCTCCTTGTCTCTCCAAGGCATGATAGCGCTGAATAATATTCCATTGTCTGGATGTACCACAGTGTATTTATATTCATCTCTAAAGGACATCTTCCCTGCTTCCAAGTTTTGGCAATTATGAAAAATAAAACTGCTATAAACATCCACGTGCAGGTTTTTGTGTGGACCTAAGTTTTTAGCTCATTTGGGTAAATACGAAGGAGTGCAATTGCTGGATAATATAATAAGAACATGTTTAGCTTTGTAAGCAACTGCCAAACTGTCTTCTAAAGTGACTGTACTATTTTACAATCCTACCAGCAAGGAATCAAAGTTTCTATTGTTTCACATCCTTGCCAGCATTTGGTGTTGTCACTGTTTTGGATTCTAGCAATTCTAATAGGTGTATAGTGGTATTACTTTGCAATTCCCTAGTGACATGTAATATTGAACATCTTTTCATATAATTACGTGCCACTTGTATATCATTTTTTTGAAGTGTCTCTTCAGATCTTTTCCCCATTTTTAAATTGGGTTATTAATTTTCCTATTGTTGAATTTTAAGAGTTCTTTGTATATTTTGGATAACAGTCCTTTATTACACATGTCTTTTGCAAATATTTTCTCCAAGTCTGTGACTTGTCTTCTCATTCTCCTGACACTGTCTTTTGCAGAGCAGAAGTTTTTAGTTTTAATAAAGTCCAGCTTATCAATTCTTTCTTTCATGGATTATGCTTTTGGTGTTGTATCTAAAACATCATCACCATATCTAAGGTCTGTGTCTAGATTCATTTTTTTGCTTATGGATGTCCAGTTGTTCCCGCACCATTTGTTGAACCTGTCATTTTTTTAAAAATTAAAGGTCTTATCTCAGTATTGGCATTGGCTAAAATGAGCTTCTAGAATATTATTTTTTCGTGAATCTGAGAAAATGGTTATAGAAAAGTTTCAGGTAACTCCTTAATGAATTTTGTTCACACTTAGTACTTTGAGTATCATTAGAAGTAAAGTCAAAATTCTTTACAGCCAAAATATAATTGTGTGTGTTATCATTGTTGTGGTTGTTTTTGTGATTATTGTGACTGAAGAGGCATAAATATAATATTTTCAAAATTAATGAAAGAAATGAAATTAATCAGGTTGAATTGAAAAACTACCCAGTGAGAATATTGCTACATAGGACTTATACACTGGCCAGATGTTGGGCACTTGATTAATGCATGTGGACATTAAATATGACTCCTAAAGTATACTTTTCCTTCCAGGAAGCAGCATTCTCCTGAGTGTTTCAATTTTAATCAGCATCATGAAAAAATAACCCTTAATTGCCTAATTCCATCAGTCTCAGTCCTAGACACTGAAGAGAAGGAAATTATACTGTTCCAGCAAGTTCTCTGGAATAACTCCCAAATACCCAAAACATCAGTATAGGACTTAGCAATTCTTTTTTCTCTTTAGCATGTAATCCTTTTATTTTACCAGGGCAAAAAACATGCTTGTTTTTCCTGACTTAGCTATTAATGACAACATGCAGAGTTGTCACAAATTCTAGAGTCAATAAATTCTAGAGTACTAACAGGCATTTGAGAAATTGCAATGTTCTTGATTGCACATTGCACCCATTTCCAGAAATGAGTGCTTTCTGATTTTTTCTGTCTCCGTGTCTATCTTTTGAGATGATTCTTGCCTTTTGTAAAGAAGCTTCAGACTGACATTTCAGGAAGTTTTTTTCCAGGTATTACTTAAATAAGAATTAGTTGGGTATGTCTTTCTGATGCTACTAGATATGCTTCAACCAAAATCAAAGAGATGACTGACACTTCTTATACACAGAAACTGTTTGGGGTGAGGGAAGGGGATGGCATTTTCCCACTGTCAAAGCCTGGAATTACCTAATAGATTTGGGTGAGTAAGTTTTTCTTTTCTTCTTAAACATTGTCTATCAGCATAGGCACAAGCAATAAGATATTGTTAAAAAAATGTTATTTTTATTGCAACGTTTGTATAATACCTGCTTTTTATACAGGTTGTGTGCTTCATCTGTTTGAACCACCTGAAGCTTTAAAGTGGCCTGCAGATGCAAATTTTAAATGATACTGCTTTGGACAATTATATGCTAATATATGAATAAACACACATCATTTCATGTTGAGGTTTATTTTTTTCTTTTTAGTGTTACTTGAAGTCATCTTTTGGTTTTTGAGAGATGTGTTTCATTGGTATTGAAGCAGAAAATAACCAGTCCATAAATTTTCTCGCAACCTCCTCAGACAAAATGCTTATGAAAATTACACCTTTAGCAAACTCAAGGATGGCTTCAGCCAAGTAGCTTTAAGTCCTGCAACAGCTCTAACTAGAAAGTGAATTCCTAATACCAGGAGCTTGTAAGTTTACAATGGAGTGTGTGCATATGTGTACATACACACACACAGACACGCAGCTCTCTTTCTATAGAAATAGAGGAAGTGAACAAAAAATAATAAAATGATACAATGGAAAGAAAAGATATGTTTCCTTACCAATGTCAAGATAAATTTTCTACCTTTATAGAGATTGGGTAAGAGTTGAACTTTTGAATTGCTTCCTATGTTTGAACAGGGACTGGATAAACCAAATGACATTTGAGCTTCTGTTAACTTTGGCTGGCATTTACATGAAATGTTTCAGGAGCCAGTTCATAGCCTATATTATTATTATTTCTTTAAAGCTTAAGCATTGACAGCAACAGGAATCAGAAATGTTCAGAGTATTGTGACCAACATCCATCTTCTTTACTACATTTTTAGAGCATCATAATTTAGGCGTGATGTGGTTGCAGAATAGTGTAATGTGCTATTTTAAAATGTTAGCACTCTACTGCAGCTTTTAGATACTTCTTTCTGAACAGCCCGTCTGTGAGCTTAGGTGATCTGTGGTCCCATTTGACAGCACAGGGGACTATGCTTAGAGATGCAACCCAATGTAAAAATTAACCCTGCACATTTCAAGAGTTCTTTGAAATAATAATAGCTTATCCATCTCTCTCCATTGACTGGAATTAGGAATAAAATGTTAAGTGTCAAATCGTTATCCAGTCATAGTTCTCTAAGATTTTGAATACTTCCCTTTATGGATAAGGGAATATGTTTACTTAATCACTGTGGTTAAAAAGCCTGTTGGGGGGCCAGCCTGGCAGCGTAGTGGTTAAGTTTACGCACTCCATTTCAGCAGTCCCAGGTTTGCCACTTCATATCCCAAGTGCAGACTTACACACTACTTATCAAGCCATGCTGTGGCAGGCATCCCACATATAAAGTAGAGGAAGGTGGGCACAGATGTTAGCTCAGGGCCAGCCTTCCTCAACAAAAAGAGGAGGATTGGCGGCAGATGTTAGCTCAGGCTAATCTTCTACAAGAAAAAAAATGGCCTAGCATTTAAGTTTGGCATGCTCCTACTTTGGTAGGCTGGGTCCAGTTCCCAGATGTGGACCTACACTGCTGTTACCAGCTGTGCTGTGCTGGCAGCCCACATATTAAAAAATAGAGGAAGATGTTAACACGGATGTTAACTCAGGGTAAATCTTTCTCAGCAAAAAAAAAAAAAAAAAAGACTTTTGGTAATTTCCTGGCAAAGACAATGATGTCACAAATACAAATAATTGCAGTGTGTGTTCAGATCACTTGAATAGTAGAATAGGAGGGGTCAAATAAAATTAGTTATATGCTGTTTAGGAAAAATAAATTACTTGCTGAAAACTTTTGTGTATTGTTTTCTGTCCTCATCATAGACTTTGAATTGTCAAAATTCTATTAGTATTTGAAGTGAAAAATAATGTTGTCATTTGGGATTTATATTCAAACAAATGTGTATGTGTAAAGACAATAAGCCCTAATAATAATTCCCCAGGTTTTCTTATTTTGTATCTCAGTGAGAGATTTCTTTTGATGATGAATTTTAAATTTGTTCATATTAAGCCTTTTTAGTGCAAATTAGCTTGAATTTCACCATAGTACAATAATAGTCCTGGGTATCTTAATGCTTTTCATTTTAAAGCACTTTCATATATATATTCTCTCATTAGCCCTAACAGTCATGCGTGGGAGGGCCAAGTAAGTGGGTGTTATTATGCCATTTGTCAACAGAGGTGTATAAAAGTTAAGTAATATATTCAGGACTCACAGATACTAAATCAAGGAATTTTCCATTCTATGTTTAGTGCAACAGATTTCAAAGGAGAGGAAATAAGATATTGCTCTGAAGGTAGCCTATTAAGGTTGCTAAATCTGCATTCATTTATCAGACTATTCATTCAACAGATTATTAAGCGTCTACTACACAGTACTCTATATTGGGAACTGGACCAGCTTGGTGAGCAAAAGACGGTCCCTGCCCTCAGGAGGATGCAGTGTAGTAAGGAAAACAGTCAGTTAACAAACAATTACAAAATGTGAAGTAATATAGTACTCAACTAGAGGACATGGTGAGAGGAGGGGGTGGGGCTGACTAGGTACGGAAGCTGGTGGAGTCCTCACTAAGTTGGTGATATTTAAACTGAGCCCTGAATTATGAGACGGATTAGAGCCTAAGAAAAAAGATTGGTACAAAAGCCTAAAACAGAAAAGAGATTTGTGCAACTATCATACTAAATTCTTCTGTCACTGGAGTCACAGTCCTTTTTATGTAAAAAGTATGTTATTTCCTGAAATCCTGAAAATGGCACATCATCTAGTAAATACTTTGTAGAAACCCATGGAAGCCCATGTACCTGTTCTCATAGGGTTCATGGTCCAGCTATGTCCTCCACATGAACCTGCATCACACCCCACTGTAGCTGGCAAGTACTGACTTTAGAAGTATTTTCTTTGAAGTTCACACTGTGAACATGATGCTCCCAAACACTGAAGAAATATTTTGTCTGCAAATACTTCCCAGATTGCAATAGCAGCAATTGAGGAGTATAGCATAGCAGACTACATCAGATAATAATTAGTCACATTTTAATTTTCACAGTAATTTTAACAACAACTGTGGGCTTATAGGGAAAGGAAACTCTCTCCACTCTGTATCATCGAGTGCCCCCCACCCCGAAGGAGGAAGAGGTTGATTTGGACCAGTCAGATTCGTGGTTCAACTACTGTGCTCCTGGGCGGAGTCATCTTCTGGCTAAAAGTAAGTGAACAGGGCTGTCATTGGCAGATTCCCTGAAGGAACAGCGATAATGAGGTGCCCGGATGCTCTCTCTAAACAGGCCAGGCCATCTAGCTTTTGCTCTGTGGATGTGCTTTCTCACGTGTGGCCACTCACCAAAGATCACTATCCTGGCCTAAGAAGGCCTGGGGCAGCTTAGCTAGTTCAACTCAAAATTGGCCCTGCTTGTGTAACTGGTTCATTTTTGTGGCTAACATAGGGACAAGGAGCCCTCCATATTGTCTCCTCTAGTTTGTGAAGTTCCACCGTGAAGTTTGAGGCCAAAGTCACAGTTTAAAATAAAATATAATCCAATCTAATCTAAGCTAAACTAACCTAATCTAATGACATGGCTTCCTTTGTTTCCTTTATAGTATGTTTCCTTGGAGGCCTCCATAAAAGGAGGATTGGTTAAGCCAAGTCAGGACTTGGGCATTTTCAGTTTTCCTATTCAAATAATATCTTCAACCCAAGTCTTTTAAAGAGTCCCAAATTAAATTTATCTAAGATAAATTAAGTTACATACATACGTGCTTAATGCAAACACACATACATGATATAGAAGATTGTAATAGGTACAAGAAATATCATCTTAAGACGTAATGTTTAATTTGTTACTCCCCGTTATAATATAAAGCAGAAAATTAAGAATGCAACAATAACAAAAAATAAAGAAGCCGTACAAAACTGAGAAGCAGAGGACAACTTTTCTGTTGGCTTTTAAAGTTAGAGTTGAGTATAATTCCTGGATTGATTGATTGATTGATTGATTTTTGAGGATGATTAGCCCTGAACTAACTACTGCCAGTCCTCCTCTTTTTGCTGAGGAAGCCTGGCCCTGAGCTAACATCCGTGCCCATCATCCTCTACTTTATATGTGGGATACCTACCACAGCATGGCGTGCCAATCAATGCTATGTCTGCACCTGGGATCCGAACGGGTGAACCCCAGGCCGCCAAGAAGCAGAACGTGCAAATTTAACTGCTGGGCCACTGGGCCAGCCCCCAATTCCTGGATTTAAAATCCCAGTTTGGTAATTTATTCGCTTGTGTTTCTTTCTTCTGGAATTTCCAATGGAAAATATGTGTCTGATACAAATGGTAACTTTTATTGAGTCCATATGATGTGACAGGTAACATTTCTAAGCACTGATCATGCATTATCTCATTTAATCCTCAAAATAATCTGATGAAGTAGGCAGACTTTTTATCCCGATTTCTGCTTATGAGGAAACTGAAGCACATATCTAGTTCACTCACCTAGTCAAGTGGTGGAGACAGGATTTGAGCCCTTGATGACTTAACCCAGAGTAAATCCTAACTACTGTGGTGATTATGGTGATTGTGATGGTAATGAAGATATACCACTCTAATGAAAACTGCTATCGTAGAAGCAGAGGAAAACTTGTTAGTGAAAAAACCGTGTGTCTAGAAGAGAAAACAAAGAACCTTTATAATTTCATTAGAACATCTGGACTCATGGAGTCAGGTTAGTGCTCTGTGACTACGCACATAATGTGACACAAAGTGAAAACAGCAATGGAGCAGCAAAAAACAGAAGTTGTTTCAGAGAGTTGGAAGACGATGAATAAAACCAATGTGAAGTCAAGGTAAATCTTTTGAAAGCTCGTTACAATCATCTATGAGTCTTGGATATTAACATCCATGGCTTTCTTGAGGCTAAGGACTGGGCATTATGGTTCCTTCCAGCCCAGTAATTTTCAATTAGTAAGTTTCAATGAGATAAAATATAAATACAATAAAACCAACTTGTTTTAAGTGTACAATTTGATGTGTTTTTTACAAATATGTACAATTGGATAACCACCACCACAGTCATGGTCTAGAACATTTTTGTCACTCCGAATGTTTCTTCCTGCCTCTTTTCAGTCAATCCTCTTCCTACAGTTCCATTCCCTGGAAACCACTGAACTGCTTTTGTCAGTATATTTTTCCTTTTTTAAAAATTAATATGAGTGGAATCATACATTTTGCAATTTTTGTGTCCAATTTCTTTCACTTAGCATAAAGCTTTTGAAGTTACCCGTGTTGTTATATCTATCAGTAAGTCATCGTCTTTTTTAAATGAATGTATCACAATTTGTTTATCCATTCACCAGTTGATAGAATTTGGATTATTTTCAGTTTTTTCCATTATGAATAAAGTTTCTGTGAATATACAAGTACAACTCTTCATGAGGACGTATGCTTTTGTTTCTCTTGGATACATACCTGGGAGTGGAATTGTTAGATTGTATGGAAGGAATATGTTCAACTTTCTAAGAAACTTTCAAACTGTTGTCTAAAGTGACTGTCCCTTTTTGCATCCCTAACAGCAATGTATGAAGTTCCAGTTGCTTCACTCATCTTCAACACTTAATATTGTCAGTCATTTTAATTTTAGCCATACTAGTATGTGTGTAGTGATTTCTCATTGTAGTCTAATCTGCATTTCTCTCATCACTAATCACCTTATATATTTTTTCGTATGTTTATTTGCCATTTCTGTGTCTTCTTTGATTGTCTCTTCATATATTTTACTGTTCTTAAAAACTCAACTGTTTGATTTCTTATTGAGTTGTAAAGTTCTTTATTCATTCTAGAAACAAGTCCTTAATTTTATTATATATTGGTATATATACAAATATATAATATTTGTGTTATATAAAAATATGTAATATTTGTGTGAGATATATATATCTTTTCATTTCACATATATTTTCTCTTTTCATTTTCATAATGATGCCTTTTGACAAACATTTTTAATCTTGATGATGGCCAATTTATCAACTTTTTCTTTTATAATCTTACTTTTTCTGTCCTAGCTAAGAAACTTGTGTCTAATTCAGGATTACAAAATTTTCACCTTTAAGTTTTATAGTGTTACCTATTACATTTAAGTCTATAATCAATAGAAAGGTAATTTTTGAGTATGGTATAAAGTAAGGGTTGGGGTTCTTTTTTTAAAATATGGATATCCAATTGTTCCGCCACTGGTTTTCAAAAACTCTATCCATTTCCCACTGAATACCTTTATACTTTTGCTGAAAATCATTTGAACACACATGTGTGGTTCTACTTCTGGACTCACTGTCCTGTTCTATAGGTTTATATATTTATACTTATGCTAATACCACACCGTCTTGATTACTATAGCTTTATATTAGATCTTGAAATCAGTTTAAATTCTCTTGGTTTTTCTTTTAAAAAATTTCTTTGCTAGTCTATGTCTTATGCATCTACATATCAATTTTAGAATCTGTCAGTTTCTAAAAAAAAAACCCACTGTTTTTAATTGGGGTTACATTGACTCTGTAGATCAATTTGGAGACATTTGACATCTCTGCCACATTGAATCTTCCCATCTATGAACATGGCATATCCTTCTCTTTATTTAGGTGTTTTAAAATTTCTCTCTAGAATGTTTGTAGTTTTCAGTGTAAAGGTGTTGCACATATTTTGTTAAATTAACCTCTAATTATTTCATATGATAGTCTTGTAAGTGAAATTATTTTTTAAATTTCCATCTATAAGTTATTGTTACTAGTAGAAATAATGATTTTTGTACGGTCACTTCATATAAAGAAATCTTTATTAATTCATATTTTAGCTATTTTTTATAGTTTCCTTAGGCTTTTCTCCATAAACAATCATGTTGTCTGCAAATAGAGACAGCATTACTTCTTCCTTTCTAGTACTTGTGCTGTTCTGTTCCTTTTTCTGCTTTGTAATACTGGCTAGGACCTCCAGTGCAACGGTAAATAAAAGTGGTAAAAGCAAGCATCCTTGTCTTTTTCCCTATCTTAGTCAGAAAGAATTCCATCTTTTACCGTTTAGTATCATGTACCAACCTGAATAAATCTAGAAAATATGAGTGATATAAACTAGCTGCAGGATAGTGTAACATATGATACAATATAATATTATAAAATACACTGATAATGTATAAACACTACATACTATGTATTTTTATAGATACAAACATATAAAATGAGTAAAAACATCCATAGGAATGATAAATGCCTAGGATGGTAGTTATCTCTGGGAAGCAAGGAGGAAAGAGAGGGATTGAGAAAAGTTCATAATTCTTCGGTTGTATTTGTATGGCTTTATTACTTGAAACAAAACTGAAAGAAAGAGACAAGAACAAGTAGTACTTACACAAGTGGAGAAAATAGAAAGAACTTCGTAGGTCTTTAATTGGTATCATGAGAAATGTAAGCAGAAAGAAACTGGAAAGAATACCGTAAATATTTTTGTTAGTGAATAATAAGAAATCAGATTGGGGGGCTGGCCCCAAGGCCGAGTGGTTAAGTTCGCATGCTCTGCTTCGGTGGCCCAGCATTTCACTGGTTCGGATCCTGGACACGGACATGGCACCTCTCATCAGGCCATGCTGTGGCGGTGTCCCACATAGCACAACCAGAGGCACTCACAACTAGAATACACAACTATGTACTGGGGGGCTTTGAGGAGAAAAAGGAGGGAAAAAAAAAAGAAGATTGGCAACAGATGTTAGCTCAGGTGCAAATCTTTAAAAAAAAAAAAAGAGAAATAATATTGGTTAATATGTTGGCATCAGAATGTGGATATTAGTGAAAACCAAGTAGAATAATTTCTATTTGATAGTGTAGGCAGAAGGGAGGCATTCTAGTTTCTTGCTGTGTTACTAGGCCCATATTTCTAGTAAGCTACCATCCAATGGATTATTTAGTCTTGATTATAAAATCTTTATCCAAACCAAGGGTTTTAATCTTCTTTGAGAGACTAGCCAAACAGGGAACATAAATGCATAAAACTGGCAGGTTACAAGACCACGGAAGAAGATGGGGCTAGGAGCTAGGAATGTATGCCTTTCAGTGTTTTAAATAATCCTTCAGATGGAGTTATAAAGAGTGAAAACAATAACAACAGCAAACTACAGACAGGTAATCTGTCTCTAAAAATGTAACGTCAGTACATATGACTATCCTCTTGTAACCAAGCATTTCAAAAAAAATTGAAGTGTGATTTAACATGTAATCATACTGAATGTATGCTATACAAAATAGTGAATAAGGTGTTGAGAAGCACCAAAGATATAATTTGACTAACACATTGCCCTATAAAAAGTTATATTTCAATTAGGAGTTAAGATACATGCATTAAAACATTGCAAGCAAAACAAAGTAGTATGAAAATATTAACACTGATAGCATGCAGCTACCCAATAGTCTGCTCTGTGTTCTATATTTCTTTTATATTCTGTCATCACAAAATATGTTAAAAGTGAAAACTGAAAAATAGAAGCATAATTTAGGTTACATATGCTTTGTATGAAAAGCAACTGTTTATCAATATGTTTCATGTTTTACTGAGTAATTTTAGATGTTAAAGTATAAATTTGGCTTTTTGTTACTAATTATAAAATTTTTAACTTTTAGGACAGTAGTTATGATGGCAGTCTCAATAAAGCAATAGTAATATCTAAATCGGAAAACTTCATTTCTCATTCCAGGCAACAGTGAATGAATTTCCTTGTTATTGATAAATCTATAGCCTTACATTCTGAAAAATTTATAATCTTAGGTAAAATTCAATAACATGATTTATTAATACAATTTTGGAAATGTGAATGCTGTGTTATAACATGGAAGTATTTCTATGGATATGGTCATACTTTGACGGTTAGTTTTTGTTATTTTTGTCTAATTCACAGGGAGTATCATATTTAAAAAGTATGACTCAATTCTTCTAGATTTTCCTTTTGATGTTTTCCATGGTGAGTTTAAAAATGTACATACCTCATCAATTTTCAATAACCACATTAAAATTCGGATTGTAATATTTTATGATGAGGGCCCCTTTGCCACTTTAAGAAGCAGCGCTCTCTTCGTTTTATTTAGAGAAATGAATGTGTGAAAATCAATAAGAGAATCTTCAGAAGATGTAAATTTGCTGTATCTGTTTCTGAGTTGCTAATGAACTACAATGAAGTTTTAAGTAGAATATATAGTGAATATATAGAATATATTCTGAATTTCTTTTTATTGTGAGGATGACGTAATATTTGGAAGGACAGAAACTGCAGGATAAGAAGAATAATCTTGTGAAAATTCAGTATATAGGGAGAAATTCAATAATCAGGAGGGGGAATAGGTTTACAAGCAGAGGTTAAGACATGGAACAGAATCAAAAGAAATGAAATTTCATGGCTATGATTTGCCATCACAAAAGCAAAAAGAAAAAAGTTCTTCATATTTTATACCTAGTGTTAATATTAGGGAAAAGATGGAGCAGAAGAGGATAATTGCCATTAATTGAGCATATGCAATTTAGTGAATGATTTCAGTTTTGGACCTATTAGAGCTCTCTGTGGAACATCCCAGTGAAGATATTTATGAGGCAGCTGGATACAGACACACAGAGGTTTCAATGCATTAGAGAGATGGGAATAAATATATGGATATATGATTATATGGATAGTGGTGGGAACTGTAAGTGCTCTGATGGCAGGACCTGGGTCTGCGTTCTTGTCTCTCCCCCTTGCACCTGGTCTATAGCAGGAACTGAGAGATGGCTGTTGAATAAATGACATACCCATCATTGAATCTATATAGCAGAAGATTCCAAACCCAACAGAATGAAAAATAGCACTCCCAGAGAATTTGTCTTTTTTCCATCAAATTACGTAGATTTCTATTGTACATTTCTAAATCAGCAGTTCTCAAGCATTTTGGTCCCAGCACCTTTCACGCTTAAAATTATTGAGAACCTAAAGAATCTTTTATTTGTATGCACTGTAGTTATTGATGATCACATTAGAAATTAAAACTGATAACAATTTAAAATATTTATTAGTTCATTTTAAAATAACAATAATAGACCAATTATATGGTGGTATAAATAACATTTTAAGGAAAATAAATATTCTAAAGGAAGAAAAAATTTTATGAGAAGAGTGATATGGTTTTACGTTTTTACAGATCTCTTTAATGTGTGGATTAGCTTGCATTCTCATGGCTTCTGTGTTCAAACTGTTGCAATATGCAGTTCTGGGTAAAGAATATTGAAAAGAAATCTGGTCTTACACAGATATGTAGTGAAAGAGAAGAGTATTTTAGCAGCTTTTTCAGATTATCTTTGATACTACACCAAAACTTAACAAATATTGTTTCATAAAGGTTAATTCCAATATAGAGTCTGAGACTGTATCAACAAAATTAAAATCCATTGATCTATGTGGTGCTTTGAATGAATCTTTTAACTATGGAATATTTTGAAATTAGTTGTAAGTCCCTCCGGTTCTATGTGGGATGCTGCCTCAGCATGGCTTGATGAGCAGTGTGTAGGTGCATGCCCAGGATCTGAACTGATGAACCCTGGGCTGCCAAAGTGGAGTGTGCGAATTAACCACTACGACCCCGGGCCAGCCCTACTTTGTTCATGTTTGATAAAAATCTTCCAAACACCCAAGTCTTAGTAATTGTGGTTTATCTGTCAGTAGTTTTTTTCAAGTAAAAATGATGTGCCATTAAAAAGATGGCTGGTTCAGCTCACAACTGAAATGATCATATAAATGCTCCCCACCCCCACTCCCCCCTGAGTCAAACATCATCCTTCAGTCTGTCATAAAAGCACTTTATGTGTACTTTACATTTCATCATGCAGGATATTAAGAAGATTTTTACTCCAGTCAAGATTTTAAAAATAAATAAATTTACTGCTTTTCATCAAGGCTATTCTTAAGTAAAAACTAGCAATTTTTCTTTTTCTGCAAGTGTGTAACAATGCAGAGTATACTGACCACTGGTATAATTTGGCTCCATTGCCTTCTTTGTGGTAAGACATCAGTAGTTGGTTTTTTTTGGTGGGTGGGTAAGGAAAATTGGCCCTGAGCTAACAACCATTGCCAATCCCCCTCTTTTTGCTTGAGGAAGATTGTCTCTGAGCTAACATCTGTACCAATCTTCCTCCATTTTGTATGTGGGATGCCTCCACAGCATGGCCTGATGAGTAGTGCATAGGTCCGTGCCCAGGATCTGAACCTGTGAACCCCAGGCCGCCGAAGTGAAGCATGCCAACCCAACCACTACATGACTGGGCCGGCCCCAAGACATTGGCAGTTTTACCCACCATTGCCTTATTTTACCATCAGTGCAAATGTCATCACAGTGGAAGAGGCAAATACAATTTGAACGTTACTTTGAAACTGGTTTTCACCTGGTGGATCACATGAAAGGGGCCCCCAGTGGTTCGTGGGCTACGCTCAGAGCACTCTTGTAATGGTAAGCACCATTCTATGGGAGGAGGAAGTAAAAGCTATTATAAAAACATGTGGGTAGGGGGCTGACCTGGTGGCATAGTGGTTAAGTTTGCAGGCTCTACTTTGGTGGCCAGGGGTTCACAGGTTCAGGTCCCAGGCATGGACCTACACATGGCTCATCAAGCCATGATGTGATGGCATCCCATATACAAAAAATGGAGGAAGATTGACACAGATGTTAGCTCAGGGACAATCTTCCTCACCAAAAAAACCCAAATAAAAAATAATGTAGCCAAACTATACTGTTAGAGAAGCAGCTCAACTGTTATTTCATTTGAAAATTTCAGTACCCTCATTTGGTATAATACCTTTAAGGAATACTAGGATAGAGAAAATACGCCTAGTCATGGCTGGATTTCTTCTCCATTTTTACTCCTGGTACATATTCTTTTTCTTTTCTTTCTTTCTTTTTTGCTATAAGATTATGACTGAAATCTAATTTGGTAGAGTTTTAAAAACTTGTCAAAAGGGTCATTGTAGGGTATGATATGAAAGGTGGGCAATTTTAATAGCACATGCACTGAAAGTCAATCTCTGTTCCCGGGACATTACCCTGTATGCCTTCACAGATTTAAAAATGAAAATGGTAGAGGTTTTATTGGATCTGCATTACAGCACATTAAACTATAATATCTTTATATGGGAGAACGACTTTTTAAACTGCCAATTAGTTGCATCCTTTCACTGAAATCTTACTACATATGCCCCAGGCTCAGTTTTGCACTGGTCTATTTTTCAGATGTTAAAGACTTTATTTTTCAGAGCACACTTTCATTTAGTGTCTGCCATACACTGAGGTAAAGGCATCATGGCAGGTGCCACGTGATTGAGACGAGTTTCGCTTTGGGCTCCATCCATGGCCATGGCAGTCTGGAGTGTGTACCTATTATTTCAACAAATTTGTGTTGAATATCTACTATATGCAAGACACCAGTTCAGCCTCTGCGGGATAAAAATGAAGATACGTAAGATAAATTCCATCAGGAAACTTGAAATCTAGTGGAAAGCCAAGCCCTATAAATTGCCAATTTTAAAATACATCAGAATGAATTAGGGACTAGAATTAATCATAGAAGTATACACAGATAATTGATCTGTGGGCACCCAGTGGAGGGAATGAAGCATTCTGACTGGCAAACTTTTGGAAATGAGAAATAGCATTTGGTCAGGTCTTGCGGGAGTTAAGATAGATTTTGCTGGGTGAAGATGTGGTTTGTGGGTTATAGTCCAAGCAGAAGGAAGGGCAAGAGTGTAGGCACTGAGGAGCAAGATACTTGGCATATTTGATTAATGGTGAGTTGGCAGTGGGAGAGGCAGCTGAGAAGGGAGGTCTTTTAAGTAGTGGCATTTATGGTTGTGGTGGGGCCTGTGATAATGAGCAGAGGTTAATCCTTGCTCACATAGGTCTTTTTTTTTTTTCCAGATTTATTGAGATATAATTGTGTGAGTTTAAGGTGTATGACAGAATGATTTGGTGTATATTACAAAATGATGGCCACAATAAGGTTAGTTAACACATCTATCACCTCACATAGTTTTGTGTGTGTCTGTGTTGAGAACTTTGAAGATCTACTCTTTCAGCAACTTTCAAATATAAAAGTATACAATACAGTATTGTTAACTGTGGTCATCATACTGTACATCACATCCCCAGAACTTATTCATCTTATACCTGGAAGTTTGTACCCTTTGACCACCTTCGCTGGTTCTCCACCCCCTCACCCTGCAACCGCCAATCTACGCTCTGTTTCTGTGAATTTCGGTGTTTTTTTTTTTTTTTAGATTACACATATAAGTAAGATCATACAGTATTTGTCTTTCTCTCTCTTACATATTTCACTTAGCATCAAGTTTCATCTATGTTGTCATAAATGGCAGGATCTCCTTTTTTAAGACTGAATAATATTCCGTTGTATATATATACCACATTTTCTCTGTCTATTCATCCATCAGTCGATGCTTAGGTTGTCTCCACATCTTGGCTATTGTGAGTAATGCTGCAGTGAACTTGGGGGTGCAGATATCTCTTCAAGATAGTGATTTCATTTCTTTCGGATATTTACCCAGAAGTGGGTTGCTGGATCATATGGTAGTTCTATTTTTAATTTTTTGAGGAAACTCCATACTGTTTTCCACCTAGCTCTTTTATAAAATCCCGAGTCAAGGGAAACTGAAGGATGCTATTTTAGGACAATTTGACAGTCCTGAAATGTGCCTTCAGACTACTCTCCTTCTCGGCTTTTTCAATCTTTCTCGTGGTGTATGGGTTTCTGAGCACATCCAGTATGGATGGTGTGTCCTGCCATTCCACCTGGAAATGAGGTTTAAAAAATGAGAAAGTAAGATTTAAAAATCCTTTATTGGGTCAGTTGCATTACAAGGGTTTAATTAAATCATTGCAGCAATGCAAATACTAATAGTAATAATGCATGCCTTATCTCATTTACTCCTCACCTCTGTCTGAGGCTGACGATCTTAGAATCCCCATTTTACAGATGAGGAACTTAGTCTTAGAGAAGTAGGTGGCAGAGGTGAGATTTGCAGCCACTCTTAACCAGCAAGCTGTACTGCCTCTCCCAAGCTTGTGGAAGTGACTCCTGTTACGGCCATTTTACAAATAAGGAAACTAAGCCTCGGGATGATTAAATAACATGCCTGTATTCATATACTTTCACAAATGGATAAGCTAGGATTTTAGCTTCTATTTGCTGTGCCCCTGAAGCCTTTGTTCTTTTCACGACTTCATGCTGTCAGCTTGTGTTGGACTGGTCTTACTTCCTGAGGACATTTCAGTTCTCCCACATTTAGGACTCGCGTTGCAAGAAAAAACCCTGGCCTGTTCTTAGGGTAAGCAGAAAGGAGAGCAATTGATGCTTACAAAATTGTATGCCCTTGCAGGCATGTTAGGTGCATCTCTGAATTAAGCAAAGCTATTGTATGACAGTCCTCTCAACAGAAGACCAAATACTTGCACAATGATTTTTTCCATTGGCTAACAGTGTTTTTTCTTTTTTTGCCAGTAGTCTAGTGTAGTGATTTCCATACATTAGAAGCAGCCTCATTTGGGGAACACTGAACACATACACACACACACACAGACACACAAAAACATGTTCTTGGAATTCTGATTCAATAGGTATCAGGTGGTGCCCAGTAATCTGTTTTCTAAAAGCTTCTTGGTTGAGGCAGTGTAGTGCAATGGGAAAAAGCTGGGTCTCTGGAGCCAGATCTCATTGGCTTTATTCCCAGCCATATAATTTTGGCAAGTTAGGGAGCCTCTCTGTGCCTCAATTCATCACCTGTATTTGAGTTCCCATGTACTGTGGTTATTATGTGCAGTCTGGTTTGAGAAACACTGGTCTGGGAGATATGATAACCTGGAGAGAGATCAAACGATGGGTGAGAAAATTCCATGAATCTGGGGTAGTGTCTCGCTAGTTACGTGAAGAGAAAGATAACTATAGTTGAATAAACTCAGGACAGTTCTATTGTGGATCCCACTTATGGTCAATGTGCGTTATTCAAATATCATAGTAAAACAGCATAAGCTTCGACCTATCAAATTAAAATCAGGGTGATTTAGATGTAAAATAAACTGAATTTCATTCTTAAAATGTTTACAGCATGAGTCCTTAGTAAGCCCATTAATATTGTAATCCAATTGCACAAGGGGCATTTGACCTAATTAAATGAAAACAACAACAACAACAACTCTTAATTACCTTGCAGCATAGACTTGTATGAAATTACACACACAGCTTTTCCTGGCAGTGAATCTATTTAGCAATGCTTTTATAGACTACTAGGACCTTGGAGCTCGTTAAAACTTGACAAGTTCATTTTTATAGATGAAATTGAATGCCAGAAAGGTTAAGATGACTATCTAAAAACCTCACAACTGGTTAGTTGCCAAGTTAAGGCTAGGAGTCAGATTTTTAAATTTTTCATTCTAATCAAAACTATAGTAAAATCAGTTTTCATTAAAGTAGTTCAAAGAATTCAGACCATTCCTTATGCCAGACTGGCTGGGAGATGCGGTGTTGTAAAATGGAGAGAACAGGTTTTGGAGATCATCAGACCTCAGTTGAAAGGCTCTCTCATTTACTGGATATGTGGCTGGAGTATATTACTCAGCTTCACTGAGCTTCAGCTTCCTCTTTTCTGTAAATATAGAATTACAGTAAAATTGACCCTTGTCATTCATGGGTCTAGCACCCATATGTTTCTATATTTGAAAGCAGCTTCCAAATTCCATGATGCATAGCAAACCATGTCTTCAGAGCAGCCAATCCCTTACCTTATGCGTTAGCAAAATCAACGATGCAGATTTTCTCTTGAAGCTATAAAAATCTCTCTTTATAGAAAGAAAGAGCTTGAAAGGAAAATCAACTGCTGGTGATGATGATGGAAAAGAAATGAGAGGAGATCTAATAAAGTGATGTTTTGTAGCAGATAGAAGGTTGGGATATATTAAAGCGTAGAATGTGAAATTCTGTATTTCTTCAGATCCAAGATATGCCTAGTTCTGCCCTAAGTTCAATGTGTAGAAACTAGAGAAAGTGATTCCTGAAGCTGTTTCAGTAAATTTTGTCATCTTGCAAAAAGAACTCAGAAAATCAAGCTTTAGTGCAAATTGAAATGTAGGTTACACTGTGAAGACGTGCACAGGAAACAATTGATTTAAACATGAACGTGGTTTTAAAGACCAGAGCCTGCACAACAATATCCATATTTGAAAATTTAGCACTGTGCAAAAATATTGGAATATGTTGTTAACAAATGTAAGATGCTACTGTATCTACCTAACAAAATAGTTTTAAGGATCATGTGAGATAAAAAATATACTCCATGTAGCACAGTCTAGTATATACTTTGTCCTCAATAATATTATGATTGTTTCTCACTTTAATCTGTACAAATGAAATTTTACCTTATAGGCAAGGATGAGTTTTATACTTGCTATCATTTTCTGCGTAAAGGATTAATCAATTGCCCTTATTGGTTTTATTTAATACTAACTCCTATCTTCCCCCACTTTCAGCTAATTGTTTTCATAGTAAAAGTTATTAAGATCTTATGTGCTTTACTGCAGGCAGATGTTAATCAGTGTCTCTGGTGGTAAATGTTTAGCCTTAGTATTTTCTTGAAATTCTAAGTGACCAACTATTATGGGCAGTTGATATACATAGGTGAAATAATGTGAGGCTTCAGGATAAGACTCCTCTGCAAAAATCATCTTTGGCTAAAGGAATCTTTCCGTACACTTTTATAATCTTTCAAATCAAGAATTTCTGAGTTCAAGTCAGAAATAATAGAATTTTCCTTCCAAACTTATGAAACTAAGGTAGGTGTCTAAATGATTTGCTCAAGGTCACAGAAAAAGCGTTTATTTGAGTCTGGATTTGTGACTTGGGAGCCACCTTTAGCATCAGCTATTAGCACAGAGTTTCCTGTTTATAGTAAAAGCTTAGTTTAAGAAAGGATTTTTAAGTATGCATAAAGTACCTGTATTTTATTCAAGCATTTTTAAATGGCCATTGATCTTTTTGGCAAAACTAATTCAATTTGACTTGATAGGAGTTATGTCCTAGTGAATAAAAAATGGCCCATGTTAATAGCCAGAGATGACATCAGCTTGTGACACGGTGTTCAGTGGAGCATCTCCTGTGATTGATAGTAGCTCAAGTCTTGTGAGGCCTCTTTATTGTTCAGGAGCTAGGTAAACAGCATGTTAATTGTGTGGCTGGTTGTTTTCATCATCCGTAACATTGCCTGGCATTTATTTATGTGAGCGCTGTATAGTTTGGAAAGGTGCTTTGGGATCTCTCAGAGTGAATAGCGCTATATAAATGTAAGTCACCATAATTACTAAAAATTTATAGCTGATATTAAATTACAGTTAGAAACAAACATCAGTAAGAACTAAAAATAATTATACAAAGGGGTTGTGGGAGAATTACCAGTCTCAAAAAGGAAGAGTGAGAGGAGATTTCACTAGGAAGCTTAAGAGCAATGGTTTAAATCTCTTGGGAAGAATTAATCTGAAAAACTAGTATTAAATATTAGGTGACTAAACAGAACACCATGGTCTTAAAAGAAATGTAAGATGCAATGAAGTGAATATTTCCATATTTACTTACACTCTAATAGGATACCTCATGTTTTGTGTGAATGGCATATATGTGTACAAACACCATTTTGACTAACTTGGGGGAAAAAACTTCAAGGTGATTCAGTCTAATTCTCAGCTGTTGCTCCTGCTGTTGCTACTATTTTATTAAAACTTTTGGCATCAGAGGAGAAAGGAAAAAAAGTTTATCTTTTTGTTCCATTAAAATTGTTTTTAAAAGACTTCGTTTCTATTTGAAAAGGATTTTGCTAAAATACGCCTTTTGGAAGAATTAGATATGATAATAGCTAGTTATTTTAAAATTAGTTGTCGAAACAGAGCATATCTGCATCCTTCTTTCCTTACTTTGAAAAACTGTTTGGAAAATTGGTTTACTGTATGTCCACACTGCCCATTTCCTTCCTTAGCCTTCTGGAATCTGGTTACTTCTCTTTTCCTATCTCCTTCTACCACTGCTCCCTTCAGATCTGGTTTCCACATTGCTAAAGACTCTGAACATTTGTCTTGCTCATCCTAAATGACCCCTTTGAAGCATTGGAAACACTTTACCTTCTTGGAGTGCTTCAATAGCCACTGCAGATCTCTTCTCCCCCTCCCTTCTTTCTTCTTCATCTGCTCCTCTAGCAATTAAATATTTGCAGCCTGCCTAGGGCTCTCCCTTCAATTTAGAGTTTCTGTGGATTCTATGCTGGTTCCTCTGTTCTTTCTGCATAACTCACCCCCCACCCCATAACTGGACCAATCCCATGTCTTCAGTTACCTCTTCTATAGGTTACGTCCCATATCTCTGACCCAGACCTTTCAAATATCTAACTGTATTCTGCACTAATCCACTTAGATCTTGAGTTCATCAAATTCAAAATTGAGTTTATCATCTCTCACTCCAAAACCTATTTCTTCACTTGAATTTCTCATCTAAATGAGTTGAACAACATCCACCTTTTCCTCCAAGTCAGAAATCTAGAACCCGTTTAGACTCCTTTCCCTATACACAGTATTTCACCAGTGCTGAAATATATTTTAAATCTGTTCTCTCCCCTAGATTTCTCCTACCTTAACTGAAGCTGTTAAAATTTTGTGTCTGAATTATTGCAACAATGTCTCATCTCCCTCTCTCTAGTTGGCTCTCCTTTCAGCATATTCTCCATACAGCAGCCAGAGGCCCTGTCTTCAAAACATTTATCTCATCATCTTTTTCTCTTGCTTAAGGTCATGAAATGGCTTCCTGCAGCTTTCAGCATCATGTCCTAAATCCTTGGCTTATCACATCCTACCCTTCCTGAAAAGTTTTTATTTTCTTTCTACTGCACATGTTCTTTACTCTGGCTATGTTGGACTTGTGATTCTGTAAATGAATCATGCTGTGTCACACTTTTGTGATAACTTATATGTTGTTTCATTTTTCTGGAGAATTCTCCCTCCTGTCTTTGACATGTCACCTTTTCCTCCTATTTCCAAACTCAGTTCAAAGGTCACCTCTAGAAAGCCTTTGGGACTTGAGCCCATCCTCATTAGCATTAGTCTGATTTCAGTACTCCTCTTTCATGTCCCTTAATCATGCACTATATTGCAATTGAATTGCTAATTTACTTGTCTGCCTCTACCTAGACTATAATTTTCTTGAGGGCAAGAGTCATGATTTATTTGACTTTATATTCTCATGGCTTGGTTCAATGCCTAGCTAAGTACCGTTCAATAAATATTTGCTGAATGAATAAAGAAATTAATGGACATGGAAATGGCTCTTGTGTAAGTCTGGCCACTGGTCAGGAAGGGAATGGAAAAATTACATACAGCTAATATTTAGTCTAGCGTTAAATTTAATATCATGTGAGCAGTTATTTTGGGGGGGAATCGGAAAGACTATATTTTATGGAAATGGTACTAAGTTGGGACATAATTCTGAATCTCCACAAAACTTGACAGTATTGCTGTAATGACAACTTTTTCCAATCAGACAAATCATTGGATATTTAGAAATATAAGCATATTTGGTTTCTAATAGAAAAGCTATTTAGACTAGTGATAGACTGCACTTTTTCTTTTCTATTAAGACATTTTGGCATGATATAGCCTCAGAGGATAAACAGTAGCAAAGGTTAGAAATATTTAAGGCACTTTATCCCCTAAATATAACGAGAGTGACACAAAAACATCTTGATTGCAATTATAGACTCATAACATTGATACACATAATTAATGAATGACCTTGTCCGAGTTACAGGATGGACTGAATTATCAAACATAGCAAATGGAAAGGCTTTTGCTTGGTTCAGCAGGTTATATTTACAAAGTCTAGGACATTTTTGATCCCTATATTGGGGGTTATGTTTACACATAGTTTAAGCAATTGAAAATGAGCTAGAATTTCAATAGGCGCAAGTTATAGAGGTGTTGCACATTTCCAATTAGTGAGAAGAGACCATACATGCACAAATGTTGTAAATTAGGTTAAGTTTCTGATTGAACACAGCACATTTTCGTGGAGGGCTTCCTGGCCCCTAGTTCCGGAATAGATCACAGAATTGCTGTTGATATTGCCCATACTGAGTAGAGTGTGCTCCATGTGCGAAAATGCTCAATTTGTGCTGAGCCACAAGTGTTTTGTACCCAGAGCTTGCATCAGCCTTCTGGAAGAACTTAACATTAACAATCTGTGCACTTCTGTTTAAGGTATTGTGTACAAATATTGGGCTCTTCTGGTTCTTGAATCGAATTTAGTATTAGCAAGCCTTCATGCTCGTCCAGGGAAGGGAAGATAGTGCCCAGGTGTCCCTGATTCTGCCTCCAGCCTTTTAGTGTTCCAAAGAACCTATTTCCCTGCAGGTGCACTAATGGGACTCGCATTGTCTCCATCTGTCTCTTTTATTCTGTGTGTCTCTTTGTTACTGTGATTAGAGCTGTTGAATTGTGGGCACCATCTATAAAAGAATCTTTGCGTTTTCTTGATTTGAGTGTGCTCTGAGGACAGGGTCTTTACAATCCTAAACAGCTTTCATTCTTAAAAATAAATAATTCATCAGGATCTTGGCCATTACACAATGTCCTTTGTAATATGAAGAAGATGACAGCAATCTGTTTTCTTGTTCGATTATTTTTTTAGGAAAAATTCTTAGACATGTTATTGCTGCCTTTAAGACTCATGATAGATATCAAATTGCCCTTTGTAGTAGTGGATAAGTTTACCCATCTTCCCATAGATTTACTAAAACTAGGTATTATTATTTTTCATCTTTATCAATCAGAGGTAAAATTTATTCTATTATCTTAGTTTGCATACCTGTGATTCCTAATGAGCTCGAAAGATTTTATATACTAATTAGCCAGTTGTACTTACTCTCTTGCAGATTGCTTGTTCATTACTTTCTCTGTTTTTCTTTTAGTGTATTCCCCTATTTCCTATTGATTTGTAAGAATTTCTTTTAGACTAAGTACATCAACCCTTTGTCTGGCATATATTTGATAAATACTCTTACATGTTTGGTGTTACTTGCTCTACAGCAATTTAAACAAATTTTGAGGTCATAATCACCAAGATTTTTCTCTATACTTTCTGTTGTGGTGTTATGCCCTGAAATGTGTGCTGACAGTCCCATGGAAAATCTCCTGTGAAAGACCTGGTTTCTCTAAAAATATTACTTTTCAATGAGGCTTTTATCTTTTTGTACTCCATATTATCCACTAAAGTATTTGGAATCTGAGTGCCTCAAGTTATAAGTCAAATGATGCAAATTATTGTAGTTCAATAGTTTGAACTAAGGTGAATGTTATATTTGAATTACAAGAATGTAATTAGATTTTGGTGAAGCAATTTCAGAGGATTGTGCATCACTTGTGCATATGCAGGCTAACCTGTGACTGTTTTATCACAGTAGAGGGCATGGCTGCTCTACGTTACTCCAGGAGGCGAGGAAACTGTCCTCTGCTCTTCTCCCTGAGACAAACAGAAACATATGCAAATATATGCATGCATGCATGCATGCATGCACGCACACATCCATGTACACAGATCCCCTGCCACTACTGTTATGGGATGCTGTCTCTCATCTGATCTAGTGAGATGGAACTAGCCTTGCTTCTCGACCTACAACTACATTGTGATGCCTACTTCCATTCCATTCCCGTTTTTCCCACAATCTTCAGCTAGTATACAGCAATCACTGCCTGAAGACTGACTACCAAAAATCTTTCTCTTTCCTGGTGCTGAAGGCCCTCTGCCTTTCTCACGACTGCCTCTAGGGATGCAAGTGTCAATAAACACCTTTGTTTTACTCGATTAGCAGACATTGGTCCTGTCCAAAACAACCATAAGACATTTGGTCCAAAAGACATTTGGTTCATGCCAAAAAACATTTGGCATGGACCAAATATGCTCATGGACGTTTTAGACAGGACCAAATGTCAAGGATCTTTTGGCATAGACCAGATATCTCATGGACCAAATGTCTTATGGATGTTTTGGACAGGACCTAATGTCCTCCAAGGGTTTTACTCATTTCTGATGAATTGTATGTTCTCCATTATGTCCTGTTAACACTGAGATCTTTGAACTAGGAATTTAGTTTTAAACTAGACTAAAACAGATATGCTGTGCTTTCGGGATTGTTAAAAAAATGTTTTCTTGTAGCTTTTTCATGATTTCATTCTTTTATAATAAAATATTTAATTCATCTTTATACTGTAAGATATGAGGTAGATGTCTAACTTTTTAATTTATGTAGCCAGCATCCAATATTATTTATATAAAAAGACATCAATTTTTTCAGTAATGTGAAATGCCATTTTGATGATCTACTATATTATTACATTTTCCAGATCTGTTTATGAATTTTCTATCCCACTGATCTGATTATCCATTTTTGTGCTAGTACAACACTCTTTTAAATATTGTAGTTCTATAGTATATGTTAATATCTAGTAGAACATATGGTCACCATTACTATAGTTTTCAGAATTTTCTTGGCTTGATTCTTGTACATTTAGCTACATTGTATAAAATTCCCCCCAAAAAATGAATTGGAATTTTCTTTAGAAATAGCCTGAATTTAAAAATCAGCTTGGAGTGAATACTGTATCTCTACTGGGCAGTGATATATAATTTTTTATTCAATTCATATATAGATCTTAGTAATATATTACCAGTTTTTAATATAGTTCTGGGAAATTCCTGTTGTTTATGAGCATTTTATATTTGCTGATGTTATTATTAATGGGATCTTTCCCCCATAGGTGACTATTTAAGGTGATTATTGCAGGTATATTGGAAAGTTATTAATATTTTTAAAATATGGATTTTGTAAGCAGCATTTTTATTTACTATCCAATTTCTTTTAATAGAATTTCAGATGATTCAATTATTTTTTGCTGAGGAAGATTCACCCTGAGCTAACATCTGTACCAATCTTCCTCTATTTTGTATGTGGGACACTGCCACAGCATGGCTTGATGAGCAGTGTGTAGGTCTGTGCTTGGGACCTGAACCCGTGAACCTGGGCTGCTGAAGTGGAGCCTACAAACTTAACCACTATGCCACAGGGCTGGCCCCTCCATTACTTTTTTTAGGTAAAGATTCATGTCTAAAAATGAAAATCATCTTGTCTCTTCCTTCCATATACTTATCTCTTTTTTTTTTTTTTTACTTATCTTATTGCATTGCATAGGACATCTAGAATGACATGCAATACTGATTATGATACTCAGCGTCCTTGGTTTGATCCTGATGTTGAGAAAGCTTCTAATATTATAATTTTTTTGATATAAAGCTTACTGTTGATCTCTGATAGTTACTGTTGACTATGCCAAAAACAATTTTAAGTTTCAAAGGTTTTCTAAAATCATGATCCAATATGAATTTTGTCAAATGCCTTTTTCATCACCTATTGACATAATATATTTTTATCCTTTTGTTTATTAATGAATTTATTAGAGTAATTTTTTGTAACGTCTAACCATGCTTTTATCTATTTACTAAATACTGTTTAGATATGGTATATTGTTCTTTTAATATAATACTAGATCTAATATTATTTAATATTTAGTATTTTATTGAGGAATTTTTGCATTCATATTTATAAATGAGATTTAGTTGTAGGACTTTTTTTAAAAGTCTTTTTTATAGCAAGTCATTTTTTTAATTAAAAAGAAAGAAACACTGTTCGTAGCTGAATATATAACCTGACATCATAATGCATTATTATATTATGATGCCAATTTCATGTGTATTGTATGTAATAAAGTGTGTAATATACTTAAAAAAGTAAAAGCAAGAAAAATCTGCCTTTTGCTAATCTTTCTGTTTTTACAACTTCCATTAGGACAAATCAGTCAGTGTAAAAATGTTCTATAATAATTCTCATGTTTTTATCTCACTTTATCAGAAAAGACACTGCCGTTTATAGGTTAGTTAGTGAAGAAGGGGGAAAAAAGATAATGTAATCACTAAGATGATTTAAAAATAATCGATTTAGCTTGAGTATGCCTTTAAAATAAACTGGATTATTCTTTACTCTTTAACTATTCTTAAGAAAATTCGTATTTACCATCCTTGAAATTTTGGTACAGAAAACAGTGATTCAATGGAAAATAGAAAGTTACTATGTGAAAAAACAGTAATTCTTCGTTTAAAAAATTTAACAATGATAAAGGAAAAAGAAGATACTTTCCTCGTACCGCTATTTTTCGTGTGTAGATGTGCTGTAACATATTTGATCAGGCTTTCAACTAAGCAGAAATTACTAACTCAAATGAACTGCACAAAGGAGGATGGGTGAATTTTTAAAATATATTTTATAAGTTTTTCTTCATACTATATTAATATTTTTGATGAAACAGAAGAAAATGTTTTCTTCTTTCATGGTTTATGTCACTGTAGCTAGCTGGAGAAGATGCCTTCACTAATATATCTCCCTTTAAATTAGGATATGGGTAGATTTTACTATGAACTCTCAAAGTGAAACTCATACAAGATGCAAAATTCAAGAGAATGAAAAGAATTTGTTGACTGGAGACTGAATTTTCTTAGATAACTTAGAGGTAGCTGCTATTGCTCCGAATAGATGTAGAAGAGCTAATTACATGATTTCTCAGATTTCTTAATGGAGCTTTTATTTTTACAACAGATGTTCTTTTACAACTGGTCTTTTGTCATCCTTAATAACCTGCCTGCAGTTTTTCAGTTACTTTTTAAATTAGTTTATTTAAAATTGTATTAAACATCTAATATGGTGAAAAAACATATGATGATATTTGTTCTGGCTACAGACTAAATTTGGTTAATGACTATATGAAAGAAATAACTGCTGACACATTTACTAATTAGGGTTTTGGTGGTACTTGTATTCTGAGGGATAGTCATTATGGTAGATTCCTAGACTTTATACCCCATGGCAATTCTTCTAATGTTTAATGAAGTTAGGTCCCAAATAAGAAATGTGTATCATCTCCTAATAAGAGGAAGCCTTTATTGCATTGCACTAAGGAATCCTCATTTAAAAAAGAAAAACAAAAAAACCTCTGTTTTTAATAATACAAATGATATACCTAATTGATTACTTACAGTTAATTTCTATTTACAGGTATTTGTTAGAAAGAGAAAAAAGAGAAAATAATGTATTCTCATTGTCTCTGAAAATATTTGTATTCATAATTTATATGAATATATATACATTTATCATGATACCATGGCTATTATAATGATGGTGCATATACTAGTGAAATATAATGATCTAAACTTGTTTGCTTCTAATGACTTATTACTGGTATGAGATTGGGGAATATGAGAATATACCAAATGAAGAAATCATAAGTAGAAGATTTGGGATGCCTAGAAACAGTCCATGTCAGAGAATGCCTGAGTTCAAATGAGAATGGGCTTTGTTTCTCTTCTGTTTAGTACCATTGAGACTATCCAGGCAATACTCTCTCAATTTCTTCTTATAAAAGGTTTAGAGGGGGCCGGCCCTTTGGCCACGTGGCTAAAGTTCCCTGCACTCTGCTTCAGCAGCCTGGCTTCACGGGTTGGGGTCCCAGGTGCGAACTTACTCTACTCATCAGCCATGAGGCATCCCACATACAAAATGGAGGAATATTGGCATGGATGTTAGCTCAGGGCCATTCTTCTTTACAACCTGCCCCCCCCCCCAAAAAAAAATCCCCCAAATTTTAGAAATATTAGAAAGGTAACAGGTGGAAGTAGAGATCAGGAAACCCATAAAGCAGTTCTTCAAACTTCCGAAGTGATTCAAGCCCAAGGGTAAATAGTTAGGTCAAATTTGGGTCTACATTTGACTTAGTTATACAATAAGTTCTCAGGATATCCAGTGGTTCTTTCACATCCTACTGATAATGGCCAAGGTATCAGACCTAATTTAATGTGATCTCAGTGTAGTCAATCAACATTAAGCCTTACCATTGGCATATTAGGAGAGCACATGGTTAAAGAATGATAAAATTGTCTTTACTTTCACAAGTTCCTTTCCAACTGAGAAATTTGGTTTAATGTGAAAAATTAATTTAAAACCTCTGTTTTTTGAGATCCCTTTAAGCAAATAATTGCATCCTAAAGAGAATTCTTAAAAAAATAAGCATAGATGTATAATTTAAATTATAACTTTTAACTGTGTTCATTAAAAAATATTGTAGTATTCATCAAATGATTATATTCAAGACAAGAGATGTTATACATAATTATCTAAAGGTGAATTTGGTAACTAAATTACCTAGATAGCTATTATCCCTAAGTACCTGAAATACCCGTTTCCTTAATTTTCTAATTTAATTAATAACCTCAAATCTACTTTTGATACTTCAGAATAGTATCTTTCTCCATATTGAGCCTCACATTTAAGCAGTTACAACTATTACTTCTGTTTTTCCTTCTCTCCTTTCAAAGCTGTTGTGATAGCTTTTTATCCCTCCTCCCTCTTGTAGAGATACACAAGTTAATCCCCCTAGCTACTCCAGTTTTCATTCTCAAAAGTTGTCAACAGTTCTGCATTATTTACAAAATGATTTATAAATTTCCTGGACTGACATCTAGAGTCCTTCGTGACTTACCCCAAATTCATTTCTCCAAATTTACTTTCTGTTACCCCCACAGTGATTCTTGCATTTCAGATCCAACTAGTATATTTGCTGTGCACAAATTGACCTTATACATCCTGTATCTTGGATCTTTACTCAGGCATTTCCAACTTCAAAAGTGCTCTTATCTTGTATTCTCTATCCATGCAAGTCTTCATATTCTTTTCAAATCTCTGCTCAACCTATATAGCCTTCATTATGATCCCAAATTCTTCCTACTTCTAAATCAGTGCAGTGCCAATACTCTCTCTTTGACACATATATGGTTTATGTGTGGATCTATTGTTAATCTTCTCAACTAGTTCCATAAGCCTTAGGTCATGATCGAATGAATAGAAGAGACAAACATTACTCTTGCATTACTACTTCCGTCCTCGTAAGTCTTCACTTTTGATTCAGCTCTCATTTGGTCTATATATTTTGTTTTGTTTTTCTTCTTGAACTTTCTCAGTAGGAAAAAGGTCTTTCTAAACTCTTAGATATCTGAGACTATATTTCTTTTCCCCTAGCTTAGCTGGGTATAAACCCTTCGGTCTTGAACTTTTGCTCCAAAACTGTTTAGATTTGTTAAGTTGTCTTCTGGCATTTAATGCAGTAGAGATCTCTTGGAACAGTCCCGATTTTCATGCCTCTTTAGTTAAGGTCTTTTGTTTCGCCTCAAAACTTGAGAAACATTTATTTCCTTATCCTTGTAATCCCCAAGATAATTGCCATGCTGTGTCTAGGTGTGAGTTGTGAGAGGTTCACTGGGATTTCGGGACTTGAATTCTTCTCCCTGAGATCTCAGGTGAGGAAAAATCACAGAAGAAACTAGGTAATCACATGCACAGTGATGCATCACTTTATTTAGGGCTGGTCCAGCTCTCAGTATCCTCCAAATGTAGAATATCTAAACTGGAAAACACAAGCTATTCTGTGGGGCTTAGTGAAATTATCTGTTTATTATTCTTCCCATGCTGGATACTGGAGCTCACATATTTGGCCAGCCACACAGATGATGGCAGCTTCCCCAAAGAATGAAGCTCCAGGAGTCTCCCACTACATGGAGATGGGACGTGAGCATTTGGGCAGGCTTCCTCTCTAAGGCTCAGGACCCAATGCCCTTCTCCCGTTAGTAAAATGTGACCGGAAAATGTCCTGGGCTCCATCCAAGCAGATATCTGCTTGTTTTTTGTAGAGAGCTGTGAAATCGATGAAGAAAGTAGAAATGACCTTTTGCATACTTAGGCCCTGTCCCCCTCCCCCTTCCCTCCTTTTCTTTAATTGAGCCTATTCTTCCATTGGTTGTTGTTACTATTCCAAAAGAGAACTTTTGATTTCTTCCTCAGGAACTTCTAAAATTCTTAGCTTTGATTTCTGTTCTTTGTCCTCCCTCTCCATCGTGTTCATTCTTGTCACTTTCACCTCTTTGTCTCTTTTCTTTATATTCTGGAATAGCCACTCAAGTTTGCTTCTATAATCCTAACGTTATTTTCCTTCATGTCTTTTCAAGCCCTTACTATTCTCTAATTTGAATTATAGTAGAGCTGACACTTTTTTTTCCTTATGGTTCTTTATTTCTCTCATCTCATTTTTCTCTCATGCTATTGTCCTTTTATCTTCTTTTTATTCATTCCACAAAGTATTTGTTAAGGATGTACCTTTTACCATGTATTGTTCTAGACCCTGAGATATAACAATGAATAATAAAATTAATACTTGATGAAATGCTTACTTTGTTTCAGGTACTGTTTTAAGTACTTGCTTATATCAACTCATTTCATCTGCCCAATTACCCTATAATGTAGGTTTCGTAGGTTGGGTTCCCTCAGAGGCTGAGTCTAGCATTTGAGGGCAAACAGTTTAAGTGGGACGGGATCTCGGGAAGGACTGGTAAGGGAGTGGAGAACTGAGACGGAGAAGGAAATGAGGAGAAGAAAGCCATTACACGGTGTCTGGCGCAGACCTCTGGGAGAGAGCTGGCTTCAATTGTTCCACCCAAGGGTGAGGAAGCTGACATATTTATCTTCAGACTTTCGTTCTTCAGAATGTGGAGCCCATTGCCTGGTGTTCTAAATCCTTGGCACTTTTGGCCTGCCCCACACATGGTTCAAGCATGTTCTCTGGGCCAGAGGACACTCTGGCTGAAGACTGTAGGTACTGCAATATGGAGCCACCTGAGGGCACCAGAATGGTGAGTACCGAGGGAGCAGTAACATCAGCTAAGTTAGTACCAAGTGAGAAAAATGAAGCAAAGAGAGGGTAAGTAATTTGCTTAAAGTCACACAGCCAGGAAGTGGTAGATCCAGGATCTGAGCTCAGACCCTTAACAACTATGATGGACTTCCCTTGTGCTCAAGTGCTGTGAAGACTCTATCTACTTTAAAGCAGGCAATACGTAAGGCAACAAAGAGTGAAGAAAGCTGCCTTCAATAGGAAAAGCCTTTCTGAAGCGGGTACCTGTGAACAGAGACCTGAATGAAGTGAGGAGGTGAGCCTCAGGATAACCTTAGGAAAGAACTTTCCAGCTTGGAGACAGTCTGGCATGTTTAAGGTACAGCACGGAGACCGGGGTGGCTGGAGCAGGGTGAGAGCAGGGAAGAATGACAGGCAGCCAGAGAACATGTCACATCGGGCCCAGGAGCCCGTGTAAGACTTCCTGTGTTTTAGGCTCCTGCATCATCAACATTGTTCTTTCTTGTCTCCCGTTGAGTCTATCAGTGTTCTAGGATGTTCATCTAGTTCCTCTATTGAAACGTTTTCAAAGGCCTTTTCTTCCTATGACTTTTCAGAATCAAATTCTTTTTTCTGGAGTGTTTTCCAGAGGTACTACATGTTTTCCTTTTCTTGTCTTTGCTTTTGTGTAACAGGGGCAACCTCTCCAGAACCAGTGTGGATGAGTTGCTTCTCTATGATGCTTTCTCTCCGCCTTTGTTTGGTCTTTCACAGACTGAGGAGACAACAGGGGAATGCACAAAGCTCCAAGCCTGCTTCCTAGTATCCAGGAGGCTTTCCTTTTCAGCAGCATTACTGCTCTGCAGTGGGATCTTTTCTTCTACTCCCTCTGTGAGCCAGCCAGCTGGGGTCCATATTTCTTCAGGAAGTAAAGGGAAATTAGTAGTGATGCACAGACAGCATTCCAAGCAGTGCTGCAGGCAAGGGCACAGATAGGAGTTCTGGGGCAGGGCACTGGATTTGTGATGAGGAGCACTGATGGGGTGGGGGTCGTGCAAGGCAGTAGTGGTGGACAGATTACTCTTGCTGCCTCAAAAAACAGCATTGTGCGGTAGGCAGCTTCCCAACAATTATTTTCTTCCTGGCATTTCTTAAAATGGTGTTCACATGCACAATCCATTTTCCTGGGTGTCTGCAGGGGTTTGTGCAATTCCTAATGTGCTAGAGGTAACTCTACCCCTTTCTTTCCAAATTAGTAAATCGCATCAGAATGCAACCACTAATGTAATCTTAGATGTAATTATGCTTTTGTATATAAAATAATTTTAGTAGGAAACTACTTTCTACACATCTCACAGTGGGCTTCAATGCCCAGCTACTCAGTATTCAGGTTGTCAAAAATCTGTCCTGTCTTAAAGGTTGTGGGAGGTGAATATGGGATCTAGTAAGGCAAATGGCAGAGGGAGAACCTGTGGTTTTGGGGCATCGTTTCAGGTGGGTAGGCATTCTCTTTTCTGGGCACTCCACCAGGTATACTTTTAAATCCACTTTAAGCCATTTTAAAATTCCTTCCAGATCCTGGAATTAGGCTTACTGTTAGTACTTTCGTTAGATGATATATTTGTTTTTCATTTTTGTCTCAGCATTCATAGTTATTTTACTGGGAAGTTGGAAAAGTCTATATCAGAGACATCTACCTAGATGACAATTTATTTCACTGAGTTTTTTTTTTTCACTCATTGTACCAATTCAATAAAGCTAGACTTTTCATTTAAATTGCTTTAGATTCAAAAGCTATATTTAAAAGTCTGTATTATTCTGAGGCAATAAAATTCTGAATCAGATATTGTTTCTGTATTTAAATAGCTTTCTTATATTAATGTCATTTGTCAGCCTCAGCCTATCAATAACCAGTGTTGTGACTGGACCAGCCTTTCTTATGATGATTGCAAGACACCCTTCAGCAATAACCATCAGGAAACTTTGACAAAATAAAGGTTTATTACTTACAAGACCTGGAGATTACACAGCACACCGGGGTTACACAGTGAGGTCATGGGTAGAGAAAGAGTGCTCACAGGCCTGGAGTTCTGCTTTTATTGGGGTTGAGGGTGGACGCCTAGTTTTGAGGGCTCACTCTATTGGTGAATTTAAAACATAGGAGTGGGAATTTAAAGCACAGGAAGAGAAAAAAACAAGTGGCCCAAATGGTCAGTTATCAAAATTAACCAAGATCTATAAAACAAAGGGGCCTTAGTGCCAGGAGATGGCTTGGCTCTTTATCTAGTCTTGTTGCTGGCAATGTGTGTATTCAAGATAGCCATCTTTGAAGTGCATGCCTCTTTGAAGTAGATGGCTTGGCAATCTAAGCTTAAGTCATGCATTTGCATTACAAAAAAGAAAAAGAAACAACTGTCAAGGTTTACACTAGAATTAATTTATGAATATCAATTATAATTTTTTTGAAATTATGTTCTTAATGTACTCACATACCTCATATCCAAACGCACAGAAGTCTATTGAATATTTTAAGTACTTATTGGCCTTGTATATTGATATTCATTAATGTATAAATATACATTTTATATGTATCATAATATATTCAACTACTTAAATATTTTACTTGATTACATTTAGATGCTAGAGAAAATTATTTGATTTTTGTGATTCAATAATTAAACATATATATTTGTATAGTTATGTTGTTAAATAAAATATTAAACATATTTAAATATGTATGTATCCTTACTAATAGTATATATAATATTTAAAATACTGTTTTATGGATTTTATATTATACAGTAATTGGAACATAGCTAATTAAATACTGTGATATGCTTTGGGGAAATCTTACTTGTTAGGAGAAATGATGTATAGAGAATATATAAATTTATATTTTTAAGTGCTTGACAATATTTTTTATGAGCAATGGCACATTAGTTATGCAAACCAGAAACAACTTATTTCTAACCTTCTTGGAGCAAACCTTGGATGGTCAGTCTTGGTTTCATCAGAATTTTCTTCAGAGTGGGAAGTTTGCCTGGCTTACACTTACAGATATTTTTTTAACCTATTTCATCTTTGTATGGCTCTGCAGTGGGATATACCAACTTTCATAAAACCCTGAGGATTTTTCTGGGAGGTGAGGAGAATTTCCAACTCCTCCTCCGTGCTCTGAATTAGAATGGACTCAGGCCCAGTAGCATGGAAGGGCAATCAATTCCGGAAAGGAGGTTCCAGGAAGGTAACAGCAATAACAAGGCCCACGCCTAGTTCTGGGTCAGAAGAGGGAGTAAGCGACAGAAAGAGCCGATCATGGGAAGGACTAGGATCACCCCGCCTGGAAAAGCCCTACAGCTCAAAGAGTAGTGGCTAGAGCAGAGAACTACTCATCTACATGGCACAGAGATACAACATGGCCCTGGGAGTCTGGGTCCATATGCCTGTGAAGGGGGGTCTGGGTTCGGATATCAAAGAACAGTTGACTTTGAGCATCCTGGCCCATCTAGCAGGCAAGCCACTGAAGTGAGGGCCCACCTATCAGAGAATTCCAGAGCAGGGGGTCTGTGATTGCCGCTGAAATCAGGGACTGGCCTACCCCTGCTTTTTTTTTTTTTCCTTTGGGCATAATCCACAGATGATGGTGATGATGATAGCAGTTGGCATAGAGTTAACTATGTGTCAGACACCCTTTTTTTTTTTTTAAACATGCTTAATATGCATTAATTATATTCGTTCTCACAAAAATGCTATGAAATGGTATTATTTTTATTTAAAAGATAAAGAAACAAAGGCAAAGAGAGGTACATTGGAATGTCCAATGTGGTAATTGGATGAATCTGCCTCTTTAGCTTATATTCTGAACTTCTAGGTCATTCCCCGTCTCTCTTTGGAAGCCAGTAGGCCTTCTGCTGCAGTCAGTGCATTAAACTAGGAGTGTACCTATTGAATTCTTCCATATTCTCTCCACTCTTAGCCGTATTATTAAGCAACATGGGGATTGTGGACCTTTAACAGGGGTGGGGTAGGTCTTCGAAGGGACAGATAGAGTCTCCTGCTGCTGTTCTTGAGATCCTGAGCGTCATAATCAGCGGCCTGACTGTTGTGTGTACTTTGCACCCCAAATTGTAAAGAGAGATGCCCTGGATTAAAATATACATGCATCATATATATTTATGCATATGATAATTTACTAGTTAAAATGGCACAGACAGCAGATCACTTTCTTTCATTATTGAGTATAATGAGATTATTCTCGGAGAGGCCAACTTTGTTGAAGATGCAAATCTGGAGGTTTGTGACTAGCTACAATCTGCCTGGCTGTTGATAACTTGTAGACTCTGTGCTTTGGTGCTTTCAGAAAATTTCCAGTTGTCTTGAGCAAACATCTGCTCTTGTCATTTCCTTTGCAATTTTTTTCACAGCATGTGTCTCATCTGAGAGAACCCACAGACTATAAAGGCTGACATGAGGTACTATCTTTTTCTAGCTACATTTAAGAATGTGCATCAATCTAAGTAACCTTGGATATCTTTTTATTTTGTTTCCTTCTCTTCTCCAAGCCCCGTTATGAACTGCCAATGATTTTTCATTTCTTTTTCAAGTGCTGCTTAAAATCAGTTTTGAAGACGATCATAGGAGACTTGTATTAAACCAATCAAAACCCCAAATCATTTTTTTCTAAAATAGAAGCTTATTATGCATATGTGCATATTTCTAGCTCCTCTTTTTCAGGCACATATTTTAAAATGTGCTTTAAGAAAATGTGTCTTTAAGTTATACACATTCATGCCCATAAAGGAGGCAACATAAGTGGATCATCATGACGCATTCCTAAGATACACATATTTGTCAGGATAACTAATTGTTGTAATAAGCAATGCCAGAATCTCAGTGTATTAACAAGATAAAGCTTGATTTCTTTATAAATGTCACAGTCCAATGCAGGTTAGTGAGGCTAAGGGAAGGCACTCTGCTCCATGCAGTCATTCAAGGACTCAGATTCCTTTTACACAGTGACTTTGCCATCTCCTACGGCCTCAAGTTTCCCTGCTAGATCTTTGCATCTGGCTAGTCCATAAGGGAAGAGAGAAAGCATGGGAGATCCAGCAGACAGTCTTTCAGAGGCAGATCTGCCTCTACTCACATTTCATTGACTAGAACTCAGTCATGGGCACACCTAACTGCAAGGGATGCTGGGAAATCTAGTTGCCAGTCCTGGAGGAAAAGAGATACAGTTTAATGAACAATAAGCTAGTCTAATGTGTCTATTAAAGAGAACTCACTCTGGTGGCTGAGTTGGTTCCCTTCCTCCAACCCCTGAGGGTAGGTCTCTAATGAGTGAAGGATATTTCCAAGTAGAGGAAACACGGAACATGTTTACTTAATCACCTTGCATAGACACTTGTTTAAACAGATATTCCATCCATGCAAATGTGAACTCCTGGAGACCAGGGGTAGTATCCTATCCACAGGCCCTTCCTTTAGTAAAATTAATAGTTTTTGTCTTTTTCCTTCCCATCACCATTCCCTGTCACTTGTGTTTTTTACCCCACTTCCTTCAGTGCTCTCACTTTTCGCCTACTGCCTAAGGTGGCTGAACTTAGGTAGATGTTAGTAGGAAAGCAACTTGGTTAGATGATTTACACTAAGATATAGTTAATATAGTTAGTGGTAAAATGACTCCCCAAAGTGAAATCCACTGACATTCACATTCTTCCTCCTCTTTCAGACACGTTTAAAGTGCCTCTGTGGACACTGTTTCCAGTGTAATTGCACTTTCACTTGCCCACACCTATGAGTCCAAAGCTGTCAGAGTGTTGCTGTTAACACAAACTCTGATTCCCTTGATCTCTTTGATCTGTTGTTATTCTCTTGTCTACAGTGAGGTTCTTCTGGTTTACCTCTGAGCAATAATTCCTGGGCTGTTCTGATTCCATGACGTTCTGAAGTCTAGTATCCTCAGTGTTGTTTAAAGCTTAATTTACTTATGCTTTAACCCAAATCAGTTTGGGGGACCTCATTTCCTACCCCTGGCCTATTCTGCTGGTTCCCAGTCCAGATCTGGAGTAACTTTTCCATTGAAGCCAATGGTTAATAGCAAAAGAGAATCATGTATTGAGAGAGTTTTTTAAAGTAAGTGAAATGAAGAAACGTAGGAGGTTTCATGAAGGAGGCATAATTATGAAGATCTTTCCTATGCTTCCTCATACCATGTTCTTGACTGCCACCAGCAATGTTAGATCTGCTTTCATCTAACACGTCTACAGCCCTAGATGGGAGAGCAGGGAAAGCAGAGTTCTTATAGCCCTTCCATTGCTACCTCTCTCTGAGGAAACAAGGGAATCAGTTCTTTTACTAAGGGGGCGAGTACCCTCCAAGGAGGGCCTGAAAGATGGGCAGCCTGACCTAATGTACCCATCCCTATTTCATTCCAATTTCAGTTTCCACATTCAGGGCAAGTATTTTTGTGAAAGGGAGATCTGACTCTTCACACATTTTGGATATGAGAGCCTTTTGCTGGAAAATGAAGGAAGTCCAGCTTCTAAGTGCTGCAGGGGTCCTCAGATAGATGTCAGAGAAGATTAGTGATATCTCATTCTTCCTGATAATCACCTTATGAGGCATAAGACGTGAGAGATAAGATAGATAGATATGATTCCAGTGTGGAAACGCTTATAAATACATTTCTCAATGATTTTTTAAAGTTGTAAGTAGATGGCCATACTGCAAGGGCAACAAATAAAGAAGACAGAGCAACACAAAAACAGAAGAAATAATGGCAGGAAAATGGGTCATGAGTTATCTATCTATTTATTAACAACATTTATTATCAACATAAATATTATCTTAGAGTCCAAAATGAGTTTACCTGGGCTAAAATTAAGGTGTTGGTAGAGCCACGTTACTTTCTGGAGGCTCTAGGAAAAATTCTGTTTTCTTGCCTTGTAGAGCTCTTAGAGGTCATCTGCATTCCTCGGCTCAAGGCTGTATTCCTTGTCTTCAAAGCCAGCAGCAATGCAGTCCCTTTCGCATTGAATCACTCTGACTCCCTCTTCTGCCTCCCTCTTCCACATTTTAAGAACCCTATGATTACATTGGGTGCACCTGGATAATCCAGGATAATCTCTCTATTTTAAGGTATCCTGATTAGCAGCCTTAATTCCATCTGATACCTTAATTGCCCCTTGGGCTGTGATATAATGTATTCATAGTTTCTGGGGATTAGGACATGGACATCTTTGGGAGGATGGCATTATTCTACCTACCACAAGCACAGTGCCAAAAGTTGGATGATAGCTCCTGTCCTTAATGATTATAAAGTGCACTCAAGCAAACAATTTATAGGGCGATAATACTGTGACAGAGACAAATCTCAAATTCTTATCGTAATACATGAGGACTGCGTAAAACAGACTAAGAATGAGAAGAGAGAGATATTGTCATAGATGCATTCTTGGTCAAACTTGGTTGGTTTAGTGAGAAAAGGGTAAGCAATGGCAAAGAGTTTGAAAATTACCTCAAAGGCCATAGAAACAACAAAGACTTTTTAGACTATAGAGTGACATGAATAGTTTGTCTTTTAGAAAGATCATCTTCATAGCCCCGTGAAGGATTGATTGAAGAGAGATAAGCCTGGAAGTAGGAAGATCTAAAATGCTATGACAAACATCCAGTGAGTGATGATGAGAGCAGTGGCGGTGACAGAGCCTGGGGCGGATTCAAGAACTGTGTGGGAGATAGATTCTGTGACACTTGGTAATGCTTGGCTGGAGGAAGGAGAAATAAAATAGTGTCTAGGATAATTCATTGTTTTTAGGTGATGAAAATGTTATAATTAAAATAAATAGAAGAGGAAGAACAGGTCTATAGAGATAAAATCTGTTTCATTTTGGATGTGTCGAGTTGAATTCCCCTCGGGGCACTGAGGTGGTGGTCTAGTTAGAAATAAGGTAAACAAGCATGGCACTCAGGAGCGAAGTTAAGGAAATACATTTTAAATGCAGATTTGGTGGTCAGGTGTCTTCTGATGGTTGGTGATATCCAGTCAGGGGCAAAATGTTGTCAGTTGTCAGATACACATGTATCAATTAGCCAGCACCTAATGTGCTTCTTCTCAGGTGTCCATTGTCACAACTCAGCCTTTCAAATCCAGGATTATAGAAGTTTGGGCCTAGCCCATTCCTCAAAAAAGCAAACAACAAAAAATTGAAAATGACAACAAGATCTACAAAACGAGGTGAGGATTGTGCCTAGAAAAGAAAGGAGGCTCCATTACCAGTATTTTCCCTTTAGAAGTTGGAGAATGGGGAAAAGGGAAAAAGGGAAATACTTGACAGTACAATTTTACAAAGGCCTGGGAAACCCCTGTTTACAGACAGAGCTTCTCTCTAAATGGATGTTTGTTAATGAAAGTGAATCAACAGGCAGAGATGTTCATGAGAGGACAAGTCTAAGTAGAGAGAGACAGACAAAGAATGAGAGGAAGAAAATATATTAGGCCAATTGAATGTGCTGCGAAAATGAATTGATGTTGATTTTCTGTTGGACCTAGGAAACTATCTTTGAAGTCAGTTCCAAAAAAAGTGTTCTCGGCAATGACAACAGCACCAAGAAAGTGGTTAAACTTCCACGGGGTCACAAAAGGATGTGTTTCTTTAGATGCATATATTATGGTACAATTGGTGCAAGAAATGTGTTTCATTTCTTTATAACCTCATTATGTTCATTTTTTAAGAGCTTAAAGAAGAAAGTAGTGTTTTAGTGATTGCTGGACTTCACTATCGTAAGACAGAGTGCAGGGTTTGAGGCAGAACTGACAAGATTTTTGATTGTGTAGATTCAGGATCAGACCCCAGATTGTGTGCTTTTGAGTTTGATCACCATTCAAGCCAAGCCCTGAGACTTTTGACATTGTGGAGAAATAGTGACAGATCAAAGGATAAAGGGAAAAATCACTGCAGATAAAATTCAGTTCACACATTTTAAAGGCAGGTATATCCTATGCCATTGGGGTATAAGGTCAAGCTGTTAGTGCTGATGAGATGGCAGCTCAGGAGAGCAGAAAACATTTTACGTTTTGATGACAGTAGAATGACCAACACACTGATCTTTAATCCCTGTGTTTGCTAGAAGGAAAAGGTGAAGGAAGGCAGCAAAATAAACACTCACAAATAAACTTTTTGGTAGTTCACCAAAAAGCCATCTGTAAGCTTTGAGTCTCCTTCCTCAAAGTCTTAGAGATGCCAATGAAAATTCCACTCCCATCCGGTGAAAGTGTATTTCTATGTCATCCCTTTTAACTAATCATACAGTGACAATTTTGATTAAAAGTTAAATGTTCTTTCTTTATATTCACAGATAGTGCCTTTGTCAGGAAGGTAATCTTTCATAAGAATGATGACTGCTCTAATATCTACCTACTTATTTCAGAGATAACTTTTGAGGATCAAATGAGTTAAATAGATATAAGGAAGGAAGGAAAGGATGAAAGACAAGGAAAGAAAAGAGGGAGAGGTGAGAGGGAGAGAAGACAATGTAAGAAAGGGTATGTTTATGATATATAGACATAACTGCTCTTTTTAGGGCATGGTAAATTAGGGAGAAGTAAAAATTATGAATGTTGCTTTAAAAAATATAGCATTGGAATTTAGAGAGAAGAAGTAAAAATAGAATTTGCTGTAGAAATCAGTAAACACCTTGTATTTCTTGATTTCTTTTTTAAAGACTCAAGATTGCCTTTTATCCTAACAGCTGCTGCTTTGAAGAAAAAAAATCCACCCACTCCTCAAGTCTCTGTCTATTTGTAATTTCCCAGCTCCCTGGAGGCCTGGTGAATTGTGTGGCATTTTTCCAGAGAAAGATTGCCCAGCTAAGAACTATAGTGGATCACAGCCTGGGTGAACTTGAGCTATCACCAGGCTTTCCAATAATACACCTCTGTGAGGGATCTCAGTGCTTCCCAGGCCCTGTATTGTCATCTTTCACACGTGTAGACTGTCACAGACTACAGAAGCATACTTTCATGGAGTGGACTGAAGGCTTGACAAAATCATTTACAACCAACTTTATGACTCTTTTTAGTACAATACCTGAACTATGCCTCCCGGGTTACCGCTCTTTGATTGCAGCAGAATTCCTAAGGGTTTAAAACTATTCATACTGATGAATACCTTTTTGAGTACACATTTCAACTTTGACCGCTGAATAAAGTTTAGAAAATAAGATCTATGTTTACTTTATGTTAAAAAGAATTACTTTCAAAATATGCCTCTAGATTGCAAGGTTCAGTGAGTTAAAAATGAATAACGCATACTGTGATGATTTATTGATTGTATGCCAAGAATTACACAAAACGCTTAGACATGTTATCTAACTCATTGATTTATTCTTCACAATAACTTTGTAAAGTTCATATTACCCACTTTATGAGTAAAAAAATCTGAGATTCACAGAGGTTAAATAACTTTCCTAAAAACTTCCTCCTCTTAAGTGGCTAACCTGGGAATTGAACTCACATCAGTTTGACTCCAAAAGCCAGGTATTTCCATTCTCTCACAATGTATAATATTGATTATATGTTCATTTTCTTTTGAGGTGGAGAAAACTAACTATATGGAAGACGACCCTAGAGAGTCTAAACATTTTCCTTAAAGAAGTAGGGAGTGAGATCATTTGCTTGGGCAATACAGCAGATTGGTGATTAACTTTGTTTAGATGTCCAAAGACATTTCTCATGAAGGTAACCGCAAGTCTTTTTCATAATCTGCTGTACTTCTCAAGCAAACAGTTTTACTCTCTACTTCAAGGAACGTGTTTTAGGTTTTCTAGGGTCTCATGTAGTCACTTTTCTCCAGCTCAAGAAAATTTTTAAGAAACTCTTATTCTCTTCCTGCTCCCCTTGACATGTTTATTACCACTCTTCACAGATGGAGGAAGAGCTCGCTGGCCTCCTTTTGAGAATAACCCCTCCACTCGTATTCATGATCTTTCCTCTTTTCTCTCATGCTTTTCTCTCTCTATTGCCCCAATCTCTTCAGTCTCTCCCTCTTCACTGATACTTTATCTGCTGCCTACAAACATTCTCAAATATTCTTTCTATGCTTGAGAGTAAAGTGATCCTTAAAAACACCCTCAGGGAGAATGAAGGTTCTTGGCTCTTGAAGTTTCTAGGCATAGGCACAGATGGAATAGAATATGTAGTAGAAGTTTTGGAGAAAGGAGAGTGTGTGACCAGAGGGTGGAGGTGAGAACCAACCTCCACAGGGGCATTTAGGAAAGGATTACTGGATTCTGGGCACGAGGCATCACAAAGTCATACTTTCTGGCAGCACCCACCTTTGGGACTCTTTGAGAATGACATAAGCAGATGCCACAGCGGAGCAAAGAGTATTATAGAAAAACAGTAGCTATTACAAGCCTAACTGATCTCTTTCTAAATTTCAGTACATTTCTGTAGAGAAACAGCTTAGCTGTCAAATACATTTCCCAGCTAACTGCTTCATAACTCCAGATAGTTATGGAAAATGCTGCCAACGTGATTTTTAAATTAGGTCAATTAGACTGAAAAGTCAGGAGTCTAAGACTGACTATATATAAGGAAAGAAAAAAAATCTGTTTTGAAAAAGAAATCAGCCTTTTAGAAAGAAAAAAAAAATCAATGTGTTTATTCAATTTGCATGCCTAGATTTAAATGTTTCCTAATCCCACTCGATCATATCAAATAGATTATTATTAAACACTGTGTGTTCAGCTATTCTAGGGAATGCAAATATATTTATAACAAAGTGTTATAAAATCTGCTTCAGGTGATAGGATTTCTGCATGTGAAAAAACTAGATAACAGAGTTGAGGTATAACCAATTGTTAAAATATATGCTCAGTTAATAACCTGTAAGAGTGATCAGAAAATAGAAAAGCAGTGTTGGCTGGAATTATGCATAAAGGAAATGGACAAGGAGCCAATGGAGAGGCTAGAAAGAGTCCTAGAAAAGAGAGAAACTAGTGTATCTCGGCCTGGGAGAGCAAACTTTTAGCTGTGGGAATATGGATACGAGCATGGCTTACTTAAATTTGATTACTGTATTGGTGTTGGGGAGGCAAGGATAGAGACAAATACTTAAAGAAGGAAGTTGTCTTTTCCTTGAAGTCACTTTCTGTGGCACTCTTCATTCAGTCTCCCATACACTTCTGGGCAAACCTTTCTCTACTACATTTCACAGTAGAGTTTGAGTCAACCTATCTGGGTTTGAAGCCTGGTTACACCACTTAGTGAGTAACTTTGAGGAATTTATTCAACTCTTCTGTTCCTTAGTTTTTTTTCATGTGTAAAACGGAGATCATGAGAGAACCTACCTGATAGGGCTATTGTGAAAATTAAATGACTTCATACATGTAAAATGCCGAGCACAATGCCCAGCACAACGTTAGCACTCTGTAAGTGGATACTGCCTTTACTGTATTACCTTCTGCTAGTTTCTGAGTTCCATAAGGTCAGGGGCTGTGCCTTTAATGTTTTGAAAGCCTAATGCCTAGTGTAGACCCAGGGCATAGGAGAAACTAAATAAATGTTTGATGAGGGGAAGAAAGACCCCTTAAATGAAGTATTCCCTGATGTACACTCCCCTCCCCAGCACACTAGATAGCAGACACAATTTGCTTTGAATGTGCACCCTATATGCCATTACAATACTCCTCTTGTTCCCAGTTTTCTTACAGTTCTGACTCCTCTTTGAAATTGAAAGTGACCATAGGGACTTATACTGTTAATTAAAAAAAAAATCTAATACATAATAATGGCCATAGCTTCTTGGCAGGGGTCAAAGTTAATCTGCCTTTGCTGCTCTGGTGAGCTGTTGTAGGTTCTTGTTAGGGGACGATTATGATGATAGTAGTGTTTTGGGAAGATTTGCCCAGTAATCATGTAGAAATGGATTGTTATGGAGAGAGATTGATGATAGGGCTGCCAGGCAGGCATGAGGTACCAAGGACCAGGACCTTAGTGAATGTTTTATCTACCTTTGCAGTAGACATGGCAGGTATTGGGTATGGATTAAACATATTGAATAATGGAGGCCTCTGGAAATAAGGAGATGAGGAGAATGCACATAATACTTTTTAAAACCAGACTTAGGGTAGCTTATACTCTCTGTGGCAGTTACTATTCATTTTCACTTTTTTCTTTAGTATGGAGTTCACATAAAGACAAAAGATCTTGTATCCTGAGAGGACATTGGCCTACTGTGGGTGGTCGATTTTATGTTTTAACTTGACTGGGCCACCAGGTGCCCAGATATTCAGTCAAACATTCTGGGAGTTTCTGTGAGGGTGTTTTTGGATGAGATTAACATTTAAATTGGTGGACTGAGTAAAGCAAGTTGCCCTCCTCAGTGTGGGTGGACCTCATCCAATCAATTGAAGGCCTGAGTAGAACAAAAAGGCTGACCTTGTCCTAAGTAAGAGAGGTTTCCTTCTGCATTCAAACTGGCACATCAGCTTTTTCCTGACTTTGGACTTGAACTGAAACATCGATTCTTACTGTGTCTTGAGCCTGTCAGCCTCTGGACTGGAACTATGCTGTCAGACCTCCTGGTTCTCTGGCCTTCTGACTTGGACTGGAACTACACCATCGACTCTCTTGGGTCTCCAGCTTCCTTTCTCACCCTGCAGTTCTTGGGACTTCTCAGCCTCCGTAATTGCATGAACCACTTCCTTATAAACAATCTCTTTCCAAAAAACATATACATAATACATATATATATACATCCTACTCGTTCTGTTTTTCTGGAAAGACCTGACTAATACATCTACCTTATAAATTTTTACAATGTAATAGGCAATTTCTCTTAGGTTCACTTGGATATTAAAACAAAAAGAAAAAGCACTCAAATGTTACTTGCAAGCATCTTCTTCCTACAAATATACTGTCGGTGACATTAAAATTAATACCAATCCTTGCAATTACGTGTTCTCTCCTATCTTAAAATAATGGAACTTTTATCCAAAATTCATTTCCTGGTTGTATATTTAATGATTACTTGAGTCTTCTTTACTTGCATTAAGTTTTAACAAACTAGACAACCTGTAAAATAATAAATAGTTTGAAGTTAATATAGTGAAAATTCCTAAAGGAAGCAGTTCCTCGGTCACTTAATTTACTGCCTTTCTTGAATAAATATGCTGAGATATTATTTTTCTTTCTTTTTTTTATGGTGAATCAGTTCATCTTAAAGGCTGAATGTTTAAGTGTTTTGAGGCTCTCCAATATTTTCAGGTAGTGAAAATATTTGCATGTTTTAATGGCTCTATGAATTCAAAGAATACATTCATGACAAAATGTTACTTTATGTACGTTTGTTTAGATATAAGCACAAATATGTATAAATATACATATAAATATAGAGACAGGTCTGTTAACATGTATATCTATGTATAGTCTCTCTGTAACAATTTCAGGCACGTGAATATATTTACGTGAGGATAAAATATGTGTCCAAAGAATGACTAATGTAGCCAGCTTTCAATATATAGCAATCATAAAGACAACCGCCACTGCAATGATGTTAATGATTATGATAATATAGCTTGTGTACGGGATGGGCTTGGCAAGTTTATATACCAACAAGGAGATTGACATGTTGTCACATGGTATCTAGTGATGTTATAACTGTGTTCATAAAGAAGAGCAAGTTGGCTTCTCTAGGTAGTTTTTACAGCAAGGCGAGCAGACTGGAGGTTATGGTCTCAGGACTACTGGTCTGGGTTGGAATATGAAGTAAACACAGAAGAGGCTTGCAGATGATGAGACTGTCTGATTTAGTTATTTGTTGGTGGTAGCTAAGCAGGAGAGGTTCAAAACTTACTGGGTATGAGGAAGTGTTCATGAGTTTTTGGAAAAGCGCAGGGGCTGTGGTTGTGGGGTCAACAGAGTGGAATTGCTGAAGGTCTTTATAATAGCTAACACAGGAAATAGGTGCTTGGATGCGCTGTGCTCAGAGAGGTTTTTTCCTGACTCTTGTGCTAAAACAATTTGACCTGGTTCAGATGAGGGTCTCTAGATGGAAAACAGTTCTTTTATAGACTCTTATTTACAGCCTCTCCTTGACATAGTCCCTTGGATGTCCAGTTAGCATCTCAAATTCAACTTGTGCAAAAAATTTCCTTGATGCATCAGGCATAAACTTATTCTATTCCAAGAGTCCCCATTTTAGTGAATTGTATCACATTGATCCTTTGATTCAGCTAAAAGCTGAGGACTCACCTTTAATTCTTCCTTTTCTTCACTACTGCTATTGCTACCACTGAAACAGCCCCATAACTAGTCTTCTTGCTCTCTTTTTCTGCAAGGCATCCAGAATAATATTCTTAAAACTACCTCATACCTGATTGAAACTCTTCATTGACTTCCAATATATTGAGGAAAAAATCTTAACTCGATTTCGCTGACATAGCTCTGATCAGTCTTCTGCTATATCTCGTCCTTCCATTTCCACCTGTTCACTCTGCTCCAGCAACCTCACTACTCTTTGCACCTGCTGTTTTGTCTGCCTAGAATTCTCTTTTTTCTGATTTGTCATATGGCTCCTTTTTATTTTTCAGGTCTTTATCATTTAGCATCCTTTGACAGACAACAGAAACCATTCCATTTTTAGTGGAAAGGAATTGAACGTGATAAATTGGTGCTTACAATTTTTTTGGAAGGGCTTGGGAATAGCTCCAGGTTGGGCTTTCAAGAGTGACTTCAAGAACACCATCCCAGAACTGGCCCACCAGTTCTGCCTCATCAGGAAGCTGGGGAATCAGCAAGGTACTGTCCCAACTGCTAGCTTCAGGGTTGCACCACTGTAACCATGAGCAAGGCATGACGAGGTGAGGCCAGAACCATTAGCTGCAGGAATACAACATTTTAGTTGCTGCCTGGCAGTCAGGAGGTCAGACTTCTGCGCCAACAAAGTGGATGCCTCCCATCCTCCTCCAGATCCTACCTTCTCCCAACTACTGCCTTCTCCTCCCTCAACTCAGTTCTCAGTGAATGCCTCACATGAGTGTGTCTGGTTTCCAGAGTCTAAATCTGGAACCCTAGCTCCAAAGGAGGATGAGATCATAGCTTTAAACTACAAGAAGGTACACAAGAAGAAGGTTGAGGCAGATGTCAATCTGCCAGAATATCTCCTCTCACCCCTGCTGTATCTCCCTTGAAATCCTATCGTATCACTCTATTTACACCAATAATAGCATTTATTGTAATCTATAATTATCTTTTCTTTAAATTTATTTTTTATTCATATATTATCAGTCTCCAACCACTAGACTGTAGGCTTCAGGAGGCAGGGAGTTCTCCTCACTTATGCAGGACTTGGCACAGCATAAATTTGTTGCTGAATTGAATTGAATAAATGACTATAGGGAGCCTACCAACTATTGCCATGTCCCACACCCACTGGAGGACACTCACTGGTCTTTGATAAGGTTCCCTTATGGTTAGGATGACCATAAAACTTTTTTCCCAAATAAGGACACTTTTGAGAGAGAAATGGATAGCACAATTAATAATTATACTGAGACAACAAGGCAGAATATGGGACTGTCCAAAACAAACTGAGGCTTACAGTTAGCCTACTTAATTATGATCACTATTCTCTGACAGACTCATCTTCTTCTCTTTTTTTTTGGTGAGTAAAATTGGCCCTGAGCTAACATCTGTTGCCAATCTTCCTCTTTTTGCTTGGGGAAGATTGTCTCTGAGCTAACATCTGTGCCAATTTTCCTCTGTTTTATGTGGGATGCTGCCACAGTGTGGCTTGACGAGTAGTGCTTCGTCCATGCCCAGGATGTGAACCTATGAACCCCGGGCCCTGAAGCAGAGTGTATGAACCTAACCGCTATGCCACTGGGCTGGCCCCCCAGATTTACCTCCTTAGGTTGTCTCCAAGGGGTCTGGAATGTCTCTGCCTGACTACTGTTTGCCTCTGTCATCTTCCAGTAGCCGGACAGGGTTTTGGTTACATGTACTATGATAGTACTTTTCTCCTTCTTGTGGGATTTCTAAAAGTAAACAATTTCTCACAAAACCTGACTATTTGGATTATTTGGACTGGATATTAGATCTTGTAATAATAAAAATTAAAGCAATGTTAGAGTCTAAGGTTTTCCAATACTATTTTAAACAAGCTACTCAGCAATCACTGGAAGAGTTTAATAGAAACACAGATTTTTTTTTTAATTTACTTCCTGGACATACTAATTTTCTTGGTGGAGCTCAAGAATCCATTCCTTATAAAAACTACCAGTGTCTCTGGTGCTTAGATTTGAGAACCATGAGACTAGAAATCTCTGAGATCCCTTCCATATTTGGTACCAGATTAATAAATACCTTTTACGTATACAGTCACTGGCATTAAGTAATGTAAAAGGTATAAATGGTCCAGCAGTGTGAATTGGCAGGCCACTGTGCTCCTAAGTGTCTGCATTGCATGTGGTTGCAAGACAAGCCTGCCCAACCCAACATTCGGGGCCTGCAGATGGGATCAACTGTGACTAAACTGATTCCAAAAATAGCTGACTCATTTCATTGCTTCCTGTTCCTCTTATTGTGCTTTAAAATGTTTGCAATGGAGCGCCTAGCACATTGCCCAGTGCATTGTAAGTGCTTGATAATTACTAGCTATACATACAAGTTTACTAAAAGAAGGAAGGGAAGGAGGGAGACAGGGAGTGAGAGAGGGAGGGCGGAAGGAAGGGAGGAATCAAGTATTGAGACAACATGGGAAATACAGCATAGAAACAAATTTACATAGGTCAGGATACATAGGAAACAAATTTACATAGGTCAAATGACATAAGTCAGGATACAATTTTGACTTAGGAACACAAACACTTAAAGTCTCTTGGGAAGAAGACAACATTATGGCCCCCACTGTTTATGACTTGTCAAGAAACGAAGTTTTTTGGACTGATTTTTGGATATCTGAGAGCTTAGGTAGCTGCTGTTTTGATTAAATATAACTTAAAAAATAAATGTAATGGACATTTTAATTTTATCAAATGACATAAGAGGTTGAAGTGAGAATGGCCTTGGGCAGAGTGAACCAAATCAGGACTGGAGATCTAGAGGCCCCTTTACCACCCTTATCAAATTATGTAATTTATTTCTCTCAACTTTTTAAACTCTAAAAAGTAGACTATAATAACTTTTTTATTATAGGGTTGTTAAGAGAATCAAGTGAGCTAATGAATGAGAAAATGCTAAAAAATATTTAAAACTGAGATATAAAAATGATTACTTGACATTCCCCCAGAAACAGATTTTCTTAAAAATCAATCCTTAATTGCTAGAAGTACAGGCATACTGTAATCAATTCTGTTACAGTCTTTAGACTTATTTTTATTAAATTTAATTCTTGATTTCCTTTAGGTCCAACATGGTTTCTTTCAGATACTGTCATGTGAAACAATTTGTTATGTTCGTGAGTAGGCTGGAAATTGTGAAATTCCAGTTGTTCCATCTCCTCTACACCAAACTCCCACATATTACAATCACTGTGGATGATGAAAATAACCCTACTAACCATCTAAACAGTGTGCTCCTTGGTTCTGATGTTCTCCTGTCTCATTGTGGAGCCAGCACCAGTTTGGTTAACATCCTCTATCCCCTTGTGCAGCAATGCCTACTTACCCTGAACACGTTATAATGCCGGAAAAAAAATCAGTCTTCAATAGACCCAGGTCTGATGTCTCTGAGAAGTACTTTCCACCGCTCTCCTTTCAGCCAATATTTATCATTGCCTCGAAACATATGCATTGCAGCCAGAAAGATCCAACCAGCTCAGGCATGCAAGCCCCTAGAGGGCTTAGGGCATTTCTGGGGCACTCTGGCTCTTTATCTGAAGCCCAGAAATGATTGTTTGACACACACCAGAGGGAGAACCTCATCAGACACTGAAAATGGCACGCTGGAGTCTGCAAAAACCTTCCAGTTGCTTCAAGGGTAGAAAAATGCAAAGATGCAAAAACATAAAAGTCAAATTTCAAATGTAATAGAAAAATAAAAGAGGAAATAGGAAAGGAAGAAGGCAATAAAAAGAAATGTATGAACTGCTTTTTTATTTAGCAGTCTTATCAAAATCTTAGGGGATGTGTTTTGTCTATCAGAGTCCAGTCTTTGGGCATCTAATGAAAACATCATGAATTTTCAAAGAGCTTTGCATTTTACATTTTGGAAAGCAAGGGGATTTACATTTGGCATCAGTTCAGCAGATACAAACTAGCACTACAGAGCTCTTATAAGCTTATTTTCATTGAATTCAATCCTCGTAAAAGCAGTACAGTTACAATTGAGGGAAAGTATGGAAAACGGCTTTGCCATGAATTTTGAGAGTATTGTTGAATCTTTAAATCTACCGTCATTCTGGTCATTCTATTGTTAATCTTTTTCTCTTTTTCTCTCAAGTCCTTGATGGCAATGGTGTTTTACAGATGAACCCATTAATTCCCTGGAAGTTAAGTGATTAGCTCTGCTTGGCAGTCAGGTGCAGGGTTAAGATTAGATAAAAGTTCCTCAGGTTCTAGTGATTGCTAAACCTGAGGACAGCGACCCACCTTATTATAAAACCAGACATTCAGAAATCATCTACCAGCTTCTTCCACTACATTCAAAAGAAAGTTTATTTACCTTTACAGAAAAAGTGCCTATGAAGATTTTAAAGATCAGGTTGCTGGAAATATTTGCTTTCCTCTTCAGAAGCTAAAATTATAATTTAAGGAGAATTTCTTGAAGTAAATATGAATGTATTTCAATTTGTACGATACACATGTAATCAATAATTCAGTAAGTATTTATTTGACCTGCTAAAATTCCAGGCACCTACAGTAGGCTCTATTGGGATTACAGGGTATGTAGCTCATAGAATCTGCCCGTGTTGATTGATTAATTCATTGCTTCATTGTTTTATCCATTGATTTACGATAGTCAATAACTGTTTGTTAAATTGATTTTTAAAAAATCGCTTGATCAGGAAAGGTTTAATGTTGTCAGTAGCCCTGATGGATAAAGTGTTAATAAGCAGAGGAGTCTGGGTCATTCCAGGTACAGGAAATAACATGACACTCTCCCTCCCAAATGAATCCCAGAGATGGAAAGGCATAGCATCTGTTTAGTGAGTAGCATACACACTGATATGCCTGGAGTGTTGTGTGACATGAATGCAGCTGAAGAATAATCTTAATGTAAGATAAATATTGATAAAACACATTATATTATAAAAGACAAGCATCCCTTTTGTTCATTTTCCTGCAAATTTATGTTTTCCTTAAATGGGGGAAAATAGAACAATTTTGTTATATTTCAATCCTTCTAATATACTCCTGTAGATAAAATTATAACAAAGAGCAAGCCACCGCATACATTTAAAAAACTCCCCTTCCATTTACTGTAGGAGAAAAACAACTCTTAAGATTAATTGTGAGGGTTTCACCAGAGTATTGCCTAAATAAAGACGACCAGAGAAGGGCCAGCCTAGAGAATCCTTGAATTTGACAGCTTGGATACTTAGCATGTTTGAGAAGTAAGTAGTTCTCTGGGGAAGTTCTGCAATCTATTCCATTAGTACAAACCTCTGGAACTTAGCTCAAACAATAGGGGTGCACAAAGGAATAACTTGCTTCCCCGAATAACAAACATTTACTGCATTTACTTGCATTATTTTTCACTTTTTTAGTAGAGTTTTTATTGCTAAAATAAAAGAACTGTTTTGTGGAAAAGTTGCTCTCAGGTGCAGACTGTGGTTAACTTGGGGATCCAGGCATTATAGCCTTGAGTATAATTTCCATCTGAAGGTTGGGGAGGAGCGTTTTTGCAGCCATATGAGCAGCTTTTAAGCACCACTTCAATTATTTTCATCAAACAGTGTTTTTAATGCTTCTTTGTTCTTCCCTTGTTAAAGCTTCACATTAGTAACTGCTGACTGATGCTCCAAAGAGAAGGGGATTACGTGAATATAAGTATTGCATACCAATTCTTGTAAATTTGGGGATGGGAGAAATGTGGAAAGATGTGAGTAGATGTTCTAAACATTTCAAAAGAAAAGAAAATGACCTGCAGAGGCAAGATGTGCTGATGTGTTAATCAGACAATAAAAGCACTTTCCTTCACTTTCGATACCTAAGTGGCAACTCCCTTAGTTCTGAAGACTTTTACTCACTAACTTCACTACATCAGTCCCCATCTTCCCCTCCTTGCCTCCAGCCCCCGTCTCTCCCTGTGCTTCTCTGACTTCTTGCTCCCAAAGCCCTTCTTCCATCCCCAGCCCTTTCTAACCTCAGAAAATAAACATGGTCAGATTTCTTCTTTCATAAAGGAAAAGTAAAAAGAAACAAACATACCTCCCTTGTGTTTAACTAGATGAGAGGAATTCTTTCACAATGTCTATGTATATCAATGTATATCAAATCATTATAATGTACACTTTAAATTTCTTACAATTTTATTTCTCAATAATACCCCAGTAAAGCTGAGAAAAAAAACAAAACCACCTCCTTTTAACCTCCTTCCTAGCTGGATACCATCTGATCTCTCTCAATCACAGCTTGCTTTAAGGACTGGGGGCTTCCAGCTGTTGCCACTGCATTATGCACCAAGATAGATAGTTCCGACTTTCCTTTTGTTCCAATGTGGCTTGCATGATGACATGGCACTGTTACTGATCCTGCTTTTATTTAATATTTTGATATTTTGTTCTTGGGTTTTTGCCTTAATTTTGGTATAAAAATTTTTTCATCGAAGTGGTATTTATCCTGGTTACTGAGTTTTTTTGTCCCTTAAAATTTGCATCCAGTTGAGTTCCTCCCTCACTTCATGCACCTCACTCTAGTCCTGGACCTGTATGACCGCTTGAAGATTTGGTAGCTAACCCAAGCTAATTGTATCTACCTTCAGTCAAATCTCCTCTCACACTGTTGCTCCCTGTTTCTGTGAATGTTATAATTTACCTGGTTGCCAAAGTCAGAAATCTGGGACATCCTGGACATGCCTTCACTCTTTTCCTTATCCATCTCCTCAACTATATAATCTGTAGTCATATTTTGCCTCCTTTAGCTCTTGAATATCTTTCTTGAGAGTAAGATAAGACCGTCAAAATTTCTTTTCTGAATTGCTAGAATAGTCCTCTATTCTTTTTGTGTCGGTGTGTCCCCCATCCTTCTCCCATCACATGGTTGTAGCCAGAGAAATATTTCTAAAATGCAAATCTTATCATGCCCCCTGACTACTTAAAATCTTTCAGTACCTCCCCATTGCCTAGAATAGAATCCAAAATCCTTAGCAAAGCACATAAGAACCTTAATCATTTGGCCCTGTTAAACCCTTCATTTTCATCTCTTGCCACTGACCAATTAAGACCTTTGCTGTAATGCTGCCAGGGCCCTAAATAGGCTACTTTCTCACAGTTTTGAGCCTTCTAATGTTCCATTTCATCTGCCTGAAATTCTCTCCCTTTAAATTCAGTTCATAGGTCGCATTCTTCCGGAAGTCTTCCAGATGTTTACAGTCTGAGCTAGGCATCCATTCGTTCTGCTCCCTATCGCTTAGTGCTTCCCTTCCTTAGTTCCTATGCTGCTTCCTAGTCAGTCTGTTCACCATGCTATGAGCTACTTGGGAACAGGGACTATATCTTTTAACCCTCTGTCTCTAGTGCATAATGTAATTCTTGGCACAAAGTGGCTATTTCCCAAATTATAGAAAACATCAGTCCAGATGTCATTTTTCTTTTCTCATTTTATTTATAATAAAAAAATTCTCTTTAAAATATTTTCGTATATTACTAATCTAGTATTGTGATGGATCATGATGTAGCTACCTCCCTAGAACTTGTTATTCTTGAATATAGACATCTCAATCCCTTCCCTCCCCTCCCCTCCTATCTCCACCCTGCCTACTCCCAGAAAAGCCACTCCATTCCAGGCAATCCTTGTAGGAACAGAGACAGATCCTTAAAAATCATGATGTTTTCATGGGCAAGACCAGGGATGCAGGCAAATTTCAGCATCAGACAGGACCACACAAATTCTGTTGAGAAACAGAATTCTTAAGCTTAGATTTAGAGATATGTGACATGATCAGGGCAAGAGACCATTGTTAGCAGTATTAAATGCCTCTGGCTGGACTTTGGAGCTGGACAGGAATTGCATGGACACATAGTGCAGGCAAGGAACCTAGAGGGACAAACATATCTCAAGGGTGTGATTGACCCAGACTAATATAATTTAGTAGCAAATGCATGACAGCATCATTAAATCCAACTAAGTTTTCCTAAGCATAACCCAGATGAGACATAGAGATCTAAAATAAGACTTAGTATATTTCAACACTCAAGAGCTTTTTTGATCATTTTAAGGCATGCTAAGAATTTTCCATAGATATGACAGTTATGCGGCAATTAATGGAATACTTTGCAAATCAATTACAAAAAAAGGAGAAAAAGCCGAGTAAGAAACAGCTGAAGTAAAAAATGAAACTACTATAAATATAGATAATAGCTTCCATTAAAAGTGTCTTCCAACACTGGAAAGTTTAATCACAGTTACACTCAAATCATTGGTTACACTCTATTTCACAGTTATCTAGCTTGGGAAAATCTATGCACCATTAAACATGATAGGTTCAATGTTTTTTATAATATTTGGTCAGCAGTGGAAATTTTGTTAGCTAATTTCATTAACAAGTTTCAGTTTCATTTAATTTTAACAATAACAAAAGGCAAGTACTATTTTTTAAAAAATCTATAGGCAACATTAAAAATAAAATCAGACTGGCTTATATAGAAGCAGATCCTGGAGTACACGAGAATTGACTTTCTGGAAAAAAAGCATCACAAATCAGTGGGGGGAAAATGCATTTTTCCATTTTAAGAAGATTCAATTTTAACTCTCACTCAAACTATCAACCAATATAATTCCAGTCGGATCAGATAAGGGTCTTATGTGCAATAGCAAACCATTAATCAATTATTTAAAAAAACGTCGATAGTGCATAACTAATCTGTAGAAAGGGAGGAATTTTTCTGAACTTAAAGAAACTGAGGAAAAAATTGCAGATCAGATGGAAATAAAAATAGACAATAAAAAAGCTTGAACACTATGAACAGAGTTAAGAAAATAATAGCTGGGAGAAATAGTTGCTTCAAATACAAGAGAAATTAATATACTAACTATACAATGGTCATACAAATTTCTAACAACCTCCCTCAAAATCCTAAATATCAATCAACAAAGAGCATATTCAAACAATTCACAAAAGAAACTACACTTGACTGTTTATGAAAACGATTAAGCTTTAGAAGTAATCAGTGAAACATATTATAACTTGCAACATCATTTCTCACCAATTGAATTAGGAAATATGTTCAGAAGAAATATTTTATGTAGATGAGAGGGTGCAGACTTGAGAGTGCTCTTTCATACGGCTGGCAAAGGATTAAATTTGTTATAAAATTAGGAAAACTTTTTTGGAAAATAACTCATCGGTTGTGCTCTTCTTACCCTTTGGTTCAGAAATACTGCTTCCAGGGATTTTCCTCTAACAAGTAATCGGAAATTAAGAAGTATTTGTTCATAGGAGCATAGTGGTTAAGTTCATATGCTCCACTGCAGCAGCCCAGGGTTCACAGGTTTTGATACTGGGCATGGACCTACATACTGCTCATCAAGCCATGATGTGACGGTGTCCCACATACAAAATAGAGGAAGATTGGCACAGATGTTAACTCAGGAACAATCTTCCTCAAGCAAAAAGAGGAAGATTGGCAACAGATGTTAGCTCAGGGACAATTTTCTTCAACACAAAAAGAAGAAGAAGAAGAAGAAGAACTATTTGTGAATAAAGATTTCTATGAAAGCTTTTTATGTTTTAAGGAAAAGACGGCACCAGCCCTGATGGTCAAGTGGTTAAAGTTCAGTGCTCTCACCACTTTGTTGGCCCAGGGTTGTTTCCCCCATTGCAGAAGCACACCACTTGTCTGTCAGTTGCCATTCTGTGGCGGCAGCTCACATAGAAGGACTAGAAGGACTTACAACCATGATATACAACCATGCACTGGGGCTTTGGACAGGAAAAAAAAAAGAGGAAGAGTGGCTCTAAATGTTAGCTCAGGGTGAATCTTTTCCTGCAAAAAAAAAGAAAAAAAGGACAAATGAATGGCAATAAAATGAAATATAATACAAGCATTAAGATTACAATAATTTAATGAAAAGAGAACATCCTTGTAAGTATAAAATGCAAGGCATATACATGGTGTGATGTATAGTACTTATATACATGGAAAGACTAAAAGAAGAATGCTGATCCATTACAGTGAGTATACATGGTTTGCAGCTTTATTTTTAAATATAATTTTCTTGTATTTTTCTCTATGTCCTTGATTTTCCAAAAGGGGCATTTATTACTTTCAAAATCAGGAAACTAAACATTGCTAATAAAAGGATTTGGTTGAAAAGGGATCATGAGGGAATAATGTTAATATAACACTTCCTATTATTCACCAACCTCCATTAAATTAGCAGATTCTTTGTACTCACGTTAACAATTTGGTTTTCTGTCGTGTCATTTGTTATTCCAGTAAATGACAACTGTGATCTTTAGGGGAAGTGACACATCTAATTAATGTTAGTGAAGTTTGAGGTGATTATTAAGTTATTTACTTTTCCAGCCAACTCTTCCCTGTTGAGGGTTTGAGTGGTGGAGCCGGGGGGGAACACCATTCTTTGTACTAAAATTATTTAGTGTGGTTAGTTAAATAAACAAAGCATTAGGGCTTGAAAAGAATTCGCCCATAAAGTTGACCTACTAATTTTCTAATCTTGCATCTGTTTTACAAGATTCATATTTGGAGGGTGATTATTTTACTTTTTCAGGATTGGACATTTTATGAGAATCAACTCTTAAAGGAGGAACTCAATGAAAATAATCTAACTAAATTCAAAGTTAGTGAGGAGCTCTTCCATGGTAGGGAAGAGAGAAAAGTGCATTTTGCTGTTGTTTTTTCAGTTAAAACAGCATTAAATTCTATATTCTGCAGTTAGGAGAAGTAATATTAGGTGTAGCCTTTGAGATTTGGAGATATTCTCAGTTTATCGCTTAGGACCATAGTATTTCTCTATTATGTGCTGCTGGAAGAGTTCAGTCTTCCCAGGATGGCATATTGAACCCACTTTCCGAGTGGAGAGTAATGGTTTGTCCTGAAGACAGACACCGCCCTTCTCAACACCTTTAACACATGTCACCTAATGTTGACAGCAAGGACATAGAGAGTAGCCTTAGTGGTCACTATCCTTGGTGGGTGACAACTAGAAGACTTTGGGGCTCAACAACGAGGCATTTCCTCACCATTTTTTTTACCTCCCATTCTATCTCAAGTCTGTATATCTGCCATTGTTCTAGAGTTTGACCCTATTACAGCAGAACTTGAAAGACTGTGGTGTGAAAATTAAAATTCTGGTTCTCAGGGATGTTTTTCTGGCTTTAGTGATACACAGGACTGATTGCTGTTCAGAGAGTGTTTGTTAGCCCTCCCGCTCCCATGTCAAGGTCCTGCTCACAGGAAAAGCCTGACCCCACGCTGTGATTGGACAATGCTCTCTTTTCCATCCTCGCCTTTCACTTCCAGTTCCCTCTCCTCCCAGCGTGTTTCTCCCTCCCTCAGTCCAGGGCTCTGGTCTTTTATCCATCCTACCCCCCAGCTGCCATTGAGAAAAAGCTTCGTACACTCCTTTATTCTCATACCTAAATATCAGTTAATTTATAATAAGATTTTGGTCACTCTTGATTCTATTTACATTTAAAAGCCCCCAAAGATCTGAGTAGTCTACAGGATTAAATTCTGATTGAGTACAATTCCTTGAGTTGACTGTAGGGAGTCTTGTGGGGGTTAGTGCCTCTTCTTCCTCCCCTGCCACCTCAGCTCTGATCTTGAACAAGGGCAGCACAGTGAAGAAGTTGATCGGCTCCACTTTTACTCTCCTGATCATATCCTCAGTTTCCCTCTTCCTTGACCCCAGTCTCATCCCTACAGGCACACAGATTGTGTCTCAGTGAGCCCATGTGGAGTCTCATTACTCCAATATTGTCTTAACCCATAGCTGAAGTTTTGGTCCTTCTGTCCAACCCTAGTAGCTGTAGCAATAAATTCAGAAGCAGCTCCAACACAAGAATTTGCCTTTGCTTTGGCTACTTTATTTACACAATTAGAGCTTATCTTTTATATTTTCCTCTGGCCAGCTTCCTTATAATTACCTGCTCTATAGAGAATCTCTCATCTCACAGTTCTCTGTCAGGTCATTTTTTTTCTTTTTAAAGATTAACCCTGAGCTAACGTCTGTTGCCAATCTTTCTTTTTTCCCTTCTTCTCCTCAAAGTCCCCCAGTAAATAGCTGTATGTTCTAGCTGTAGGTTATTCTAGTTGAGCTATGTCAGATGCTTCCTCATCATGGCCTCATGAGTGCTGCTAGGTCCGTGCCCAGGATCCAAACTGGCAAAACCCTGGGCTGCCACAGCAAAGTATGTGAACCTAACCATTCGACCACAGGGTCGGCCCCATCTGTCCATGTCATCTTAGACAGAGGAAAACAGACCCTCCCCCTGCAATGGTATTTAATCAGTCCAACAACTGTTACAGACACATACATCCTCTGAGTTCAGTCATATAGCAATAGATTTACCCATGGTCATTCAGAGACTTCTACTCATGTATTTGGTAGATACATAAATTGTATGTATATACACAGACATAAAGAAAGTAGCTATTGGTCCTTATTACAAATGAAAATCCAATCTATAATTGTTAGTGGGATGAATTTGCAGAGGTAGATGTACTTCTGGCCAGTCCCTCCTTTTTTGCAAATATCCTTTCCAACTACCCTACCCCTAATTGCACCCCTGACACACTCTATTGACACCGTCTATTCAATTATCTAGAGAATGATTTTGTTGAGGCCAGAACCAAAGCATTATCATTCAATTGGGAAATTGAGGCTACTTGATTTTAATTATTTTAACCATATCTAAATTTTCTTGTATTAGCCATATAAAGCAGGCCCTATGCTAAGCATTATAAATACATTCATTATCTTGCTCAGTCTTCACAATAACACATTATTGTAGTTTCGCATAATTCCTATTTTACAGATGAGGCTATCAAAGCTAAGGATGGTCGTTACCTGTCTCAGGTCACTGTCGTGCAACAGAGCTCAAGATGAATTCTGTATAATCACATGGTCAAGGAACAGGCTTTATTGGGGAACCTTACAAGCTGATGTCAGTAAAAGGAACACATTCTTGGAGCCTTTCAACATCCCACAGAGAAACGGACCAGGGCCAAGCTCTTGCTGGATACATAATGGGTTTATGTTCCAGTGGAGGAACATTGCCCCTAACTGCCATCTCTCCTTATGGGGTCAGGGGGTGAGTAGCCTGTGAAGACAGTGCAAACAGATTTTTTGGGTGACAGGCATTCTGCCCTTAGTTGTCATCTATTTGCTGTAATTAGATGAGAAAGTCAGCTGCTCAGAATCTGGGGACCTTGGAACCCAGGAGGAAGATGCATTCCTTCTTCTGGGAGTGGGGAGAACACTTTAACCCCATCAATTTGGGAAAGCAAGCTCTCCCAACTCAAGCTATTTTATTGTTCAGGTGACTGAGAAAGCATTCAGTGTCACTTTTTGAAAATTCTGCTTCACACACCGGAATCATACAGTTCTAAGTGTGTATGTGTGTACGTTGTGGGCGGTGGAGGAAGGAGTGCAGAATTTAAACCCAGATCTCTGTGACTCCAAAGCTGGTATGCTGTCCATTGCCTATAATACCTGTCAAGCTTCTCTTTTCTTCTTTTCTAGCCATAACTTCCAAAGCTCACTTTTATTGCCCTCCAGCTCGGCTCTACTCCACCACAGGACAGCCATACTTCTTTCCTTAAACCACAGAGAATATTTATTTTAAGTGAAGATACGTTTCTAAATCTTAGAGGCTCCTTTTACCTTTTCTTAATTATACCTAAGGTCCTATTAATCACTGAATAGATGATGAATAGACCTTTCTTGAAAACTTTTTCAGCCAAGCATACTGCTCTCTCAGCTGCATTAATAGGACAAGAGAGAGGAGTCATAGTGCTTGTTTGTATTAAAGCACTTGTTCCCCCACCATCATTCAACAGTTACTCTTCTTTGAAAGTCCATGCCATCCTTATATACCACTCTCTCACAATTCTTGTTGGCACCATTTAGTCCCATTTAGAATACTTATTTTTCTCAATAACTTTGAGGCTAAACACATGGTTTCTCCCATTATCCTCATTGGTTTTGAAATTAATGCAAGTGTCATACAGCCTCAATTTTCTTAATTCTAATAAACTTTGCTTCCACCCCTGTTCAACCATACATTGGCAAGGGTTTATTTAGGACCTCTGGTTCATCTCGTGTATGGGCCAGGGTTATTCAGAGAAACAGAACCAATAGAATGAGAGAGGTTTGCTTTAAGGAATTGGCTCACAGGTTTGTAGGGGGTGGCAAGTCTAAAATCTGCAGGGCAAGCCAGTGAACAGAAGACCCGGCAGGCTGCAAAGACTTGATGTTGTGGTCTGGAATTCAAAGCCAGTCTGGAGGCAGAATTTCTTTTTTCTCTGGGGATCTCAGTCTTTCCTCTTAAGGCCTTCAACTGATTGCATGAGACCTACCCCTGTCATGAAGCATAATGGACTTTACCCGAAGTCTACTGATTTAAATGTTAATCACAACTAAAAAATACATCACAGAACATCTAGACTGGTGTTTGACCAAACAACCAGACTCCATAGGCTAGCCAGGTTGACACATAAAATTAAACATCACATCTGGTGTGGTTCTGATGTTGAGATTGTTAATGATACTCCCGTGACCAGATTTTCTTCCTGCTTCAGGGACCACTCTTCAGCTTTCTTGTCTCATTGTTCCTTTTTTGGACAGCTCCTCTAAATATGACTATCAAGGTTTGATTCTTTGCTTGTCTGTTACATATTCTTCCTTCGCAATCTGATTTACTCCCAAAGTATCATCTGTGAAGCTTAGATTGTATTCTCTTTAGCTTTATTTTCATTTCTCTCTATTCACGGAAACCCTCTGAATTTCTGGGAAAATATGAATGTATGTTGTCAAGATTTACCTTCATATGACCTTTTTTGAGTTCCCAATCCTCCTAGGTTTAATTGACAACTCCTTCTCTGTATTCAACAGTACTCTGAATATATGTCTATTAGAGAACCTGCCACAAAGACTTTAGCATACCAGGAGTCTGCTTCTGTTGGATTTAGGACTTTCAGAGAGTGAGAAGGTAAGCCACAGAATGGTACAGAATATTTGCAATATATATCAGTCAAAGTGCATATACATATTCTGGAGTACCTATTAAGAAAAAAATACTACAAATCAATGACAAAAAGGCAGAAAACCTAATAGAAAAAAAATAACATGTAATTTGAATACATACTTCACAAATTAAAAAACAGAAAAGAAAAGCTAAAATTATTTTAAATCCCACTAATAATCTAGAAAGTGCAAATTAAAGCCACAATAAGATAGCAATGTAAGAATGGCTAAATTTATTTATTTATTTTTTTTTTTGAGGAAGATTAGCCCTGAGCTAACTACTGTCAATCCTCCTCTTTTTTCTGAGGAAGACTGCCCCTGAGCTAACATCCATGCCCATTTTCCTCTACTTTATATGTGGGATGCCTACCACAGCACGGCTTGCCAAGTGGTGCTATGTCCACACTCAGGACTGGAACCGGTGAACCCGGGCCGCCGAGAAGCAGAACGTGTGCACTTAACTGCTGCGCCACCAGGCCGGCCCCAAGAATGGCTAAATTTAAATAACACTGAGAATACCAAGTATTGACAAGGATCTGAATCTATGAGGATTCTCATATACTGCTGGTAGGAGTGTAACTGACTCAATCATTCTGCAAACCAGATAGGCATTACCTATTATGTTTGATGATAGGCATACTGGCCGATCTACATATTCCATTCTTAATTATATACTCACTGAAAATTCACATCTATTTATAGCAGGGCATATATAAAAGAATGTTTAAAGGAGTAATGCGCATAATAGCCAAACTATAAATAACCCATACATTCATTAATACTAGAATAGATACACAAATTATAGTATGTCTACGTAATGGAATACTATTCAGCAATGAAAATAAATGAATTACACATGACCATAACAGTGAAGGCAATTCTCACAAGCAAAATCAAAAGTGGCCGAGCAGGTAAGCTGAATCGATTACATAAAGTTCAAATAGGGGAAAAAAAGCTTGATTTTATTTACATAGAGTTAAAAATAGGCAAAACAAAACTAAAAGATTTAGAGATGCATATGGTGTGCATTTAGGTGGAAATGACAAAAAGTAAATCAAGGAAAATATTGTGCTAAAAGTCAGAGTGGTCATCTTTAGACAAGAGGAGAGATTTGTGATTGGGAAAAGGTACACGAGAGTCCATGAGGATACACAGGGTATGGAGTGGCTGTCTGCCAACAGTACTCTATCTCCTGACCCATGTGGTGGTTACACAGGTGTTTGTTTTGTAGTAATTCATTATAGTGTATGATTAGGTTTTGTTACATTTTCTGTATGTGCATTTTACTTCATAGTAAAAATTATTTATATATATATGTGTATATGTATATATATAAATTATATACAGGAAAAGATGAACTGCTGGAGATAGAGGCAAACTACTGGAATTGTATGGTGATAGGCATCCTGATGGGTACAAGACAAGCCAATGATTTCTGGTTGGTTTTTCGCACACCTTTAGGCTGAAGGAATTGATAACACATTAGCCCAGACGTTGGTGCATTCTTTTCCACTGAGATCACAATGTAGAAAGGCAATCAAGGGCAACCTGAGAGTGCCAACCTTTTAGACTTCAACAGCCTGTGACCAACACAATAAGACTAACAAAATATACAGAACACGAGGTGCATGGGCTCCCAATTCTCAAACTAGTAGAAAAACCGGGCTTCACCCAGACTTCCCCTATTCCGATAATCCTGAGAATCTACAGTGTTGGTCACATTTTACCATTAACCCATCCCTCATCACAGATCTGTTTCCATGTGCTGGAAAGCAGCAAAACCTCTCCAGGCCGGACTCTTCAGACGCTGCCCCTGGACAGGCCACTCACTGGTTTCCTGCCCCTGATGGAGTACCAGTGCAGTTCAAGTCTGACAGGCCTACAGGTATGGGGACAACCAAGCCACCTTCTTCAAGTAACTTCAGTTTGTTGCTTAAGGACACCTCTGCCCCAGGTGCAGAGTTCCACCACTCTCCCTAAAACATCATCCATCAAAGTGTGAAGGAGGATATTCTCTTCTGTAGTGTCATGTCAGAAGGAAATAGGTCATAGCAAAAAATCCCTTGGAGCCAAGTGTGGTAATACACAAAATAGGCCATTTCACCAAGCTGAGCCCATGGTGCCAGGAGGGATTCCAGCATCAGCCACCGTCCGCTGTGACTACATCAGCTTTTCCCTCCAAGAATCAGGTGCTAGGTTAAGAATCTCAGCCTAGACTATCCACTCCATTATGGTGAATGTGCTCTCAAGAACTCTCTTTTGTTTTTCTCTCCGATCTTCTCTTTATCTTCCTTTCCTTTATTTATTCCCCCACCTCCATCCCCTCTCCTTCCCTCCTTCCTGTTTACCTTCCCTTCATCCTCAAATATTTACATGCTAGGCAATGTAGAAGACAGTAGTAAAAAATGCAACATGTTCCTTCTTTCATGGAGGTAACAATTTCCTGCCTTCTGGCCTTATTTTGGGTTATCTAAGAACCTCAGAAACGTTTTAATAGCTATCTCACAGAAAAGGAATGCAGTCCCAACTAATTTTCTCCTAGGGGTCTCTGGCCTCCTATTAACTCATCATTCATGGATAAAATGATCAGTGGGAGAGAAGGACCTGCCCATCCTCCAAAGACCGTAAGTCTTTCCAAGAAAAGCAACTAACCTCTAGGCCCTCGCCTGTGCAAAAATATCTTTTCTGTATAACATGGATGCAACATATTTAAATTCCTATCTTAATATTAAGAAAGGATCATTGACTTCTATTTAATTATTACAACAAATACTTGATGTATAAAAAGTTCTATGTATGAACAGTTAAGTGGAATATGAGGGGAGGAAGAGATGTAGGGAAGCGAGAAGGAGATACCCAGGAGAAAGGAAAAGAAGAAATGACTAAGTTCTGAAATATTTTCACACTTTACATTCAGAGCTGAAGAATGTGATTGTCTTATCTCTGCTCTTTGAAAGTCTAATTGTTTAACAAGAGTTTTATCTGTCTAGCTGCTCTCCTCTTGACATATCAGAGGCTTCACTAGGAATGAGTTAGCCATAGCACCAGACAGGGAAGGATATGAGATAAGGCAGCCCACACAGACAAGACCATTGTTAACCAAAGGCTGGTTGAATTTAAATTAGGGCCTTGCCTGGTTGTTTTTCAATCCCACATTTGCCTAGTTGTGTTAGAGTGGAGAGTAGGAGAAAATTGTGGATTCAGCAAATATGGACACCAAGTCTCTCACTTGGGCAGGATTCCTGCTTCTCTTTCCCCATTCCTCTCACCCCTGTGGTCTGCTCCTTTAGTATATCCTAGGGCAGGCATCACACACTTTTTCTGTAAAGGGCCAGAAAATAAATGTTTTAGTCTTTCAGTCTAGACAGTTTCCACTGCAACTACCCGACTTTGGCATTGTAGCCCCAAAGCAGCCAGAGACAAGAGGTAAATGAATGGGTGAAGCTCTGTTGCAACAAAACTTCATTTGCTAAAATAGTGGCAGGCAAAAGGAGTGCAGACCGTACCTTGCTGACCCTGCTGTCCTAGGGTATAAGAGTACAGGCTTTAAAAGAGACAGCCTTGAGTTCAAATTAAAGCTGTCATTTATGAGGTTTATAACATTTGTCAAGTCACTTAACCTCTCTAAGCAGCTTTTGTCTCATCTGCAAATTGGGGATAATAATGCGTGCGTTACAGTATAATGAGAATTAAATCAGATCATTTATAAAAATTGTCCAACACTGTGCCTGATTCGTGTTGTGTCTTCAATAAAGGGAAATTGTCATTAATAGTCACTCATTCATTCATTCATTCATTCAGTTAGTCATTTGACAGATATTTAGTGAATGCCTATCATGAGTCAGGCGCTTGGTTGGGATACAGCAATACGTAAAGTCTATCCCTGATCTAAGGAATCACACAGTATTGGAGGGAAAACGAACACATGTACAAGTATTTATAGGGTCAGGAGATTAGTAGTAAGAAAGATACCATAATTCAAAATGCTTTGGGAACTAGTAAGAGTATATCCAGTTTAGTCTTGAAGCTACCTTGCTTTGAATGATGCTCTTTATACTTAGAGAAGTTGGTAATTTATTTCTATATATTGGATTTGAGATAGCTCATAAAATCCAAGTAAAACACATTCATAAAGGGGGGAGAAGATAATCCATGAGAATTGACTAAAAATAATGAATACAGTGAATAAAGGAAAAAGGAAAAAAAACTTCCAGAGTTTAATAATTTAATTGTGTCTTTGTGGAATACCTGCCTGGATACATTGTCATTTTTGATTAGAAATATGAATTTTGGGAAGGGGTGATAGTTTAAGCTAATGTGCCCCTGAAGGAATCTGAGAGGGATCTTCCTATATCTGCCTCTAAAAGTATGTATCTAGGAGTTAAAAATAAATACAAGTCACCGTGACTCCTAGAAGTCTGTATACTTGGGAATGACACAAGGTTCCTACTCTGTCGCAGGTTTGGTTTGAAGGAAACCCTTAAAACCTCCAAATCTTTAAGTTTCAGCCTAGCTTTTCCTTTCGCTGAACTGTTAACATGTCACTGTTAGGGGGAGCTCGTGTAGCTCTGCGATCATCAGGAGAGCTCTTTCAGTAGATTCGGCTCTCGTGATGGGCACAGTAACGGGCAGTGGTGAGCAGCTCAGGGGACATAGAGGTTGGACGGCTCTCTGCAGGGTGGCAGAGCTGGTGAAGGAGACAGTGCTGCTGCCACAGAGAAGTAGAGAGCAACTTTTATTAATAATGAGATACCTGTTGGGGAATTTTAAAATAACAGAGGGGGCGAGATTTGTGGGGCCTGCCTGTTCTGCATTAGCAGATGGAACAAGAATCTGCCAAAGATGAGGCATAATAAACACAGGGATTGAGGAGTTAAAGAACTGGCTGCCTAACCATTTATTTTCCTTACCTGCTCATTCTTCCTTCAAATATTTCTAAAGTACTTATTTATAAGTTTCAGAATCACTTCTCATTAAACTCTAAAAATAAGTTTGTGGGGTTTTTTTTTGTATTAAGCAACCAAAGAGAAAGGGGAAAGAGAGAAAAGATGGTAGTACAACTCAGGCACATGTACATGTGTGTCAATGTTTGTGTGTGTGTAGGGGTGTGTATATGTGTGTGTGTGCATGTGTGTCAGAAAATTGATAACATGAAGAGGACAAGCATTCCAAGTGTCAGTGACTGGCCTCTTCTGAAAAGCACGGAAGGCTTTGCTCATTACCGCGAGTGGTACCTGAATATCACCAAAAAGTTGGAGTTAACAGATATTCTGGGCCAACAGCACAAAATTGGCTGTTCTTGTATCCTCCTAAGTAAAGCACATTACTCATAATGTTAGCAGAATAATGTCAGCAGTATACCAGGGCAGACAGACAATGATAAAATGGGTATATTAGTGATAAACAGGTTACTTACAGGAGTTATAAATCTAAAACTCTCCTTCTTTATTTTCCATTATTAAATGGATTTTATTGTATGGCACAGAGGGGCAAGACCTCACTATCAGAAATAAATAATTAGAAAAATACACAAATATTTAATATACGTGTCTGTACTGCATTTCCTTAATTCTAATATCATCTATTGCAGAAGGAGTTTGATTTAATAATCATTTTTCTGGACCAAAGAAATTCATTAAAGATACATAACAACTAAAAAGCAAGTTCCAGTTATTTGAAAACTTCAAGACATGGAAATAAGTGCTTCTTAATCAAAGAAATGTGGGTTATATACATTGTCCACACTTTTATTGAAGGATGAGCAGGCTGGTCAGGCAGGACTAGAAGTGAGCTTATAAACTAAGTAGACAATCTTCTGACAATCCCATTGTCAGTGCACCATAAATAACCACCAATAGGAAACTTGCCAGTTTGTACCAGAGGATATGCCACTCAGGCCTTAAAGAACTTTGGTTCCCTTTCCAGCGGTTCATCTCACTGGCTATGCAATCCGGGGTCAGCCTCCTACTCATTAAGTCCCATCTTTAATGAGACCCTCTGTGACATATAGCCCCTGAATGCACAGATTGGGTTTCATCACCCTATTTTGTACTTTTTCAGCGTCTCCTACTTCTCATTTATAGCAATTATTACAATTATAATTAAAATATTTGTGTAATTATTTATTAATTACACAGTCAGGAAGCGTGGGTCTCATTCATCAATGTATTTCCAGCTTCTACTTTGGTGCCCGGCCTATGGTCGATGCTCCAACTATATTTGTGGAGAAAATAAAATTATTTCACTCACTAGGCACCAGCGTTTCCATCAGTAAGATGAGGACATTACACTGAAAGATCTCCATAGGGTCCTTCCTGCCCTAGAATTCTGTGATTAATTTTATTTTAATGTATCCTCATTTAAAATTTTATATCAGAGGAAATTCCAAGTTTTAATTATAAATTGTCCATGCATCCAAAAATAATAGTAAGTAGAATATCAGTTTGGGAAAGACTCCTGTAGTATGCACATTTTATGCAATAATTTGAGAGAGATGGAAATTAACTATTGATCTAATTTAAAAAAATGGGCTAGCAGAGTGTTCTCCCTTGGACTATAAGCTCCTTGAGGGGAGGGACCTTGCTTTACTTATCTTTTTAATTGTAGTTCCTAGTAGAGAACCTGGCATACAATCTCTGTTGAATTAGTAAGGCAGGTTAAGTGAATAAAACGATGGGAAAATAGGAAGAAACAAGGAATGTAACGGAGAATTTTGTAGACAGAAGTCTCAGGAATTTAAAGGAAAAACAGGATTAGATAAAGATACTTAGGTAGGAAGCATTAATAAGAATGATTTACAGAATTTCAGGCAAAGACATTTCTGCATTTAAAAGCAGTTTTCAAATTATTAGCTGCAATAATATGTTTCATCCTCTACATTTAAAATAATGGAGGAGACCCAGTGCTTGACTGGAGGCCTCCCCACCCCCACGACTAGTCAGTTTTGAAAAACTCTTCCTGAAATTGAGATATTGTGTGCAACCATAGCCACTACCTGGCTATCCGTCAAAATAAGGCAGCAGCAAGTACGTTGAAGATGCATAAAGTTTTCCAGGTAGCTGAGCACCTCTTAATCGAAGACCGTTTACAAAATAAAAGCTGTTTTTCTTTTTCCTTAGGTTGTTAGAGCACTTCTAAGGGGTGTTCTTAGTTTAGCAAGAAGAGGAGAACCGCTGCTTTACAGGTGCTTTAAGAAGATCAGAAAACATTTTTTCCTGTTACTATATTGTTATTTTTCCTCCCTTTGCCCAGAGAATCTTCAGAACCGACACATTTTTACTCCCAACTTCACACAAGTATAACACTCAGTGGCTCTTTATGGATGAAAAGCTCGAGCTACTCAACAGTTGCAACAGGACCAAAGATCCTTCAAAATCAGATTCCTACACAATATTATTTCATTATTTTCCTTGAATTCAGGACACTTGTCTATATCTACTTATCAACTAGTAAACACAGAGCAGATATGATTTGAATATAAAAAGCAAAATATAAAGAGCAGAATTTGGTATCGTTTTTTTTAGGTCTATGTAAATCCTATCCTCACAAGCAGTTTTCAAAGAAGGATGACCAAATCACAATGTTGAATATAAAATCGTAGTCTTGCTCCTGCTTAAGTTTCATCAACGTTGCTGTTTCAAACCAATGACACCCACTAATGTCTTTATCAAGGGAAAAATAGGGTTGGCCCAGCGGCATAGTGTTTAAGTTCTTATGCCCCATTTTGGCAGACTGGGGTTCACCAGTTCAGATCCCAGGTGTGGGCCTACACACCACTCGTCAAGCCAGACTGTGGCGGTGTCCTACATACACAACAGAGGAAGGTTGCCACAGATGTTAGCTCAGGGACAATCTTAGGCAAGCAAAAAGAGGAAGATTGGAAACACATGTTAGCTCAGGACCAATCTTCCTCACCAAAAAAATGAGGGGGGGAATAAATCATGAGTCAATTATCCCATTTAATTTTAATCATTAAACTGGTTAACCAGAAGTTCTAAACTTCTGTGGCTTTATCCTTCCATTGCTTCCCACTTCCCACTTTCATGTCATGGCCCACATAGAAGAGAAGAGACTGTTTGAGGCCTGAGACGATGGTACTCAAGTTCCTCTCCTCTCCTCGTCCCACCACCTTGAAGACTGAAGGCTTGGCTTGGCCCATTTCAATCCATGCATTTTTTGGCCCATAAGTGTACTTTAGCTCTCTCACCTAGAAATGTGACCAGAACTCTGATTCATTTATTTTTTTCTTTTTCAATTATTTTTCCTGACCCAGGGTTTGTGCTTAGATATGTACAAACCTAATGGCAATTGCTAGGTGACTTTGCCCTGTGTAATTTGGCTATATGGTCAGCAGTTGTTCTTGTTGCCATGGTAACTTGCTCAGAACAAATGATGTTTCCTCATATTGGGGGGGGTCACATGACTCTCTTGGGCTGGTCAGTTGCACTTCTTTCCTTTGTTATACTTATTAGGTTAAATTACAGTTATTCTTTATTTTTATATTGTAAGTTCTTGGAGGCAAGGAAGTACATCTAATTATCCCCCTGGTATCTAAGACAATGCATAGCACCTGGTAGAGTTCCTAAAAATCTAAGTTTGACTCACTCAACAGTCTGGCTAAACAAAGCTAATGTGAAGCTGACATCATTGAGATTCTTTGAATATCCATACAAACAGTGAGAATGTCTATAGCCACAAATTTGGGGGTGTGAGCACCCACTGCAGAAAGGCAATGCACTCTTTTATTTAAGAGAGAAAGAGTCCCAAATAGATCACAGAAAATGTTATCACCTGCATTTAAGGATTATGACTAGGGAAAAACACACTGCCTTTTATATCCCTCAGTCGTTATGACACAGACACCTATAAATCTACTCTGTTGCTATTTGGGGATTATCAAATCTCTGGTAAGCAGTACAGTAGAGCTGGAATATGGATTTTGTTGAGTCTGAAGCATGAGTTAGGGGAAGGAAATAAATGGGAAGAGGCTGACAGGTTGAAAGATGGAGTAAGAATCAAAAGAGATTGAATTGTAGTGTTTAAGTTAGGGAGAAATGATGTTCAACCCAAGGGCAGTTTATATTGCACTGAATCAGTTAATAGAATTGAGGACAAAGGTCTATATTGATACATTTAAGTTCTCTATTCACTGTGCAGTATCAGTGAAGAAGGCTAATAGAATGCCAACTAAGATTAGGGGAAATATTAATAATATGTAATACTTCTGCAGAGCATCTCATAAAATCAAAGACACTCTGAGTTAGAAAGTATCTTAGAGGTCATATAGTCTACTTCTCTCACTAATGTCTCCTTAAACTTTTGTGTTAGAGACACCCTTCTGAATGCCAGAATTCAGAGCAGCACATTTGGAGGGATTAAAACACTCAAAATAACAACTAATAAGTTAGCAGTTATTAAAACTCGGCAACTACCATGACAAATCTGACAAGCATGAGCTTGCTCTTTAAAAGGAAAAAAAAAGAATAAAAGCAACCCACACTGTGTCTCTAGCGGCCCACACATGCCCCACACACCTCTCCATAAAGACAATGGGAGCATGGCAGAGCCACGTGTTCTCTTCTTACTGAGCCTGTCTTTGTCAGTTTCCCCTTTCCCCAGTAAAGCCTATTCCTTGTGTGACATCGTAGAATCTGTCCCAAACCCTGACGCATATCATGGCTATCTCAAAGGGACCCACCTTGCAAGACACCCCTTGTAGTATGTTCTATAAGTCCATTTCTCTTCCTTGAGGTCTCTTCCCTAAATTGTCCAATGTTGGGAGCATATTCCGTCCACAGAGGGCATGAGTTCTGCTTCCAGCAGCAGATGAAGAAAGAAACAGAAGTCTGATAGTCTACTCTTGTTGCTTCTCATGGCCACATGCTGCTCTTGGGTCCTGATCTCTGCCACGATGATGTCCTTGCTGATCTGGGTGCTGTGACACCACAGTGGCACATAGTGCCATTTACGTGTTAGCTATTATTAGTGCTATTGTTATCACTGTTATTTTCATATTATAGTATTATATATTATGTATACTATTATATAGTAAAGTTGATATAATGATTATTATGTAAATAACCTTTTTCTTATTGTTATTATTATTATTCACAATCTTTTACCTCAATCTCTTAAGAAGACATGTATTTTGAAATTCCTATTATGGGATTTTTACTTTAAAAAGCAATATGGACATAAATGAAGATATTATGTAATATTCTCGGTGGCGTATAGAGCAGAATCCCATAATAAAGCCCATTAATATTTCTGCAAATAAACCTATGAATACATACAGTAAGTGGGAATAAAGACTATAGACAGCCTCTCCTTATTTCAGGTCAGGATTTGGCAGCGATTGAGTTAAACATCTTTTGGTTTTCTAACTTTTTGGATTTTGGAAATGTAGACAAGCGATCTGTGTTGTTATTATTATTATTATTATTGCTATTGTACTTATTATTATTTTTTTAAATGACTATTACAATTTACCGTCCTGATTATTCTCTGCATGGTTCCCAGCTTGTTGCTATCTTGCCTAAGCTCAAGGTTCCCAGAATGGAACATGTTATTTTCAGTGTGACATGCTGGGCTCAGGGTAGAATTGATATATCACCCTCTTAATGTTGATATTAATACTATTGTGGCCAACTCACCACACTATGGTTTTCAGTCAACAAAAGCTTTATTTCTTTTTCGTATGTGCTCCTATATAATCTCATGTCCTCTCTTGTTTTTTAGTGAAACTGGTTTTTGGAAACTAAATTTCTCCTTATGAAATCGTTTCTCCCCATGAAATTTCATTTTTAAGTCTTGGCTCATTTTCTCAGTCTGATGAGATAATTTTGGATCCTGATTCTGTCATCTCAGTATCTGCTATTGCCATGCATCAGATATAACTTTGATCAGCATGTCTTAATCCAATTTGGTGAGAAAAATATTGAAGAGGACAGTGCCAAGGGCAGAGTTGACATTGTTCGTTAGTGAACATTAGTCAACAATATTTGGAGTAGTCATTAAACAAAGTTCATCAAACTGTATGACAATTCATATCTCCATCCTTGTGTCTAAGAATATCAAGAAAATCTTTATCTGAGGTCCTGTTAAAATCCACTTTCAATCTGTCTACAGAAATCCCATGACATGTACTATAGTAGCCTGAATAAAGAAGGAATTAAGGTGGATCTCACTTAATTTAGTCTTTCTTCCTTCCATCCTTCCTTCCCTCTTTTCTTTTTTGAGGAAGATCAGCCCTGAGCTAAGATCTGCCGCCAATCCTCCTACTTTTGCTGAGGAAGACTGCCCCTGAGCTAACATCCGTGCCCATTTTCCTCCGCTCTATATGTGGGATGCCTACCACAGCATGGCTTGCCAAGCCGTGTCATGTCCACACCCAGGATCCGAACCGGCGAACCCCGGGCCGCTGAAGCAGAACGTACACACTTAACTGCTGCGCCACCAGGCCAGCCCCTAATTTAGTCTTTGTAAATCCATGTTCCCTCTTAGTGGTTGCTATCTCTCTCTCAAAGTCATCATAAAAATCTGTCCCCACATTATCAAGTCTGTGTTCTTTGGTCTAAATATAACAACATTCCTTCTTTCCACTTTTGAAAATAAGAACATCTGCTCATCTCAACTTTCACAGCACCACTTCCATTCCCCATAGATTCTCAAAGAATTATTGAAAACAACTAAATGTGAAATACCCTTGACATTCTGATATATGTTAAAGATGACCACACAATTTATCATCCAAATAAAGATATTTTTAAAAGAGAAAGGAGACCTATTAATAAGTATCCTGGAAAGGCAGGCATAAGCTGGAACTGTCTCGGGCAAACCAGGATGTATGGTCACCCATAAGTGAACATGGCTGAGCATCCTCAGTTCATTCAAAGTTAGAAAGTGACTTTTACAATCTCCTCACCTGGCTAGCTTCAGGCCAATATTGGGCTTAACCATTTTAATGGACAGTTGTCCTCCATTCCAGAAGAGGATGAGAAGTAGAGCAGCATCCCCCTCCCCATTCCAAAAACTCATGAATCATTCCGTCTGAGGAATAAAAGATGCTTGAGTGCTTTTCTGGCTCTTCTTGAACTGAACAGCACTTGAAAAAGAAGGAGGAGGAGGAGGAAGATGAGAAGGAGAATATATTTCCGGCCATATGTATTTCTCAAGCTTTAGCTCATTATGTGCTATAGCTTTCCTGACTCTATATTTTACAAATATTCTCTTCTTTTCTATTTGCCTTTCTATCATGTGCACAGATTCTCATGAAATTTGAGGTCTTCACAGACTCCTGTTGATGTCTTTAGATATGCCTTCCCACCCTTTTCTTCATTTTCTGAATTGTTTGCAGAAGAAAAACTGAAATTTCTTTCTGAATACCCTAATTAACCTCTTGAGCTTTCCTTCATTCCAGAACCTTAGCCATGGTTTCATCCTTCCCTTTATCAGGACTTTTTGAAGTCTCCCTTCCTGACTTCTGCGCGTCTGATTAAACTTATTCCTCTCACTAGCTCTCGTGAGATTTAAGATGTCCTAGACACTTTTTCCTATGATCTTGTCATTTTTCACACTCACAGTCTACTTGATGGCCAGAATTAATTTGAAAACTAGCAGTTTTCCTCATTACTTATTCTATCTTCAGCATAATTTACACATTTGTATTAAGACATCCCTTTTCAGTTTCATTTTCCTTTAAGCCTCTCAATCCCTGGAAAAAGTAAAAGAACCCAAAGAACACAAAGTAAATTTAGAGTCATTTGGAAAGTCTTAAGGTATTATTGTGAAATAAAAACTGAGTGGAGTAGGAATGTGAATATGGTGTTTTAATAGTCAATGACAAGGCCTTTCCAGTAATCTATCAAAACATGCTTTGCACCCAGAACCCTAGAATCATTAAATAGGAGACAGGACAGAAATCAGGCCACTGTGAAGATAGGGGAACTTTCTCTCATTAAAAGTGACATTTATTAATTTGAAACAAGTTGCTGAGGAGCTCCTTTTTTCCCTATATTTCTCTGAGGGGATTTTAAATCTACTCCCTTGGAAGATGTAGTATGACAGGAACACTTCCGGTGCTGCTGTCTTCCCACTTCATTAGCTTCCTGCTCAACAGGAGGGATGACTGAATGAGGGAGGCAGGTAAGAACCCCACAGCCACCAACCCATTTGCTGTGGGCCGAGGCACCTCGAGGAAGAGCTGGCACTTGGACTACCCATTCTCAGGCTCTGCAGGGATTTGATTTCTTCCTCCCTGTGGTGTTGGATGAAGGAGGGTCTGCTTGGGCTGGCTGACCACATCCTGTGATGAAGGGTCTCGTGGGTTCCAGGGGGTTTAGGGAATAATTTGGGAAGGTTCAATGTATTTTTCAGCCCAGTCTTTACAAAGAAGCGTTTTAAGACCCAAGTTGTGGGTTTTTTGTTTTTTTTTTATGACAGTTGGTGCTGACTTTTGATCATTTATACTCCACTGGACAGAACCTAGGAAGTGATTAAGATTAACGTAGGATTTAGACAGAAAAGTTCACTTTGGACTTTCCCTGCAAATACCTAAAGGGAGCACTTGGAGTGCTCTTTAGAAGCATGGCATTTTCATATACTTTTGTTAATTCCCTCTTGGAACTTTAACCAGGAGTTTGGCAGTCTGATTAGTCAGGGGCATTTTCTGAAAAAAAAAGAATAATTATGGAGGGATAATTGCGCTAAAAGTAATTAAAGCATTATTCAGCCATACTGATTTTAATATTGTAGCAGCATTGCATTACTAGCCAGGCAGATCAATAGACTTCAATAAAAAGTCTAGAAATGTATCCAAACACCTGTAGTCATTTAGTGTATGATAGAGGTGGCATTTCAAATTAGTGGGACACAGTATGTACCAAAATACAGTGTTGGGACAAATTTGGAGAAATTTAAATTTAGGTTCATTTTTACTGTATTCTGCAAAATAATGTTCATTTGTAGTAGGGAGTTAAATAATCTGTAGCGTTTATTGAGTATTTAATATATGCCAGGCACTATGCCAGGTAGTTTACATGGATCATCCCATTTACTACTTTTAAATGTCTTGTGAGGTAGATATTAATGTTAATCGTATTTTATTATGAAGAAATTAAAGTACAGATCAGCTTAACCCTTAGATCACTGGAGGCTGAATAGAGCACACAGTTAAGGTGAGGGGGTTAGGAATGGCTTCTAAGATCTAACCTCCAAGCTCGTTACGCCTGGAAAGAACTAGAAGAGACCTTGGTGAATATGTATGTATGGTTGTAGTATAGAGGAGATCTTTCAGAACTTGACACCAAAAACAAAAGCCATGAAGGAAAATATTTAACTACATAAAAATTTCAAGCCTCCTATATGTAAGAACATGCCATAAGTGAAATAAGACAAATCAATGCTATTTTAAATATGTATGACAGAGGATGTATTAATGTACTTAATATATAGAGAGCTCTGAAAAAAACTTACTACCTTAGAAGAAAAATGGACAGTAGACTTGAAGGCAATACACAAAAGAAATTCAAATAGCCCCAAACATGAAAAGTGATCAATTTTACCAGTAACCAAATAAATGCAAGTAAGACAAAGGACATTAATCCACAACTTTATTTGAAATAGTGGAAATTTGGAGACCTAAGCTTTTAACTTCAGGGAGTTTATTAAAGGTAATAGAATTTCACATAGCCTTTAAAATAATATTTTAAGATTGTAATGAAATGGAAAAATACCTGGTGTACTGACAAGACAAGTAAAAGAAAGCATTAGTGTCTTAATTTTGTTTAGAAACAAGGCACAGATATACATACGAAGAAAGCCTGGTATGTAATGCAGCAAACTGTTAACAGTGATCATCTCTGAGTGGAAGATTTAAGGTTGAATATTTCTCTTTTCTTTTTATCTTTCCCCCCTATTTTCCAAACATTCTATCATGTCCATGTGTCACATTTATATTCAGGAAAAATATATATACACACGCGCACATGCATGCACTGTGAAATAATGACTCAAATCCAGGGCCACTTCAGAGTATTGTTTCCCTTTGCTAGTTATTTCTAGTTTACAAAGCTCAATCACATACACTTTCTTGTTTAACAGAAACACTACCCCAGGTAGGTTTCTGCTGCCACTTGTAATAGCTTAATTTTCTATTTCACACATTTGGAGAATAAGAGAATTTGTCTCCCAAGAATCCACTATTAGAATTCCTGGTCTTCCTTCTCATTTAAAATATATTCCTCCATTCCAATTCATTGGAACCATCATCCATGATTCCCCTTTTGCAAAGAACCAAAGGATTTCACTACAGTTGATCTAGAAGGCAACCTTTATCCAAAGTAGCATGGTAACCAGCCTCGATATTCACCTTGGCCCAGGTTTGAAGCATCGAATAGTCTGTGGACAGAGCTAACAGATGATCTCTGTGCCTCAAACGTATCATCCCTGGACTTCTTGAATTAGATGATGGTCTCTTAGGTCCCTTCAGTGTCTGACAGTTTCAGATTCTGTTCTCTGCTCATCCGGTCTTCCTCATTGGTTCCAATCGCTAGTTCCTGTTCATCTTTGTAATTCATTTTACTTCCTCCCTCATGTCCAAGGCCAGGCCATTCTCTTTGTATTCTCTCTGGAGCCTGGAGAGGCATGGCCTTATCCTTTCTGGAATCTGGGTTCACCACATTTAGCTTCTGTTGATAACTGCCTTCTGTGACTCGGTGAGCCATAACTCAGCCCACAGACCCTGAACTGCCCTCAGAAATTATGTGGTCTCAGCACACATTATGCCATCAACTCCACTGAACTGAATCTCACCTGTTTTTTCTGCCTGCTTCTCTTTATTTTTTCCCCTTTTTCTCTTTTTAAACTCATATGTCCCTTAAAAGCTCTAGTTCCATTACATTCTTTCTCAGCACACTGAGACAATTCTAGATTCCAGGTCATCAGCTTTAGCCTATTGTTTCTTCGTAAAAATTTAATATAAACATTAGCTTCTCTTTACGTAATTTTGGTTCATTGTTTGCTGCCTGAGAGAGGACAAATCCACAATGAGGATCAGGGAGGAGTTTTTCCCATGAGCCCCAGCCCTTCTTTCCTGCAGCCTTTCAGTCATTCTGCACAGATGTCGCTTCTGTTGGTTCTCGCCACCTCACCCCACCCCAGACTGGGCAGTTCACTAATTAAATGACTGAATTCAAGAGTTCCAATGCATTACGGGCTCAGACACTATGGCATTATGTTTACAAATACATATTAATTTTATTGAATTTATATTATGTCACTGTAGGTTCAGCAAACAAACATTTCCGCCCTCTAACCAGCGATCCTATGCTCTGTGGAGTTCAGGAGTTCTGAAATTCACAGATGCTGTGGGTGATATAAGCCTGGAACTATTATCCATGCTCTCTGATGTAAAATTTTATATTCATAAAAACATTAGTCGCCCTAATAAATAGTAAATGTTAGAAATGTATACTTAACATTTCTACTAATACAATGTTGAAAAATTATTTATAAATTGGAATTGTGTGTAACATTTTTTTTGAGAAATAAAGAGACTTTGCTGCTAAGAAAATATTTCAATGCCACTGGTCTATTTAATGTCAAGCAAGCATTTTAGGCTCATTTTTATTTTCCAAAAGGTTGTTTTTGTGTGTACAGGCACAGCCTGACTCAGTCTCTATGAGTGCATATTAACTACTTGATACCTTATTTTCCTTACCTAAAAAATGGAGATAATACCTCATGGATCTGTCTTGCAGAATAAATAATGGAAACCATTGCAGCATTCAGTAAATATAAATTGCTGTGTGAACATTACTAAATCATATCCATTGTACTGTGTGCAGAAGCACTTTTCATTTGGGTTCCTTGCTAATGCATTAATCTGTTGCCAAAGGTTAGACCCTGGAACTGATGTCAAATGTGGATGAATTTGTTTCCCTAAGTACACATAGCTTTCAAAGGCAATATTTACTGATGAGAGACAGCACATTTTTATTTTTTTAACTTTTAATAGCAAACACGGCTTGTCTGTGAAAGCAAGTATCTCCAAAAATCAAAGATATTCCCCCTGAGTCCCAATGGTTAACTGTGACCCCCTTCTCATGGCTGGTATTCTGCCTGATGGGTCTTGCTTCCAAGATGGTGACATGAGGAGGGGTCACAGCTGTTGGATCCCTCACTGATTGATGTACCAATGAGATGCCACAGGAGATCAAGGCTGGCCTTTTAGACTATGCATTCCTTCACATTCCTCATTGTGTTGACTGCCAGGCGAGAACAAGATATGGGGCACAGTCCCTCAGCAACTCACTCTGGTTATAACAGCTGCCATTAGCTCTTACATCACTCTCCAAATCCCCAAAATTTTAGCACTTAATGTCCTTTGGTATTATTTTATGATGACTATTTTCTAGTTTATAATTTGTATTCTCTACCTCCCCCACAAAAGAGAAAGCCAATGCTAAGAGTTCAGTGAGCAGGTTCCTGATTTTGATAATTTGGTAGACTATAGACTATTTAAGATAGCTTTTATTATTTATGTTACATCACTAACCATGAAGAAATGCTTGACATTTATTTCCCACAATATGAGAAATTGCCAAGGTTAGCCCATTTTCTGTGCATTTCTGTAAATACAGTTATGCTGAAAGGCAATTTTAATGTTATATTTCTCCCATGTGCCATGCTTCGGGCGTCTATCTATCTTGGGATCCAGTTAAATCACATGTGATGGTTTGATAAGTCCTGTTGTGATTGAGCAAAAGGAAGCAACTTCCTTAGGTCTGGATCAGCTGCTTGGTTTCTATTATCTGTAAATTTTGAATATTATTTGAAAAATTAAAACAACAACACGGATTCAAATGCCTAATATATGTTTGAAATAAGATATTCCAGAAAATGTTTTATCATGTGTTCATTTATAGATAATATCAGTCAGGGATAAGCCTGGCTCAAGGTGAGTAGTAACTGAGACCAGGAAGGATGGGATGTTTTCAATTTTACATTTTATTTCATAAGAATAGGGGATGCAGTTGGGATCTATTCTTACAGGGTAGGTGGGTAGTGAATTTAGTAGCACGGAACTCAACCAGATGTTCTGAGCCCCAAATATAATGCTGAATGAAGGAATGAGTGAATGATGGAATGGTGAGTGAGTATGAAAAGCTGAGGATATATAATATGAAAATTAATAAAAGTACATTTAAGCAGAATCAATATTCTGCATGAAAAATAAAGTCTATATCGCACCCTCCATTTCACAGATCTTTTTTGCTTTTCCTTTTCTGGCCACATTTCTCCAGTTCCATTTCTTCTGGTCACTTCTTGTATTTGCCAGAGCCAGTTCCTCTGATCGATGATAATCAGCATCAGTTCCCTGTGGTTCTTCGTGGATTGTTTTCCAACTGAATAGTAATTTTTTCTTTAACATTGCCTACTGTTTTAATTTTCATGCCTGTTTAAAATTCTTCATTAACTTTAATTAAGCTTTCCCAAGGCTTAAATACCTGTAAAACTTTTTAAAACTTAATCATTTGATTTGTCTGCTCAGCTTTCCTAGTCTTTCCTAGGTTTAAGACTGTTAAGCCTAAAATTGTGCCTGGGAGATGGTGTGATCACAGAGGGGAAAAGAAATGATGGCATTGTTAGTGAAAGTTTAATGATGAGTTTTGCTGGAAAAATCTCACACTTCACTGTTCTTTGTGTTTCATGCTGATAAGCAGCAAATAATTTTAAATGCCTTCATTTTAGATTTAATTTATTAAAAACACTTACAGTTTTCAAGTCCACATAAATACTGTGTAAAGTTCACCCAGTCTAGAAGAAAATGAACCTTATACTGTTCTTTGCAAATTTTGTTGCTTACCTCAGCAACTCTCTTTGATTTTAGTTCTGTAGACCATTAATTATTTTCTTAAACCTGCATTCATTTTTCTGATTAAAATTTGGAACTGGCAGTTAATCTTAAGGATGAAGTACAGTCATGCATCCCTTAATGCCCAGAATATGTCTGTGAAATGCCTCTTTAGGAGGTTTTGTTGTTGTGTGAACATCATAGAGTGTACTTACAGAAACCGGGATGGTATAGCCTACTATGCACTTAAGCTATATGGTACTAATCTTATGGGATCACTGTTGTGTGTGCAGTCTATCATTGACCAAAATGTCGTTATGCGGGACATGACTGTATTCTGTTTTTCTTCAATTTATAGAAACAAAAACCAAGAGAGGTTAAGTTTACAAAGCTGGATACTAGCAAAGTCAGACCAGAACCCAGGGATTTGGCTGTTTTGGGGTCTGTCCACACACCAGTCGTCAGGAATCTTCACTCTAACTGTAAACCATATAGACATGACAACTGGTCTGAATATTACCATTGTCACCTCACGTCAACTCAAGTCTAGATGTAGTGGAAGTATTAGGATGTGTGTGTACCTTCTTAAGGCTCTGGTTATTTCTAGAAATGGCTATAGAAAGAGTTTACTTTAGTTATAATGGACAAAATTTTCTCCTGACCCTAGGAAAAGTTGTAACCCTCTTACTGTCCTGCTGTATGAACTATGCCTTTATGTCTTTTATATCCAGCAGATGTTTATAGTCAGTATTATAAGATCTACTGAGAATTATCAAAGGATATCTCTTACATTATCTGAGATGGCCCTGGGTCAAATTATTTCCCCTTCCTCCCCACAATGGATATTACCAAGATAGGCTCTGTTACTACTTCTGAGGAAGGGAAATAGAAATATGGATTGCTTTTTGATTAGAAAGCAAACAACCCTCGAGTGCACTATATTAAAATAAATATCAAGAGTATTTGTGGGTATTCTTGCTACAGATTATTTGCCCTGGACTATTATTTTTATTTGGCTTTGTGGTTTTTGAGGTTTCTAATTGTAACATAAACCTTTTTTTATTGTAAGCCATAGAGGCAGCTGGAAAGTGAACCATTTTAATATGGGTAAGTAGATTCTATGGTAAGATTTTGTGATTCTTTTTTTAAAGATTTTATTTTCCCTTTTTCTTCCCAAAGCCCCCTGGTACATTGTTGTATATTTTTAGTTGTGGGTCCTTCTAGTTGTGGCATGTGGGATGCTGCCTCAGCATGGCTTGATGAGCGGTGCCATGTCCGTGCCCAGGATCTGAACTGGTGAAACCCTGGTCCCCCGAAGTGGAGTGCGTGAACTTAACCACTCAGCCACGGGGCCAGCATCTGATTTTGTGCTTTAAAGAACTGCAATTCTTATCTATTTAATCAATATATTGTCTCTTTATTTCTGTTGGAGTACCTTGTTTAATATAATTTGAAATGAAATTAGTTATTTTGATGCAATTGGAAAAGAGTTTTATCTTCTTATTTGACAAGACTACTTATTTGGCTGTTTCAGTCAAATAAGTGATTTGAATGAATTTCACCCTAATTGAATTACCTGTTTTGGTCAGGTTCACCCCTCCACCTCCCATGCACATCCTCCTCATGAGTGACTGTAAGGGGTTGCAGTAGAGAGATATGACCCCACTTGTCTCTCTTCACCATTTTTGAACCTTTTTGATCCTTAGACATTTTAGAGAATTCCCTCAAAAATGCACAACTCTATATTCCTTAGGGAGTCCATATTCTCCTTCAGCATGCCCACTGTATTGGGGATGAGGTCAGTATTCCTGTGACTAATTACTAGCTAAGATGCATGTGTCACAGAGGAAAAGTGTCCTTCAAAGCTAAAGTGATTCCTAACATTGGGAAAAGGGAGGAACATAGAATTGACCTTAAACCTATAGAATAAAGAATGTAAGCCTTCCTAAGTGATTCTCTCTCCTTTGTCTCTGTCGTTGCATCTGGATATTCACATTCGGGATCCACATTTTTATACATAGATGAAGATAGCGTGATTTACTTAAATAAGAAATGCACCAAGCTAACATGGTGTCTAAAAGTCTGAATCTATGACCCTGAGGCAGTTTTCCCAAAACCTTTTGTAAGTAACTTGCAAATGAAGTGCCCAAATTGTATTGTCACTGTAGGGATAGCACAGGAATAAAGAGAACTCCACTAACCTTGATGAGACTACAGTGTCTCCTTGTATTTTCCTTCTAAGGATTACATCCTTCTAAAATCAGGTGTTGGACATCATGGTCATTGTTCAGCATTTGTCAGTTTAAACATATTCTTCAATTCATAGTAAATTTTTCTGTTTAAGAGATTATTTGTATGTTTGAAATAATGGAGTTTCAAAATACCCAACTTGTTGGTATCTACCAGACAAATCCCTCCCTGATCCAGAAGCATAATTGCCTCTGGTTGTTTGAGAAAATAGCCAATTGGGCTTTTGGTTGTGGGTATTCAGCTATTAGATCTGTGCTGTCAGACAGTCCCATCATTCCTACCCTTCTATTTAAAGCTGTGACAGGAACCACATCAAGGAAACCCTACAGACTGCAGAGCAGTTGAGGAGTGGAAATGATTTACCCTTGGAAATGATAAATTCAAACATGGGACAGATATTTTTGAACAGCACTGCTATGTGTCAGGCACTACCCTAGACACGAAGTTGTAGAGATAAACAAAACAGACCAGTCATCATCCTGGTGAAAATCAGACAAACAAGGAAGATAGATAATAAGCAATCACATCAAGAAATAGGTAATTTCCAAGTATGATAGGTGCTATGAAGGAAAAGTAGAGCAATATTAGAGACAGTATAGTCAGAACACTTCACTGACATTGGCAGCGTAAGAAAGGCTCTCTGAAGTTTGGCCTGAAGTCACACTGGGTGGGCAGAGCCTTCCTGGTAGAGGAAACAGCATATATAAAGGTCTTGAAACAGAAAAGCCCACCTGTTTTAAAGAAGGGAAATGAGGTCAGGGAGGTAAGCTCCTGGTGAAACAATGACAGAGGGAGTATATGTGCAGCTGAAGACGTAGCCAGAATCCAAATTGTTCAGGGCTTTGGAAATGAAAGGAAGGATTTTGAACTTTCCAATGTACAAGAAATGAGATGCCACTGAGAAATTTCTAGTAAGGGAATAATATGATTTTTGTTTTGAGAAATTTACTTTGCTATGCAGAGAATGCATTGGAAGAGAGCTAAGTAGGAAAAGGGTGAGGAATTTTATAATCAGATGTTTTGGTTCATTTGTGAGATGATGGTGATTTGATTTAGGGTGGTAACAATTGGAGATAGAAATGAGCAGACAAATTCAAGATGTCTTTTGCAGGCAAAATTGGCTACTTGGAAAATGTGGAGGGTGATAAAGACAATACTCAATGATAGTTTCCCATGTTCTTGATGTAAGCAACTGTGGATAGTGTTACTGTATGCTCAGATGCAAGCAGTATGGGATGGGGGAGAGGGAGATCAATAATTGTCTTCTGCACATGTTAAGTTTGAGATGCTTGTGACATATTCAAGGAGGAATATCAAGGGCATAGTCAAATATATGAATCTGAAATTTAAAAGAGAGGAATAACCTGAGTTAGAAATTTGACTATTTTATCAGAATTTTTAGTTACAGCAATAAAAGCCAAATATGGCTAATTCACCCAAAAATAGATTTATTAAAGGTTATAGGGAAGTTCATACACTTTTCAGGAATACCCATGGGAAACAGGCTCCAAAATCACCCTACAGAAGTCTTCTAGGAAAGATAACAATTCTGCCACCCATGGGCAAAGTCGTGGGTAGTACAGATAGCACCAGCCCTGTACACTGCATGCAGAGGACTCTCTCCCTCTAAGAGTGTTGTCTCAAGAAATGCAAGATAGGCAATGATTAAGGAAGAATAACATCAATAATATATAATTGGCATGTAATCAATAATATATAAGGAAGAATAACATCAATAATAATAATATAATTACCAATTATAAAAACTAACAACTACAGAATCCTTGCTAAGTGCCAAGTACAAGACTGAGCACTTTACGTGGATTATATCATGTAATCACCACAAAAAAACCCATGCGAGAGAAACAATTGCTATGCCCACTTTATAGATGAGCATGTTTAAAAGGGTCACATATTCAATATATGGTGGAACTGAGATCCTAATTTACATAACACTCCAGAACTCATTTTTTTAAAATATGGTAGGTGTTATCATACAGCTGAGAGACCATGGAAAGTAAAAACTAATAACTGTTTCCTGGTTTGGCAACATGGGTGCAGTTGGTGACCTTTGAAAGGGAAACTTCCAATAGTGAAGGAAAGAAAAATCTACAGAGGGCTGAAGGGTAAAGGAAGATAAGATAGTGAGTGGAGAGAGCCGTTTTAGGTAACTATTTCGAGACCTTTGGCTGGGAAGAGAAGTAGAAAGATAGTAGCTGATGAAGGATTGGAGTCTCAAAGGAAGATACCCACCCTTCCCACCTCCCTTCTCTTCCTCCCTCTCTCCCCCTCTCACTATTCCTCACTGTCATCACCTCCTCCTTCCCCCAATCATAAAGTAAACTAATGTACATTTGAATGCTTATAGATAACACTTGGTAATGAAGAAGAGGCTAAGGAAGTAGTAAGAGATGCCATAACCTATGAAGAGAGCTTCCTGAGCACATGGAGGAGGTACTGCCCAGAGGATGTAGAGTGGGGTTGACCTTTAATGGAAGACACTTTTTCACTTTAGCTAGAGAAACAGAGAGGAAGGGAGTGGGTAAAAGACCTTGAAAACTCAGTTGTGGAATAAAAGTAGGGGCTATTCCTAGGATTTCTATTTGTTTCCAGTCAAGTATAGCGTAAGATCATCAACTGAAGCAAGAGGAAGGCGGGGATAGTTGGAAATTTAGTAGCGGGGGAGAGACCGGCAATATTTCTTTAACACAAATAAGAGAGAACCAGCTGACAAGAAAATGTAGTGAGATTTCCAGGCAGTGTTGAAATTTTGAATGTTAATGATCATGAAATTAAAGTGATACTAATCAGAAAAGTTGTATTATCCCTCCCATTCCCAGAAAGACGTTTTAAAACTATAATGGTGGATAGAGTGTGGAGAATGGATTGGGGATTGAATAAGGCTTGCAGAAGACAGACATCAGCATCCTCACAGAGAACAATTCTTCCCTTTGGGAAAATGGCTGTCTATTGTGATATTGTCTGAGTATAATTCTATGGACCCTGGTCATGGCTTTCATTGTACAGAATATATGGTCAAGGCACTGAGATAGATGCTCCCAGTTAAATGCAAACAACAGAAACATACACAGGTAATTATAGTGCAGTAAACAAAATGTGTCTCATTAGAGAGAGTGGGGTGAACTTTCTTTCTGAAGTTCTTGCCTCCTCTACTATATACTATATACTTCATCTAAATACTGACATATACCCATTAGCCAATCATCTCGGTTAGTTTCCTCACCACATTCAGGAATCCATACTTTGAATGTTAGAGGTATATTTTAAAAGTACATTAAGTACTTGGTAGTCAATGTAATGTAAACATATGATTAAATAAATGGTGCCACCTAATATCCTTAAAGGAGGAAGAATAAGAAAAATAAGTAAATATTTCCATTGTGCTATTTTTGCTTTCCAAAAGGTAATTAAGCAAAACATTTTGTCCTGAGTTAAGTGTTTAGCATCAGAAAAAAAACTTATAGAATACATGTGAAACTGACAAAGTTTTTGTGAAATCTCTTTTCCTTTACTAAGGATCATCATCAGTGCATGATGCTCATCTTTAACAGCCAGCAGTTTGCCTTCAGAACTGAATGTTAAACTGAAATAATTCACTGTGCTATCATTTTTATTTCCCCACTGTGGGAGTTAGAAGACATTTGGGTATTGGATGTAACACAGAATACTTGTATGCTATATACAGTGTTGCAGAATAAGGATGATTTGGGCAACAATCTACTCCAAGTGAAGTGTGAGATACATGGTAAACCAATACTTTTTTCCATGAGGTTTTGATGGAATAGACTAACTTTCTAAAGGAAAAAAATCATCCTCTTTTTCAGCATGACTTAGGTGCTTGGAGATATCTCATTTCCAGCTGTGGCAAACACTGCCATATGGCCATGGCTTCAAATAATTTTAATCCTTGAAAATTGGATTTTAAAGTAGAAAACCCAAGGCATGTTGTGAGTTCTCACACTTTGTCTACATTCCTTCCAAAATCTCAACCAGATTATGATGAAAAAGTCAAACATTTATGAGTGAAGAATGAGGCTGCTGTTGATATAATGAGTGATTTATGATTAAAATTTTTAAATTCATAACATAAAATAAGTGCTAATATTGAACTTTACTATAAAAATAAAAAAATCAATCAGATTTATTCACTGTTAGCACTTAAGGACAAATTTTGGAATTGTAACATTGTTCCTAATGCAGATTCACCATTGACCGAATAAAGCACATTTTTGGAAAGGAAGAAAAACTACATTAAATGTGCATTATGTTTTTTAACCAATATCACTTTTCTATATATTATTTCATTTGATTTCATTTGACTTTATTCTTATGTATGACAATCAACATTTGTGTTTGAGCCTTCGCCCAATTCCCAGTCTGCATATTCTACATGACCTTTGGCCTCTGGCCTCACAGTGATGAGCTGCTTTCCTAAGCCAGTGCTTATGATCTTGACCTCTTCACTCGCCTTAGGATTGACAGAATAAATTTGAAGCATATCTAAAGACACTAGGTTTTGTTTGCATTTCATATTTCGTTGAATCTACAGTTTTAATTTTTCCGTAATAGAAGTACATATTGCTGGATATTTAACAACTTCTCTCGAGTATCAGCTGAAAGCTCTTGACAGTTACTGAGTTTTAGTTTCTAATGAAACTCTATAGGTGTCTGGAACTTCTCTTAGTTTTTAAAATCCTATGATCCAGTCTAAGATTTTTGACAATTTCTATTGTCTTTAGTTATTTTTTTCATGTGTATGTGATTTTTTAATTTGAATGACTAGACATAGACATATACACACAGTTTTATTTGCATGTGCATATTTTCTTAGAAATTAGAAAGCATGTGATTTTGGACTTAAAGATAATATGAAAGTGCATTTATTCCCCTACAGTGAATCACTGTTTCAAACAATATCAATATTAATGATAGCTGATATTTATTGAGTGCTTTTTATGAGCCAGATACAATCCTCAGCACTGTAATCAGACTAACTCATTTAATCCTCACACTGACCTTTTTGTCACCCCCCATTTTACAGATGATCCACAGGAGATAACGTAAGTTCCCTAAGGTCACACAGCTCCTAAGTGGTGGAACGAGAATAAGGTGATTCCAGCACCTATATTTTTGACCACTAGCTATACTACCTCTTAAAGAAAATTTACTTCCTTCAACTCTACTCTGTCATGTTTGGTATAACAGTCCTTTGCTTGAGTGCTGCATCATGACATCATCTTTTTATTGACATTTTTAAATCACAGTGAGAGATAGCAATCTAAATTAAAGTTCAATCAGGTGTGGCGCTACCAGCGAAAACGCCTTCACTCTGGTGACACATGGATGAGCACCATATACCTTCAACACAAAACAAGTTGTGTAAGTTTCTCCTAACACAGTTGTGGAATGTATACTAATTTAAGAAATGTTAATATGTGGGGAATATTTGCCTTAGACTTGATGAAATGCAGTAATAATAATTAAGAAATTATTTGTAAAAGACACATCTGATAAAGGACTGTTATCCAAAATTTACAAAGAACACTTAAACATCAAGAATAAGAGAGGCCGGCCAGGTGGTGCAGCAATTAAGTTTGTATGTTCTGCTTCAGTGGCCTGAGGTTCGTCAGTTCGGATCCCGAGTGCAGACCTACACACCCCTTGTCAAGCCATGCTGTGGCAGGCGTCCCCCACATATAAAAAACAGAAGAAGATGGGCACAGATATTAGCTCAGTGCTAATCTTCCTCAAAAAAAAAAATCAATAATAAGAAACAACTCAGTTAAAAAATGGGCTAAAGACCTTAACAGACATTTTACCAAAAAAGATACATATAGGGCAAATAAGCATATGAAAAGATGTTTCACATCATATGTCATCAGAGAAATGCAAATTAAAACATTAATGAGATACCACTAAAAATCTATTAGAATGGTCAAAATCTGGAACACTGACACCACCAAATGCTGGTGAAGATGTGGAACAACAGGAATTGTCATTCAGTGTTGATGGGAATGCAAAATGATACAGCCACTTTAGAAAGGTTTGGCCATTTCTTACAAGATTAAGCATACTCTTACAATATGATTCAGCAATCGTGCACCTTGGTATTCACCCAAGGAGTTAAAAACTTCTGTTCACACAAGACCTACACACAAATAAGTAGACCACAGAGGATTTGGGGGGCAGTGAAAATACTGTGTATGATACTACAAGGGTGCGTACTTGTCATTACATATTTGTCCAAACTCATAGAATGTACAACACCAAGAATGAAGGTAAGCTATGGACTTTGGGTAATTATGATATGTCAATGTAGTTTCATCAGCTGTACTAAATGTACCACTCTGGTGTAGGATATTGATGATGGGGGAGCTTGTGGCAGGGGAGGGGCAAGGAGTATATAGAAAATCTCTGTGCCTTCCTCTCAACTTTGCTGTGAACTGCTCTAAGCAATAAAGTCATTAGAAAAATATATATGTATATATATATATATACATTTTTCTAGAGCTTAAGCCAACCTAAATTTATTTCACAGATGTGCAGACCTGTTTTTTTGTTTGGCATTCAGAATAGCAGATGGTCAGTTTAAAAGATTTTATTGACTAGTCACAGATCATTGTGCTAGGGACAAAGAAAGCAAGTAACTAGATCTAGGTTAGAGAAACTCCGACAAAGTATTTCCATTGCTAACAGCACTGTAAGAGTATGATTCAAAATTAAATATAAATTGATGTTGACTATGCAGTCTTTTTGCAATGAGAAAAGCTATAAGGAATAAAGCAGTTGATATGACATTTTATGGTGTATTTACACCGATTTTCTTTCAAAATTGCTAATAATAATAATGGAATATATTGATCTACACTATTGAATGAAAAACCCTCTTGGTTAGAAGTAATTAAACTTTGTGATGACACATTGCTCAGCAGTATGTTCTTCTGCTGTCATGAAGTTGCTATTGTAAGCTGGGAACTAAAATAGAACTCAGGCCTCTCTTCCTCATGAGCCTGCCCCGTTTACACCTGAAATAAGGATGATGGGAGCAGGAGAGAGGGAGAAGGGAGAAAAGGAAGGAGGAAAGGTGTGTAGGAGGGTTGTTCCAGAACAACTCCCTAGTTTCAAAAGATGGCAGGGTTGGTAAGGACAGTGGAAAGAGGGGAGTAGACACATTGGCAAAAAGTCAGATCAGAAAGGTTTACTTCTGATCTCCTCTAGGCTCACGACCTACAGAAAATATATGTGTAGACACCTTAATACATATTCTTACATGTCCACGCTGAGAGGGACAGACAGATACATAACATAAATACACAACTTCATACATAAACAACATGCATAGAAGATAGAGTAATTTCTTCTCAGACATCAATCTACCCCGTTGATGTGATTCTAGAAAAACCAACTAGCTTTGTTTTATCGCAGTTTGAAATATTTCTTCTTACTTACCCTGGTTAATTCTCACAAAACACTTTTTCCCACGTGGAATGGGGGAAATGGAATCCAGTGCCCATCATAAATATATTTCCTTCTCCTCCTCACCATCCTGTAAAACAGAATCTCAGCTATTAATTGCATAAAAGGCTAACTTAGGTTCTGATTAATTTTATTGATATGTTATGAAATTCTTTAAAAGTTCTCTTTTTCTGTCTAGGGTGTCTTCGGATGAGTACTTAGGCTCTAAGGGAGGCAACTGGAAAGATTTCATATCCCTCATTCATTTGACTGCTCTATTACACCTTGTGTGCTCTGGTTATGTGTTAATAGTTTTCTGACATCTGAAATCACAGCCCCATTTGAGCCACGTGGAGTGCTTTTATCTCAAAGGGATTCAGGCTTAAATACAGATGGGCTTGTCGGCATGGTCTAGATGACATTTTTATAACCTTTAATGTTCTTCAGCAAGATGTGGTTAATGATCCTTCACATCATCCAACCAGAGAGTGTAGGTTTCCTGGCGGAAGGTCTCATTCACGTCACAGCTTCTGCGCCTGCTCAACACAAAGTTATTACTGTAGCAACTGGCTAATGAAAATCTAGGTATTGCTGCTTTTTTCATTTTATCATGGTTGGTATTAATATTATTGTCTCCTGTTTGTGCCCTTGTCACACTATTTTAATGTAGCCTAGTTTTACCTTTTGCTTTTAGAACAGTATCCTTCCTAGGCTTGGAGAGAAAAGAATGCCCGTTGCCAGTACCTCCTCTTGCTTGACTATAACTCCAAAATGAGCAAGTGCTTCTGGAGACTAACTTCCAGAAGGTTTATGGCCCCCCTACCGATGTAATGAGACTATTCAGGAAACTATCGTGGAAGGTAGAGTGAAGCCAAGAGATAAGCCTATGGAATACCTGTGAAATTGTCTCTAAGTCCTTTCTATTTGCCCTTTTACTCTTCTCAGATTACTCTCCTCTGGGCCTCTGGACCCTATATTCCTGGAAATAAATTCAATGAATGGTTATTAAGCATCTGCTTTGTGTAAGGCAGTATGCCATGTAAGTAATATATAAGTAATGTAAGGATATATAATATATCCTTACTTCATACAATTCATAGTATGTAAGATAGCAGATATACTGCTATCTACTGTATACAGGAGATACACTTCCATGCAAAATAAAATAGATGCCATAAAGAAAAATGTAAGCAAAGTGCTTAAGTTCTTTCTAAATGGCAGGAAAAAAGCAAGGGACTGGAAAGAAGGAAAAGATATATGGGAGAATTTTCAGAAGTCATAGATCATGTACTTGGTGAAGAAACTAAGGTAAATATTCAGAGAAAGAATGAGAATAACTCCAGAGTGTCTAGACTGGGGTGTTGCTGACTTGTTCTGTAGAGACTAGCACCCGTAAATACAGCAGAGAAGCAAGATAGACCAAGTTATGAAGAAGGTAAATGTCATCTCGGGCACATGGTAGTGACGGATACTTGATAATTGCTTTCATTCTGCTAGCACCGTTTATGGCTCTCCATCTCATTCTGTAGCGCCTTCTGGCTATCTGTCCATATTTGTTCATCCAGGCTTCATTTCCAATACTCTGAACAACCTTTCTAAAGAAACCTGCTTGTCTGTAAGCACCATGCCATCAGAATCCTGCACCCAGCTAATTAAAAAATAAAATGATTTGTGCTAATATATTAAGCAGTTAGTGGGTTAACCTCTCAGAGCAATCCTGTTGCATTTTACACGTAAACTGCTGCTTCATCCAAATAGTTATGCTAACAGTGGGAATTCTCAGCCTTGTGCTGGAGCAGTAGAAAGATATCTGGAGGCTTCTAGGTCATATAAGGTACATCCCTTCATTTTATGGATGGGGTTGGCTCTTTGCAGAGACATAATGGACGGAAAGGAAAGTATTTTTAAATATTTCTTATTTGTTTTCTTTCTTTGATTGAGGTAACATTGGTTTATAACATTATATATAGATTTCAGCTGCACGTCCTTATAGTTAGACTTCTGTATACACTACATCATGTTCACCACCAAAAGTCTAGTTTCCATCTGTCAGAATACAAATGTCTCCCTTTACCCCTTTCATCCTCCTCCCACTCCCTTAATTTGGTGACCACCAATCTCTTCCCTGTATTTATGTGTTTGTTTTTTGTTGTTGTTTATCCTTCACATATGAAATAGTATAGTGTTTGTATTTCTCCATCTGACTTATTTCACTTAGCATAATACCCTCAAGGTCCATCCATTTTGTGCCAAATGACAATACTTCATCTTTTTTATGGCTGAGTAGTATTCCATTGTATACATGTGTCACATATTTTTTATCCATTCATCTGTCAATGGTTGGATCGGTTGTTCCCATGTCTTGGCTATTGTAAATAATGCTGCAGTGAACATAGGGGTGCATATATCTTTATGAATTAGTGTTTTCTGTTCTTTGGATAAATACCCAGAAGTAGAATAGCTGGATCCTATAGTAGTTCTATTCTTAATGTTTTGAGGAATTGCCATACTATTTTCCATAATGGCTACACCAATTTGCATTCCCACCAGCAGTGTATGAAGGTTCCCTTTTCTGCACATCCTCTCCAAGACTTGTTATTTCTTGTCTTTTTAATAATAGACATTTTGATGGGCATGAGGTGGTATCTCATTGTGGTTTTGGTTTTCATTTTCTTAATAGTTAGTGATGCTGAACATCTTTTCATGTGCCTGTTGGCCATCTGTATATCTTCTTTGGAAAAATGGCTGTTCAGCTCCTCTGCCCATTTTTTAATTGAGTTGGTTTTTTGTTGTTGAGTGTATGAGTTTTTTATGTGTTTTGGATATTAGGATTTTGTGGGATGTATGATTTGCAAATATCTTCTTCCAATCGGTAGGTTGTCTTTCCTTTTGTTGTTTCCTTTGCCATGCAGAAGCTTTTTAGTTTGAGGTAGTCCCGTTTGTTTATTTTTTGCTTTTATTTCCCTTTCCCAAGGAGATATATTCCAAAAGATACTGCTGAAACCCATGTCAAAGATTATACTACGTCTGTTTTCTCCTAGGAGTTTTATGGTTTCCGGTCTGACATGCAAGTTTTTAATCCATTTTGAGTAAATTTTTGCGTATGGTGTAAGATAGTGGTCTACTGTCATTCTTTTACATGTGACTGTCCAGTTTTCCCAGTACCATTTATTGAAGAGACTTTCTTTTCTTCATTGTGTGTTCTTGGCTCCTTTGTTAAAAAATAGATGTCCATATGTATGTAGCTTTATTTCTGGGATCTCAGTTCTGTTCCATTGATATGTGTGTCTGTTTTTCTTCCAATATCACGCAGTTTTGATTACTGTAGCTTTGTAGTATACTTTGAAGTCATGGAGTGTGACACCTCCAGTTTTGTTCTTTTTTTTCAGGATAGCATTGGCTATTTGGAGTCTTTTGTTGTTCTATATAAATTTTAGAATTCTTTGTACTATTTCTGTGAAAAATGTCATTGATATTTTGATAGGGATTGCATTGAATCTGTAGATTGCCTTAGGTAATACGGACATTTTTAACTATGATAATTCTTCCAGTCCAAGAGCACACAATATTGTTCCATTTCTTTATGTTGTCTTCAATTTCTTTCAAGAATATCTTATGGTTTTCAGTGTACATGCCTTTCACTTCCTTGGTTAAATATATTCCTAGGTAGTTTTATTCTTTTTGTTATAATTCTAAATGGGATTTCAAAAAATGGCATTTAAACAATCTGGCATAACAAAACAAAAAATGTATTTTAGCACCTGATAAAAGTTTATTTTCAAAATGTAAACATATTACTTTAAAAATATCAAAACACACTCATGTTACAGAAAAGTGTCGTGTGAAATGCTTTTATTTTATCTTTTTCAAAGCATACTTCCATTATGAAGAGTGGTGATTAAACCAAACTTCAAGAGATATGAGGAACAGGGGGCTAATATTGTAACTGCTAACAGTGACCTATCTTTGTGAAGATTTTCAATTTCTTTCACAGGTGCTTCCACATAGATTTGCATCATCAACCTTCAGGGGAATAACTGCTCATATTGGGTACTTCTGTAATACAGGAATCATGTCCCCTCCTGCTGAAATGCAGCCACCTTAGGGGCTGATGGTAATGACCACTTGAAAGAGCATAGACTGCTGTAAACAGATTAAGCCTAGAAGTGACATGGCTTATGAGAGACTGTAGGGGACTTCAAGGCAGCTAGAACATAATTACCCAAATTAAATTTGGCCTCAACAACAGCCTAATGCTTCTTTTCTAGCCACATGTTTCAGAGAGACATTAATGTTCTACGTTGTAATTTTCTGTACCAGGAAAAACAGGCATTTTTGACAAAGCGGCAGTTTCTCAGCCATTGTTATATTTGCTTTTTGGTTGTTCAGTATCTGGAAATGTCCAGAGTCCTTATTTATTTATTTGCCTATTCATTTATTTGTTTAATTTATTATTTGTTTAAAATTGTGGTAAAATATACATAAAATTGATCACTTTAATCATTTTTAAGTGAAGAATGGCATTAAATACAAGTACATTTGCATGGTTGTGCAACCATCACCACCATCCTCTTCTAGAACAAGAGTCTTTATTTTTGTTCCAGGGTCATTTTTGTTTATATAATTATGTTTATTTAAAGAACTGTGGTTTTCTTTTTCTTTCTTTTTTGTTTCTTTTGTTTGAGTTTTTTATTTTTTATTTTTTTGGTTATCACAGCATTTTCTCCCCCCACAAATTGTGTGACTGTTTCAAAAATTGGTTTTCCATTCAAAATGTATTTCTCTCAGGAGGGTAAATTACACATTCCACTATTCTCAACAGAACTGACATCCCGATTTGAAAAACACAGGAACGCTTATCCTCTCTGGGACAGTGTTGCTAATGCTCTAACTATGAGCCGATTATACCTATGGCAGTTCCCAGTCAACAGTATTGAGTTGACATCTTCTTCCTTCACAGCAGCTTCAGAAGGGGTTGCTTTAAGAGCAATTTAAATCTTCCAAATGTTTTTAAAATTCGTTTATTCCTTAAGCCAGTAAATACCTATCTTTGAATTATCTATACATGAAGCTCATTTACAGACCTCTCAGGGGTCTATGGAATTTAACTATTAGTGACGTGCAGGTGAAAATTTTCCTTGATGATCTTATAACAATTCATTGTCAGACCTGTAGCCTCTTGCTAGTCAAAGCATGGTCTACAGATCAGCCAAGTCGTCATCACCTGGGAACTTGTTAGAAATGCAGACACTCAGGCTCCACCCCACGCCCACTGAGTTGGAATCTGCCTTTTAAAACTACGCCAGGTGATGTGCTTGCACATTAAACACTGCATACAAATAAGCCAGAGAACAAAGAGTGTGTGTGTATGTGGGTGTCTGTGTCTGCATCCTGGATTAATTCTTAAGGCTTTTTCATATTATATAAATTGTGGTAATTATTTACAGCTACTGCTATTTAAATGTAAAGTTCTGAAAAGGAAGAATTTTGCATTAATATTTGAAATATTTATGCACTTTGACAAAGCAAATCCAGATTTCCTTTTAAAAAAGAAATTTTTTAAAACAGACTATTGTACAAAGAAATATTTTGGCAATATTGTTATATGATCAAATAATTGTCAATGACAAATATTCACCACTATGGGATTGGTTAAGTAAATTATGGTACATATATAAACAAAATAAATGTATAGTCAATAAAGTTATTAGTGATCTTTGTGTATCGACATATAGAATTATCCATAATTGAAGATGTTAATTGAAAAATGGAAGATTTAAAACTGCATAGATCATGTGGTCTTATTGTTTTTTAAATAGATAGCTGTAGGTATAATGAGAAACTATGTAGATCAAACAATAACCATAGTTGTCACTAAATGGTGATAGAATGGTAGACAAATATTCTCTTTTTTTCTTTTGCTTATCTCTATTTTCAAATTTTCTTTATCATAAATATGAATATCTCTATAATGAATATTTTAAGTTAAAAAATAAAAACCTCAGTATGGTTCTCTAAGACTAATATTCAGCTCCTTTCATCTGATATTTGACGATATTCTGCTTCCTCCTATTTTCAGTGATAAAGGTGGACAATTACCAGAGTTTGGTTTTAGAAGGGCAATAAATAGGTAGAGCATAACTTATTGGATATTGCCCCTTGGATATAGTTTCCTTCTGTTGATGCCCAACGGACTAGACTACGGACCAAGAAAATGTGAGCATTAATCTTTCTCCCCTTCCCCAATGAGATAATCTGATTATTGGTTGTAACAAGGTAATATTGCAACCTGTCCTTTAGATTTGGTATAACTGTGTCAATAATGTCATTAGCATTGAGATGGTGAGAAACTTTAGAAAGTAGTGTGACAAATTTAAATATGATAAAAAATGACTAGAAAAATATAGTTATAAAAATTACATATTGTTTATTGAAAGATGAAAAGCCATGAGGTACCTGATTTATTAAAGCTACTTTAAATTATTGTGTATTTTTTTCTAACTTCGCATTTTGTATTTGAATTTAGTTAGGGTGTAAGAACAAATTAATTAATTAGGTAGCTAACAGATATAGATAGAATTTCTATAAGCTTTCAAATGACAGAAAAAAACATAAGTATGGCTTTTGATTTTGTTTTTGATTTGGATAAAAGAGACTTATAGAATTTTGCTGTGTAGTATATATTATATACACTTTTCTCCTAGGCTAGTCTCAGGATTTAAAAATACAAAATTTAGGGGGCCATGGCTGAGTGGTTGAGTTTGCACACTCTGCTTCTGCAGCCCAGAGTTTTGCAGGTTCGAATCCGGGGCGTGGATGTGGCACCGCTCGTCAGGCCATGCTGAGGCGGCATCCCACATACCACAACTAGAAGGACCCACAACTAAAAATACACAACTATGTACCAGGGGGCTTTAAAAAAAATACAAAATTTATATTTTAGATAAGTGTCTGAAGCTTTTTTAGTCATAAAATTAAATGTTTCTATCAACTTCAGAGAGCTCAATTTCAGAAAACATTTAAATCAGAAAGCATAAAACATTTAGCAATTTCAGAGGAAGAAAAAGAAAGCTTCATAAAAATTCCGAAGAATATTTTTGCTATTATTCTTCTCAGACATTCATTTTAGAACAAATAGAATTTCATCTTATTAATTTAAAAAATTTTGCAGGGACCACCCCATGGCATAGTGGTTAAGTTTGGCACACTCCACTTTGGCGGCCCAGGTTCGCAGGTTAGGATCCCAGGCGCAGACCTACACCACTTGTCAGCCGTGTTGTGGCAGCAACCCACATACAAAATAGAGGAGAGTTGGCACAGATGTTAGCTCAGGGCTAATCTTCAGCAAGCAAAAAAAGAGGAGGATTGGCAACAAATGTTAGCTCAGGGCGAATCTTCCTCAGAAAAAAAAAAATTTGGAGTGCCATGACCATTAACCTGGGATATCAGGTTTCTCAAAGAGGAACGTTTATGGTTTCAGTAATAAAATTTTTAAACTACTTCATTGAGGTATGACTGATGTACAAAAAGTTGTACAAATTTAATGCACACAGTTTAATGAGTTTGGAGATAAGTATACATTCACGAAACCATCATGGAAATCAAGACCATAAACTTATCCATCCCCTCTAAAAGTTTCCTCCTGCCCCTTTCTTCTTCTTTATTTTTTTTCTTTTATGGTAAGAGCACTCATAAGAGTGCTTAGCAGATTTTTAAGTGTACAACACAGTATTTTTAACCATAGGCCATATGCTGTACAGTAGATCTGTAGAACTTATCTTTTATAACTGAAACTTAGTACCCTTTGACTAATATCTCCTCATTTCCCCGTCCCCCAAACCCCTAATAACCACTATTCAACTCCAGTTTTATGAGTTTGTGATATGTACATGCTAGTATGTATTTAGGAAATCTAATATTTCAGTAAAGCAGTAGATTAACATTTTATCATCTTATTATTACAGTGAGTGAGTAACTCATCGTTGAGCTGAATGACATTAGTCTAGTCCTCTGACAGGTGCACCTGTGATCCCAGGGTCAGCCAGTGCAACAAAGGGTCAGGTTTCCTCTCTGTATGTCAAGCAGTGAAAGATGCCTCACACATATTAAGCATTTGGATATGCTACTTTACTTTTGTCCTAATTCTAGTAATATGCCGCAGTTCTTAGGCAGGAGTCTTTCACAAATGTGAGACTCATAATGGGAAATAGAAAAGACTTCTCTGAGTTTATCTGGTGTAAAAATTTTTTCTATTTTTCAAAGGATATATTCTGTAATGTTCTCAAATTTTAGTTTTATTCACAGAAATGAATAATTGCATTAAACCTCCGTTAAACTTGGGCCTCAACAGAAGGCAATAAAGCTCAAAGTAAAAGGTCATATGAGTTTAATGCTTTTGATTATTACATTTTCTTAAATTTGGTGAGATTCAATAGATCAGTTTCTCACTTAGGTAAATATAGAATAAAATGCAGAAACTTGATATTAATCACCAATATGAACATAAAGCTATAAGGCATTAACTCTTTTCAAATGGAAATTCATGTTGTTGGAATATGAAACGTCAACGTGGTTAATGTTTTTGCAACCTTGATCAAATCAATGGGGAAAAAAGATGATTTTTTAAGTTAATTAGTGATTTGGCTGAACAAAATTATTGATTTATTCTACATCCATAGACATCGTACTGAGGGATGGAGACTGTAACAATTATTGACAACATACTGTGTTTTTTAAATGTTGTATCACTTAATCCTCCAGCCACCTTGTCAGGTAGGTGATCTTCCCTTATTCAGAAGACGGAACATGCACAGTGATAGTTTCTCAGTGATCTCGGAGCTATGGCAGGTTTGAGTCCAAAGCCTCTGCTCTTTCTACCTTCTCCCTTTGAATAGCTGTCTGGTCATGACCCTCATAGTCATCATTTAACATTCTATCTTTAAAAGTCAACATTAATTCACTGCTTTAAGGATAAAATCACTAAAATCTCATGGGTCATCTTAAATAGAGAATAGTCTCATGTTTGGGCATATCCAGAACATCCAGCAAATAATAAGGACTCAATACTGGTTTGATAATGTTGGTGATGATGTCAATGGAGATGATGATAATGTACAATCTCCCTGGAAGGGCAGGAAGGCCACAGGGAGAAGGTTGACAGAGACCTGGTTCTAGGCATCTAGGAGGACTAGGCTAGGTTAGAAAGCATTCTGCTGTACTAATTTTGAGCTTGTCGTCAGTAGCACATACGAGAAGCAAATCCCTACAGAGGGTTAATTTAACACTGAGATTAAACAGTCTGGAGCTTAGTTTTGAAATGCAAGAGAAATGAGGAAAATGAGAAACCAAGATTCACACCCTGTGGGATTAGGAAACTTGTTCAGTTGATGAATGAGAAGGAGGAAATAGGCAAAGCCTACAGAAATTCCCAGGGTGGGGTCAGAGATTCCTTGTGACTTACTTTTTGTGGTGCTGTGTATTTGGATATGGGAATGTTAGGAGCAGTTAAAAAAGACAGACAACCGATGATGGCCTGAGCAAAGAACTGACTTCTTATTTTCACAGGCATAATTAGAACCACTTTAAAGCACTTGTACCTACTCTTCATTTCTTAACTAGTTTTTTAATACATATGTTTCCATAAAATAGAACTTTAAAATGGCAGCAGATTATTTTCTCTATGAATAATACGTCCACTTCTTTTTTTAGATGGAACCAAGAAATTTATTCCCAATTGAAACTAATTGTTCTATAGCATTCCAGTATAAAACTATAATAAATAATATACTGGGGAAAAAAATTGTATGAATATAGATTTAAAATATACGTCTGTCTTTTAAGATAAAATAGTTATTCTTTCCTATACTTGTGATAAGCATACTAGAAAATATGAAAAATAGGTTATTCTTTTTTAATTGACTTAAGGCTAAGCTGAGCTAATTGTAAAGTGGAGACTTAAATCCCTGGTTAATATGGATACTCTATATGCACCACATAATGAGCAAAAGGAAGAGGTTATTTTAATATACATTATTTTTGGATATGGAACCTAAGAATTCCTAATGTTTTTTGGGAAAAAAAATTTTATGTTTTTAGCTACTTAAGGTCTTCAAAAATTAAAATAAAGTTGTACAAGAATATCAGTGTTTTAAATACTCAAACCTTTGTTTTAGCATAAAAAAATTGTTTTCATTTTAATCAAAAAGATTTTGTTATTCAAGCATTCCAAGTAGCTTATATATGCAGACCAAGAGCACGTGATATGAAGATCTTTAAGAACATCAGTGCTAGCTAGCATTAATTATTGTATAAAATCTCCTTTTTTTAGGTGCTAACATCTTTTAGAGAAAAATACAGGAATACTATTGGGGGTCTTCTCAGAGATGAGCTACCTGACTGACCTGAACTGAACTCATTGGTGAATTGCAATTTTTTTTACAGACCAGAGAAACTGAACTAGACTCTCCCGTGTTTCTTCTCAAGTGTCTGGGGGGAGAACATTGTTGTCGCGGGCCCTGAGAGCTACTTCTCTCTCTCTGCTAATATCTGTGTATATTAGCCATTAATAAGAAGTGTAGTATTTACCAAAAGACACCTTTATTTCTTTCCTCCAGGTCTTCTGTCTTTCCTCTATTTTAAAGAAAACACATTTTTTTTTGGTTTCTTTGATTTTTATAAAAATAAGACATTTCTTGCATGAAATAAATAAAATAATAAAGAAGAAAATGTAGATCAGTTTTCATTTCATTAACCAAAGTAAATGTTTTTGGTGCTTATCTTTCAAAATATAGACCTATATCCTGTTCTTTCTATCTGTCTATTTATCTATCTATCATCTATCCATCATCCATCTATCTATCTACCCATTTCCTATGTTACACATATATAGTATAAAATGAGATGATGGTATATGTTAACGTGTTATTTTTTCTTTATTGAGACAATTCGCATACCATAAAAGTCACCATTTTAAACTATACATTTTAGAGGTTTTCAGCTTGTCCTCAGGATTTTGTAACCATCATCACTACCTAATTCCAGAATGTTTACATCATTCCAAGAAGAAACTCTATGCCTGTTAACAGTTCCTCCCCATTCTCTCCTACTTCCAACCCCTGATAAACACTAATTTGTTTTCTGCCTCTATGGTTTACCTGTTGTGGATATTTCATACAAATGGAATTATACAATATGTGGCCTTTTGTGACTGTTTTCTTTACTAAACATAGTGATTTCAAAGTTTATGCATATTGTATCATGTGTCATTTCATAGCTGAACAGTGTACGAATATATCATATTTCATTTATCCATTCATCATTTAATGCCCATTTGAGTTGTTTCTATTCTTTGGCTATTATGAGTAATGCTGCTATAAATATATGTGTGTAAGTTTTTGCGTGAATATGTGTTTTCAGTTCTCTTGAGTATATACCTAGGAGTGAAATTGTTGGATCATATGGAACTCTATGTTTAGCTTTTAGAGGAATCACCAAATCTTTTTCCACAATGGCTACACCATTCTACATTCCCACTGACAATATATGCAGGTTTCAGTTTCTCCCTATCCTCACCAATGCTTGTTATTTTCCATTTTTCAAAATTTAAGTGTCCTAGTGAGTGCACACAATCCTTTGTAAAGTAAAAATATACCATGGACGTCTCTCTATACTAATAATATGTATTTATATTATAATTTTAATGGCTACATTGTGGTCTTTTGTATGGATTTGTCATTATTTAACCATTCCCTGATTGACATACATTTATATTGTTTCTATTTTTCATGTAATAAAGAACACTGAAGATTCATATATCTGTGTCCATTTAGACAGTAAACTTTTTTCCATTATCCTGAACAATGGTTTGGGTAACATCTTTATACTTATGTCTTTTGCATGGTCACCTGCCTATTTTCATAGCATAAATTTCTATTATTGGATCAAAAAGTAACCATGTTTTAAGTCTTGAAAATTTGCCTCCACAATGGTTGTATGAATTTAAATTTTTACCAGCAGAGGGTGAAAGTGTCAATTTTACCCCGCCTTCACTTATAATATGTATTCTTGGACAAAATGTGAACATTCACATCTCATCGATGTTTTTTATTACAAGATAGATGGAACATTGTATATATGCTTACTGTAGCTGTTTATATTTTATTTTCATAATTTTCTCCTCATTTTTGCCCGGTTGTGCTGGTGTGCTAAATTTTTATTATTTGCAAGAGCTCCTTGCATATTAGGAATACTAATCCTTTGTTACATTTCTATAGGTTGATTCTTTTCTAAAGAATAAAAAATATTTTTCTATAAATAAATCTAGGAATTGTGTAATAGAACCTTAATTTTCTAAATTTCCCTCTGAGGGCAACTTTGGTCATATCCTCAGGTTTTGAAATATATTGTTATCTATAATGTAATACTCTATAATTTTAGTTTTCTCTTTGACTCAAGAGTTAAGTAACATGAATACTTCATTCTTTTTTCTAAATCTTTAGGATTTTTTATTTTCATCTTACTTAGTATTGTTTTAATTTTTTAATCTTTTTGAAACTTTGTTAAAACTTTCAAATTTTATTGAATAGTGGTCGGAGAATCTCAATTAAGATTTCTACTTTATGATAATTCTCCATATTTTATTTTTGGCAGAAGATAATCTTTTTTTGTAAATGTTTCATATATATTTGAAAATAAAAATATTATCTAATAGTTATTGTTTTCATCTGTTTGATAGGTCAGTTTCTGAAAGGGTTCTGCTAGTCAGACTATACTTTTATTTTTAAGTTTATGACAGTTTTGTACTTATACATTTCATTGTTTCTTTTAATTATGCTCCAAATTGTTATGTGCATAGCATAGAATGGAACACCTCAAATCACCATAGCAACATAGACAATTCACATTTATCACAGTGGTCTAATATACATTGACAGTTTGTGTAATTACAGAAAATAAGATCCATTATAAATAAATGATTTGGTATCATTTTACATAAATTATTGTCAGAAATGAGTAGACCTCTCCGAGTTTGATATTTTATCCATTTCTTTAGACACTTTGGTGTCTCTTCCTATAGAGCTATCTGTATTTGGTTGGCTCACAGTAATTCTGCAAATATTAACAAAATGTTAATTCTGAAATACATTGAAAGACTGTACCTTAGTGATATTTCAAACAATGAATTATTACAAAAGCATGCATAACCCAAGATAAAAGAACAATTTGACATTCAGTGATATTTCAAACAATGAATTATTACAAAAGCATGCATAACCCAAGATAAAAGAACAATTTGACATTCAGCAAGAAATGAAATAATGTCTCAGCTAGTAAAAGGTGAATTTTAGCCTTATTTTACTCTTCAGAAGAATCTTCATAACAAAAATGTGAATTACGCTTTTTGGCTTAAAAGTATAATGTGATTCTAATCCCAGACAGTTATATGTTATAAAGTGGGAATTCTGACAGAAGGTTGACTAATATAAAATCTAAAAATATACAGAAAGGCTGCTTTAGAGAATTGGATGAAGGCAGTTCTGTATGTGACCCATTTTGTCTGAGTTCATGGACCTATAGGGAGGGTTTGTATTCTACAAGGGCATGATAACAAGGCTAAGTATAGCTCAGTTAATTCATAGAATTTCACAACAGTTAAAGCACTGTCTTTCAATATACCCTTCCTTTTTTTATAGTTTTTAGTGTGGATTTCTCTCTTTTCCTTTCTTTCCTTCTTTTATTCAATATTTCTATCTTTCCTTCATTTCACTTTCTCCCTTTCTTCCTTCCTCTCTCCCTTTTCTCACTTTGTCTTTCTTTTTCTTTTTCTACCTTTTGGCTCCTTAGTTCATGACATAGGTTCATCATTATCCATGCAAGGTCCACTTTCATTTGTCTATTTAGTTAGTTAGTTATCTGTTCAGTTTAGTTAGTTATCTATTTAGTTAGTTAGTTGGTTATTTCAAAGAATGTAATAGGCACCTATGAAAGTTCTCCCCTGCCCCCCAAAGCTAGTATTTGACAAAAAGCTATATCCAATTATATATTCCTGTCGCCAACCCATCCCCCATCCCTCCTGAGCAGTCAACATCCTTATCTTTTTTTTTTGAGGACGATTAGCCCTGAGCTAACTACTGCCAATCCTCCCCTTTTTGGTGAGGAAGACTGGCCCCAAGCTAACATCCATGCCCATCTTCCTCTACTTTATACATGGAACGCCTACCACAGCATGGCTTTTGCCAAGCGGTGCCATGTCCGCACCCGGGATCCAAACCAGCAAACCCTGGGCCACCAAGAAGCGGAACGTGCGAACTTAACCACTGTGCCACCAGGCCGGCCCCCATCCCTATCTTTTAAAATAGATTTGTCTTGCATATGTATTCCGAAAAGCACAAAATTTTTAAAATTTTAGTCATTTATACTTTGTAAAATATATTTTTGGTATTTACTTTTTCTACTTAATATTATATTGCTAAGATTCATCCATATTTATGGCTATCTCTGTAGTTCATTCATTTTGACTGCAGTATAATATTCCATTGTATGAATGTTCTATATACCGCGATTGATTTATTCACTCTCTTGAGGGTGTTTGGGATGATTCCAGGTGAGTTCTACAAAACTTGCAAGGAATATATCACAATTTTACACAAACTCTTGAAGAAAAAGATGGAATATTTTACAATTTATTCTCTGTGGCCACTGTAAACCTGAAACCAAAACAGAAAGGACTTTATAAGAAAGAAAAATTATAAATCCATCTCTCTCATGAATATAAATGTAAAGATTCTAAACGAAATATTAGCCAATTAAATTCAATAGTACAAAAAACAATTGAAATCAAGTTGGAGCCATCCTAAGCTTCCATGACATAATATTTGAAAATGTATAAATGTAATTCATTACAGTAACAGGTTAAAAGAAAAAAAGCTTATCTCAAAAGATGTGTAAAGGACATTGCTAACATTAAAAATGTATTTGTGAAAGCCATCCCGCTGAGAACAGGAACAAGACAAGGGTGCCCACTCTCACCACTCTTATTCAGCATAGTACTAGAGGTTTTGACCAGAGCAATTAGGCAGGCAAAAGAAAAGAAAGGAATCCAAAGAGGCACTGAAGAAGTGAAACTCTCAGTCTTTGCAGATGACATGATTTTATATATAGAAAACCCTAAAGAAGCCATCAGAAAACTATTAGAAATAATCAGCAACTACAGCAAAGTTGCAGGATACAAAGTCAACGTACAAAAATCAGCTGCATTTCTATACTCTAATAACGAACTAACAGAACAAGAACTCAAGAATACAACCCCATTTACAGTCACAACAAAAAGAATAAAATATCTAGGAATAAATTTAACCACAGGAATGAAAGACCTATACAAGGAAAGCAATAGGACATTACTGAAAGAAATTGAGAGTGACATAAAGAAATGGAGAGATATTCCATGTACATGGATGGGAAAAATAAACATAGTTAAAATGGCCATACTATCTAAAGCAATCTACAGATCCAATGCAATCCCAATCAGAATCCCAATGACATTCTTCACAAAAATAGACCAAAGAATCTTAAAATTCATGTGGGGCAACAAAAGACCCCGAATAGCCAAAGCAATCCTGAGAAACAAGAACAAAGTTGCTGGCATTGCAATCCCTGACTTCAAAACCTATTACAAAGCTATCATAATCAAAACAGCATGGTACTGGTGCAAAAACAGGCACACAGATCAATGGAACAGAATTGAAAGCCCGGAGATAAAACCACACATAGATAGACAACTAATCTTCACCAAATGAGCCAAGAACATACAATGGAGAAAGCAAAGCCTCTTCAATAAACAGTGCTGGGAAAACTGGACAGCCACATGCAAAAGAATGAAACTAGATCATTATCTTTCTTCATACACAAAAATAGACTCAAAATGGATCAAAGACTTGAAAGTAAGACTGGACACCATAAAACTTCTGGAAGAAAATATAGGCAGTACATTCTGACATCAGCCTTAGAAGGATCTTTACAAATACGATGTCCACTCAGACAAGGGAAACAAAAGAAAAAACAAACAAGTAGTACTTCATTAGACTAAAGAGCTTCTGGATGACAAAGGAAACCAAGATCAAAATGAAAAAACAACCCACCAACTGGGAGAAAATATTTGCAAATCATATATCTGATAAGGAGTTAATCTCCATAATATATAAAGAGCTCACACAACTGAACTACAAAAAAATAAACAACCCAATCAAAAAGTGGGCAGAGGATATGAAAAGATATTTTTCCAAAGAAGATAAACAGATGGCCAATAGGTACATGAAAATATACTCAACATCACTAATCATCAGGGAGATGCAAATCAAAACTACACTTAGATATCATTTTATGCCCATTGGAATGGCTATAATCACCAAGATAAAAATTAAATGTTGGAGAGGTTGTAGAGAAAAGGGAACCCGTATCCACTGCTGGTGGGAATGCAAACTGGTGCATCCACTTTGGAAAACAGTATGGATAGTTCTCAAAAAACTAAAAAGAGAATTACCATATGATCCAGCTATCCCACAGCTGGGTATTTATCCAGAGAACTTGATCAACAATATAAAGAGCCTTATGCACCCCTATGTTCACTGCAGCGTTATTCACAATAGCCAAGACATGGAAGTAACCCAAGTGCCCAACAACTGATGATTGGATAAAGAAGATGTGGTATGTATACACAGTGGAATACTACTCAGCCACAAAGAAGACATAATTGTCCCATTCGCAACCACATGGATTGACCTTGAGGGCATCATGTTAAGCAAAATAAGCCAGACAGAGAAAGACAAACACTATATGATTTCACTCATATGTGAAATATAAACAAACTTAGAGACGAAGAGAATAATTTAGTGGTTACCAGGGGGATGGGGGGAAGGGTGGGCACACGGGGTGCAGAGGCACATTTATATGGTGTTTGAGAAATATTAATGTACAATTGAAATTTCACAATGTTGTAAACTATTTAGACCACAATGAAAAATGTTTGAAAAAATGTATTCAGGGCCAGTCCAGTGGCGCAGCAGTTGGGTTCACATGTTCTGCTTCTTGGCAGCCCAGGGTTCTCCGGTTCGGGTCCTGGGTGCGGACGTGGCACTGCTTGGCATGCCATGCTGTAGTGGGTGTCCCACGTGTAGGGTGGAGAAGGGTGGGCACGGATGTTGGCTCAGGGCCAGGCTTCCTTGGCAAAGGGAGGAGGACTGGCAGTAGTTGGCTCAGGGCTAATCTTCCTCAAAAAAAATAAAGTACTCGTAATAAAAATATTAGTACATTTAGAATGAAAAGGACTTTCTTAAACTCATAAGAATCACCTATAAAAAGCCTGGATCAAACATAATCCTAAATGGAGAATGTGGAAAATATTCTTTTAAAGTTAGGAGAAGTAGAAGATGTCCACTATTGCCACTTCATGTAAAAACTGTACTGAGGGGCCAGCCCAGTGGTGTAGTGGTTAAGTTCAAGTGCTCTGCTTCCACAGCCTGTGGTTCATGGGTTCGGATCCTGGGCATGGCCCTAGCACCACTCATCAACCCATGCTGAGGTGGTGTCCCAAATAGAAGAACTAGGAGGACTTACAACTATGATATACAACTATGTATTGGGGCTTTGGGGAGAAAAAAAAAAAAAGAGGAAGACTGACAATGTTAGCTCAGGGCCAATCTTCCTCAAAAAAAAAAAAAAGGTAATTCCTCAGCAGGCTCAAAAATTTGTATTGAAGGTCCTAGATAGTGCAATAAGAAAAGGAGAAAAAAAAGACTGGAAACATAAAAATTCTTAAGGGGAAAATGAAATTATTATAGTTAGTTGCAGATAACATGATTCTTTATGTAGAAATTTAAAAAATTAGAGATAAATCACTAAGTATAAGAGAGTTTTGCAAGGGTTTCTCGACCTCAAAACTATTGACATTTTGAACTGGATAATTCTTTATCGTGAGTGGCTGTCCTATGCATTGTAGGATGTTTAATAGCACCCCTGGCCTCTTCCACCAGTCACCAGTAGTACCACTTCCCGCATTGCAACAACCAAAAATGTCTCCAGACATTGTCAAATATCCCCTGGGCTATAGGAGGTGATAAAAATCACCTCTAATTGAGAACTCCTGGGCTAGATATAAGACATACAGAAAAAAGTCAGTTGCATGCTATATACTAACAGCAAAATAGTAGATAATATAATTTAAGACACTATTTACAATAGCGTCAGAGAATATTAATACAAAAATGGTTGTGTTGTGAAGAGAAAATTATAAAATTATATTAAGACTTACAAAAGGAAATTTAAACACCTGAGAAACATCTCATGCTGATGGATCGGAAGATATCATAAAGATATCAAATCTTCCCCAATTGATTTATAGATTCCATTTATTTTCCAATCATAATCTAAACAAGATTGTTCATGGAACTTAATAAAATGTTTCTGAATTTTATATGGAGGAATATAAAGCAAACAGAAGTCAGAACACTTCTGAGAAAGAAGAATAGGGAGTGGGGACTTGCCATACCACTATCAGTCTTACTATGAAAATTTGGTAATTTATATAGTGTGATATTAGATCAAAGATAGACAAATGGATTATGCAATAGGAGAGACAGGCCAGAAAAAGACCCATTTCTCCACATAACTTGGGTATAAAGGGGAAGTATCTGTCCCATCAATTGGAAAAGGAAGGTATTGATGAAAAAACAATTATCAACACAGTATGGAAAAAAAGGTGGAATTGTATCCCTACCTCACACCATAAGTCAACTATGGATGGACTGAAAATGGAAATGTCAAAAGCAACATTTTAAAACTCTTATTAAGCATTCATTATAAAAATTGGTAACTTTGATGATTTTAAATCCAGTTAGCAAAAGCATCTTTCTTTTTTCAGCAACACATTGGACTAGATAGTCAGAGTCCTCCTCCTAGTTTGCCAAATTTGAAAAGACAGAAATACATGTACACACACATGCATACACACACACTTCTCTTTCATAAATGTACTAATAATCACTGCTAGAAACATAGTGATTAATTAATAACTTATAGTGGAAGTCATGTATATGAATAAATATATACAAGGTATTAAAAACTCTCCAAAAGAAACAATAAAGGGCTTAAGTTGTTCAAGATAAAGAGAGATTTTCTGCCAGGGAATGAAAATATACTGAATTCAGAGTATTGCAACATTTAGTTTGCTCCCAAATTCCTCTTTAGATGTATTACATAATCTTACCTAGTTGTTCCATATTCTTTTCCATCTCTTTCCTTTAACCAAACATTTGATATTTTAATAGTCTCTCCGGTCGCTTTTCTTATAAGAGATTTTATTTAAACCTCCTAATTCATCTGCTTCCCTGAGATGTGTATCACTAAATAATGGATCTTTTCTTATTTTAGAAGTTCAATCAGCTTATTTGAGTACTATCAATACAATTATAGGTTGTATTTCTACTTCTCAAATAGTGTTGTTCATTATTCACATAATGATAAGGACGCTCTCCGTTCTTCAAGTACCTTTAATCCAAGGACCGTAAAGACATTTCTACAAGAGAAAGTACTTTTGTCAGTTCAGTTTCCTGATGGAAAATCAAGAAGGAGGTTTGGCTCAGAGAATTAGAAATGCCATTCAACTACATTCCTTGACTTATTTATTTCATATACCAAAACAGCTAAAGAAAACCAGTTCAACCCAAAATTCCTAAAAGTGGCACATATTTTAATACTTTAATTAGATTTTAGGAAAACATCCAATTGAGTGAATACTTTAGCAAGGGTAAATGAGCACGGATACTATACAGTGAAATTCTAGAGAATGATTACATATTCTGCATCTCAGCTTTGTTATATGTATCCACATTGCAATAACCAGCATTAACTCTAAAGGAGAATCTGAAACAGTTATCGATCCATGCCAATGTCTTTGATACTCAGCAATAAAACTATATCATTCTTAAAGCTTTATAATATAATATGAAGTAAAGCATTCATTTCCACATTCAATACAATTTTGCTTATTCACTTAATAACTTATTCATTGGGAACCTACTTTTCTAGATACTGGGGCATTATGATTGTCTGCTATAAGAAGTAGACTCACAATATATAGTGGTTCAAAGGGATAGAAGCTTGTTTTTAACTCACATAATAATACCACATGGATGGATAGATGAGCAGGTTAGTGACGCAGACCTCCTTCAAGCACTCATGCAGGACTCCAGGCTAATACAAGCTTTGCCATCTTTAACGTGTAGCTTCCCAAGTTCCCCAGCTTGTCATTTCCATTCTAGCCACCTAGAATGAGAAAAGATCCCAGAAGACCACTTAGGAGGCTTTTAATGAGCCAGGCCAAGAGGTCATACATATCGTTTGTGTTCACATTCCATTGGTAGAGAAAATCATTTAGCCACACTTAACTATAGGGAAGACTGAAAATGTAGCCTAGCTATGTGCCCAGGAAAAAGAAAATGTGGATTTGGGTACTAATAATCTGTGCTACACATAGAGTGGTGAATGTAATGGAAAAATGCTCCACAATCATGGAACTTAAAATCTAACAATATATAGCAACCAGGTAAATAAACCAAATATTTTAGATACTTGTAAATACTATGGAGGAAGTAACTAATGTGTTTAGTAGTGAGTGACAGGGAGCGGAATCAGGCTAATTTAGATACAGTGATCTGAGAGGACCTCTCTCTCTGATGTTTGAGCTGAGAGATGAGTGATGAGAAGGAGCCAGTCATGCAAAAATCCAAGTGGGAAGAACATTGGAGAGACAGAGAGTGAAAAACAAAAGGCCTGAAATAGAGCGAACTTCATGAGTGTGAAGAGGAGAAAGGAGCCCAAGGTGGATGGAGTATAGAAGTGAGTTAAGACTGAAGAAATAACAAGGCCTTAAAGGCCATGAAAAATGTTTTATGTTTTATTCCAAGTGAAATGGGAAACTATGATTTTAAGGAGAGGAGCCATATGATTTGATTTGTTTCAAAGTCTCACTCTGGCTGCAGGGCTGAGGGTGGATTGTTGCTTCTCCCTGGGAGAACAGGGCACTGGCTAAGAATTCAAGAGAGATCATAGTACTACCTTGGACCAGTGTGGTGGAAGAAGAAATGGAGGGGGGGAGGGGGAAATTCTGGATATGTTTTGGAGATAGAACCTGTTAATGCATTAGAGTAGGCTTTTGTTTGTTTGTTTGTACCACTGGAACAGTTTAGATTTTATTTTAGGATCTTATCTCCAGATCTGGCACCTGCTGAGCCCTGGGTCAGTCTTGGGTGGATCCACACCTCTTTAGGGGAGAAACTAGTGAAAGAAGTTCAGTCCATTTGAAGTGGAGGTCAGATCAGAAAGGCTGAGCAATGGACTTCTTCCACAATGAACAGGGGTAGAACAGCGACTGCTCAAATGATTTGTTGCTTAGACCTGCGCTGTTTAATATGGATGGCCGTGGAGCACTTGAAACATGGCTAGTTGGAAGTGCAATCATCTGTAAGGATAAAGGGTACACAGGATTTTGAAGACTTAGTATGTAAAAAAAGTGGAAAGTACCTTGTTAATATTTTTATATTGATTATATTTTGAACTTATAATATTTTGCATATATTGGGTTGCACAAAATGTATTACTGAAAATAATTTCATCTTTCTTCTTTTAGTTTTTTTAGATTTCTTTAAAAAACAACTTTAGATTTACAGAAAAATTGAGCAGATAGTACAGTTTCCAAGTTTTACCCCCCCACACACAGTTTCCCCAATTATTAACATTTTGTATTAGTGTAGAACATGTGTTATAATTAATGAACTGATATTGATACATTACTATTAACTGAAGTCCATAGTTTACTTTCACTCTTTGTATTTCACAGTTAGATGTGGGTTTTACCTTAGGTTTTGACTTGATTGAATGGTGGACAGTCCTCAGCTGCTTACTAAGAGGGGAAAGACTGTGAGGAACAGGTCTGGAAATGAAAGTGAATCACGTGTTGTCTCTGGATGAAGTGTAAGATGATTATCAAGCACCCAAGTGGAGACACAGGTTATTGAATAAGTCTGCATTCAGGGCTAGATGTATAAATTTGAGACTCAGCAGTGGAGGTTAAATTTCAGATTAAAATGGGTTGAAGAATAAATGGGAAATAAGAAATGGAGACAGTGAAGACTTCTCACTCAAAAAATTTTGTTTTATGGGCCGGCTCCATGGCCGAGTGGTTAAGTTTGCATGCTCTGTTTGGGTGGCCCGGGTTTCACTGGTTCGGATCCTGGGCACAGACCTAGCGCCGATCATCAAGCCATGCTGAGGCGGCATCCCACATCACAGAACTAGAAGGACCTACAACTAGAATGTACAACTATGTACTGGGGGCTCTGGAGGAGAAGAAGAAGAAAAAATATTGACAACAGATGTTAGCTCAGGGGCAATCTTAAAAAACAATTTTGTTTTACTCTTAAGGTGAGCAGATAAATGAGGTAGTAGGGTTATTAATGGGATTTGTTTGCTTGCTTTTTTTAAAAGATGAGAACTTTTAGAACTCATTTGTAAACTGAAGGGAATGCTGCAGACAGTCTAAATATGTGATGTAAAAGAAAGAAAAGATAACTATGGCACTGAAAGTGCATGGAGGGTGACAGCAATGTTGGCTACACATTTGAAATCTAAGGTCAAGAATTTAAAATAAGACCGGACAACAAGGTCAGATTAGGGAAGCTAGTGGGCACCGAATGTGCAGAATTTAGGGAAGGACTCCCCCTGAGAGTCGTGTGTGAGGCATTCGCCTCCCTCAGCCTAGTCCTGGCCTTGCCAGACAGTAAAGTTTTACGATTTTTCAAACAATATTCAGCTGCTTGAGAATATGCAAAGAAGATGTACTATTGAGTTTAATCGTGATTGTGCTTTGGCAGAGGATTAAAACTGGACAGAGAGAGAAGTATAAGCGAAGGGAACTTGCAAGGCAGATCATAGAACTTACGCAAGAATAGGAGGGAAGAGAAACTATTATGGGGTGAAGTATAATCAAAAATTGGGGTGATAAATGAATCAGTGAATTTAGAGGCTCATAGAATTGTTACAGTGGGACTGGAAGGTGGTATCCAGAGAGTAAAATCTGGGAGATGATGTAGTTACTGGGCAGAACAACTTTCAGAGTGTGACCATGATAGTGAGTGGAGAGATGCATGGAAGGAATGATAAATTAGAAGGGAGAGAGTCAGCTAATACAGAGGCCAGGATGTTGAGTCATCTAGGTGGATGATGAGGACTCCAGAAATGATAACAGGAATATGGATGGAGAAGACTACAATGAGTCAAATGCTAAAGTCTTCAATGAACAATGACTGAGTCGCTGACATAATCTGACCGATTCCTAAATAATTAAACTATAATATGATTTCAATTCAAATATATGGTTCTGTTTATTGATTGTAATAAATACTTGATAAAATAAATTGAATAAGGAAAGGGAGAGCATGAATAATTGAGATTCTGTTAAAAATGCCTGTTTCTTATGGCATTTTGGTCAATGAGTTAAATCTCATATATCCATTCTTCTTCTAAGGGTGCTAAAAATTACTAAATTAACTGATTTCATTTTAGATTTCTTAATTTTTCCTGCTTACCCAATAGTGTAGATGGTTACGAATAGGAAAATGGATGAAGTTTTGGTAGCAAGAAGGAGGAAGGAAAGTAATAAACTTGACAATACACAGAATGGCTTACGCTTATAAATATATTTATAATATTTGCACATAAAAGTGAATGAATTATTCTTGCATTACATTTTGCATTGTGGAAACAAGAAAATGTAGATCAAGGGAGCATAAGTGTAGGCAAAGGAGTGGATAATGATGATGATATTCTCCATTTATTGCACACCTTTGCACACCTGTCATGCACTAAGTGCTTCACATGCATCATCTCATGTAACCCTTGTAACAGCCCAGGGAGATTGGGGTTATTATGCCTCCTTGACAGTTGAGAAAATAGGCTTAGGGAGGGTAACTTATCCGGATCACCTGCATAATGAACAGAGCCAGAAATCAAACTCCAGTCCCTGAGTCCCAAGCCTATACTCTTTCCCAGAACAGTATTCAAAAGAACCAACTTTTTCCAATAAAATATTCGTTGAATGTATCATTTTTCTTGCAAAAGCACATTGAAGTGTTTGATATACCTAGTAATAAAACTATTTTTTTCCACACGTTTCTTATTAAACAGAACATGTTCAAGGAGAGGTGTAGACTCTGAGAGCAGTACCTGCCTAGGAAAAATTACCTCACAATTCCATGTTGTTTCCATTTCTCCACTAGTGCATATGGATGAAAAGTATCTAAAAATATTAATGCACTCCAAAATTTCTGAAACACCTAAAGTGCAGGGTGGAAAGAAACAAAACAAAAAAATTTGCTGGAGCATAATTTATAGTATAAAATATAGGTCTGAATTTGGCCTAATCAAATATGTATATATGTATATATATATTTCTTACCTGTGTTGTTAATAAACCGTAATAAAGTGATGGATATATTGAGACATTTGTCAAATTTGAATTTTTTTTCTGGAAAAATGCTACTTAATTCTGTTTTCCAGGGTGAACAGTTTCAGTACAAAGGGTGATCTTTTAAAAAAATAGGGCACACTTGGAGAAATTAGTAAACAGCATGGCGCCTCATGGCTACTGAAGGGCGTTCTTTGTTACTTCGACCACAGTGCCAGGGAAGTCATTCAAGATGAGCCAATATGCAATGGAGTCAGCTCTTCATATGAAAAGGTTGAAGTAATTCAATTGCAAGCCTAGCCCAACTTCAGAAATCAGATTCATAAAACAAGTTGTGAGAGTGGTTTCTAACATCACACTGATAGCAATGTGGAAGGGACTGATTTGGTCCCTTCATTTGTGAATATGAAAGATGAGAGGTGGTATAAATGAAGTTCATAATGTTATGAAGAGCGTTAACATTGGTTTGCTTGGGATCATTAAGGGATGCCTCTCCTATGCATTATTGTAATTTATTGATTGCTCACACAATATCGAGCACTGTCTTTGGTGCCATTCCTACAAAATAAGAGATACACTCTGCCTTTATTAAGGACACCATAGTTTTGTGAGGAAGCCTAAGGTTTCACCCAGTGTCGAGCATGTAGTAGGCTCTCAATAAATATCTGTTAAATGAAAGGGTTGACCCGGTATGAGGATGAATAGTGAAAGTGTGTGGAGTGTAGGGAGTGCTATGACAGATCAGGATAGGACACGAAAACGCACCTGGGCCTCTGCTCCAGGTTTGGAAGATCGAGCTTCTATAGGTGTGACTTTTGAGCCACATCCTGAAGGAATTATGTAGAGAAGAAGGGTTAGGAGGAAGGAAGAAGGGGACTTACAGAAAATAACGTGCAAAGACAGGATGATGAGAAAGAGCATGGTGAATTTAGACAAGTGGATGTTAGGTACATGTGGCATTGTGTTGAAAGAGGAGAACAGAAATTAGTAAATGTGACTTCAGGAAAGCCATATATACTCACTAAGAGGTTCATATGTTTTCATGCAGACACTGCATCTAAACACAGCGTTGCCATAAAAAAATAAAGGAAATATGAGTTAATACTTATATAATGCTTATTATGTTTTACATATATTTTTATTTACTATATTTTACATATGCTGATTCATTTAATCTTCATCTATCCCTCTGAGGTGGGAAGTACTATTAACCTATTTTAAAAATGAAAAAAGTGAGGTACAGGGAAATCAAGTAACTTACCTGAGATCATGCATCTAAGAAGTGACACAACTTGGGTTTGAACCCAAAGATATGGCTCCAAAACCTACACACCTAACCACTTTAGTATATTGCCTCTCGATGTAATGTAAAATTTAGTGTAACTTTCTATTAGTCATGACGTTTGAAGTATCTAAGTTGGAGAATTATTATTTTTGTGATAATATGGCTCTTGCTCACTTGCTTTCCAATATACTTCCTCAAGTTGGAGAAGAGATGTAGCAACAGCTGGCACACTAGGAGTTATGTATAACTCAGAGTACATTCATGAGACTGTGTTCCACAAGTGGTATTCTATTCTGGGTAAAATTCTTCTATTATGATAAAAAAAGATTGGGACTGCACTTGTAGGGGATAAGGAGTCATCAGTGAGGGATGTGACAACATTGGGGATTTTAGTTAGAGTAAATTAAATATTCTTTAATTGGGGAAAATATGGCATCAGGATTTTTTGAAGTGGTATATATATATAAATGTCAGAAATTGCTGATGACATTAATGTGAAATTCATAACTGGTATTCATTTTTCTATCCAGGAATCTTTTTCCAATTTGAATTTCCATTATCCTTTGCCTACATGTCACTTAAAGAACTCTCAACATCCTATCTATTACTGTGTAGTGGTGTATGCGGAAAATACCTGTGGGGTGAATAATAATAGTATCTAATTGCCCATGCATTGTTCTAAGCCCTTGACAACATTTGTTCATTTAATTCTCATAACAACTCTATGAGAAAAGTGTCATTATTACCGCCCTTTTTCAGAGGAGGAAACAGGATTTTAAAGTTAACCTGCTCAAGATCACTAGGAGTTAGAAAAGGTTTGGGTCAGGTGTGGCAGATGGGTTCCACTTGAGTATCTAAGGAGTAGCTAAGGTAGTACTAGTTCCTTGGAGAGCGCCTATTTTATTCCCCAATTTCCTATTTCTTTCTTGATTTGTATATAAAGTCATTTCCCATATGAACTAATAATAATAATAATTTAAATGTATACGGCTCTTTAGGACTTCCAGATATGTTCATATTCATTGTTAAGACCATATGTGACAAGTAGAGAAAAAGAAACATATGTACGTTGTGGAAATGAACAAGGAAGCAGAGTTAGCATAGATATGCAGCTCTTGACTCTCAGACCAGTGCTCTTTCCTCATGCTGTGCCATCTCTTGCAGCCTCAGCAGTTTTTGCAGTTGCCAGGTATCTGTGGTCTCATCAGAGACTTCACACTCTGTTCAGATTTTAGGAAGATTCCAGATAACAGAGAACAATAGACATCTCTCCATTGAATACTAGGAAAGTACCCTAATTGCCGCTGTATGACTCTGATTGTATTTATTTGCAAGTCATTTTTTTTAAATCATTCATTTTTTAAGTTAAATGTTTTAGAATTTTGTGATTATTGGTTTTAGTTATATAACTCTACAAGTAGAATAAGAAACTCATTAAAAGGTGGAAATATATGGAGTTATACATAACTATTTGTAATATATATTTTTGGAGAGTACAATACGGAAAAGAGACAACAAGAAGGAGAAACTTTCTAGTACAGTATAGAAATTACACCATATATGAATGAGAAGGAATTCAGGGAAGGGGACTTGCAGAGAGAAGATAGGACAAAGAAAAAGGATTGGTGTCAGGTGAATTTGTCAAGATAGCAAAGAGTGATCCAAGAAGATGAAGGGGTTGCTAAAGGCTGTTAGAGCAAAGGAAGTCTGTATAGATAGTGAGGCTAGATGGAACAAGAAGACATTGGGGGTAGTGATCCCTTTCCACACTTAAACTTGTGATCATATAAAGGTTAATAAGAGGGAAAGTAAAAGTGAGCAGGAACTATTAAGAGAAAAGATGAAAGCTTCCAAAAGAAATGGGACTTTAGAAAAGACTACATTTCTTGCATCCTGCTGCCCTGCCACTATTACTCTCCTCACAGTGCATCGGGGGAACTTTTATGATCTGAGCAGAGTTGGGACTTCCCAGTGGTCACTGCCTCATCCATTGAGAGGTTCCCAACAGCAGTCCTCAGTGATATTCTCTTGGGCACAGGTAGCAGAAGCAGAGGCTTAGAAGAGAAATTGAATGGGCAACTGCTTCAGAGTGGAGTTGAAGTCAGAAGAAAGTAAAATTCTAGGGACTCTAGGTGGGCCGTTCTGCTACATTCTCAGTTGCTGTTTGCAGTTCATATTGTACAATGGCTGTTATGCTTCAAGACATTTACGCTCTTCTCTATTAACTGTCATTCTCTGTAGCCAGTATTGAATATTCAGCCTATCAACTTTTATTTATTTAACCATTATGTACATTGCCTGACTTGGATACTCATCAGTTACTTTCTAATGTGCATAATAAAGCATGTCTTCTTCCTGTATGTATGTCTGGGTCTCTTTTCATGGAAAGGATAGTGTGCTATCAGGAATGAACTTGTATGGATTACAATCTTCATATCTCTTACTACACACAATATATTTTTATCTACCATTCTTTCTTAGACAAAAGGAAACCCAGTGGGCTATCTTGCTAAAACTTTATTAACATTGTTTTCTAAACATTTATAGGTAGTGCTGGGACACCTGTCACTTTTAATGAAAACGGAGATGCTCCTGGACGTTATGATATCTTCCAATATCAAATAACCAACAAAAGCACAGAATACAAAGTCATTGGGCACTGGACGAATCAACTCCATCTAAAAGCAAGTATCCATATAACCGCCCATTAATGTATATAGTTCTCAGAGAGGAATGCCTAATTTTTAAGTATATAATATAACTTTTGTTAGAATAGATTTTCTTGTAAATAAATTTTCAGAAAATGTATAATTTGATCCTTCTTTCAACTGTAAAATTTTATGGAAAGTCTTAAACATGTGTAGAGAAATCTCCTGATATCTGTAGGGATTTAATGAAAGCTCTTATTATCTTTTAATTGATTATATACCTAGGGAAATTTTGCCCTTTTCTGAAAGTCTTACTTGTTCAAGTGTTTGTACACTTTGTGTGTGTGTGTGTGTGTGTGTGTGGTTGGGGGGGAGTGGTGTATGACAGAGTATGCCATGAATTATAAAGTTAGGGCTTAAAATAAGTGTATTTCACCTTTGCCGCATTGTAAGGTGAGACCTATGGCTACATCTGATTGATGGAACTGAATCATCACCTGTATTTATATTACCTCTTTCAACTGCAACAGCAGAGAAACTTGATGTATCCAAAAGTGATGTTCAGATTATTTAACAGCCCTTAGGTCTGCCTGCTGTCCCTATCTACCTCTGGTACTGTCAAGGTCAAAGGCCATATGAAGATGACTTGGAGATCCCAGTCCAAAGCTGAGTCCCAGGGCCTGGAGGTGGTGCCAAAGGCCACAGGACATTTGCCTGCCTGGGTGTCACACTGCCACCAGGGGCTCTTTTTCCTCACACTGGGATCTGGTGGGGACCCGGTGGGTGTGGCACATTGGACGGCTGCGAGGTGGAGGAGCTTTATCCGATGTGCCTGACTGGCAATTAGCCCTCCAGAGGGGCTCTCCTAGGGAAGGGGTCTTTGGGGGCTCTGTAGAGAGTTGCCTGGTACCGGCACCCACCAATTATAAGGGCCTCTGGAGCAGGAAGCCAATCTTGAACTTGACAGATAAGGGAGGCCCAGGAAATCACAGGGCACAGGGCTAGTGGTGGCTGTGGGGCGGAGGGTGTAGGACTGGTTGGGGCAGCATCTGTTTACCACTGGGTAAGGAATTATTTCACATTTTAGCCACTGTGGTGCCATACCAACGCACACCGGCTTGTTTGGGTCTAGAGAAATAGGGAGCATGCCCTGTAGTCTCAGCTAAGGACTGGAGTTCATTCATACAGCATCTCTTCTACATCTGTAAGGCAGGACTGTTTACAGGAACCGAGAGGCCAAGAAATCTCTACTACGGCAGTGTTTCCTCTACAGGCAGTAAGATACTTTTTAAGTGCTTCAAATAAACTAGAAACATATTCTACTGTTTTATTATTTTAATGTGTATTTCACTCTTTTCTCTGATGAAAGTATCTCCTCTTCTTCATTCTTAAAACTATCATAACACTGTGAGTGTTAAATTCATTTCCTAAATGAATAATTAAGTTCATTTCCTAGCTACAGCTCACCCTAGCTAGAAGGTAAAAGCTTATGACACACATGAGGATGGGGAGAGAGATCATTCTTGTCTGTGTGCAACATGTCTGCATGTGCTTTCTTGGTTTTGAACCCACTCGAAAGGCACTAAAAATTTGGTATTTTTAATACATTTTTCACTTCTGTGCATCCAGTATAGCCCTTGAAGTGATATGTTTGTACAGCACCAGTCACCAAAGTTCTCAGCAAAGAAGCAGATGATGAGAAATAACAAAACTAGGGTATTTATGATTTATTGTCTCTGAAGTGGCTTCCTGACAGTTGTGAGAGTTCTGCATTCAATAACCACAAAGACGGCTTATATTTCCAACTGTTGTTGTACATGTAAGACCACATATCTACAGTTTACTATATGTAGCAGCCTGATGAAATTTTATCCACTGTTCCACAACTGAAATTGACGTTTATTGAAATGGCTTTGATAACTCTACAGATTATTGATACAAATATGAATATCAATAGCTGTTTAGCAAAAGCCCTTTTGAAAGTAGACCTATGTGAAATGAAATAAACATGACAAAGAAAATTTGACAAGGGTTAAAATAGGGAAGCTGCTTTTTATCTGACTTTTCTTAATGCCAAACTGCCTATTTTGTTCTCATGATTAAAGATTTATATAACAAAATTCAATGGTTGAAAGATATGTTCACTAATATATGACACCAAGATAGCTAAAATAACTATACACACAAATACACACACACTTATCTCTCTACATATGCATGATATATTTATTATAAAACTTCGTATTGAATCTCAAGCTGATCTTTTATGTACATTTAACAGTGCGTGAAAGTTTTATGTTTATTATTGTGTTTCGTTCATAAAATATATGAAAACAATTTGTAAAGATTATTTCTCATGCACAGTTATGATCATTTATAACTAGATAGCAGTGGTAGCTTTACTGAAACAGAGAGAATGCAACTCCCAGAAGAAAAGAGAGTGAATTAGATGATGGGGAGAGGTTAAAAGTCAAGGGTTGAATTCTGGAGTTTATCAGGATAAACAGAATGACTATTTCTCCTTGAGAGTTGAATCAGTCACTTGCTTGAAGGTAGAGTAGGGGATGCTTGGAAAGCAACTGATTTGTTAAAATTCTGCTTAGAACTTACGCAAGGCACCAAAGAAAATTCTTTGCCTCTATTTTATCATATGTAAAATTGAAACATCAGTAGCACCTACCTCATATGGTTGTAATAAGAATTAAATGAAATAATAAAATAAAGCATTTAGTCCAGGGCCTGGCACATATGAAATCCACAAACATTACCTGTTGTTAATCCAGTATCTCATGATGGTATATGGTTAGTGGGAGGTCTGATAAGGAGCGTGATGAATGGAAATGTGAAGGTCCTATTAGAAGAGGCACTTGAGTTTGCTTTAGAAAGTTCAGACAGAATCTCCACATTTAAAATGCTGACCATTTGTCCCCACAGCTCGTTGTTTCTGCTCGTCTTTTATATTGGCCTTAATACTTTAGAAAATCTATCTGCACTTAAAAAGTAAACTTTATGTGATATAAATACATAGTTTCCTTCCCTATGGTAGCATGTGGCTAGGTATTGCCACCTAGGCAGTTAATCTTGAATGGATTTGATAAGTTCATTCTGTGCACATACTCTGTGCTAAGAGTTGGGACTAAAGTGAGTTTGTGGCCCCTGCTCTCAAGGTGCTCACAGTCTAGGATGAGAGACAGATGCTCAAACCCAGAATTCTAGAGCAACGAGGCCGGTACACTGATGAAGGTGTGTGCATGGTTTTGCAATGGCAGCTTAGAGAGAGCTTCCTAGTCTGGCCTGACAGCTGATTGGGGGTTGTTAAACATCAGAGAGGGTACTCTTCCCCATATGCTCCATCTCCCCTTATGCTATTAAACCAGATTTACACTAGATTTCACACTCTCAATGGAAAACATTTATCAGCCAATTATTGGACTGAATTCTGCTTATTTTCAAAGAGCCAGTTTTTCTGGCTGAATTCAACCATAAAATAATCTTGTACACAGAGAGTGTATAATTAAGCATATATGTATGCAACAAATTTGCCCTGAATGTATCTTAGCACAGTAAAAGAATTTTTATTTTATATAAAGTAGGTTTTTCTGGAAATATGAGGTGTTTTATTTCCTCAAAAGCATTCTTTTTATCGTTCCAAATATTATTGTTCCTTTTCATTTTTTATGGAACTAACATATGTTCTTAATTTAGCAATTACAATCAGTTAACATAATTGTCTATTTTGATTTAGGTATTCTATTCAATAATCTCAGTCCACGCATGAAGGGCGTATTGTCTTCCTGAGAAGGAATTTGCACAGTTAGGTCTCTCCATTTTGTTAGGCTGATTCTCTCAAGAGACAAGTCGTCTTTATTAGTGATTACAAAACGTATTGTAACCTAGAGGTTCAGAGTAAACAGCAGAGCCTGAACTTTGGAAAGAACAGCCATATGCTGCTTTGAGTCCGCAGGGAGAAGGTGTATCGAGGTTACTGGATGAGCCTGAAATAACTCAGGGCTCACATTTTTGTGCTTCCAACTAGAGTCACTCCTTTTGCATTGCTGGAGGAAGGAGACATAAGTTTTTGCTCGTTTTGTTTCTTGTCTTTTTATTCAAGTAAATAATTTGAAGATAAATAAAAACAGTAAAAGATAGTAACTTCACAAGAGTGCCTCTACCACAATTATTAGTGGCACAGTGTCAACTGGAAAGGGTAATTTGAAGGAGAAAAGTTTCACTGACCCTGATTTAATTTGGAATGGGTCACTCCGTAGATGAGTGTAACTCCTGACAAGGTACTGAATTCTGAACCTCAGTTTTCGCATCTGTTAAGTGGGGATAATAAGTACGCTTATTATGAAGATTAAATGTATTGTAATATAGTGATTGAAAACAAGACCTCAAAGTCAGAAGAAGATGTGTGAATTTCAACTTTCCATTCATGAATCTTATAGCCTTTGGCACATTATTTGACCTCTCTTAGTCTCAAGTTCTTATCTCCATGGAAATCATCATTACTACTTCATAGAGTTCTTGAGATGATTAAAGGAAATTGCATATACAAATATCCTAGAACATTGCCTGACACATATTTAGTGCTAAATGAATATGGTAGTAATAGTTCTGTTTTGCCAGTATACCCAGCCTACTACAGAGGACCTATAATGGGCATTTAAATCTGAAATTCCATATATGCAAAATCTTTTCTGCCTTTATCTTGATATTCTGAGTAGAAAGTAACTAAAAAGAAGTGCCTACACCATGACATCTTGTCTCTGCCTGTACAATAAGTCCAAAATGTTTATTTTGTTATAAAAAAAGTAGGCTCCATGATTCCAATGCTTTGGGGACAACCAGAAACATAAGCAAAATTTCTCGTGCAAATTAGCCCCATTAAATCCATATTTGCTTTGTACATGTAGTATAGTATTTATAACATGATACTTTAACTGAATATATATCTTTGCCTATAGATGGTCAGTCATATACATGCTATACTGGGGATTCCTCAACTTGCTTGGAATACAGAAAAGGAGAATTTCTGAGTCTCCTTGTTTACCTCGTGGTTTGACTGTTTTGGATAAACATTGAAAGTTTTTAACCAAAATCATTAGATTCTTTGATTTCGTAGAGGAATTGCTTTCCTATAATGAAGGATATTGAAACAGTCTTGAAGTAGGGATGGCTTGAATGGAGTTGAAACAGTGCTGGAGGGGAAACTTGACCCTTTATTTTCTTTGACTCTTAGGAGTCATGCAATTTCTCTTTGCATCTGTTTCTCCATTTGCAAAGTTGCCAGCATTTGAAAATGCTTTTTCATATTATTGTCAGTGCATATAAAAAATAGTTCACCCTATGAGACAAGCGTTATATAAAGTACTCTCTTTCCTCCAAAACATGAATGTGAAGTCAGTTCTCTCAGAACTTTTACTACATTCCAATAGAACTTAAAATGCCCCACTGGGTCCTGCCTTTACTCTGTTCTGAAAATATTTTGGTCTGCTTCCTTTCCTTGCTACAAGATGATTCATTGTCAAATCTATGTTTTTGCTTATTAGGTGGGAATTTATTCTTTGCAAAAAAAGGTCATTTTTGGATCAGTACTTATATCTCTGCTTATGAGAAAACAAGCGTTTTATAAATTCATGTTTTTGACACATTGAACAAATGTCAAGGTGATTAAATATTATCTACATTCTTGCCAAGCCCAGACTAGGTGCTCAGGAAGTATTTGTTGAATATGTCATGAATTATATGCTGATAGTTTCTAAATACTGACTGAATATGGAGCAATGATCCAAGATTATTGATTAGGAAGTACGCTTGTGCACAAGATTTTTTATTCAGTGCTGCTCCCTGCCAGCCAGGATGCTAAGCCCTTGAGGAGTTCAAGGTTCAATAAGATAAACTTCCAGATATCAAAGGATTTACAATCTGTTAAAGGGAACGGTGTATTCAAATTCAACTACAATAAAAGCATAATTAGACAAGTACAGATTAAAGAATAAACTATGAATTCAGAACGTGTAATGGTTACCTCCAACTACGGGATCTGGATAAAGTTTCTTGACAGATGAAATTAAAACTGGATCTTAAATTACTTTGGTGGCTAGAAATGGTTGGAAGAGTGTAGAGGCCATGGAAAAAGCATCCATCCATGCACCCGTCCATCCATCCATTCATCTATCTATCCATTCATTCCAGAATAAAGTTCCTCCAATGTGCCATTGTTGTGCTAGGTGCTAGAATGATTTGGAGGTGTTTTGGATTGAGTCCCTACTGTCACCTCTGAATTAGTAGCACTATGCAGAAGGAGAATTCAAGGATATGCCTCTTTCATGAGCCCTTAGTGTACCCAGCTTGTTCCTTTATTCTTGTCAATTTTAAACACACATTCTTATTAGCAGAGTAGGATCAGTATTCACAAGCAAGTATATTCTATACTGGTCTGGAAGCTGGGGAATTGGGAACTGTTCTGATCTAAGTGATTTGCAATATCCCAATAGAGATAGGTTGGGAAGACACTAATATTTGGATTGGCCTTATGGGAGAAGCCTGACATTCAGAAGTCCCCTACCAATCATATTCTTTCCCAGGCCTTTTGGAGAGCTTCCTATATTCTGTAGGATTTTACAGTTGCTGAGTGGCTTCTGATGCCTACCTTTGAGAAGTGCTATCCATTGATGGGCAGGCCCACCCTGCCTATGCAAGGGCTTCATAAGGCCAGTTATAAGTACATTAATGAAGATGGGGACTGTTGCCTAGGTTTTCATAGGGGAAAAAAAAAAAGGGAATAGTTTATTTAGGGAACCGAGTGTGATCCTGAGCTGCCAGAACAGAGGCTAATTTAAGCAGAGGACATTGTGGGGAAGCAAGAAAAATAGCTTGAAGCTGAATTTCGTAGGGTCTCGAGTACTGTGGGAACACCAGTTTGTGTTGTATAGGCTACAGTGAGCTTTTCAGCAGAGATAGTCTCAGCTTTAAACTTCAGGGAAACGTCTTTGGCAGCAAAAGTATAGATTGGCTAACGAAGAGGTTGTTCCATTACTTAGTAGAAACCATAATTAAGAATTAAGTTTTTTCCTGTTTTACCTAATTGTCTGACATATTCTCTGTCTTATCTATCCATCTACTTGGTTTGAGCCTTGTTTCATAAAATGTTTAAAAGGGCTTACTAAGATACAATATCAGAGTAGGCTAAACAACTGAACAAACTAGTGAGGAAATTAGAAAGAAACAATACAGAGAAATAATGAATTTTAGTTAGTAGTCAAATTTAATTTTCTCATCAATAATTATAGCTAATAGATTCATCCAGGCTCTTCAGTAAAGTAAGAAATAATCATACTACTATTTTAAGAACATACAAAATTATTATGCCATATAAAAATATGATTTAATCTGATTAGGAACTGAGAAGCTGGATTCAGTTATCTGGATCTAGTTTGGGGCAGAATCTTGGAGTACTCTAATAATATCCAGTGAATCTGGTAGTTTATCAGGGAAAATGTAAGTAGGGCATTAAAAATCCATGATTATTAATGAAAAACAGGAAGAATCATGTTTAGTTATTTCAATAAATAATAATAAAAATGGCACAGAGAGGGAAAAGAAATCTAAGAAAATGATAGAGGTCAAACTGAAAAAGACAAATCAAAGAATACGATGCAGCTTAAAGAAGGACATAACATAAAGTAGAAAATGCCTCTTTATCCCCAAACCAAAGAAGGGCAGAGGAAGATGGTAACTCTAGAGTTTTATGGGGATCTTAAAGTAATAAAAATAATAATAAATGGTATTTTAATCCTTATTTTAACCTTGGGAAGAGTAAAGCAAATGCAATTTTAACATGACAAGTAGAATACGTAAGGTTAAAATAAGGTTCTAAACATAAAATGATAATCTAGAATAGAGGACTAACTAGTAAAAAAAAAACCTTTTCTTATGGTAGAATTACTAAAATATATGTGAACTCTGTATCCTAGGGCCCTTTAAAAAGCTCAGTGGGCACATCAGCATTATGTAAGGTCTACGATGTAGAAGAGAATTACAAGAAAGAACTAAAAAGTATTCTATATGAATAAAATATGTAGTCCCAGCTGTAGATAGAGGTCAGTAGGTGATAAAAGCATGAAACTAAAATGAATAAAGTTAATATGGCTGTTGACTGAATCCAAAGCTTACATGACATCTTTCCTCAAAGCTTCCACTATTTAAGGAAGGAAAATAGAGCCAGAAGCTGGAACCCTCCCCAATTGCCCACACCATTTTACTGAGGTTATGGATCCTTATGTCCAAGTAAAGTTGCAGAAATGCACGATTGTATATAAACTCAGGGGTTGAGACAAAAAATAGTGTTTTTCCTTCAAATCCGTAAATAAATGACAGAGGGATATAACAAGAGCACAACAAGGACACAGAAAAGTGCTAAATTTTACTAGTATTCCTTGCTTTTATTTGTTCTAAAATCATTTTTAATTAAATTCATTATTTTAAGATAATTGCAGATTCACATGTAGCGGTAAGAAATAATAAATATCCTGTGTCCCCTTTACCCAGTTTCCTCCCCAAAATAACATCTTTAAAAACTAGAGTGTAATATCACAGCCAGGATTTGACATTTATACAGTCCACCAGTCTTGTTCGGATCTCCCCAGTTTTTCTTGTAGTCCTTTGTGTACGTGTGTGTGAGTGTGCATGCGTGTGTGGGTGTTTAGTTCTATGCAAATTTGTTACCTGTGTAGGTCCATGTATCTCCCTGTATAGTCAAGATACGGAACATTTCCATCACTGCAAGGATCCCCCATGTTGCCCTCATATAGCCACACCCGCTTCCCTCTCTATGCCTCGCCCCAGTGCCTGGCAACAACTAACATGTTCTCTATTTCTGTAAATTTGTTATTTCAAGAATGTTATATAAATGAAATCATACTGTATGTAATCCTTTGGGTTTGGCTTTTTGCGCTTGGCATAATTCCCTCAAAATTCATCCAAGTTGCTGTGTTCCTTTTTATTGCTGAATATTACTCCATGATCTGGATGTCCCAAACTTTGTTTAATCACCCACCCTTTGAAGGACACCTGTAAAATAATTCTGGCTAAGCCTGGATGAGTATGCATTCAATTGCACGTAGAGAGAAACAGCAGGGACGAGCGATGTCTTATCTCAGGACTGAACTAAATCATTTTTAGATGACAGTTTTAGAAGTTATATTTAACCTGTTAATAGAGAGTACTTTTAGAAAATAAGAAAGGGAGACTTTATTGCCGCAGCGTACCCCACAGATCCTTTATAACTGACGTGGTGACTCCGTGGCTGCAGTACACTCACGCCCATTGCAGCGAACATACCTAAGAGAAAAAGTCCTCATTTAAAAGTAATACCACCTGGGTCTAGGTCCTTTTAACATCCTAGCCTGTGAAAACAGACCTACCTTTTTCCTTCTCATACTTCACCTTTCCATTCCTTTTATCAATATTGCTCTACAATTGCTGTCTGGCACTAAAACCATACTTTTACTGTGTTTCCAAGACTTCCTCACAGTTGTCCCTGCTGTGTCTTTCTTAGGTGGTTGTAACACTCTGCTAGGCTTTCTGTAACTCCTTCTCATTTGACTGCTTTTATAGCTGTCAGATCTGTTGGTACATGCATTTTTCTGCAATCAGGCCATTCTTTTTTTCTATTCCAAAAAATTAGAATATGACTTCTAGATTAAACCACTATAAGATCTTTGAGACTACTGACCTAACCTCTTTGTAGAATTGTTCCAAAGGTTTGCTGCGGTTGGTGTATGCTGTATAAATCTCCTGGAAAGAACATGCTTTACGCTTGGCAACTGCGAGTAGACTTCCTTAAACGAGGGCAACGAATTATCTTGTCCTTCAAGTTGCTTTATCAAAGAATCAGCCAATTTTTATAAATGGTCTCCATAAAATATTTGATAGTGATTTCATGTTATTTAAGGCACATACAGACTTAAAGGACAGACCCTAGGAAGGTCTGTGATTATGTGGGAAGCATAAGTGGAAATAGGAGACTCACTTTCAGCCTTAGGTCTCAGTAATCCTCAGATAGATTTGTGTTTTATTACTTGATATGTAGGGCCTCAATTTCTATGTTTATAAAATTAGGAATTGAATATAGTTATTCATGAAAATTTCTTCTAGACCTATTATTCTCTAATTGGATAATTCAGGTAGTGAGAGTTATGTTAGAAAGTGTTTTCCTATTTGTTTACTTGTTGTTTTTTAGAGTTAAAAGGTACTCTAGTAAGTTAAACGCCTCAGTCATTCATCTATACAGAAGTGGTGCTACAGCATAAACCTTACCGGTGTTTAAGAATTCAGAGGTCTTCCTTATATGATTAATAAAACATCTTATTTTCAGTTTGGGGTATTTATTTTAAAGATGTATGACTGTTTATAGCCTATAAAAAATAAAACCAAATGGGAGAGGTTAATAGCAACAACTTGGTTATTTTGCTTACCTTTGTTTTAATAAAAATGTAAAAATTGTTAAAAATTATTATGATATTAATTTTCTTTTGCTCCCACAGCAGCATGTTTTTATAGTGTGCTTTAAAAAATAGAACTCTGCTCTAGGAAATCTAACTTTCTTCTACTAGATTAGACTGAATTCAAATAGGGCTAAGTAGAAATGACTAATGTGATTTAAGAAATGCTAGTTTATTTGAAAAGCACTTTTCAATGAAGATAAAAGAAGAGCTAAGTTCTATTTGTGAAGAATTAGGGGATGTCATGCTATAGAAGAACAAGCCACATATGAGTAATAAATGTGAGCTAGGCTTATTTTTGCTCCCATAAAAAGAAAAGTAAAATGATTTCAGAATTCCCACTGTGCCATCTAAAATTTGGTGCATTCAGCTTGTGACATTGAGACAGTTAGTCCACAAGCATTTATTGCCCTTTTGCCTCATACACGGTAAACAGTTTTATGTTTGGAGGCAGATGTATCGGAACACAGGTATAGTGAACACATTTCAATTCTGCCTTCATCACAGGCGTGGGCTTATCCATTTCCTGCGTCTCCCCAGAGTTCTTCCCACTCTATCAGATTTCACATATTTGTGTGTTAAACTTTTCTCCTGAGATGAAGTTTCACATCTGCTACTGGCTGAATAAGCAATTACTGGGCATTGTATGAAAAACAGGACTTTTCCATATCCTTTAAGAGATTGTTAAGAAATAATTGGCCTTAGAAAGTTAATCCCCTTCTACTACCCTATGGCACAGTTTCCCACAGGACAATTTCATTCAGTTTTTTGAGAGTTTGTGATGACTCTGAACATTACGAGGTAGTCTCTTTTACAGTTTTTTTTCCTAAAACTGTTGGAAACCTGAGGCTGAAGTAACTTCCAAAATGGTAACTGTGATTCTTGTCCAAGTCAGCATTTTCTCAAACACCTTGCTCAGAACACTGGATTTTAAACATTTGCTCTACATGCACACAAAGACTCGCTGGTCAAATAAGTCTCGGGAATGTGAGGACAACTGTTTTTGTTTTATTTTCTTTTCCTGCCAGACCTTGTGAAGGCTTTAATATGCTAATGTACATCATGGCTGACTGAGAAGTGGGTACTGGATATACTGTTTAAGAAATTGATTTAACCGTCAATCTCTTTTTATTGGAAGAACGTTTTGTGGAACTAATACTCCTTGAAATGCACTTTGAGAAATGTTGGCTTAAGTTGAATTTTCCGCCTAAGTTGAATTTTACCTTTGTTAACTCATTTAATCTTTATCATAACCCTGTGAGTCTTAGAATGGCCATTCTATAGAAGAGAAAACTAAGATTAACAACAAGTTGCTTTTTTAAATTTATTCAGCTGGTGGAAACAGATTAAATTCACAAGCCTATACATCTGACTCCAATGTGCACGATTTTAAGAACACTGAAGAAGTAGTATCAAGAACTTGGTGAATGCTTGGATATGGGAAACAAGGGAATGGTGGAGCTAGGATGACTCTTTAGAGGAGAATTCAGGAAAAAGAGATTTTAGGAAAAAGATTGCTCTAGGAGAAAACTTCAAGGAGGAAGTCATATGTAAGCTAGATGGATCTTGAATGTTCTGGGCAAGGGACCTGAAGGCAGGGCATGCCAAGGGTAAGGAGTAGCCTGCACAGAGGCAGAAAGAGGAAGTTTTGGAATTTTCATGAACAGAGAGAATAGGAAGGGGAACCAAAGAAGATCTATTTAAAAAACAAATTTTGGAATTTGAATTTCAACTTTGAGTGTGGATATCATCGTAGAACTATCATCAATTACTGTAAAGAAATGACAACTGCATTTAGGAAGATTAACTGCCATCAGCCTATAAAGAAGACGGTCTTCAGAGACAATCATACTTTAATAGTGTTATTTGACTATTTAAATGGTTAGTGAATAGGCATGCCTTTAACTTACTGCTTATTTATTTAAAAAAATTATCCTTTGTCGGTATCACAACTTAGTTTTCTTTTTACGAAACACCTCATTTCTTGAACTTAGTATTGACTTGATCTCACTTTAAGGAATTTAGGGGCCTTTGAGGTAGGAATAACAAGAATTCAAAATTTATTTAATAACCATTTCTATAAGGTTGGTTAATAACAGCGTACTAAATAGATATCTTATAGTTTAATCTTTACTAATTCCTTCAATGCCACAATTTTGCGTATGTAAGTGAATGATTCAGTGAACAAATTCAGGAGACATCTGGGCTGAGCTTTAGTTCAACTGACAAATTATAGACACTCTTGGTGCACCCCAGAAGACAGGCAAGTAAAATTTCTTTTCATAGAATACCAACTGCTTTTGCCATTTCTAGAAAACTCTATAAATCTAGTTGGCCAGTGGTGACATGTTGTACCAGCAACAGAGCAAAGCCTATCTGTAATGTCCGCTGCCTGCCATAGGCTTATTAAAATGTCACTGCTCCAGAATAGAGGCCAACTCCAGTCAACACACTAGAGCTCTGAAATCTTTCCTCATCCAGGAATTGAAGATTCCTATTATATAGGGGTTCCTGTTTTACAGAATCTTCTTAAAGATCAAGAGTTTTGTGCGTGAAAATACTTTGTAAACTTCAAAATGCTGTAGAATTGTCACCTATTATTTGTGAAGGCCATAATCATTTTGGATGGAGAATAACAGCCACACAAAGCCACATTTAAAAAAACCCCTCAATTTTTGTTGTTTTTTCCCTTGGGAGAATTTTTGACATATTTTTGAGACAAGTATAAATTTAATTGGAATCGGATTTGCATACATTTCAACAGAACTGAACTTCTAGTATTTTGTTTCCTCCGATTTTTGCAATCTTTTACCCTTACTTAGGAAAAAAAAAACTTTTCATACCTACCTCACATAAGATAACACCTATGGAAAGTTCTGGTACTGTAATTGGCACACAGAGTATGTTATCAGTAAATGTGGGTTGAATCTGAAAAGTCTTCTTGAATGTTTTTCACTCCCTTGCTTCAGATGAGTAAGGCCAGAATGGGAAGAGAAATATATGTTTTCTAAAAAATTTTTTCTTTAATATTTGTCCTACAGCAGATGTATAATATAAAATACGACTAAAATTAGAGAACTAAATTTACGACCGAAATTAAAAACAGTAATTTTCAATGAATATGCCATTTTGCAGCCTTTTAGTAGATCACATTTGTTGGCGTATAAAAGATAGCTGCCTTTTGTAACTGGAGCCCTCGCCATTCAAGAGCACACCTCTGGAGCATGGCAGCCGTCTGCTGCTGCTCCCTAGTGGCTGCCCCAAAACTGCCCAGATTCTCTAAATGTTGAGTGGAAGGAGAGAAAGGAGCAGCTGTTCTGGAGCTTTGTGGCTGCCTCTGCCCTCCTCACCACCTGGCATATATACAGCTCTGCTCATGGAGCGGCAGACACACTAAGCCGAGCTGTATTTCTCTCCACACCAGTTGTTCATTCCTCACACAAAACGCTAATCTCTTTTCTGCCATCCTTTATCCTTCTCTTTTCTCTTATGCCTGTTCTTTCTTCAGGATGCTAAGTGAGAACGGGAAAGGGAGACTGAGAGGCCATACCCAGAGGAATGTGGATTCTGGCCAAACTGCATCCTGCTTCCCATCTCTCTACTTTTGTTTCTTTAACCAAAAATTCTTAAAAACTTGTGTCAGAAATCTGTATAAATACATCCATTTCATTTAGTTTCAAATAACCCCCTATACTGATATTGCTGTTTATATGTAATAAGAACAATATAAATATAAGACTATAAAAAGTTTTCCACTCTAGTTTTCTCTTTAAGGAGAAACATCTTTGCTGCCCATAATCAAGTCTATGAATGAGGGGAGAATCAGGAATCACTGAAATAAGCTTGACTGATTTACACTGAAAAGATCAGAGAAAGAAATTAATATATCTGTCAGATGAGAGGGAAGGGAATAGAGAAAGAGGAACATCCCTGCTTTGGTGGGAGATTTTGAAAGTTAAGAAAGAAGAGAGAGTCAGGCAGCTGCAAAATGTGAAAGGTATTTATACAGAGAGAAAGAAAAAATGAATGCTTGAGATCAAGAGACCTTCCATGGAAGAAAGCATGCTCAAGAGGAATGCAAAAAGGATTTTCAGAAATTGTGCTTGGTTAGACGAGTTACATAGAGATTCATCTTTTGGAATTGCTGAGAAACTTCAATGAATTTTTAAGTTGCTTCTAAATTATTTTCTGAATATTTAGACACTATGCCGTAGTGCCATGAGGCAGCTGAGATTTCTGTGGTTTGCATGTATCTGAATGTAAAGTGTTATACCTAGTGGTTTTTGGAATAAGTCATCACCTAGAACATAGATTAGACTGAAATTTCAGTGTCTTACAGTTTGGAAACTTCACAGAAATTTCTAGATAACTACGTGTTGTCTGGGATTGTCCTTGGAATGCTATACCAAAGCCAAAGGGAAACTTTAGCTACTAGTCTGAGATTAGAAGGCTTTGGGGTGATAATCTACTATTTGACATTGGATTACTTTATGGATTATTATTTTTTTAATTCAGTATTAAGTAAATGCAGTAAATTGAGACAGCCTAGGAAGTTCATTTAGGTAACTGCAGATTGGAAATTAGATTTTTAATCTTACCTCCTAAGAGATCAAAGATTTAAAGAAATGAGAGAGCATTCAGAATGAAGGAAGGAGGAATGGCACCCAAGACTGGCTTGATTTATGTCTTAGAGTCCTGTTCCACTGACTGAGGTTCTCCTCCTAGAGGTTAGACTTGGAAAGCAACAGTGATACTAGGAATTTAAGGAATTAATGGCCAACTACAGAAAAACAGGCCTTGAAGTTATGGAGAGGATTTCCCACTGAAATAGGACAGCTGTGATAAGCCTTGGAGGCCACGGAGTCAGAGACTGCAGGATATGACTCGAGGATGTTTTCCTGGATTCAAAGATGGCACAAGCTGAGCTTCTGAAGAAGACTGCCTCACTGACCTAGAAAGGGAACTGCAGAGTCCGTGGAGGCCAGGCGTGTAAGTTTAATCTATAATTAGGCTTTGATAACAGGGGAAGAGGTCTCTGTTATGCATTCAGACCAGAGGGAATTTGTACCCTGCACCTGTGAAGTCAGAATCTTCACTGAGTTTTTGAGGAATAGAAAATGAAAATATCAAAAGTGTGGGAGGAAAGAAAAAGAGACAATAAAAAGTGTGGGCTGATTTTAGGGGAATTTCTTTGCAATTTTAAAAGAAGGAAAAGACTCAGAGATATTTGTAAGTATTAGAGACATTAAAAGACGGTAAAAGATGACTTTTCATAAATTTTGCTGTATGCTATGAATTAAGTCTTCCTCTGGTATTTCTGAGTCAAATGAATAAATACTCAAATCACTTTGCGAAATTTTCATGGGAATTTAGTTTTTTAATATTACATGATAGTGGACACAATCCACGTGATGCATTGACTTTGCAAGTGTTAAGCATGTTTACAACTGAGGAAACTAAGGCTCAGAAAATAGAGATGTCTCACCCATGACTCTCCAGCAGTAGCATGTGATCAAGACTCAAGCTTCTTGCATTAATACAGTGGCTGCCTCCCAGCCTCCGTCATGCTTCTTCTTATTAATTACTCTGGGAGAACAGTGAATGGAGGCCTGGGAGTTGGTGGAGTGGGCTAGTAGTAATTAGGTGATAAGAGAAATGTATTTAGGTACAAGACCTAAAATTCCACTTGGAAATTAAGTTGCCAAAGCAAGAGAGACATAAATACAAGAAAAGAGAGTAAAACTCATAATAGTGCCTTAAGACAGAATGTTCTTATAAGGGGTTGGTGCCTCATAAATGTAACTTACAAACTAAAAAAATATGATGTATGTAAATAAATATAATGTTCCTGAGTCCCACATTAACTTCTGATTATCCAATTATGGTGATTTGGTTAGAAGACAAGACTCATGGGTCAAGTAGCAGATATTATTTCTCTCCCTAAAGGATCTGTTAGCTACCTTACAGTATATGGTAGCTCAGAGCTAACTGGGAGAAAAAGAACCACCAGAGAATTTAAGAGGATAGCAAGAAAGTCAGTTCTGAGACAGAGCTTGGAATAGGGCTGAGAGAAGACTGTGAGTCACGTTGTGCTGTCCTTGCCTAATAGAGTCAGTATTCATCAGGGAACCTCTGCACAGGAAGGGCCAATTCCGCGCCTTAACAGCCTGGTCAATCAATAGCATCAGACTATAGGGATAGTCTCTGGACAGTCTACAAAACAGTCCAAAAAAAGGGAACTAGTTTACAAAAAGTAGAGTGCACTGCAATTTTTGAGTGTCTAATTAAAAAGAAAGAAAATGAAAATGAAAGAAATGGAACTCTAGTTGCCCTGGGGCTTTCAGATCTCTAGTTACCTAAAGACCTTACTTTGTAGAAAAAAAGCAAAGTGAAAACAGAATTGGAAAACATATCTGAGGATTCAGGTACTTAAGAGTTTAAACAAAGACCAGTCCAGAAGGTGTAGCATTATCACTGATCATATGATCGGTGGGAAAACCCTTAGTTCGTAAGAAAGGCACTTACACATCCAGCATCGAAATGTGTTCATGATGAATGTGTGGTTTTTCCAAATTTATTACATCCTTTCCTTATATCCCCTCAGTCTGTACCCAGACTTACTTGCCTACTTGTTAAGCTTTCACTTAGTCATGATAAACTCTGTGGTTATCTGGTAAACAGCTATTATGTTCCAGCAGAAATTAGTGAATTTGCTTATGTCTAGCAATGATGAGGAGTTTAATATTCTGCCAGTAACAATAGTAATGTGTTTGATGTAATGGTTTATTCATTAAACCAACAGCTACTGTTCAGTGTTAGCAGGTTGAACCGTATCATTGACTGAACCCAGAAATAAGAATTTAGTCCCCAGGTTAGTTGGTGTCATTTAAAATGGTGGTTTTACTTTTTAATTTCTTTTGAAGTTTTTATTTTAGAAAATTGCTTGAAATGGAAAGCAAGAATATCTGATCCCATTCTCTCGACCCTTGGACCCAGTGTCAAGAGAAAATCTCTTTTAATTGTTTGTTTATAGGGTTTTTTGGTGGGAACTCTAGGGATTATTTTTATATCTCAAGTCCTTCATTTATCAAATTATTTACCGACATCATGATAAGAAAGATAAAGACTTGAGTTCACTTTTGCTTCCCTTTACTCTCTCTTCTCCTCCCAGCATTTGTCTTTTATTGTTTTGAGATTCTGGTTTTTCTTCTGGTAAATTTTATGAAAAAGTATAGTTAAGCCTCTATTTCTGGCTCCAAACTTTTGAAATATATCTTAACTCTCTGTTTTTTAAGAAAAATATATTAAAACATATACGCTTTGTTATGCTCTTTCTTCCCATACAATCCATTTTTTTGGAGTCAGATTTTCACTTTTACGTCATTATGTTTTTAACATTGACATTCTGTCCTGTAAGGACAACCACTTCTTCCCTTTCTTTGTCCCTAGGTTCACTTTAACAGCAGAAAACAAATAAACATTTACATTATTATGACTGTGGAAATATTATTTAAGCTCTGGGCTAAGATTCCGTTTCCTATTCCAAAAGATCTGATGCTGTAAACCTGGGCCACTGAAGGAGAATATTGTTGGCATCAAGGTTACATGGATTCTCCTTTCTTACACTCAGTCTATTGTGTAACCTTCTGATGCATTTTTATTTACTTTATATTTAGACTTAAAAAAAGAAATTTGCCCTGTTGTACCCAATTGCCATTCTGTTTGTTTTTCCTTGCACAGTTTGTCCTTGTCTTCCTCTCTCTCTCTCCCTCTTTCTCTCTTCATTATCTTCATGGCTCTTCCTTCAACCCCCTAGTGATTTCCCATGTGTACCTCTCTGTCTCTCCTTGCTCCCGGTTTTATTGGTTGCTTTCTGAGTTTGCTGCACAACTGCCCTTCCCTGAATTCCCTTCTGGGATGGAATATTTTCCCATGAAATCCATGTTTTCCTCTTTCTTAGTTTACTTCCTGCATTTTTGGAATCCTCAAATAAATTCCCATGCTAGGGTGTAAGGGAGGAAAACTATCTCAGTGAATGTCTAAAAAACGGCTGGCTTACACTTCATTGATAGTTTGCTTGAATGTGGAAGCATTGATAGAAAATTATTTTCCATCAAAATTTTGAAGGAATTATTTGGTTCTTTCTAATATCCAGTATATTCCTAAAAAGACATACTTTTGTAAGAAACTAGGGGTGGTGTGCATCATCTGTCATTCCTCAGACAGGGAACTCAGTGGGCCCTTTCACTGCGCAGAGTCATGCCTAAGTACAGGAACATTGCTTTGTATTATTTGTTAGGTATTAGACCACCCCTCAATCTTCTCTGGTTTTTCTTTCTGGAATTCTGTTACCCAAATATCATGCTCTGTGGGGCGATCCTTGGCCTCTCTTACATTTTCTCTCTCATATTTGTGTTTTTGTTTTACATGTTCTACATGTTCTCAATTTTATTTTTCAGTCTTTCCAACTTTTTATTTCAACAATTATATTGTTAATCTCTAATAGTAGCATTTTTGGTCCCTGGTGTCCACTATTAATAGCATCTTATTTTAAATTTACAGGTATGTTTTCCTCTTGAATATCGATAAAAAAGTTATTTAGAATTTTTCAAAGTTCCTTTTTATTCTGCAGGATACCTCAATGTCCTCCAAGATCAGGGAGTTTTCAGTTGGTTTATCTTCTGTTCTGGCTTTCTCTTTCCTGCCGTTTGGTGATACTTGCTGTAAGAAATTTCGAGATACTTCGAATGGTTTTCCTCTGCTGCTGTGAAAGATGATTGACTTTTCCCTCCCTGAATCTCTGATCTGAAAAGGAAATCAGACCAGAAATTCTGTGCAGGTGAGAGAAGGAGGGGGGTATATCTGTTGGCGAGTGAAGAGGATTTTTTTCTCCCGGGAAGGACCCACATACACACTAGAAGTCTTAATATTCCCAGATTTTTGTTTAGTTTTTTTAAGAAGACCCCTCTGGTTTCTTGCCTAGAGGTAAATGCCAATTAAGTGGGGTGGCTGTCCTATCTTGGTTCTGTAATATAGACCATCATTGATCCTGTATATAGACAATTTCAACATAGTGTTTTAATATCATTTGAATTTCATTAAATTCAGATTACTTGCTGTCTCTGGGTGTTATGTCTCCATGAGTTCCTTTTGGGAAAATTAGTTCCCCTTGAGGCCCCCAGCAGTATATTTTAAGTTATGAATTTTCAACTTATTTTTATCTATCCATCTATGAGCTTCCATATTCTCTATTTCTAGTATTTGTGAAAAATCTCCCCTATTGGTGGCAACTTCCATTACATTTTGTGTGATTACATAATCTCTAATGACTTTATTCTCTCTTGCACATGTAGACTTTCATGGCAGAGAGGTGCTGGAGTGATGGACAGCAAATTCATGAGCCCATTCCCCATCCTAGACCAGCAGCATTAATGTGGTTTTGAAAGTAACCACATGAAATGTCTTACTTGTGAAGAGGGTGGTTGCCTATTAATTGTGTAGATTATTAGATTTAGGAAATAAGTGACAGACATCTCAGTAATGATATTTGAATCGCGTCATAACTCATGCTGCTGACATATTAAGTATATGTTCTTAAGGCAAGATTTTGTTGGGATTTTTATGAATGAATATGTGAACTGACTGGATATCTACTTTCCAGAAAGAGTTCTGGATTGTGTTTTTGCTCTTCCACATGTCTGGTTTTCCTAGCATGGGGTAGCCAGAGGAAGTGTTGTCATGGTAACTCCTATGGATGAGGATGTTGGGAAGAATGTCAGAAAATGTCATGAAGTTTTTAATAGTTTTATAACTTAGCATCAGTGGCATTCAGGTAAAGGAAGATGTTTCTCAAGAGCTCTTCAACCTTCCAATATATAGGAATAGTGCTAAACTAAATTATTAGTTTTTACCACTTATAAAAACTTCTTTAGAGACTTCTAGTCCTTGACAGTGGGTGGGTTGCTTCCTAGGAGTATAGAAGTTATTTTGAATTTCTAATTTCTAATTTCTAGTTTATTTTATATTCATACAATGAAATTGGCTATTGCAGCTAGAGTGGCTTAATGCTTTGAGCCCCAAAGTTATAATTTAAGAAATATCCTACCCGACAGATGTCTAGGACCTATATCCCACTCCATGCTCACTGATGCAAGGATTTTTCATCCAACACTATTCTATATTATCTCCCAATGGTGGAATGCAGGTGAACTGAAATGAAATATAAAATGACTGAAGGCCAGAAAATATGAATATGTGATGTAGAGAGTAGGCATGTGGCAAAGTACTGACTGAGAAGAAATGAGATGAGAAAGAAGCAGCTAAGGGGAAAAAACCAATAGAAACCAAAAGAAAATATCAAATTAAATTTAGGAATCAAGGAGATTGGAAAAATGTGATGAAGTCTGGAGCCAGGGAAGGGTTAAGAGGAAAATCAGAATGTTCTGGTCATGAAATCCAAGTGAATAAGCAATAAACTCACATTTTAGGTTACTGTGGAGAGAGAAAATTTTATTTTAAGGGGATAAGTTCTTCTTGGAACCCTGATTGAAAACCCTAAGCAATTTTAAGGACTAGAAATTTAAAAAGGATCATTTCTAAGATTGATATTGTTTAGATCTGAAAATCTGTCAGACCTGGGATTGACTTATGTGTCTGTATTTCACCTTTCTGTATTCAGATTAGAATCCTAACACTGTGCAACCATTAACAGAGTAGATTTTTCTTTCTAAACGGATAAGACTGCGTACTTGGATAATTTATGTTGTCGGAGGGGTGTAGGAGAAGACACGCTTTACCTCAAGTTACCAGGAGAAGCCACTTGGCCCCATTTCATCACAGTGAAACTGACAGACGCTAGCTAAGGAAAGCTGCCTCCTTGAGAGCTCTCCACCTGGTTTCATTCAAATTTTAGTGACAACGTGTTAACGCTGCCTGAGAAGTACTGATCTGTCAGTGTTTGCCTGGCACCTCTGATCTGAACACAAAGTGTTCTTTTCTTCTTGAGGTAGAATAAAATTAAAAATAAAATTCGGTTTCAGCATTTTTGTCTCTTTAGAAGAAGTTCAGTGTATCTTAGGAGAACAAAAATTTTATTACGTATAGCCTGTCGGGATTGTTAAATACCCAAGTTGGAAAGGACTTCTTTTCAAACAATGGTTTCTTGGCACTTTTACCAGCTTCATTGTGGGGAGCAAATTAGAGAAACATTGGCTTGTGGCTACATTCTGTAAAACACAAAACAAAACAAGATTAAGAAACTACTCAGTCTTTAGATGGCTCACTGTTTTGAGAGAAGAAACATTTTCCTATTAGATACTTGTGAATCTTTTGTGTGTTCATTTGGAACAGTTAAACTTTGGGGCATAAATTAAAAAAGAATAATTTTAAGAAATACGATAGAGTGGAATTTTGAAGAATCACAAGCGTGGAGCTGAGTCATTGCTGTTCAGCAGTTAATTTGCAAAGGCTTTGTTCATCTCTGGTTTATTTTCAGGGATTCAATGTCTTGATCTTCTCCTACTTCTCCTTGATTTCCTCTTCAATAGGATCAACCTTGAAAGTGATTTTACATTTGTTTAGCTTGTTTCATCCTAGCTACATCCAAATCCCTTTGTCATGATTTCCAACTGATTAAAGAGCTACAAACAATTGTCATAATACTAAAGCCACCGGATAGGCTCTGGCATTACTCCTTTTCTGATTTAATTTTAATGTTATAAAAATCCTATGGAAGAATAGTTCCATTTATTTTTAACCTGATTGACATTTTTAACTTTAGTGTAGCCATTTAGAACTAAAATGAGGGAAAGCATTGTACGTCTGTCCCTTACACCTCCCATTGTAGGTTAGAGTTGTATTTTGGCTAACTAAAGTGTGAGTGGGGGCTGGTGGGCAGGGATGGGGGGAGGGGTGTCCTGGGTTGCTATTCTCTTTTTGAACATCTTATTTTTCTCTCTCTACAGCTGGTTTGGGGCAGGCAGGAGCAATAGGTGAAACTTGATGTGGGCTTGGTGAGTTGAGGAGTTGAAAGAAAGATTTCTTGGACCCTCAAGGTCTGGCAGTAGTGCTCTTTTATTCAGAGAGTATCATGGTGTAGCATGGGGACAGGACTCATAGGCGGTAAGAGCTGCAGGCATGGGGACAGGACCCAATGGGCAGTAAGAGCTGCAGGCATAGGGACAGGACCCATGGGCAGTGAGGAGCTGCAGGCATGGGGACAGGA